>NC_056660.1:150550381-151750381 GCF_018350195.1 Panthera tigris | reverse complement strand
ACACTTACGGTTAGAGTAGTGCCATTCGTCAGAATGTGGTGGTTTTTCTCTAAGCTCATTCAGTTTTTCCAGAGGTGAAAACATTCATTCATTCTCCTTTCCAGGGTGTAGAGACAAGTTGCTAGTGTTTTCTGTAATACATGGCAAATGAGTCTAGAGTTTGTGGGGGCTAATTGACCTCTTTATTAACTGCAACCTTTTATGAAAGTCCTCTAATATGTGGTTTTGTCCACATCAGTTATTATTTCTCTACTGTTTAACATCTAAACCTGTCTTCTGCCAATGGATCCTCTCCAGATTCTATGCTGAGCAACTGGGTAGCATAGGTGGAATGTTTCCTGGGCATTCCCTTAGTGTGGTTTGGTCATTGTTCCTGCGTAAGTAGCACTTGTTATAGGTTCATAATTTTCTGTTTTATTGATATTATTTTAGTAAGGTACTAGGAAGAACACAGGATTGTATGTGTACAATCCTGATCTTTAGCCCAAACTTAAGGCCCAATAGTACTAAATTCTTCTATAAAATCTTTCTTTCTTGACTTCTTTATTGACTCTGATAGATCTCTCCTCAAAATTCTGTTATAGTAAATTAATTTATTTTACCATTTATAATACTTTAATTTTTTTTCTATACGTTAATTACAGATTTTTGAACTTCTGGCTTACACTCTCTTTGAATCCCCACGGCACCAATACATAGTCTGGACAAGTAGTGAATGACTTGAAAATAATTGTTGATTGATAGGATCCAGGAACTGAAGAATAAAAAAGATACACACATGACTCATAGTAGAAGCCTTGGTTATTGGTAAAATAACAGTAATATGGGCAAAGAGAGAAGATGGGAAGGGAAGCCAGTGAATGTAGAGGACATTTGTCAGACCTTTTTATTTGCACAGAATCCCTGAATACCCTTTCTAGTTTGACAATAGAACTTACCTTATTAGTCCCTCTCTGAAGCTGAGGGTAGTAATTCACTTTCACAACTTCCCTTACAGATATGATATAGTCATGCAACTGAGGTATCACCAATCAGATAGCTCTCAGTGAGATTTCAGTTTAGAAGTGAGCAGTGGGACAAAGGAGGCCCAATGAGTAAGTCATTTCAGGTGAAGGTGGTGGCAGGGATATCTGGCCTTCCAGAGCATCAATAGAATACATTCTAGCGTCCTGTCCTGGGTGCCTTGGGCTGTGTAGGTGGGGTCTTTTCTGGGTAGTCCTTCAGTTTGGTTTGGGCATTGCTCCTGATTAAACAGACTCTAAGCCTCATTGTTAGGTGATCTTGAACACTCTACGTGCATTCTTTAAGAATCCTTCTGTGTCCACTTGTATCCAAGAACTCTAAATGATAAAGCAAACAAAAAATATGTGTGTGTGAAATGTGTGTGTTTATTTATTCTATACAATAATACAAAAGTAGGTCTCATATTTTTTTTTGAAATATGTAAACATGTTAAACATAATCCAAGAAAAACAGGTTTCTGACAGAAAGTGGAACCAAAAGTAAAAGGACAATAGACAGGTATGTTTAGCATCAACCATAGTCATGGAAGGGAAAGGAAACATGTACTTTACCATTTTATAGTAATACAAAAATGGAGGGAACAAGGAGTACTCATCTAATTGGTTCTGCAATAAAATGCTTTTATAAATATATTCATCAAAGCCTGAGTATTTGAGATCTCTTTGGGGATTGAGCACATTACTTCTCCCACTAATTCTTGTCAGGTTAATGTTGGTAGTAAATTATGTAATTGCTTATTGACCTTCCTTCATTTCCCAACTACTTGGCACTGTATGGAAGAAACCATACTCTGAGAAAAGGCAAATGCTTGCTCTCCTTTTGCCGTGATTGAGTTGCTCGAATTAAAGCAGCCAAGGAAATAAGTTGCTTCGATTGGAACTTCTGTTCCTATGTGGTACAGGAAGGCCTGCTATGAAGAGAAAGGGAGAGATAAGGAAGTTAGTGTATATGTCATTACGGGAATATATTAGGTAGAGTGTGGGGTAAGGAGTATGTGCAAGGAAAATTAATTTAGGTTAGTTTTAGACATGTTGGAATTTCAACATGTAATAGATAATGAGGTGTAATTAGGAATTTGAAACCGAAACTTGGGCGAAAATTTATGCCTAGAGACAAATGAGAATCATTCATAAGAGGTGATAATTGAAGCCAGGAGAACTGATGCTATTTCCAAAGGAAGAGAGTAGAGAGACACAACAGCGGACCTGCTACTGAGCGGGGGAGAAAACCCCTGTTAAGGGCTATTGGCAGAGGAAAAATAACCAAGAAAGAATAATGGAATAATCATAGATATAGTATGAGAAGCAGAATGGTGTATCCATGCTAATCAAGGCAAGTTCAAGGAAATTCTTTAAAAGAGCCCTGTGCTACAAAGAGGTGAGATCCTCAAGAACTTTGCTTTGTATTCTAATCCGTTTCTTTCATGTTACACAGGAGACGCTCAACAATTGTTTGTTGGATAATGACAATGGTTCAGGAATATAAGAATTAGGAAAATAGAGTAGTTATATTTTTTTTTAATGTTTATTTTTGACAGAGAGAGAGAGAGAGAGAGAGAGAGAGAGAGAGAGAGAGAGAGACAGAACATGAGCGGGGGAGGGGCAGAGAGAGAGGGAGACACAGAATCTGAAGCAACTTCCAGGCTCTGAGCTGTCAGCACAGAGCCTGACGCGGGGCTCGAATCCACAGACCACGAGATCATACCTGAGCCGAAGTTGGATGCTCAACTGACCGAGCCACCCAGGTACCCCCACTTTTTTTAATGTTTATTTAGAGTAGTTATCTTTTAAGATTTTAGTAACCTGGAAAGAGGGAGGCACAGGTTTCAGGGATTTAAGAAGAGAATGAGAATGTAGTCTTAGAGATAGTCAACCTAGCCCACACATTTGCAAAATTTAGACTGAGAAAGGAATATATAAAATTAAATTATCTAAGGTGCAGAAGAATCCAACAAAAACATTTTATAAATTGAAAAAGACTTTTATATGATTAAGTGTACAGAGAAGGAGCCAGTAGAAATAGAGGAATTTAAAGTATTGCAAAAAAAGTATTAAATGAAGGAAGTGCGTGTATCAAAAGTCTTTTTATCTAGAAACAGAATTTATAGATATATCTTTTTTGATATAATGGATGAAAAGAATTGATATCTGATCTACTTCAAGTGATCAGTTGGCTTCAGTGATCTACTTCAAGTGAAGTATAGAACTTTAGACCATAGGATTTTGAAACTCTAAAACACTCATCCTCCTCATTTTCTAGAAAAGATCCCATGAACTATGTTTGATCTTTAAGACTGATTTAGGTTCAAGTATTAGTCTAAGATCACTTTCTCTTTGGTTCACTAATGAACTGAACAATTCAAGAGATATACACAAAATCAAAGGCACAATGAGAGGGAGCAACTTCTTGATGCTTCTGTTTTCTCAGGTGAGGTACAGGCTAACTGACACGCAAATTCAGTAAAGTTGCAGGATACCAAATCAACATATAGAAATCTGTTACATTTCTCTACACCAAAAATGAAGCAGCAGAGAGAAATCAAGGAATTGATACCATTCACAATTGAAAACTTTAAGATATCTAATAACAAACCTAGGAAATAAAAGATCTGTACTCTGAAAATTATGGCACACTTACGAAAGAAATTGAAGAGGATACAGAGAAATGGAAAAACATTCCATGCTCATGGATTGGAAGAACAAATATTGTTCAAATGTCTATACTACTCAAAGCAATCTACACATTTAATGCAACCCCTATCTAAATACCACAGTTTTCAGAGAGCTAGAACAAACAGTCCTCAAACTTGTACGGATCCACAAAAGACCTGAAATAGGCAAAGCAATCTTGAAAAAGCAAAGCAAAGCAGGAGGCATCACAATTCTGGACTTAAGTTATATTACAAAGCTATAGTGATCAAGACAGTATGGTACTGGCACAAAAACAGACACATAGATCAGACTAGAGAACCCAGAAATGGACCCACAACTATATGGTCAAATAATCTTCAACAAAGCAGGAAAGAATATCTAATGGAAAAAAGGTAGTCTTTTCAACAAATGGTGTTGAGAAAACTGAACCACAACATGCAAAAGAATGAATCTGGGGCACTTTCCTACACCATACACAAAAATAAATTCAAAATGGATGAAAAATCTAAATGTGAGACAGGAAACCATTAAAATCCCAGAGGAGAACATAGGCAGCAACCTTTTTGACATTGGCCATAGCAACTTTTTATTAGACACATCTCTGGAGGTAAGGGAAACAAAAGCAAAAATGAAGTATTGAGACTTCATCAAGATTAAAAGCTTCTGTACAGTGAAGGAAATAGTTGACAAAACTAAAAGGCAACCTTCGGCATGGGAAAAGATATTTGCAAATAGCATATCAGATAAAGAGTTAGGATCCAAAATCTATAAAGAACCTATCAAACTCAACACCCCAAAAAACAAATAATCCAGTGAAGAAATGGGCAGAAGACATGAATAGACACTTTTCCAAAGAAGACATCCAGATGGCCAACAGACACATGAAAAGATGCTCAACACCACTCCTCATCAGGGAAATACAAATCAAAACCACCATGAGATGCCACCTTACCCCGTCAGAATGGCTAAAATTAACAACTCAGAAAACAGTAGATGTTGGCAAGGGTGCAGAAAAAGGGGAACCCTCTTACACTGTTGGTGGGAACACAAACTGGTGCAGCCACTCTGGAAAACAGTATGGAGGTTCCTCAAAAAGTTAAAAATAGAACTACCCTACGATCTGGCAATTATACTACTAGGTATTTACCCAAAGAGTACAAAAGTACAGATTCAAAGGGATACACACACCCTGATGTTTATAGCAGCATTATCAAAAATAGCCAAATATGGAAAGAACCCGAATGTCCATCAGGTGATGAATGGATAAAGAAGATGTGGCATTTATATACACAATAGAATATTACTCAGCCATTTAAAAGAATGAAATCTTGTCATATGCATCAACTTGGATGGAGCAAGAATGTATTATGCTAAGAGAAATAAGTCAGAAAAAGACAAATACCATATGATTTCACTCATATGTGGAACTTAACTAATGAAACAGATGAACATTGGGGAAAATAAAGAGAGAGGGAGGTTGCTGGATGGGAGGTGAGTGAGAGGATGGTTTAAGTGGGTGATGGATATTAAGGAGGGCAGTTGTGATGAGCACTGGGTGTTGTATGTAAGTGATGAGTCCCTAAATTCTACTCCTGAAACTAATATTAGACTATATGTTAACTAACTAAAATTTAAATAAAAACTCAAAACTCCAAAAAAAAAATAAAGTAAAAGATGTGTAGGTGCCAGAAAAACCCAACAATGTGTACCTGCTCTGTAATGTCTTAAGAGTGCTATCAATTTATTTTTCTCTCACGGAAAAGTGTATAGGTGAATGGTGCAGGCTGTCAAGAGCAGTTCTGTCATCCAAGATGACTCAGGTCATCACCATTCCACAGCCAGTGACAGGGGATGGAGGATTCAAGGCAAACAGTTTGTACAAAGGTGACTCAGAAGTTGTATTCATCCCTTCCACTCATATCCTTCAGGCCTAAACTTAGTCATATGAGTACACTTAGCTACAAGAGAGGTTGGCAAAACAGTTCATAGTTGGGCACCATTTGCTGTTATTGTATTTTCAATTCTTTAGAGCCTTGGATAAATGTTCTTCCTCATAGCATTAGTTAGGTGTTTCAGTTGGGAGAACTGAGGCAATGAAAGAGACAAGCAAAATGAATACTTAATGAAACATCACAACATATTGAATAAATATGAGAGAGATTAAATACAAATTTACACAGGCATCTATTTAAAACGGCAATTCTATTTGGGTGCCTGTGTGAGTTTCTACCATGCGGCATTTTCAGCCAGTGTGTGTGTCTATTGTCTCTGGGCAATTAAAATTATTCAGCATCAAAATCTTAGCTCTGGGACCAGAAAAAGGAATCTAAGAAGCATTCACTGATAGTCTGATTTGGAACAACTGCTTTTCCCTTTGCTCTATTCATGCATATTTCAATCGGCATTAATGTAAAGTACCTCGTGGGCTCTCTTCTACGTGAAATCCTTGTTCTCAACTTGGCAGCAGTCCTGGCAGTAGGTTCTAAATGGTCATTCTGGGATGGTAAATCAGCAGTCCTCAGCTGATGGGTCTAACAATGAGGAGATTGCTGGAGGCAGGTGGTGTTGTGAGGCGTAATTCTGTTGGCATTAAGTGACAATTCATATTTGCTACAGGAGCAGTAAATTGCACTGTTTTAAAACAGGAAGTCTGAGTTAAAAGCTGTGTAAAACCATTATACTGTAGCCAGCACTCCATGCTTTTCTAATTAGGTCATTTGGAAAAAGATGACCTTTTAGTTTCTGTGCCTCTTTGCTGGGGACACATGTTTCTAATTATCATTTGTATTTTATTCCACCAAAGCTGTTGACAAGCTGAGCTCTTTGTGTGTGTGTGCGTGAGTATGTTTGTGTGTATGTGTGCGCTATGAGTTAATAACATTTCTGTGTTCTAGCATTGGGCAAACAGAAGAAGATGGAAACAATATGTAGGGTAATTTTAATGTCAGAGCAACCCCAAATCATAGGGATTTGTGTGAAGAACTCACTAAGGGACATTGCTGATGTTCCCAGTGTTTTAGGCCAACTTGACTGTAACTTTGTCTGAAATCACTGTATTAATATTTCTTCTGTTTGGGTGGGCAGTTGTAAACACACTGTGTAAGATACAAGAAAGAAATGAACTTAGGTCCACACTGTTACCCAAAATGTAACTGCTACTCATGCTTGGAGTTCTGTTAGGCACCCAAACCAAGAATCTCATGATGGTCTTTCCAGGCTCTTTTGTCCTTCTGTGTGCTGTTTTTGGGATGTTTACAAATGCAAACAAGTACTATCTTCTAATGTCCACTTCTTCCAATAGAGGTTCTGAATAAAGGGAAAACACAATTATCTATGGTTCAAAACTATATTTCATATTTTAGGAGATAGCTTAAGAAGCCAGGCATTGTCTAATGCTGGCTTTTCCACTGACTTCCTTTTCTTTTGTGGGGAAAGTTTCTCAGTGTTCTGTTGGGTTCTTCATCTGAAATCATAAAACTACAAAATCACAGAGCTGGCAAACCTTCGAGAAGTCTTCCAGCTCACAGTCTGCCTTGAGCCCTTCTGAACTTACACTCTCCTGGAATGTAATGGCCTCCTCCTTGCTTAGCAATCTCTCACAAGGGAGACTTGACAAGGAAGGATGGTACGATCTAAATGTTTAATATACAAATTACTCTGGCAGTTTGAGGAAAATGTATGGAAGATGATTTGAAGTTTATTATGAAATTGCTAATAATTTATTCAACTCAATTTTCTCTTCGAAGTTCTATGGTGGATAATGATGGGTCTCTAATGGAGTGCTTCCAAGTCTGGAAAGGGAGCTGGGAGTCATTGTATGACAGGGTCTGTGACATGCTAAGGTACTGAGCTGGAATTCCAAGCAGCACAGCCTGGGTCAGTCCCAGGTGAAAGTATCACATAGGTGAAGGCTTTCTTGATTTGGGCACCATGAAGTCTGCTAGTTTTCTCCTACTGCTCTTGTGATCCTAGAGGATTTGGCTTTTCTTTCTTTCAATTCTCAGTTGGGTGGAAACTATTTACTATTGAGATGTTTATCAATAATTACAGCATCAGTGCAAGTGGCTGAAAGGAGGGCATTTGAAAAGATGATGCTGTTAAAAGTTGGTGTCCAAAGGACCCAAATACCTGGTTATGGTCATATTTGTGAGATGATCATAAGAATGTACCCAGCAGACCTCCAAGTACAGTGATTGTAATTGACCAAGGGTCCCCAGCTGCTGCACTCTGAAATCTGCCATATTCACACCGAGGCCACACTTCCTAGCCAATAACTGAGCCAGGCAGGCATAATAGGGCAAACTCATGCCTGGGAGACTCCCAACTCCTCTGACAGTCAACATTGGCTCATAGACTTATCCATGGCCTTGCAGATTTTCCCTTTGGCTGTTGGGTGAGTCCATCCAACCTTCTTTCCCTCTTTGGGCCCTCAGAGTATGGTTTGCATGTGGATATCACTCCTTTTCCATTTTCCCCTAGCTCTCTCCTCACTTTTATCTGTACTGAAATCTGTACTTTTTTCTGTAACGAAATCCTTGGCTTGGTTATCTTTTTTTTTTTTTTTAATGTTTGTTTAATTTTGAGAGAGAGCAACAGACAGAGAGTGAGAGAGAGCAAGAGAAAGCGAGAGAGCACGAGCGGGGAAGGGGCAGAGAGAAAGGATGACAGGGAATCCGAAACAGGCTCCAGGCTCTGAGCTGTGAGCCAGAGCCCAGCGTGGGGCTCGAACTCAGGAACAGCAAGACCATGACCTGAGCCGAAGTCAGCCACTTAACTGATGAGCCACCCAGGTGGCCCTTGGCTTGGTTATCTTTATGCCCTAAACACAATAAACACAAGGTTGTGTTCCTTTACAAAACTTCTTTTGAAGGCTTGGAGGTATTATAAGAGAATAATAACAATGAAAAAGGAAAACTTACCACTGGTTCAAATCTCACCAATTCTAGATGCCATCTGTCATCCTCATCACAGGAAGCGTTCATTTGACTGCCTCTTCTTAGCTCTTTGCCTACTGTGACATTGTTCAGGGTCATTTTATCTCCCTTAAAAAGGGAGTCCTCTCAAATCAGTTCTTCCCGGAAATCTGGGACATTTGTTCTTGTCTCCCTCTTCATTTCTCATCCTAGCCAAAAATTTTAAAATGAAGTTAACAACATACTGGTTTCCACAGAGATGCTGTTCATAAAGCCATCACTCAACCTTAGTCTGAACTTCCCTATTTCAGAACCAGATGTTGGTTTTTCTTTTGCATAAAACAAAGGCCAGTAAAGTACTTTCCTTTAAACATGATGTACTCTTTTCCTAAAACTATGTACTGCTTTTATCCCTAGATCAGATCGGGTTTCTCAAACTTGACACTATTGACATTTTGGACCTAATAATTCTTTTCTGTGAGAGATTGTCTTCTGTATTGTAAGATGTTTAGCAGAATGCCAGTAGCTTTTGACCCCAGTTATGACACCCCAAAATGTCTCCAGACATTTTCAGATGTCTCTTGGGGGCAGAATCACCCCTGGTAGAGAATGGCTGCCCTAGAACGGCAGGAACAAACTGAAAGCAACTTTAAAATAGCATTTTTGCGGAGTGCCAGGGTGGCTCAGTCAGTTAAGCATCCGACTTCAGCTCAGGTCATGATCTCACAGTCCGTGAGTTCAAGCCCTGCGTCAGGCTCTGTGCTGACAGCTCAGAGCCTGGAGCCTGCTTTGGATTCTGTGTCTCCTTTTCTCTCTGCCACTCCCCTGCTCATGCTCTGTCTCTCTGTCTCAAAAATAAATAAAAAAAACCTTAAAATAACATTTTTGCCTCTGTATGGACCACCACCTGTGCTACACATTGACTGTAATGTTAAGCAAAAAAAGTAAAGTATAAGAAAGATAGTGTGTGTGTACATGTATGGGTATGTGTGTGTGCATACACAGCGGTACCTCTGTGAGGCTAGGAAAAGTGAACTGATTTGCCATCTCAACAATGTTACTGACTAATGCAGAAAAAAAAAAAACCACTGAAAATTCTCCACTGTCCACTAAACCCGCCACACAGCCAAAACTTTGAAATGTGAGTAGAAGTATATATTATTTTTCACAGGTAATAGAAATCTCCTTCCATCTTTACTTTTATTTACAGTGAGAAACTTGCTTATAGGATATAGGTACATGCCTTTTCGAGATCTTATTTCCTGATGTGTCAAGGATGCCTATACTCTGTGGTCATCTTTGTGATGCATACTATTTCTGGAAGTAGATTATACCTGGAGGGAATGACGGCAGAGTCTGCAGCTGACTATGGCTGGGTCTTGATTTTCTCTGGCTCTGACACATCACCACTGTCTGCTAGCTTGTAAAATTCTCACCACCTGGCCTTGGCTGATGTTTCAGCCCCATTGGTGGAACAGTCCATTTGCTAGAACGGCTCCCTGGGGTTATTTGAGTTCGGGCCTTTATTTTAGTCTGACTCCACAGGGCAAACAATTTGGGGGGTGGTTATTGTGGTGAATGGGTAGAGGTAAAGCTCTGTCTGCCTCCCTGGGCCATTGTAAATAAGACCCGGAATATTTCTGAAAGTGGCTGAACTACAAATTGGACAAGATAGGAAAGTCTTATTAGCTATATAGGCTTTTCCTGGTGTATTTCATTCTCTGGTTTACATATGTTTCCTCCTCTCTGTGACATTTTGATCAAATCAAAGAACGAAGACATTTGCAATGAAGCAGCTACATGATGGTGCAAAGCAGAGAAGACTAAACACCCAAATGAAGGGCAAACCTGGCAGTGGAGGTTGGAATTCACAGAAGTGGGTTATTGTCGAAGGTAGATTTAATAGGGAGCGTCCTCCAGAAAATTTTGGAACTTGGATTAGGCTTCAAAAGTTAGGCTTTGGTAGCTGGGTAGAGAGAAGAGTTTGTGCAACACAGACATGGGGTATGTGCATGTGGTAAAATAATACGAGGGAAAGAGTGGAAATGGAATCATTGTGAAATACTGCTGGAGAGATGACCCTAAAAGAGAAGGTTTTGGTAAGGAGGAACGGGGCACAAATTTGGATAGGTGGAATGGGGACATTCCTGTGATGTTTAGTTTGAGAGCTTTTGGAAATGTCTTGCAAACTTTCCTTCCATACCTACAATGACAATGGAATCATGAAAATCTGACTCGAATGGTACTGACTGTTTTAGAAACAATTTTCATCTAAAGAGCATCACAGAAAAAATTTTGTTTACTGAGAGGACAATAGGGAAAGACACATTGATTTGTTAAGGCTTGGAGGGGTTTGTGCAAAAGCAAAAGAAATTCCTCTTTTGTGAGTAATGTGCATAAAAAAATGAGTGATCAAGAACCTGGGTCAATGCTCAGGGACATTGCATGGCATGGACTTTAACATGGCTTGGAGCATCTCAAGTGCCAAGTATTCAATAATGTCTGTAGCAGAAACTGGCCCTACTTACAAGATGTAGAACTTGAATGTTGAGTTTTATAGGCTCTTGATCTGAAATTGTGGGTTAATGATTTTTAAGTCCTTTAAAAATTTTAAAAATCTGATCGCTTTTCATGTATTTTGAATTCATCCACTTGAAAATCCGGGTTCACAAATTTCCAAAACAGTATGAAAAAACTAAGTTCCAACTTAAAAAAGAAAATATACATGGTACTTCCGAATCTTACCTAAGATAACTTTAAGAATGATCTAGTACTAAACTGGCTGCGGGCTTTTTATTCAACCCTGCTTTGTTCCAAAGAAAGCTATTAAAAGGGGTGGTTTAGCACTGAGGAACCTTCTCTGATATACATATACATATATATAAACATATACACATGTATTATATATGCATATATAAAATATATACATATATAATATGCATATATATAAAATAGCTCATTATATTTAATGACCCCAAAATACAGACAATTGATTACATTTAAAGATCAAAAGCTGGAAAATTTTGGAGGCATGTGGTGGGGGAAGGCAAGTCTGTTTATTTTTAAAAATCTTTCTCCCTAGGTAAAGTGAGGAGTTGGGAAAGAAAGGAAAACATAAGATGAGATCTCTCTATGAACAAGTGACGGTTTGAAGTGGGTCACCTCATTGCCATCTCATAAGCACCTTATTGCACCAACCCAAGGAATCACCTGCAAGTGAACAGTGAAGGTAAGATGCCTGGTTTTTATGTGAGAATCCCTTTCTTCCCTTGTATTGTTGAGAACACTAGGAGAATCATTATCCTACACAGTCAAGGTATGGAAAAAAGAGTACTGGAATCGGAATCAGCCAGCCAGGACTGCATTAAGTGGCTGGGGACTCTGGATAAGTCATGTAGATTCTCTGCACCACACCTTCCTCCTCTGTTCCCTGACACTGCTCATCTCTAAGGTCCCTTCTCTGCTCTGATTCCTGGTTTCATCCTCTAAACCTATGCTTCCAAAATTTTTTTGACGTTTTCTCTTTTATCTTAAAAATTTATGGCACTTTGTACTCGTCTGTTTGTGTTTGTCTTAAAAATAACGTTTTATTTCTTTTTCCACAAGAGACTTACTTTATTTGTTTCCAGCTTTATTGGGATATACCTGACATATCACATTGTATAAGTTCAAGGTATACAATGTGTTGGTTTGATATACTTTTATATTACAAAGTGATTACTATCCTAGCATTAGTTAACACTCCCATCACATCACATAATAATTTGGTTTTTTTTTTTTTGTAGTGAGAACATTTAAAATTTTACTCTCTGAGGAGATTGAAATAAAAATAACATTTAGAATTCAGAAGTCCAGTGGATGCTATGATAAAATGGGCCTCTCGCATCTGAGGCTTCTACAATCCCCTGGTATATAAGAGTGAAACTCCAAAGTTACTTCAGTTTGGGGAGGCAGGGGATTAATCATTTTGAGTTCTTCCCTGCTCTTATATATCAGAATGGGGTATGTTATACTGTAGTAAGAAATAATCTTAAGATTTCAATGACTTAAAAGAATAAATTTTATTTATTTTGTCCTCATGACAAGTGGTCCCCATGAGTCAGTGAAGGCCTTGTGTTCATTCTCACTCAGGGCCCAGGCAGAGGGAATTTCCACCTCTGTGCTTTAGGATCCATGTTATGTTAGGCAAGGCAGGACAATGGAGATATAGTGAATTGTTCACTGGTTCTTCGATCACTCACATTTCATTGACTAAAACAAGTTACAAGGCCATGCCTCGTCGCGAAGAAGAAGGAGGGAATGCCATTCTACAAAGTTCCAGAAGGCAGAGGGGCAGAATGATTTGGCAAACAGAGCTAATGATTACCACATCAAGTAAAGTCAAGAATGGGGCAGAAAGAGGTGCCTGAGAGAGACAAGGGCAGTTTAGGACAAGTCCCCTGAAGATTACCAGCTGCCCTGGAGTCTCTTTACAAAGTGAACTCACACGATGAACTCATGACTAGTTTGTGTTTCCCTTTACTATTCACACACTTGCTTTACACTATCTTTCTTCAAAGAATCTATGAGACTGTGAAGACTGCAATCACATTCTAGTCCTGCTTCCCTGAGATTACTTTTAGAGGTACATTGACTGGAGTTCTGGGAATTTTAGATCCCTTTGTCTATGCATGACAGTTGCCTGTATGGCTCTTTCTCATAGCTGGTTAAGTAAGCATAGCCATTGTCTCTGGTTTCTGTTGCTTTAAATTTCAAAGGGCCAAGTTTTCAGGGGGTACCTCATTAACAAAATAAGAGGACATCATCCTTCTTTTGATACTAATGTTTTGCTCCCCACAAGGAGGGATGTCTCTGAAGACAAAATCGCTTTGGAGATGGACTCTAGCCAGTCTACCCAGAGTCCTTTTCAGTTGCTTGGGTCTCTGACTTCTGGTTGGGTTATAGGAAAGGGCCATGCCAGATTTGTACATCAAGCCACAGATTGTCTGTTGACCATTAGAGAATATTTTCTGAGTATATTCTTTGTAACATGGTGCCAGATAATACAGGAAATCTGAGGCAAACTGAGCCACCTCTGTCTCTGTCTCTGTCTCTCTCTCTGTCACTCTTTCTCTCCTTGAAGCTCCTGGGATATTGAAAAATAAAGTAATGCCAAAAAAGGATCATAGAAACTGTGATGAATTTAAAGTTGTTGGACGAAGTGCTTCTTTTAAAAACTCTTGCCAGTATGTCTATGAAAGTCTAGGTATAATCTCATTTGGAGATATCATCAAAAATCTAAATTTGAGTCTTGTTTTTGAATATGAGGCTTATGCCAAATGGTTCTCTTGGATTCTCCCATCCCCAGTATCTCCATGATAGGTCCTGGTAGTAAGTGTAAGACATTTTGTCTGCCCTTGAGACACTCAAAATCAATTTAGGGAGTCAGTATTAAAAATATAATACAGACACTAATACAGGTGGGTATATAATAAAGTGCTTAGTTGGCAGCAGAAACCATATGTATTTTTAAGAGTTTAGAGAATGGAGTGATCATTGTGGGCTAGAGTAGTCAGGAATGTTTTCACGTAAGTGTTGGGATAAAAGGGCAAAAGGATTTTTTTTTTTTTTTTAAGTATAGGAATATATAAACTTTATTTTTTTTTCTTTTTCTTTTTTTTTATTTTTTAATATATGAAATTTACTGTCAAATTGGTTTCCATACAACACCCAGTGCTCATCCCAAAAGGTGCCCTCCTCAATACCCATCACCCACCCTGCCCTCCCTCCCACCCCCCACCAACCCTCAGTTTGTTCTCAGTTTTTAACAGTCTCTTATGCTTTGGCTCTCAAGGGCAAAAGGATTTTAAGGACAACAACAACAATAACAAAAGTGACAGGATACTGACTTCCTTCTGTAAATCTACTTTCAATTAAAACTGTCTCTGCTTTATCAGTTTCACTTGTTGGTCCGTCCTCAGCCAGAAAACCGTGGATCAGAGCTTTTGTGAAATCCTGTATCATTTAAGCCCTGTGTTGCTCTCTCCTTGAAGTAGGCTAATTTGTGAACTGACAGCCACTAGGGATGCAGATTTGAGAGCAAACAATAGACTTTTCTCACACTTCCCTTTGAGTCCAGGAGGGAGCTAATAATTTCCTTCCAGGGTGTGCCAAACCTAGCAGGGGATGAGCAGTATGGATGGTGGAGTTGATGCAGGCAAGCCTTCTGGAGGGGCTTCTAAAATTCTCCTCTCTTTGAAGCAAGTCAGGATAGCGCATGTGGAGCTATCCTGAGTGTAGTGAGAACAGACCTACAAAACTTTCTCACTGTAGTGGGGCTGTGAGCATCCCCTACGGCCTCCCTTTTGGACAGCAGGGAGCATACCCCATGGAGTCACCAAGTCTGCAAGAGGTGGGAGAACACTTGCTACTCATTGAATCCTGCTCTCCTCTGCAGTGCTGACTGGAGGGGGGAGGCTCATCAGATTGAACTGTCTTCCCTTCTAAGAGGATAATTTTCCCCCCCTCTTAAAACCAAAGTTAGAATTTTTGTTTGAAAATGAATTCTTAGACTCTGGTTTTAGTTAGAAATTTCCATAGGGAACAATAGAACTATAGTACATTTCTAATTTAAAACTTTGCATTGTTGATGAAGTCTTGAAAATAACAAGACTAGGCAACCCAAACATCTGTTACTTTCAATCTTTTCTCTCTCAACTTGCAGCACGCTTGTGGCACTAGTCTTGGAATGTGGGAACTGTCTCTGATCAGTATTTTGGGGGGTTTTGGAATGCGCAAGAAAATATAGATAAGATTCTGCGCTCAAAATTTATAATGCATTGCAGATTGCACTGTGGGTTTCTGAAACAACAAAAAAATCATGGTGGGTTTTAAAGCAGTTTGGAAGAATAGCACAGCTCTTTGATGTAGGGTATTTAAATTAATGTTAGTCACAACATAAAGCTCAAATTTAAAATGTGTCTCCCTTCGATTACCACACATCAGACTACTTGTAATAGAGACAAAATTGCATTTCTTTAGAGGGAAATGCAATGCTATTTTGGTACTGGGAACAAAGGTTCTTGTTAGCCATATTGGGTCTGGTGCAGGCAAGTTTCAGCCAACTTGGCTGTGGACCAGTTGTGATGGCTGAGCAGGGTGGTTTTTGCTATTAGCAGCCTCTGGTAGGAAAGTGGGGCTGGGGCCTGGTAGAGGCAAAGGCCAAACTCCCAGCACTCTCTGATCTGAGACACAGAACGCTCTAGCTGCCTGGGCCATGGCTTCTGAGTCAAGGAGAACTGGCAGGTCACTGTGCATAGGCTCAGGAGAGATGCTTACTATTTAACAAAAGTGCTATTACAGTGCAACTTACCAAGAAGTTATCATCTTGCTCAAAATATCAAAGACTGTTTCTTTCCTCTTTTAAAATTTCCTTTTGAAGTGCCTGTGTTGGGCAGCCTGTAGCCTGGTCGAGAGGAGGTGTTGCTGAGAGGAGATTGTGTAGGGGAACAAAGTTTTTCCCTCCACTCTCTGATAGTGAGGTGTGTGAAATAAATGAACAACAGGCAGATTAATAAGAGAAGAGCTTTTATTTTATTTATTAATTTTTAGTATTATATACATGGGGATATTGCAGGAAAAGTAAATATCCTGCCCCAAATGGTGAGATTTGAGAGCTTTTATACTGTCTTAATAGGAGAAAGGGGGTGGAAATGTAGGCCACTTAGCAAAGACGAATGGGCCCTTAGAATAGACAGGAGGTGTGATAATTTGTGACAAAGTTTGTCAGGGGGTCGTGTTGACTTCTAGTCTTTTCTGTGACAAGACTCCATCGTTTTTGGTTGATTAAACTCCCAGGGAGAGGATTTATAACAATTGAGTTCCTTTTGGAGGATCTGTCTTTAGAGAAAGCCTCTCTGCATTTGCTGTTTTCATGTGTCTTCAGTTCAAAATAATCCATATACCAAAGTGGCATATTTCATGGGTGGCATGTCCTGAATTCATTCCTTTAGTGCCTAGTAGGTGACCTTATCTGGCCATCTGCAATGAGGTCCTGAGCTGATCTAGGTGGCAATACAGGATGAACAGGTGAACAGGTGTAGTCTGATGGTATCTCTAAAGGACAGGACAGAGAGATCTTGGTGTTTGAAGTCAGATACTCCAAGGAAGTTTGAAGCTAACTGTGGTAAAGTGATTGGGTCCAGGCCTGTGTGCTCCTCCTGGATGCTTTTCTGGACTCACCAAGTTCCCTTCTTTTTAGTGCTCTGTCTCATGGGGTTGACTTTTGGGTCTGAAGTAGTCAGGTCTTCTTGGTTCTTCAGCTTCATAGTTGGTCCTGTTTTTTCACAGCTGGCCATTTCCTCTTGTTAAGGCGAGTGTTGATCTCCCTGGGAGCATCAAGGACAGGAATGTTCTGTTTTTCCTTTCTTTCCCCCTGTATTCTGTGAGATGTCAGTCTTGACACTTTAAAAACTAAGCTGTTTCTTCTTGACTCCTACCCCCAGGGCTTTTTTTTTTCTTTTCTAATTGTTTTTCTTACCAAATAATAACTTCTGAAATGTATGTCATGTTTCTAAATCAGAATTAATACTGGATCTCTATTAGTTTGGAAATCTAGGGTCTGACTTTTATAATTACTAAGTTGTTTTCATCTTTGCAGAAGTCACTGCTTAGTGTTCTACCATGTTGGATTTTTCCTAGTTATATTCTTAGGATGGCTATATCCACCTGCTAACTCAGACACATATAATGGCCTGTGAGACCAGAGGATTGCTGTGTCACTGCAACAAGAGCAGTCCTTATCTGTAGTGTCAACGTGAATGGCTTCCCACATGAGTAGCATCTCACATCTAGTACCCAAACTTGGTACATTGTTTCATGAATATAAAAGGCTGTTGAAATAGAAGTTTGCCAGAGTTAAAGGAGAAAAGTGAATGGCCAGCCCTCTTTCTCTTACTTTAGTACTGAAAACAGTGGTACGGTTACCTTATAAATTGCAACTCAAAAAATCACAAGTTTAAGAAGTCTTCCATGTAACTTCAGAAACATTTAAAAATAATTTCACTTTAAAATGTTGAATTGAAAGATGTAGAGAGGAAAGGTGCGTGTATAACCTGCTTCAGAGAATAGTTGCTGGTGCTCTTAGGTAGCTGGGGGTCATCTTACCTGCGTATGTCCTCTTTGCCCTTAGGCCTTGCTCTTGGCTTTGCTTTCACAGATATATTCACACATGAGGTTATAGTCACATAATATACACAAATTTGTACACGTGCATCATACACACATTAGTGTACATGACACTCAATAAAACTGTGTTGAATCAGTTAATCATATACACTATAGAGAGTGTGTGTGTGTGTGTGTGTGTGTGTAGAGTATGTGTGTGTGTGTGCGTGCACGTGTGTGTGAGCATGTACATGGGTGCACACGCAGAGGGGGGTGGGTGGTTTTGCCTGTGCTCTGTAGATGCAGGCACTGAGAAGAGTTTTCTTCTGTCTCTGAAGTTTTTAGTGTGTAGCTTCAGAGATTTTCTTTCTGGATAATTCCTATTCAAAAAGTTTGAAGAAAATTTGCACAGCAATTTTGACTTACCTGTAGGTGGAAAAAAGGATAATTTTTACACTTTACAGCGATTTTAGATTTTTCATATGTGGATAATTCTATGAGTTTTCAAAGCAAAATTCACTTCAAAATTTCCTATTCTTTAAATTGAAATGGTTGAAAGTAATATTATAATATTTGCATTTTGCTTTTCATAATTATTACTATATATACACACATATATTTATGTAATTAACATTACTATGAATTTGTCGTTGGTTAGTTGCTTACCTTATCAATGCATTTTTAAAATCTTTCTGAAATCTACATATATCTTAGGCACAAAGGAAATACTCTTTTTCTTTTTAAAGCTCTGGAAAATCCACTTATTTGCTTTTAGCACTGGAAAAAATTTTGTTATTTTTGTTCAAGTAGGCATTTACCTCAAGCTGAAAAATAAAGCATACTTTTCCACCCTAAAAGTCTACTTTAATATCACCTTCAACTTAGTGCAATGGTAGCTGGGTTACTGTCTTCCTCACCTTATCCACTTTATCCCAGGGAGGTTCATAGTTAGGTGGCATTGGTCCCTTTTATATAGGTGACAGCATGTCCAGGAAATTTATGGTGGTGTAAAGCCCTATGGAGGATAGAAATTCTTTCCATCTGCAAGTGGAATTGTCTTCTTCTAACTGGTAAGAATAAGCCTTTCTTTCCCCCCAGTATTGAGAGAACTTCAAGGGTTCTGCAAACCAGGAGGAAAAATCTCATACAGTCTGAAAATACTGTGTTCAGGAAAGTTTGGCAATGGAGTGAAAACAGACCCCATTTTAGGATTCTAAGGCTGGGATGCAGCTGTTTTAGTGGGCTTTTGACATCTAGAATGGTCTCTTTTTATTTCTTGGAGAAATAAATTAACTGTAAAAAGGTAAGACTTTCAAGCTGTAATAATAAAGACTGAAGTTTAACTTACAAGGTCTTTCAGTAATACTAACTCAACTCTAATTCTGCAGTAGGCTCATACTGGATATTAAGTATTGTTTTAAAGTATAGGGAACAAGGGGTATCTGAGTGGCTCAGTTGGTTGAGTGTCAAGCTCTCGATTTTGGCTCAGGTCATGATCCCAGGGTTGTGGGACCTAGCCTTGCATTGGGCTCTGCGCTGAGTGTGGAGCCTGCTTAAGATTCTCTTTCTCTCTGCCCCTCCCCCCTGCTTGCACATGTGCTCTCTCTCTCTCTAACATAAAAAAAAATAATGTATAGGGAGCAAAACATGTTGAATACACTGGCAAATATTGTTATTACATGAACCTCATGTTTGATGTTCCCCTACTTCTCTGGGTAGAATTCGTAACTACAGTCTTACTAAGCAGCAGCAGCACATTCACGCACATTTATATGTCTCAGATTATCTGAGACAGGGGTTGGCAAACTAGGACTGCAGGCTGACTGTAGCCCACCACTTGTTTTTGCAGATGAAGTCTGGACACAGCCATGCCCATTTATTTAAGGCTTATCTATGGCTGCTTTTGTGTTAAACAGCAGAGTAGAGTATTTGTGATACACATTGTTTGGTTTGCAAAGCAAAAGATATTCCGACCCTGAGAGAAAAAGCTTGCTAATCTATCAGTTTTCTTCTCTTTTCCTCACTGATGGTATCATAGAAAACCTTCAATAATATATATTAACCATCTTGTGACTAACACCTCTCTTTTCAAGAGCAAAGGTAAAACAAAAAGAACAAAAACAACAGTCTCCCCCAAAACAAAAAGTCCTTACAAAATTTAAGATGTCCTGGTATAAATTAAACTCATAGGATCATGAAATAAGCTCATTAAAATATGCTGATGTTAATGAAAAATTTTATTCTTGTCAGGCAGCATAATGGAAAAAGAATATTTGCCTATGAATCAGAGGACTTTTGTTCCCATTTCAATTTTGCCATTCTCTAACTCAGGTATTGGCAAATTTCTTTGGTACAGGGTGAGATAGTAAGTACTTGAGGTCCTGTGGGCCATATTTATTTTATTTTATACAAAAGAGGAGGTGGGCTGGGCTTAGTCTGCAGTCCCGTGTTTTGAGCACCTGCTCTCCTCATAAGCCACAACCTCCATGGGCTCCATTTTCAGGAGAACGAAATCAACAATACTTTCCAGTTTTAATATTTTTCTATCCTGTTATGTGAATCAAAGTCAATGTTTACACTTGGCTAAATTTTATATGAATCATTTTCTTACCACATGGCAAGTAGAATCAGAATAATACAGGTGAAATAGCATGTGACAGGAAACTCAATTTTGACATTTCCTAGTATATGATTCTCTGTTACCTTGTAATAAATTGATTCCAAACTTAAAAATGTAACACAACCACTATTTGCTCTTACTCTTAATTTTGTGGGCCAGAGATTTAGGAAGGGCGTGACTGGACAGTTTTCCCTGGGTTTTTTTTTTTTATGTGGTTTTTGTTAGATGTCAGCCAGGACCATGGCCATCTGGTGGCCAGGCCATCCAAGATGCCTGACAGTGGATGCTGTCCATCAGCTGCAAACTTAGCTGGAGCTGTTGATGAGAGCACCTACACGTGTCCTCTTCACCACAGAGATCTTGGAGTGGTCAAACTTTTTGCATGGTGCTTGGCTTATCCAATGGTGAATTTTCCTAGAGAATGAGGTGGAAGCTGCATGACCTATTCTGACCTAGCTTCTTAAGTAAAAGTCACAAGTTTGCTCAGATTCAAGTAGAGAGAGGTAGATCCACCCAACGTGAGAAATGTCAAAGAATTTGTGGCCATATTTTAAAATCACCACACCCAGCTTTTGTGATTTTTAAGTTTATAACTCTTAACACTGAATTAGTAGAATTTTTAGACCACTTCTTATTTAATTAACCAATTTATTAGGGGCATTAAGGGCAAGATAGCATGTTTAGGAACATCTTAGACCTCAAATGAAACTGACATATACATATTATATTATATATAGACATATATATTTTATATATATATAAAATATAAAAATATATATATAGGAGACAGACATATACATGCATGCACGTACACTGGGAAATTATTCATCCTTAATAAAAAAGGGAAACCTGTCATTAGTGACAATATGGATGAAACTAGAAAACATTAGTCTAAGTGAAATGATCTAAAAAAGTATAACTCAGGGCAGAATTGTTGTTACCAGGGACTGCAGGTAAGGGATATAGGAAGATGTTGGTCAAAGGGTATAAACTTTCAGATGTAAGTATGAGTAAGTTCTGGAGATCTTTGTACAGCATAGTGACTATAGTTAATAATAATGTATTGTGTACTTGAAGCTTGCTAAAAAAATAGATCTTACGTGCTTATCACATACACATACACAAGAAGAAAAGAGGTAACTGTGTGAGGTGATGGATTTTTAAATTAGCTTCATTAATCATTTCAAAATGTAATCACCTCAAAATGTATATCTATATGAAAACATTACATTGTACATCTTAAATATGTACAATATTTGTCAGTCATATCTCAATAAGTCGGGGAAAAATGAGATTAGAAAAGTGGTGTAGGTGGGAAATTCAGGTAGGCCTTGTCAGCCATGGGAAGCAGTTTGGATTTTACTGAGTAAAATGAGAAGTCATTACAGAGTTTCAAGCAAAGGGGTAATATTCTCTGACTTAGAATTTTGATATCACTATGACTGCTGTGTAAATAATAGCCTATATTTTTGAGGAGGTGGGTGGGTAAGAATGGAGATGGAAGGCTCTAATTGGAGGCTTTTGCACTGTCTTGTGCACCAGATGTTTGTGGATTGCAGTAGGGTGTTAACAATATGGGTGATTAGAATAAGTAAAAATAAATGACAGACTGTCCCCATTTTCCAGATAAGTCATAGAATGAGTGTAACCAATTTTTAATGAAGTGGTAAACTGGTATTTGAATCTACATCTAATTTCACAGACCAACTTTAGCCAAATGTCATGTAGATTTGTCACATTTAAAATTAATAAAGTCCAATTAAGTGAGATTTAACTATAATTTAGGTGGATTAGGCCAAATTAAAAGACATTAACCATGCTCCTATCTGTAGACAATTTCTACGATCATGTTTCTTCATTTTATCCATGTAGAAAGTATTTAAAATATAATAAATTGGATGAAATGTAAACTATATCACCATTTTGTTACATGGTTTTTATGGCAAATTAGGAAATCTCTGCAGATGTAAAACCCAGAGCCACATAAACACATTCTTCATAACCCTGAGGAACAAGGCCTAATAGTCAACCTAAGAAAGTTTATTATTGTCAGTTCCAGGGATTGATAAATGATCAATAATGTATCTGAAATTTGTTTTTCTTCAGGTTCAATAAGGATGGAAAAGAGTACTGATAGCAATTTGGAAGCAAATCTAAGGAGTGCATACTTTTCATTAAAAGGTAGAGGTTACTAGAACTATTCCTTGTGGTATCTTAAAGAGCCTGGAGAGGTTCCCTTGTTTAGATCTTTCTTCCCTTCTGCAAGGGTGGGCGGGAGGGAGACTCTTCAGTTCTATTCTTGCTGCAGTACTTTAAAAAATGTTTACTGGAAAAGAAATTGACTCCTTTATCACAAGGTTCACGGAATCTTTTTTGTATTTTCTTCACTGCGTTTACCTCCTCTGTGATCTCTCTGAGTTACTGGCAAGGTGATTTACTTGTGGCTCTAAAACCCTCTGTTCCTTGATTTATAGGTTATTTCGTGCTTCCTCTCTTCCACACGATCAAGATCTTCAAAGTAAGCATCTTTCAAAGGAGCGACAAGCAAAATACAGCTGCAGGATCAGTAACTCCCTGTTAAGCAGCTTTGCCTGCTGTCACTATTGACTGCTGGAGGTGGTGATCCATGTCAGTCACTAAAACGACACCTTGGCAAGACTGCAATCTGCTCCCAGGGTTTTTGTGTATGAGAACACTTAGATAATGAGATTTTCATATATTCCCAGCAGCTCACACAGTGCCTGGAAAAGAGTAGGTACCTGGTCAATATTTACGAAGATTAACTATGAAACCATATTTTGAAGGCTTTGCTAACATGTCATAGGCAGATTTGTTGCAGAATGAAGCAATGCAAGAATTTCCTCTTCCATCTTGGACAAATTTTATTAATACTAGAATAAATAACTCTCCAAGCAGGCGGAGACTTTTAGTGAGACTCAATGGATGGATATAAACTTATATTTTTAAGCCATCAAACTAAGAAGAGGTTAAGACTAACGTTTACTTATTAAGATAATTTCCTAATCATTCTTATAAGAACTTAATGAGTGACAAACTGACGCTGGATATAAATTTATGATTTCCCAAAATAACATTTGATTGGTTTGAGTGATGTCTTACATCAAGTAATCATAGTTAATTTTTGCTTCTGGAGAGATTTGACTTTACCAGTCTATCATGTCATCAGATGTATTTCAAGAATGATTTCTTTGTCTGTTGATACAGAGTTAAAGAATTCCTATGGAGATTCTTGAATCTATAACTTGTATTTTTATCAGGGCAGATGGGAGAAGTTCAGAATAGTGGCAAAAAAAACCCCTACATCTTCATTTGAAATATACTGCAAACATATAAAGAATAATTTCACATCAAAAATATTTTTAGTCATATAAATCAAGGGCAATTTTAGGATTTTTCTCATAAGTGAGTTATGGTGCATAAAACAATGGGTCACTTACTTTAAGTTTAAAGAAAGGTTAACAAATGCTGAGACCTTAGTTATATTGTAAATATCAGCAGTTGCAACAATGAGAGAATAGGAGTTGTAAATTAAACATACTATAAAACAAATGTGAAGATTATTTTACTTGTTATATTTATTTTTTCTTATTATATTTATTTCTTCAACATTTAATACCTATAATTAAGACTGATGTTTGAGTTTAACTCACAAAATAATCCAGGTCTGAAAGAAATTTCAGAGATTAAAAAAAAGATATATATACATATACATATATATATATATATATGTATGTATATATATGTATATATGTGTGTGTGTGTATATATATATATATATATATATATATATATATATAATGTGGGAATAAAAATGTTAGATTCCACATTTCTGGATTCTTTTCTAATGAAAAAACAAACCCCTAACATTAACAACACAGTCACATTAGGCCCAAATGAAAATAGGGACTAGGGTAATCCTTTTTGCATAGAAAGAACTCATGCAACGTATAGGAGTGGAGACTTAACCTGGGCAGGGGAAAGAATTTTCCCTGTATTATTATAGCACTTGCTGCCAGCGCTGATGTGTTGGGTCTGGATCTGGCTGTCTTTTGACCCAGATTCCAGTTTTTCCACGGACCAGCACACACTTTTTTTGCGTGTTTTTTTGTGTGTTTTATTTTTTTTATAGTCTTTGCCTTCTCCATAATAGTGGTGAGTGCTTTTCCTAAAAGCAACTGTTGTTCCCCAAATTACCCTTGTGCTTGAGATGTGGAAGTTAGCCCAGTGCACTGGCTCTCAAACCCTGGATGCACCTGTAAGCTTTCTGATTTAATTGGCCTGGGTGGGGCTCAGGCTTTTCGAATTTTGGAAATCTCCTCAGGTATTTTTAAGGTACAACTGGACTTGAGAACCTGGGCTAGAAGGAAGAAGGAAGAAATCACAGTCTGAAATTATGCCTAGTTCTTCAATTTTGTGTTTTTCCACAGGTCCCCCAGAGCCTCAGAAAACTGAGGACAACCTGTGTCAAGGGAACTCAGTGATGGTGATTCATGGTTCCTGACTCCTTCCTAAACTGCTTTCTGGATTCTCTTTGTCCACAGTCTTTCCTAGGTGAGCAACTCGAAAGAGGTCAGAAAGGGGAAGGAATCCTGATGATACTTGGCATCATACTGTAATACATGGTAGAATGGATTCTTTTTAAATGTCCAGTAAGTGAATTGGGAAGAATTGGAGGGTAGTGGACTGACATACCAAAGTGCATATATAGCAAAATTAAGGAAAGCAAACACTTAAGTTTTAACTAACAAGGTCACAGTAAACAGGCATTGGTACAAGATTTGGAAAGTCTTAGATTCAAGTGCTAGCTTCACCATAGCCAGCTGTGTGACTAGTATCATTTACCTACCTCTCTCTGAGCGTTAGTTTCTTTATAACATAGGCACAGTATCTGCTGTGCTCTCCTTACATGGTTGCCGTAAGGATTAAATTAGATTACGAAAGTGAAATAACATTTTATATTATTAGGTGATATATAAATGTTATTGTATGCGTTGATACGTATTTATGTGAATGCCTTTTGTGTTTCACTTTTTCAACAAGGAAATAATTCTAGGGAACAGTGGTTATAAAACTGTAATGATATCAGTGTGTCACAGTTTTCAACTAATCTGCTTGGGTGGCAAGTTTATGTAAAATGAAGAATGCATCTTTTGCATATCTGATGTTTTAACCTTACTTAGGATATAATTGGTAATTGGTTTTGAAAAACAAAGTTCCATATAATTTTCTCATAATTTCAGAGATTTTTATTTCAATAGCTATTGAGCACATAGTAAATATTAAAAGGGGGAAAAAACCCATGGGAATGGAAACATTTGTGATTCTGTTAGATTGTGGAAGAAGTCTTATTTTTGTCTTAAACTGTGGTGTCTCAGTCAGTTTGGGCTGCTACGACCAAATGCCATAGGCTGAGTGGCTTCAATGAAAAACACTTATTTCTCATAATTTTGGGGACTGGGAATTTGGAGATGGGGTGTCAGCATGATTAGGTTCCAGTGAGAGACCTCTTCCAGGTTGCAGATGGCCAATTTGTGTCCTCATGTAGTGGATGGAGGGCAAGCTAGCTCTCTGGCCTCTTTGTATAAGGGGACTAATCCCATTCATGAGGACTGCATTGTTGTGACCTAATTACTTCCCAAAGGCCCACCTCCAAATACCATCACACTGGGTATTAGATTTCAAAATTTTAATTTTGTGGGGAACACAAACATTCAGTCCATAAAATGTGACTACCAGAAATGGAATAACAGCTAATGTCTATTTCCACCATTTATTGAGCCAATACTATGTACTGGGCACCATGCTAAAGTACTTTGGATATTTCATCTTATTTAGGCCCCTAAAATTTTTATGTTAATTAGGCTCTATTATTTTATCAATTTTATTGTTGAAAAAAAACCCCAAAAATCCTCTGAGGCACAGAGGAATTGTCATTTCCCCCTTAAACTTAACAGTCTGACTCCGATCCTTTGCTTTTAACAACTGAACTATACTGTCTTCCAGTGATCACTGCTATAATATAGGTTTATTGGCATATTGATTTGTGGGAAATTGGTGAAAGGAATTTGGAATGGGAATGAGGATGAAGGATGGCCTAGGGTTTCTTTCAGAAATCGTTACTTTGGCTCAATGCATAAATTCATAGTTGAACTCTGTTGAGGCTGGGGTTGCACATACTAGTTGAAAAAAACGTTCTCACAAGAAGCTGTGGATGGCTGGTACTCGATTACCCTTCTCCTGGTGGTGGAGTGTGACATCACTGGGTCTTTAGTGAACTGATGCTTTGAGAATATGAGAAATCAACAGTGTAGGTTCAGACATGAGCATTCTTGCCAGCAGCACTGACAGTACTATCAACTCATGGACCTTCGCCATTACTCAGGGCACCAAGCAGGAGAGGAAGAACATGATGGAGACCGCACTGTAGTACATGGCACTTGGTCATGAGTACAGGCAACATTCCCTTACGAATTTCCAGGGGAAATCTGTGGAGCACTTTGTATTATCAAGAGGAGATGCGTCCCAGTAAAACACAGGTGATTCCTGTGGATGTGATCTCACAGTACCTGCTGGCTGGAGCGGCCTGAATTAAAATAGGGACAAGAATGATAGCAATTAACTGGCCATGTGCTCTTCTGAATGCTTTACATACAGTTATCTCAATCTCTAAAGCAGTTCAATGAGCTACAGAGCCAGGTAGTATTAATACTGTCATTTTACAGATAAGCATCTCGGAGATAAATAACTTGCCCAAGTTTACACAAGTTAATGTAAGTTGACATTAAATCAGATTTTTCTGATTCCAGAGCCCATGCCATATATTACACTTTGTTTTCTTATTCAAAAAACCTGGTTGAAGAGGCTTTTGTACACCTTTTGACTAGAACTACCATAAGTACTGGAAGTGGTTGAATGTCAGCCAGTCTGTTATACCAAGGGCATGAATACCAGTGTTGGATTCATTAATATAACAGGACACAGCTTGGGCTTTTTGTTCAGTATTGCTCATAGTTCCTTTGACTGATCCTGTGACCTGCAGAAACTGTGCTAATCATTTAGGGACAACAAGTGAAATTAATTACCCTCTAAATGCAGATTAAGTCAGAAAAATGCTTTCAGCAAAAGGATTTTTGATTGTTTTGCACTAGAAAGTCCAGCATTGATCAGTGATTCCAAATTACAATCACAAACTTGTATTGATCTCAAATATCAAAAAAGTGGGTCTCTAATCCTTTTGGAGGATACCTCAATTTGATATTTAGGTCTGGTTAGGAATATGAACAGATTCTACTTAATTATAAAGAATATGGATGTTGAAATAATGAGAGCCATGTATCTACCAGCACTGAGAATGAAAATAGGGCATAATAAGTTTCAATGAATACAATGAATAGTATTAGAATACTAAGTTATAAGCTGGTACACCACACCCTGTCATCTGTTCCCAGAGTATATATGGGTCTGCCTGATTTATCAGACTCAGACACTATCTTCTTATACCATCAGAGTTCAGTCGGCTCCTGGACACAGACCTGGCCCAACATTCTGGCACTCAGGAGATCACCCATGCTGTCAGTTTATCTCTGGTCTTAAGAGCTAGTTATCTTTTAAACTTTCCCTTTATTCCTGTAACTTGGTTCTACTCTGTCTTCTAGTTCTGGTCCCCAAATCCTGGCATTTTCTTCTGTGGTGGAATCCTGGCTTGGTAATTTGTCCAGGACCACAATCCCTTTTTTTACATAACTTGAATATGTTCCAAAATTCAACCTGATGGCTGGGAACCCACTCATGATTCTCTGTTGTTGACTATCTTCCTGTACATATATGTGACTATTTTCAGCTCTTAGATGTTGGCAGCCACATGCATGAAGAGGCTACTTGGTATTGCAGTGATTCTTAAACCTCAACTTTCATCAGACTCACTTGATGAACTTTTATAATCAGATCTCTGGGCCACATCCCCAAGAGACTCTTGATTTAGTCAGGGTGCAGAGGAGCCTAGAAATCTGCATGTTTAGCAGCTCCCCTAGGTGGGACTCTGCAGGTGGGCAGAGAGAAACACTGCTCCATTGTCTGTTGCTGGCCAACATTGGACTTCTTGTTCTACCAGAAAGGCCACTCTTCCTGATGGTCTTTTCACTTTGTCCTACTCCAGTTGACTTTCAGATCTCAGATATCACCTCTTCTCACCTCCAAAGACTGTTAGATGCCTCTCGTTTGTACTATTGTACATTCTGTCTTTATCCCATCCTAACACATATATCATTGTTTATATTTCTCTATTAACTTCTGTATATGAACTGCTAGACTATGAACTTTGAGGGGAAGGTACGTAATATTCGCCTCTAATCTTCACTGCCTAACATAGTACCAGGCACAGAGGAGGACCACAAGAAATGGTTACTGAATGGTCATGTCCAACTGGTTCTAGGTGGTGGCTACACCTGGTTAGTCGTACTCGGCTGAATCAACTGGGCTACTTGAAGATCTCAATTTGGATTGCTTTAGGGGTGCTGGTGTAGACATGTCCCTGGGATGTGAGAGAACTGCAGTTAAGGGAACAATCTAGCCCAATCTATCCTGTTGATTTCTAGACTATGATAGGGCTTCCAATACTGTTTCTCATGTGAGGATCCACTGCAAGTACAAACACGAAGCCAAGCCCATGTGATTTCTTAAAATTCAAAATATTCAGACTTTCAGTGTGAAATAACACATTTTGGGCATAAGGCATTTAAGTGTTAGAGAAAATAGGAAGTCTTCATGTTGATTTGGGGGTGGATCCAGTATTTAGATGAATTTCAGAAAGCAGTTTCCTCACATTTTACCCTCTTCTAATTGTAGTTAGTATCTTGTTCCACACCACTGAAATCTAAAATGTTAGAATCACTGCATGCTAGTTTTAGAAAGGACTTTTGAGATGATCATGTTTACAGATGAGGAAAGTTGGGTCAAATACTTACTCAGTGTCTGAAGTGAAACAACAAAACAAAACAAAACACAATTCAGACTGGAGGCTATCATATGCTGAGGCTCACAGAGCTGGTTAGTTTTACATTTAGGCCAGATCCCAGATCTTCTGATCTCCATGACAATCCTTTCTGTGTCCAGAAATTTCCATGCTGAAGTGAAATCATAGAGACGGCAGTACATGTTTATCTGATTTGGTCCTGCCCTGTAGCCAGCTTTTTTCACTCTCCACTGGGTTTTCATGATTTCTTTTTAGGATGCATTATTTTTTTCCCAAGGTCTTCTATTATTTTTGTTGTTAGTCTGTTAAGTGTGTATATTTCAGGGCTAATTATCTTATTACTTATTTAAGACACATATCTGGAATTGGCAATAAGGGAACATTTAAGTGGCGCTTAAGAAGGAAATGAAGGGCAGTTGAGAATGGCCATACTTAGGCCGTTAGATGTTTTTTGGCTCATGTTTTACAAGCATAGATTTTATGATTTTGTATATCTTCTCAAATATAATTAAACTATTGCCAACTTCTGATCGGTTCCTCTAATGGAAGAAAGCTGAGGTTTGGGTAATATAAAATAGAGGATAGTCCAAAAATTATTAATATTTGACATTTGAATGTTTGTCTACTCATTTTTTCTCCAGTGAAACTTTGCTGAGCATCTTTATAGGCCAGACACTGTGCTGGGCACTGGAGATGTATGTATTCATCTGAATATAAACATGGAAGCCAATTTAGAATTTCATCTTAGAAAAAGTGTTATAGGTACAATTTTAAACAGTAGAAAAGCTAATGAGAAGCTATTTTTCATGCTATATTTCATTTCTCCCAGAAGTCTACTCTTGGTGGGGACTTGATTCTTTTTCTTAGGTTAATGTAAAATTTGCTATCTCTCAAACTGTCCCTGGAGGAATCCTCCTGGATTAGTGAGTGTCTTTGTATGCAAATTGCATAGAGAGACTTGGGATGTCAACAAAACTGTCATTATGTAGATTAAATGTTAGCCTCTAATGTAATTTCTGAGATAAAATCTAAGTAAGGATACAACAAGTGTTCTGAATACACTAGGAGGCAAATTCTGCCTTTGACAAGCCATGGTGTCTGGTCAGGTGATTAAAATGGAATTGTGCCATTAAGAAGAAATCTCAGTAAGTATGGAGAAGATTTAATAAACTGAACTAGTGCTCTTTTAGAATAGGAAGGAAGTCACACATAAACCAATAAATAGTATTAGATAACTCTCTTTTGCCTCTCAAAGCTAATATTTCTAAATGGTTACAGTAAAAATATAATAATATTTCTGATGCCTTTAATCATTCCAGAACTGCTCTAGATAGTCAGTTTTCTTTTTTTTAATTTTTAAAATATTCTTATTTACTTTTGAGAAAGAGAGAGACAGAGTGTGAGCTGGGGAGGGGAAAGGGGTTGGAAACACATAATCTGAAGCAGGCTTCAGGCTCTCAGCTGTCAGCACAGAGCCTGAAGTGGGGCTCAAACTCATGAACCATGAGATCATGACCTGAGCTGAAATCAGACGCTCAACTCACTGAGCCACCCAGATACCCCTGGATAGTCATTTCCTTTTTTTTTTTTTTAATTTTTTTTTTAAATTTTTTTAACGTTTACTTATTTGTGAGACAGAGAGAGACAGAGCACGAACAGGGGAGGGTCAGAGAGAGAGGGAGACACAGAATCGGAAATAGGCTCCAGGCTCTGAGCTGTCACCACAGAGCCCAATGTGGGGCTCGAACTCACAGACCGTGAGATCATGACCTGAGCCGAAGTTGGACACTTAACCGACTGAGCCACCCAGGCGCCCCTAGTCATTTTCTTAAAGATGAAAGCACAAAGCATCACTTATTCCTCCACTAATAATAAATGGAATTTCTAAAATGCAAACTAATATCTAAAGGTAAAAGAAAACACAGATGACCTATATATTGATGAAGGTTAGAGTACAGAAGTAGAGACCTACAAAGTATTAGTCTTAAAGAGTTGCACACATACTCACACATACACAGTTTTTAGATGATAAAGAAGAGTGAGAGGTGGTTAAACTTCATTCCAATCTATGCTCTTTACCTTTTCACTGCATAGACTCCACGATTAGGTAAAACCTACAAGAGTCTAATGTCATGTAGGAGATATTCACCAGATCTTCCAGCTTAAAGTATTATTCCTTTCATTATATTTGTATTAAGACATCTTCATAAGGTCTCTGTAAGAATATAAATAGAAGGTTGACATGTACAACATACTGACTGTGTAACACAAAGACATTTTTTAGATTAACTAAGTCTTGCTCAGTATAAAGACAAAGAGGGGTGCCTGGGTAGCTTTGTGGGATCGAGCTCTGCATCAGGCTCTCTGCTGTCAGCAAGGAGTCTGCTTGGGATTCTCTCTCTTTCTCTCTCTGCCCCTTTCCTGCTCATGCACATGTGTGTGCACACACACTGTCTCTCAAAATAAATAAATAAACTTAAAAAGAAGGAACAAAGGCAAAGGTATGGGGATTCCAGAAACATGGGCATATTTGAATGGGAGCTTAGGGGCAAGGATATGATGGGAAGCTCCTATAGATGGGATACAGTCCTAAAGGAAATAGGAAGTATTCTGGGGAGATGGAAATGGATGCAAGGACTTGGGAAGGTGAAGCTCCATGTGCGGTTCCATCTCTCTGTATGGTGGTCTGTACTGTTGGGAGCCTACCTTGGTAGTGTTGTCACTGCACACTCTCCTATCCATTTTAAGTGGGACATTGAAAATTGCAGAGCAAATAGTTCTACTTGCCTTACATAGCTGCTTTGAAGATTAATGAGGTAATGCTTAAAAAGTGCTGGGGATGAAGGGTTCACAATAGATGTTTGTGTACTGAGCCAAGAAGAACTCTTTTTCGGAGTTGGTGTTTTTAAAATAAATGTAAACATCTAGTGTTCCTGGTGCCTCCAACCTATTATTAGGGAGATCTTACATTGGCAGCTGGACAAAACATTGGTATTTGATCCTCTCTGATATTTTTCTCCGTTTCCATGGGACATCCTCCACAGGGATGAGCCGTGTCAGGTTGGGTCAGTCATTTCATACAAATGTAAAGAAAGAAGCACCCAAGCCAGGAGTCTCAAGCATGGCTGCATTACACGGTCATGTTCAAGACCCCAGCACTTAAGAGCCCAGCAAAGCAAACACAGATACATAATGCACATTAGTAGATGTAAGCAGAATGTAATTTCGTGTTTGCATACATAGGAGTTTGGTGTAATTTTGAAAACTATAATATAATCATTCATGGTTTGGTATGGGTTTTACTTTTAATGATGCATTGGGGTTAGGAGTAGGGGACCTTAAGAGTACATAGGGCATCCAAGGTTCATAATCCTGCCTTAGCCAGGAGAAATAGCAGCTGAGAGCCATGAGTGGCTTTTCTTGTGGCTGCAGGAAGAAGTCAGGGATTCTATGTGGGAAGATTTCCTGAGTGTAATCTGTGATTTTGTTCCTGACTTTTTTTTCTCCATGGCAGAGACATATGCTTGATCTATAATTGGGCATTCAAAGAGTAAAACCTGAATCAAGTCACCAACATGAATCTTAATTTGTACCATGGCCTAATGGAACAGCAATGGTGTGACTAGGAAATTGCAAAAGGAATAGCAATTTACCCAAGAGAATATGACAGATGAGAAAGATCTGGACCATCTTCCATTTTATTGAACTACACTGAGCAGAAAAGAGGAGATTGAAGTGTAGAATTGGGGTCTCCATTTTTGTAAGACTGGGAAGTGAAGGTGTAAATATTGTAAGGGGAAAGAAACAAGGCTTCTGGATCGAATAGTTAAAAGTTAGCAAATCTATTTCTTCTTTTCTTCTTAGGATAGGACCTATTTTCTTTAATCCTTGCATTTCTATTCCCAAATATTGGACTTGGCATTTTAAAATAGAATACTTAGAAATAATATACCAGAAAAGTCTCCAAAAGGAGATTTCTATACCTGTCTTGCCTGTGCAGGATCCTAGGTAATAAATATGTTTAAATATATGACTAATGATATACCATAATCCCAAGCACTTGGGTTTCATAAAGAGGTAAAAACTTTTCAGAGAATAAAGAAGATAAAGAAGGAGGTTAAACATGGTAAAGTTCTTCTAATCCTGGGGTTGTTTGGAAGAGGGAAAGTGGATCTCTAATTCTTCCAGGAAACAAAACCAGAAGGCCAGAAGCACCTTTCCTTTTGTTCTTGCCAGTCTTCAAGAACCTCTGCTTGCCCACAGAAAGAAACTTGACAACACTTTGGCCTATAAACACCGCATACCAACTGTACTAAATCTCTGCCCAGCTATTCTGGGTAAGCTAGAGGAAAAATAGCAGACTGCATAGGAGGAAGCTTGGGGGCCCGCCAAGGCCATGACGTACAGGTTTCCAAACAAAGCTATGGCTGAATCAGAAAAAGCATGTCTGAGTCAGGCTCAGCTACAAGGCCTCCTCTTCTGAAATTTCTCAGCTTATTTCACAGGAAGAAGAGGTAGGAATTCACAGTGACTCTCCACCTCTCAGAGGTCATCCAAGAGGCCGTCAAATTGTATTTTGTTGAAGTTTCAGGAAACCTGGAAGGGGATGTTGGTGGAAGTATTCTCTGTACTGTTTTCTTTGCCATTTGGCCATTAAGCAACTCATATACCCTTTTTGGTGAAGCCAAAGGTTCCTGGTGGAGAACTAATGAAAATTACTGATATTTTCTTAATATTGTTTGATGTTTCAACAGGTCAAGTGACTGCTGCATAGCAATAGTACTCACACTGCTGTTAGCATGGAGAAGAAAGAGACTTTGAAAAAGTATTTTTCTTGTGTTAGGTTGTTTCCAGTTTCTGGACCTGATAGTTGGATGAATGGTTTATTTTTCTTTTATAATATATGGATGGAATTGGTAGCAGAGTCATCTATTGGATATTGAATAAAATAACAACATGTCACCAAATTTCACACTCACGTATATCAATATAGGGGCCTCCCCTTCCTTTCTTCTTTCTTTCTTTCTTTCTTTCTTTCTTTCTTTCTTTCTTTCTTTCTTTCTTTCTTTCTTGGAAGGATCAAGGTTACATCTGTCAAAATCTCTTGGCTTTTGAGGAAATGTTTTTCTACCCTAAATGACCCAGTAAATCTTGGATGTGATTTAAACAATCGATGTTTTATAAACATTTTAGGAATATATTTCTTCTTTGTCCAAGAAACATCTTAACCAAGGCTCAGTAAGTTCAAAGCTGTTTACTAATGAGGTGAATACCCATATTGAAATCATAGTGTTAACAATTTAAACTATGAAATTTTTGCATAAAGAAAGCCATATTTTTAAGACCAATTGTATTAGCTTAGGCTGCCATAACAAATATCATAGATTGTGTAGTTTAAGCAACAAAAAAATTATTTCTCACAGTTCTAGGTTCTGGGAAGTCCAGGACCAATGTGCCAGTTGATTTGGTTCCTAGTGAGAGCTCCCTTCCTGGCTTGCAGACAGCCACCTTCTTCTCCCAATGTCCTTATGTGGTGCAAAGAGAGTGCTCTGTGATATGTCTTCTTCTTTTACAAAGACACTAGTTCTGTGGGATCAAGGCTCTACCCTTATGACTTCCTTTAACCGTAATCACTCCTAAAACCCTACTTCCAAAACAGTCACATGGGGTCCAGTGCTTCAACATACATATTTTGGGAAGGGCACAATTCACTGTACAGCATCAATGGTAGATAGTGTGAAACCTTTTGATGTAAGTAAGTCTTCATTCAAGAAACAGATCATCCAAGGGCCACAAAGAAGTAGAAAGCTACTTATTTTTAACATTTTCTTTTGGGAGGAAGGAACCTAGAAATATAAAAGGGTACCTCCTTTTGCTGTACTGCCAATATGCATTTTGAATTAAAAGTATGGGATATATGGGGCCCCTGGGTGGCTCAGTTGGTTAAGTGTCTGACTCTTGATTTTGACTCAGGTCATGATCTCGGGGTTGTGGGATTGAGCTCTGCACTGGGCTGTGTGCTGACAGGATGGAGCCTTCTCGGGACTCTCTCTCCCTCTCTGCCCCTCTCCTGCTCATGCTTGCTCACTCTCTCTCTCTCAAAATAAATAATAAAAATTTAAAAAAACCCATGGGATATAAAATAGTCATCATTTTAAGAACTTATTTGAATGCCATATTTAATTTGATTTAGAGAACAAGAGAGGGATAGAGGAAGAGGAGGGAGAGGAGGAGGAGAAGGAAAAAGAAGGATAGAAAAGAGAAATTTAAAAAAAAGAGGGAGAAATTAATGGAGACAAAAGTAGTCTCAGAGAAGGAAGGACACTCAGGAGAAAGAATGAGAGATCCATGTAGAAGAGTAGATGATAGAAGTACATAGAGGGGCAGGGTTGAGGATGAGCCTGTGGCTGTCTGACATCGGGGTTAGTAGAAGCTCTGATGTCAAGTTTCTGGGTTCAAAATCTGCCCAGTTATTCACTGTGTGGCCTTGAGCAAATTAATTTCTTTGAGCTCAGTTACTTAATTATAATGCTTATCTCATGATATTATAGTAAGAATTAAAAGATAATATGTAGTGCCTGACAAATAGTGAGAGCTCAATAAATGTTAGTTATTATTTTTACCATTTGTCCTTCTTTGATATATGATCTGTAGCTGTTGTTGATAGCTCCTCACATGGGGATCACACTCAAGTTATTTTGCTCTGTGGCTTGCCACTTCTTCCCCATGTTGTTATAGACTCTGAGTTATATTGCATATGATGTTATAGCAGGTATCTTGGCTTAATAGGGACCCCCCCCCCCACAACCTACCCCCATGCCCAGATTATAGTTATTAAAGATGGCGTCCTTGATGGCAAGACTGATTTACTGAAGCTCGTTATAGCTGAGTCTCAATAAAGATCTCTTAATGGATAAATATCATTTGATATATCCATTCATGTATTTAAAAGAATGATTTGGCTATTGGATTTGAAGTGCTTTGAATTTATTTGTGTTAAATATGATTTGGGTAAATTACAAATTTTCTTGATAGTAATTTTTTCCTTTATTAAATGGAAACTCAAGTTGTTTGTGAAATATGAATCACTAAGTGAATAGAAGCTCTAAATGTGTTTCTGTTTATCTTCCTTTCTTGGCTTTTTAAAATCCCAAGTTCCTGTGTTTGGAGAAAGGCAGTTCCTTTTAAGACTTCGTCTTGTGACCAGAAGCAGAAAGGATCAGTGACCTGCTTTTGAGAAATTTGCAGTTCAGTTTAACAGATGATGTTTCTGGGAAGATGGTCATTTAAGACAGACTTGAGAGAGGCACGTTTCCCAATCTGGTGTTCCCGAGGCTGTGGCTGTGATGAATGTGGCCTTGCATATGTTTTAGAATTGGTGAAAGGTGCTTAGGTGACTGGAATCATGACAATGGAACCCTGGTTTTTTTATTCACTCATATTCCTTCTTACTTTCTGTTCCCATTTTTATTTTCTCATATATCCTCTTTCCCTTGGTCTTTTCTTCTCCCACTAATGCCACAAAGAACATGACATATTTGGATTATAACGTCAGTTCTGAGAAGAGATTCAAAACACAGGCAGTAGAGAGAAGGTTTGGGGACTAACAGAGCACCAAAAAGTAGGCAATTCAAGTACATACCAACTAAGCTATGCTTCTGGTTACTTTCTGCCTGTATTAAGGACTTTTCTAGCAGACACTTTGTATTTTACATGCTGATCTTCTTTCTTTTTGACTTTTAATTTTCTCCCTCTTACTGCTATTGGCCATACTCAAGGTTACATATTCATACACTCTTACCATCCCTACATGAATGAACATACTCCAAACCTCTGTTGTCTGATATATCACACCAGGAATCTCATCGTCTGAATCTTATCCGGGAGGGTGGCAGGATGGGGGACTTAGGGGATAAACTTTGCAAGTTATAGGAGGGCAAGGAGGAGTGTTTGGATTACAGAGTGTGATAGTTCCCTGGAGAACCGTTTATCTTCATTATGACTGTTTGCTTTTCCTGCAAAGCTTCTGTTTCTCCCTTTCTGCCTTCCTCATTTCTCAGTCACTCTGCTGCTAGGATTGGCCTGGCTGTGGATTGCTAGGTTGTAGTTCTGTGTCTGTGTGCTTTTTGCAAGGAGTGTTTCCCTAGACTTGACTTGGTGGCTACGCACTCAGGGATGGGGCTGGCACACTTTCTCTCCTATTGGTATCCTGTTCAATTAGTGTTGCATGACAAGCCCAGGGAGTGTCTACAGCCTCGCCGGGGAGTAACAGCAGAAACCTGCTTTTTGTCAGTGACCCTACAGGGACTTCTCCATCAGGATTTGAATCTCTGGTGCACAACTCACTGCATCTCATTCTCTGCTAATTTGCATCTTAAGCGAAGCATCTTACTTTCTAGTCATCCATATTTATGATCTATCATAATACATGGGTGACTCCTTTCAGTGCAATTTTCCAATGCCATTAGTCTCTGTATTCCAAATTAGGGCCACCCTGATAAATAGGCAAATAGTTTAGCAGATTTCAAACAGGGATTAGATAAACAGGAGTAAATAAGAATAAAATAAGACTTGTAGCAAAACCAACTCAGAAAAAAATGCACATTTTATGTCAATATCTGATCACATTAAATGATATATTAATAGTAACAATAAAAAGTGCCTTAATATTTGTATAGTATAGAAAAATATACCAAGCAATTTCACGTGTATTTTTTTATGTGTGCCCCTCTAAAACCTGTGAAGTATGGCAGAATGGGAATACAGATGGGAGAACTATTAGAGATAAAAGACTTATCAAAAAGTTCCAGAGCAGGCCTGAAACCCTAACCTTTTGTGTCCTCGTCTTATGTTTTTGTCCCTACCACAAGTTGTTCGATAGAGTAATTTTAGAATGGATAAATGTTTAGAAAATGTTGTTCAGGGGCGCCTGGGTGGCTCAGTCGGTTGAGTGCCGACTTCGGCTCAGGTCACGATCTCGCGGTCCGTGAGTTCGAGCCCCGCATCGGGCCCCTGTGCTGACAGCTCAGAGCCTGGAGCCTGTTTCAATTCTGTGTCTCCCTCTCTCTGACCCTCCCCCATTCATGCTGTCTCTCTCTGTCTCAAAAATAAATAAACGTTAAAAAAAAAAAAAAGAAAAGAGAATGTTGTTCAATCTAACAAAAAGTAATTGAAGCTCCATGCTAGGTATTGTGTTAGATCCCAGGTACACAATGGTGGTTAAGAACTGAACTTTCACTTTTCTCCTACTTACTAGTTTCTGCTGACTAGTTCTACACAGGCAATATTCATGGTCAGAGATGGGCCTGGGGCTGTACTATCTGGATACATGATTTAGTATCATGTTTCTTCAACAACATTTCAAGATGAAACTAGCCCCCATGTTAGAGTTTGCATTTTCTACTAAACCAAGAAGAACTTGCATCCTAGCACACACGTTCTGTTCTTAGATTAACGTGAACAGCTTTTCCATGTATTCATGAAGATGAACTCTAAGAAAGGCTAGATGGAATCTCGGCCATCTTCATGTACTGAGACAGATGTGACATTCACTTAACATGTCAAACTTTGGCATGCCTCCAATAGAAAAGCATGGCTCTGGTGGGGGGTGATAGTGTGTGTGAGGGAGAGTTTGGAAGGAGGGGAAGAGGTTTGAAGAAATTATGCTTCAGACTGCTCTTAAGAGACACTGTGGGATTTGTGATCATCTCTTACTGGAAGGTTTTACCCTACTTTGAAAAATGTATTTCTTAACTTGTTGTGACCATCTGATATCTCTCCTTTCTTGTTTGGATGATTGGTAGAGTTCTAATACCATTTTTTAACCCTCAATTCCATTTTGTTAGCATAAAATATGGCTTTCTCCCCTGCTCCTTTCTTGTCTTCTCAAAGGTACAAGTGACCTAATTACTAAAATAAATGCCAGTATATTTTCTGTTCTTATCTTCTTTGACCTCAACATAATAGCAGACAGAAATGGCTGAGCCCTCTTTTCTTGAAACTCTCCTTTTCTTTGAATTCACCAGTTCCTTATTCCACAAGTTTTTCTTTACTCCCATCTCACCATTTTTATTCCTGCTGTGAGCTCGTAATGTGGACACCACTAGATTCAATTCTTTCTCTATACTGTCTGTACACTCATTGGATATTTCATTTATTTCCACTGATTGAATAATTATCTATATAACAGTGTTTGTGACAGATCAGTGACAGTCATCTATACAGATCAGTAGAACCTTGTATATTGCTTGAGACAGATGATCCACAACCTCCTACAAAATAGTCCTTTAAAAAGCCCCCCAATCTCCATTTTAAGAAACAAAGCCCCAAACAACAAAGTTAAAAAAAAGTGTTATCTTTCCCAACCTAAACCTTTTCTTGTTCCTGTATTCTCTGCCTTGGTTAATGTTATCGCCATCTACCACTTTGACTCCTCTCTCACACTTCAATTGGAGTTACTTGCTAGTTCTTAAGTGTCTCTAAAGGCTCCCTTCATCATTACCCGTTTACTATCCTGCTCTGGGCCATCACCACTTTTTCCTTAGATTATTGCACTTAGACTTCTAACTATCCTACAATTAACTTATAATTTTTCACGTGGATATGATTTTGTTTCCAAGTGGATAGTTAGAATTCTTGCAAAAATATCTTAAATTTCCTGTGGTAACCAGGACAGTTTCTTATACCTGGTAGGGACTCAGTAAATATTTGTGAATTGTTTTTTAACCACATTTGGGTTTCATCTGTGTTAAGAATGCTAGAGAAGAAAGTTTGATATTTCCAGTAAGTATTCTGATGGAATTATCCACTGTCTTCAGTCCTAGAGAATCTCCTGGCTAGAATGCTACTCAGGTTAGACCTACTCAGGCTTTTTCGGTGTGGTGGAGATAGGCTTGTTTACTAGGCATCTCCAATTGGTAGCATTAACTTTTTGTTTGTGCTATAATATTAGGCATATATCAAGTTACATTCTGGATGTGCTCTACTTCTATGTGAATTCTTCATTGAGATTTAAATATTCATGTTTATTAGTATTTACATATTTAAATCAAGCTGCATTATGAGTATGCCATGCATTATGGGTATTTGCCGCTTCCATGTCAGTTATAAATATGCAAATATAATCTACTTTGCACTGAGGTAAAGTGTCTCTTGGCACTATTGAGAGAACTTGGGTATGAACATGTGATGATAGATGGCTGCAATGAGTTTTAGGTACAGTGGGCTCTTCTTTTATATGTAGATCAACTTCTTAAATAAACAAGAGGGACAAAAATTACACAGAGTCAAAATAACACTATAATTCCCTTAAGAAGTTGTTACATGGGGTCTAGACATGACCTATTGTCTCATTGAGTCCGAAATACCCATATTTTCCTCCTCGTCTTTAAAAAACTGCTCTTCCCTTAGTTGAGAAACAGATGACTAGCTAACTTGTTGATAGGACACACTAACCTCAAAATGCATAGTATGAAACCCCAGACTCATACTCAGCCTGATAGGATGCTAAGGTTATGAGAGACATATATGAAAACTGTGATGACTGAGGGGACACGAAGCCACATCTCCCATTTCTAACATCCCAGACTGTAGGCTCTTTTAGTGTGAAAGCCTCCTCTTTTTAGTGAGGAGAATCGCCTGCCCTCCTTATTTTTTAACTTGTTAAATGCATATTATTAATTTGGCATAAGTTAAATGTGCTTAGACCACGACTCCATTGAACATACAATTATATATGCACAGAATCGATTTTGGACATCCTGAGAATTTTTAAATGAAGTTATTAAATGCTATGCACTGTGTGATTTGTGTTCAGAACACTTCTAACATCTGAAACGACTTTTAACTTTTTTTCATCAGCAATGAATCTTGTACCTAAGACATAAAATCTTTATTATCCTGGAAACTGAAGATCACATGTCTTTATTTTATTATTATTATTTTTTAATAAAGAGGGATGCGTTGCATCTCTCCGTCAGGACCTTGGCCACATTAACACAGACATATGGTATTGCACTCTAAAATACTTCAGCTTCATCAGTTTTAAAAAGGTATAACTATTGAAGTTATTTTCATTGTACAGCTCAGTTTCTTCTGGAATATTGTAATTTTCTATTGAGTAATAAATATATTTTGCCTCAAATTTCTGAATACGTTTGAATAGGTATGTGGGACTCCGAAGGATGCAACATTCTATACTGAGGAATTGCTAATACACAATGAGTTGTAATTATCTAAGTAACTTTTTAACCTGGTCAAATTTTCTTAAAAATAAGTAGGTGTGAGGTTCAGCAGGATCAAAGGTAATTAATGTTTTCGAGCAGTAAGTGTGATAAATACTTGCTTGTTAAGTCAATTACATCAAGACAAAACCTGAATGTGAAGTAAGGGTGTACTACAAGTAAATTGCAAATAGCATTCATGTGACAGATCCACTAATTTGCCACTTGTTATTCCAGCAAGATTTGAAAAATTAGGTAGTTGGAAGTTGGTGTAAGGAACACAATTTACTGCAGAGATGCCCCAAGAGAAAACTTTAGGCCTCTGCTTTGCCTATTGACTTTTGCTGAGTAGTCACCCGGGGTCTGTTTTGAAACAATCTGTGATGGTTCACACCAAAGCAATGATTGTGTAGAAAAATTAGAAACAATTAAACACCCTGCTTCTTGGTAATATAATGCTATTTGTTTAGGATCCGAGAGTACTTGCTTCAGAGTACTGATGGTATTGGCCTAAAATAAGAGTGTAACAGGAAAACCTGTTGAAGAAATGGCAGCATTCCCCATTGAACTGAAATTTAACAGGACAGTGGAGAGATTGTGTGTTCTACCTGACTCAACTTTTAATTTAACTGAGATCTGTAATATGTGTTCTAAAGTTCTTGGTACTTAGTAGAGTAAGTTACAATTCTTGCTTGTATCTATTTACGTGGAGTTAAAAAGAAGAACCAAAGGTGAAAAAATAAAAACTACTGCATCGTTCCTACTTTTAGATTCACATTATCAGGAATGTTCAAGACGAGAGAGTCAGTTTATTTAAAAGTTAGTTATGGTTGGTGCAGGTGGAGGAGGTCCCCAAGGTTGGCTTGGCCGCTGCCCACAGCACAGACCCCAGGGCTCGGCCACTTGCTGGCCACAGGAACACCCTCTCTTGCCCATGCGAGGATCTCATTGGACCCCTCATCTGCTCGCTTCCGATTGGAGGAGCACAGCGATTCCCGCTGCTGGCGGGCTGTCCTGCCTGCCTGCCCCAAACTCGCCTCCGCTGGCTTCTTGCCACCCACTGCCCTCGAGGCGGCGCCCGTCCTGCCTTTGGGCGCTGCTAAGGCGCTTGCGTGTGTGCCCTGAGCCTGAGCATTTAGGGACCTGCCTTGAAAGAGGAAGATAGCGGGGCCAGAACTAGGGGCTGCGGATGTGTACACTTGGGCTGTAAAGGTAAGATGGCTCGTTTAGGCAAGGGGAGGCTAGAAGGTTACATGAGAGGCTCCTGGGGGTCTCAGTCAGTGGAAACCCTGACTTTTGATTTCTGCTCAGGCCATGATCTCATGGTTCGTGAGATGCAGCCTCGAGAAAGGGGTCTGCGCTGGCAGTGTGGAACCTACTTGGGATTCTCTCTCTCCCTCTCTCTGCCCCTCCTCTGCTCATTTTCTCTCTCTCTCTCTCTCTCACACTCACCCTCTCCCGCCCTTCCCCCCTCCCCCCTCCCTCACTTCCGTTCACTCGCAAGTGCATGCTCTCTCTCTCAAAATAAATAAACATTAAAAAAAAAGAGAGAGAAGGATACATGGCCGAGGCCTAGAGGACAAGAGCCCAGGTGCACTGTTAATTTCCTGGACAATGGGGAGCTGGGCCCCTTCTCAAACTTGACTGAACATCTTGTGTCACTGAAGGGCCTATTCAGAACAGCCCTGGGTGCTACTCCCAACGTTTCTGATTCATAAGATCTGGGTTGAAACTCAAGAATTTGCATTTCTAGCAAGTTCCCAGGTGATGCTGCTGCTGCTGGTCCAGGCATCACGATTTGAGTCCTACATATAAAGATGTTTAGAAGGATGTGTCTTATCCTAATAATTTTATTCAGAAGAGGGATCAAAGTGTGTGTGCTGGGGGACTTTTATTATAATGTTCAATTTTTTGCTTACAGCGAGGAAATGAGCATTTATTACTTGTGCAAAAAAAAAGTTAGTTATGGTTGATAAAATAATATCCAAAGGTAAATATTCACATGATTTATTATTTCCTCAATTATGGGTACTCTTGTTTAGCATTCAAATGCCATGGTTTTCCAAGATATGGGTGTTTTTGACCTTTGACATTTATTGATGAGGAAATTGACAGTGTCTGTGGAGTATGGGGAAAGTATCTCATTGTTATAAGTAGTATTTTTTAAAGTTTGCTTTCCTATCCCGAATACTTAATTTATTCATATATATGTATTTCCTTAGTATCTCATTGACTTACATCCTTGCTTTTGATGACTAGGATTAATTTTTCAAGTTAAGCCAAGTTTCCTTTTCACCTGGGAATTGTTTAGACTAAGCGCTACAAAATATTCTAGAAGATTCCCAGCATGAGTGGAAAAATTTTCAAGACTGAAATTTCCAGAAAAACATTCTAAAATGTGCATAGTATCAGTGATAAAAACTAAACACATTTCTAGAAGAATGGGTCTCTCTGTAACAGGAGAGTGCTTCAACAGTTCTGGCTATTAAGTTAAAACCACTGTGTCACAGACACTTTCCCCTTCTGTTTCCTTATATTTCTCTCAGGCTCCTCCTTCAAAGTTCCCCATGTCACATTATACATAAGAAGTTGAACTAGCACCTGGTAGACCTGACTTTGTCCCCTGCTAGTCACGAGACTCTGATCAAGACAATTCCCCTCTTCAGCTAAAATTAAAATGTTGATCGTATAGGGGTGGTGACAATACCTCCTATTTTACAGGGTGGTTGTGGGGATTTTAAGAGCTAATGTTTATAAAATACTTGGCACAATGCTTGGTGCACATAGTAAAAGCATACTAACAATTCCTTCTTGGGTCAAGAGCAAGCCTCCTGCTTGTGTCAGCTTCATCAACTCTGCAGCCGTCATCTGTCTGGCAGTAAAATCAATTCGACATCTCCCAGTTTGCTATGCACATAGAGAAAAATACATCCTCCACACGTTTCCTTTCATTTCTTTTCTCCGTAACACGTCCTTTACCTGAGTCCCAATTTTTCCTTGCTTAATTGATCATGATAATGTTGAATAACTGAAATGATGATGATCATAAGAGCAACTTAGTTTTGAGCACTTACTATGTATGTGGCAAGAACTGTGCTAAGCATTTTACCTGCCTGCTATTATTTAATCCTCAAAGAATTTTGATCTAAAATAGCAATATATCTATTTTGCAAGTGAATAATATACTTAAAGGTGTGAATAAGCAATTTTTTCTATTTTTTTATAGATAAACTATTAGTATCAGGTACTATGTCATAACAAGATTGTAACTAGGATTGGAATTCGCATTTTTTCCAAGACTGATACAGGAAACCCATTTCTACATAAAAATAACAACAACATCAACAATTAACTTTACTCAGTGTTTATGGAAGACTTCATATTAAAAAGTTATCATGTGCTATCTCTTAATTGTTATGTCAACTCCATGGAGTAGATGCCATTCTTATTCTTATTTTACATAGGAAGAAACTGAGAGTAAGTTTCTTGCCAAAGGTTATGAAGCTGGTGTGTAGAGGAGCCAGATTTTGACCCCAGATACCCTGTTCCTCAGTATGTGTGATGATAGGGATGTATAACGATGGCATGTAACTTGTATATTTTCTTTAGCACTAACCAAAATGTCAACAACTGCCAGAAAAATCTTTTTTTCCGTTCTTCCTCTCTGTGCTTTTGTAGTCACTCTCTGCTGTGAGCAGGATAATTTCATACTCTTCTCTGGCAAACCCCACCTCTTTTGCTCTTCTGCACTTTGAATCTTGACTCCAGATAGTCTTTGTGAACAGACCAGGGGAAAAAACAAAGGATATGGCCCATAACTCTTGTTACTGGTTGCCTTTTGCCCAAAGTCATGAACTTAAGCCTGCATGTTTGTGATTTTTGCTTATTTTCTGTGCAATGTCAGTTGCATTGTTACATCTTTGTCTGCATTATATTTTTCCCAAATCCCGAGTTCAATAAGGGCTAGGAAACAGTTTACCTCTTGGTGTCACTCTGAAGTTGGTTGCATGCCATAGGAGCTCAGTCAATCATTTCTGATGATTTTATAAACCAAAGAGGAACATAAACAGCAGTGGAAACTGCCTTAAGGATTTAAACCTGTGTGGGCCATCTGCATATTATCTGTGTACAATTCCGCACACTAAGTGTTAATTTTGAGATTCCCTCTTACTCTGGAGGCATAGTAGAAATGATTAGGTTGAGAATCACAACCCTGATAATTAGCTTAGAGATTCTGAATCAGGATGTGTGCTGCAAAAAAAGTGATTTTTTTTGGAGCATTTGGCCCTCAGGGGTTGGATAACCAGCTGTCTCAGATTTTATACCTGCCAACATCTGGTTCGGTCAATACGTACTAGGAAATGTAACAGAGCAGTAGGGAGTTCTAACTCTGTCTTGACCTCTAGAGAGTAGGACAAGGCCCTGATTCTCTTTTGGGAACAGTTGAAAAAATATAGAATTATTTATATTGTATAACATTTGCAAAGTGCTTCACAAGCATTTTTTTAAAGCTCTTGCTCTCAACTTTATTTGAAGTGAATTTGTATGCATCCCTATGTTATAGAACCTATAGAACAGTGCAGAAAGATGTAATTTCTGTGCTCTGGTACCCAAATGAGTAAACAGCAGGCAGAACGAATACTCATACTTTCAAGGACCATTCTGTTTTTTCAGTTTTTATGTTATCTTATTTCAAAGGCAAATAAAACCAAGAGGGGAGGGGAATGGAAAGGAAATAGGAGAGTGACCAAGGAGGAGAAGTTTTTTTTTTTTTTTTTAATTATTTATATACTTCTCTTTTTAAATCTCAAATGTGTGTCGGTTCTGTAGTGATTTAAAGATGTATTCATGGTCTATGATGTGGCCAGAGAAAATATTACTTCTTCATTCTACAGCTCATATAATCTTGCTCACTGGTATTTCCCCCATCTGACCCCAACTTTTCTATGTAGCAGAGGAAAAAAAATCCTAATGTCTAATTTTAGACTTGTAGTGCTTATGGTATCTTAGACTCTTCCAGTTTAATTGATTCTTTGATTAGTCCACAGATCTCTTCCTTGCCTCCCTTTTCTTTTTCCCAAGATAGCCCTTGGGTTCGGGAGAAATACTGATGATCTCAGGGCACTGGGGTCCAAGAGGAGCGTCTTTATCTTGTGCTGGTCTTGGGCTGGTCTTGGGTCTGCAGGGTTAGCTGTGTTGCCCTTGGGTGGAGATTGGCTGGTCTCTGCTGAGGTGTGGTTAGCTGATAATGTACTTAGTGTCCTGGTCTCCTGATGATCTTATTCACAACTGGTGTGTACCTCCTATTTTCCTAAGACCATAACTATATTTGTATATGTATGTATATAATTCATATATATTCATAACTACACATATAGACATACATGTAGAATATGTATAGAAAACATATACACACACACAGAATTTAGAAAATCTGGTACAATATGAAAATTCAAGCTCATAAGTGCCCAAAGTTGTGGGTTTTCTTTCTTAAATAAGCCAAGTAGATGAGATTGTGTGTGTATATGTATATGTGTATGTTGTATGTGTGTGTATCTATATATCCCTCTACATAGATGTATATATCTGCTAAGGCCTTATTGGTTTTCTTTGTTACTAAGGGATCTTCATACTCACAAGTCAGTTCTGATTTGGAGGTTTGCTAAAATGAAGTCCCATTGGCCATAAAGAAACATTGTACTTAGCTGATCTTTGCCATACTAGCTTTTGGAGACTCTTAATTTCCAATCCAAAAGATTTTGCCTAACCTTTTACAGATAGAATCACTTAGTTTATGTAACGAAGAAGGAGGAATCAAAGAGAAGGGCAGTTATAGCTAGATTGCTATGATGATCTATATGACATGATGCATAAATATTTTTTTCTTTTTTAATGTTAATATCTCTTTCTGCAAATCCCTGATGATTATACCTTAGTCAAAAGTCATGGTCTAGGAGAAATATTCTATTTAAATGTCTGTTAGGTAAATAAAAACTTGAAAAACTTGTTAGAAAATCCACAGTATACTTCTGAGTAGACTTATTTGTGGTGAATGAAAGTGGTTTTAAAAATGAAACTTCTCTACGATACATATTTATTCATTGGTATATCTTTGAAATGAAGCTTTTAATTGTGCATTAATTTTAGAATTGTATATAGTGATGTTATGAGAACTAAGAGAAAAACAATAAAAAATAATCAAGATGCATTTTGCAAATTATCCATATATTCTGTTGTTTAAAAAAGTGAAAAAAGTTAATTATGAACATCAGACTCAGGATTCCTGACATCTGTCCTTTTGAATGTATAGAAATTGAGCATTATATTATAATAGAGGATTTGGTTTCAAGTGGCCTGAAGGCCCCTTTTATACTTGTTTTCCAAAGATGGGTATTTCTGAGCAGGAAAAGAACTTCACTGAATTTTGGAAGCATCGTGGAATATACAAAGACAACATAATACCCAAAATGATTGACACGCTTCAAACTCAGTTTGTTTCTGAAATTGAATCCGAAAGGAAGTTATATACTGGCTGCATAATTTTTACCTGGAGGTCTCCTATAAGATTTGTTGTATCCCTGAACAAACATAATTCCAAGATCTATTGAGGTTAATAGTAAAAATAAATATTTACTGAGTGTCAGTGATGAGGGAGATGTTGAAATCTAGTATGTCTTAATATTTAGTTAAAGAGAATTCTTTTTCATCATGGCAAGTTAGGCCTATCTCTTCGTGAGAAATAGCACAGCTTCATGAGTTGAACTGGGAAAAATGCCAGTTACACACATATGTACAACTACCTTCAGGGCATCTTACACGTTTTGCAATCTTTCTTGTTTTTGGGGGCAGTTTCTTTTTCTTGCTTGATGTTTTCTAACCTAAAAGATAGGAATTTCTTATGCCTGTTGTTCTCAAACTTTGGCTTAATTTTAATGCTTTGCGAAGTACTTAGCTTTATAACAGGATAGTTCATTTGGCAAATGTTCTTTTTTCTTTTTCTCCCATCTTCCCTTTCTCCCTCTCTTTGTCCCTTATTTTTTCTTAAAAATTTTTTTTTAACATTTATTTATTTTTGAGAGAGACAGAGACTGAGTGTGAGCGAGGGAGGGGCAGAGATAGAGGGAGACACAGAATCTGAAGCAGGCTCTGAGCTCTCAGCACAGAGCCTGATGCGGGCTCGAACTCACGAACCACGAGATCATGACCTGAGCTGGAGTCGGATGCTCAACCAACGGAGCCACCCAGGCACCCCTGTCCCTTATTTTTTTCTTTTTCTTCATTTATTCTTTTCTTCCCATCTGGAATCCGCCCCCCCACCACCATTAAAAGTAGCAAAATCTACATTTTATTATTTAAACATTTGTAGGTTCTGCAATTTAAAACTTGTCAAAATATTTGAGAATTTTTTCCTATTAATAAATGGAAAATAAAATATTAAAAGCATACTGTCTACCTACAAAAAGTAAAATACATTATAAATAACTTTCAGCAATCTTTTGAATACTTTCTAGAGCACTATCAAATCACGTCCAAATACTGTTCTGCTCTGGGGTACCATAACAATGGTAGCATTTGCTGGTGTTTTTGAATGTGGAGCATTAATCCAGGTAGTGTCAGGGAGTATAATCGTGAAGGAAAAAGTGGCTGTATGGGCAGAAGCAAATTAACTTTGAGGAGCCTGAGTTCAAGAATGCCTTTTTGTGGTATTTGCTATAGAGTGAATGTTTGTGTCTCCTGAAAAATCATGTTGAAACCTAATCCCTGATGTGATGACATTCAGAGATGGAGCTTTGGGAAGCGATTAGGTCACAAGAGGGAACCCTCAAGAATGGGGTTAATGCCCAAGAAAAGAGACCCCAGAGAGCTCTCTCACTCCTTCTGCCACATGAGGATACAGGGAGAAGACCACAGTCAATGAACCAGGAAATAAGCTCTCAAGAGACACTGAATTTGCTGGCACCTTGATCTTGGACTTCCTAGTCTCTAGAACTGGGAGGAGTAAGTTTCTGTTATTTATAAGCTACCCAATCAGTCATGTTTTGTTATAGCAGGCTCAACAGATGAAGACAACTTTGGAAGTAGCAGCTGAAATGGCTAGCCAACAAGGGTGTGGTAGGTAGTGGGGTACCTTCAACTGGTACATGATGGTTTTGTTTTGTTGGCCAGTTGCAGGCAGTTGAGTATCAAATGAGACCATGAGAGCATGCATGGGAGGTAAACGCATGGATTAGTATATTAGCTCTAATTGCTCCAAGATTCTCTTTACTACCACAACTTGTGCTATACCTTTAAATTTGAATATAAACATTGGGGCAGTGCTCATTGTTATGGTTTTGTTAGATTTATGAAATGTCCACAAAGTGTTTAGATCTAAGCTGGCTTTATTTTATGTGCAGAGTAGTAGGTAGAAGTCGGCTTTAAGCAAATCATTGAAAATTGCAGAAAATATTGCAATATGTCAAGTGATTTAAGTTGTCAGGAAGGATCAGAGATTAGTTCAGTTACTGAATTTAATGCTTAGTTGTTTTTTGTGGGTTTTTTTTTTTGCCAAATAATACTGGAAAACAGAGGTTAGCTATTACTCCTACTTTAATACTTCTCTTCTTGATTGCAGTTGACAGTTTTATGTGGACCACAAAGCATAGAGCCATATTCTTTTTTCTCTAAAAAAAGGATTACATCAAATAAAATTCTGACATTATATCTATATCATTTTCTGTGTTCCCGTGTGTGTGTGTGTGTATATATGTCACAATGTGACCTTATTTGGAAATAAGATGATGCAGATGTAATTGGTTAAATTAAATGTAGGTCGTACTAGAGTAGGATGGGCCCTTAATCCAATATGACTGATGTCCTTACATAGAGGGAGAGATGTGGAGGCACATAGGAAAGAGAGCTATGTAAAGACAGAGGCAGAGATTGGAGTGATACAGCTGTAGGCCAACGAGTGCCAAGGATTGCCTGCTTCACTAATTATGTCTTCAAGGACTGTTTCCAAATAAGGGTCTTATTCACAGGTACCAGAGATTGCTACTCATTCATCTGATTCAGATACCTCGGAGTTGAATTAGATCCCACCGCCATGGCCATTCCTCACCTTTTTATTCTTTTTTGTCTTCATTGCACTGGTAATAGTAATGTAGCCTGTGCCCCCATTCCCAGCTTTGTACTTTCTCAGTTGGCTCGCTGCTTCATTATCAGAGGGATCTTTCTTAACACGAACCTTAAGATGTACATCTAATGCTTACCTGCCTTGAATTGTCTTTTATTGCTGAGGAAATAACATTCTAGCTCCTTAGCGTGGTACCCACAATCAGCCTTGTGCCTGTAGCCTAGCCTATTTTTACCTGCCAGCTTCTAAATGATGCTTCACTCACACCCTGATGGCTGTAGTTCTCCACAGATGCCAGATGGTGTTCACAGCACCGCTTTTACTCATCCTCGTCCCTTGTAATAAAAACCTCCTTCCTCAATCTGCCTTGATGAACATCTTTTACATTTTTTTTCAAATCTAACCTCTAGCATTCTATTTTCTATGAGCTTTCTCTGATTGTCCCCACTCCCCACTCAAATAGATTGCCCTCTGCCCTTTGAGATGTTCTGTCATATCATCTCTGACATTTTATGGGTTTAATGTGTATGCATCTGTTTCTTCTACATGGCAAATACCTTGAGTGTAGGGACTACTGATCTTTTTATTCTCAGCACCTAGAATAGTGCCTTCCCATAATTAGTGCTTAATGAATGCTTTTTGAAAGTATAGCATGTACAGTTTCCAAGTACTTTATTTTTAAAAGAAGCCCAGTGACTTTAGGATCTTGATTTCTTTATGCACCAAATGATTTCCCTGAGTTATTAAAAAAAGGGCAAATATTGAAGAACTTCCAGGAAAGAAAAAAAAATCCAGCTGAGTATGATATCATTTCATGGAGTAATAATGAAATACTGTACATTGAAATTTTGCCATAGTCTACATTCTGATATGTTTTGTGGTTAATCACTTTTGCTTTAAAACTTCTAAATTGATCAAAAGGTAAAATAGGAGGGAAACTATTTCTTTAAGCCAAGTGGTGAACTAGTATGTAGTGTTTCCAATGGAAAATAGTCAACTTTTCCTTGTTTCATCCTGGAAGACAGAGGGAGGTAGTGACTGTAAGCAGTAAGCAATAAGCAATAACTTCTGTTTAAAGAGGGCATGTCAATAAAGGTTTCCCCACAGTGAGGAAGCTGCTACCAACTCACTTTGAATGCTTAGTGCTTTACTATGTTGTTTCTGGATGGTTTTCCTTCTTTCTCTTCTCTCTCCTTGGGCCCCTCCTCTAGGGCTCAGTAACACGGTAGAGATGCTTTTTGACAGACAAGAGATAATCTTACACTTGACTTCCAATATCAAGGCATTTTAACTGGCACACTTTATATTGAATAATTCATGGGTATTCAAGCTTTACTTCACTCCACAAAGAAAGTGCTTTCTCTTAGCAGCCACACTAGATATGAGCAGCTAATTCATTATTTAAAGAGATTAAGTATTAGCAACTGGTACTGGCTCTTCAGCGCTGTCTTTATTCCCTTTGCTCATGTTATCCCCAGCTTCTCAGCTGCCTAGAACAGTTTTTAGATTGATTTTACCATATTTAAGTCTTTTTAAAAACAGATCTACCCCAAAACCTCACTATTTTCAGACTGCTTTGTCCTATTTTAAAAACGTAAAGCAGTGTCTGTTAGAACTCTGTGAATCTCTGCAGGCTCGCGGGAATACATACAATTGCAACACTTTTTGCTTTCAGTTAAGAAAATGTGGCAGGTGGGAGGAATGTAAGAAATCTGAGTTTGTTCAAATTTACAGACCACTTGCTGCAATAGGCCAAGGAAGGCTTGGGCATTTTAAACAGGTGGTGAAAGTGGATGAATTCTCAACTTTCAAGTATTGTTACTCTGAAAGGAAAAGTCCCCATGGAGAACTGTCCTCTTTATATTCTCAGAGAAAAAGAGAGGAAGAAGGGTTTGAAATGTCTGTTTCTCTTTTGTAGATGGATCCTCAGGTTGGATCTCATTCACCACAAATTTTCACTCTTTCATTACCAGTTAAGAGAGGAACATTTGTCAAGAGGTTATGAGGTTTCGTTTTTTGTAAACCTTGCCAAAGGGTAATGTAACAATGTAATCAGGTCTGGAATGGTAAAATAGTGAGAAATGTGCATGTGTGTGCGTGTGCGCTCCCCCCCCCACCCCAGAAGTATAGGAGAAACTTCTTTTACAAAGTGACTGATTCTATGGAAATATGTTTCCAGGATATGAAATGAAAGAAAATAGTGGACATATTGCTTAAAGAAGTAATAAGTGCTTTTCTTAGTTTTATGTTTTATTTAAAAAATTTTTTTTAACGTTTATTCATTTTTTGATAGAGAGAGACAGAACATGAGTGGTGGAGGGGCAGAGAGAGAGGGAGACACAGAATCCGAAGCAGGCTCCAGGCTCCAGGCTCCGAACTGACAGCACAGAGCCTGAAGTGGGGCTCGAATGCACGGGCCGTGAGATCATGACCTGAGCCGAAGTCTGAGGCCCAACAAACTGAGCCACCCAGGTGCCACATTAGTTTTATGTTTTAGACTAGAGTTAGCCTTTTCCAGGAGAGTTTTAAAGTAGATATTCCATTAGAATGATAAAAATAAGTTGATGATTTTATTTCTACTCTGTATGGCCCGAAAGTCCTGGATGCCTCTAAAACTAAGGAACTCATATAGCTTTATTTTTACATTTCAATTACTAAAGGGTATGGATTGTAAATGAACTCTCTATACCTCTAGTATGCTCTTGAATTACTTCCAGCATGGGGAATATATTATGTGTATATGTCATTCATTCAAAAATTTCTTGAATTGGAAAACTGGAAAGAAAATTGGAAAAGCATATAATAGATGATCATTAAGAAATGTATTTCTTGAATGACTAAATCTTCGGTAAGCCAGATGGGGACCATCCTTTGAAAAGTCTTGCTTTGAAAGGCAGAAGAATGTGTCTGCATCAAAGAGCAATTGTCTTTTAATTGTTATTAAAGGCATGGGCATGTGCATTGACAAGTAACATGCAGAATCAGGACACTGTCCTTACCTCATAAGAGTCAACGTCTACACTAGCCTTAGATCCATCAGAAAATAGAGAGGAAAAGCATAGGAGGCTAGAGGACCTCCGAAATTGTTTCTAAAAGTTAGAATTTACAAGCTTTTTCTTGTTTCATATGCAAAAAGGAACCCAAATTGAAGACTTTTCACCACAAGTTTGCAGAATAGTAGGTAGCTTGGGTTTTGAAGTGAAAATGACCTGTGTCTCTGAAATATAGTTCTACCATGTAATGGCTATACAATCTTGAATAAATGGTGAAATCTCCCCCAGACTTCCTTTTCTCATCTGTAAAATGAGGATTTTGACAGTATCTACCTCATAGGTGTGAGAATTAATGAGATAAGGTCTGAAAATTGCTTAGCATAGTGTGGAGCACATAAAAAACATTCAATAAACCTCTTTCCAAAAAAGTGTTTTGGAAATTTAACCTGGCACTGACATAGAAGTTTAATTTGCAGTTGAGATTGTGGAAGTTTAGGGAATTGCTTCATTGTAAAAAAAAAAAAAAATTTGGGAGTTTTATAAAATGCTAATGCATTTTGTCTTAACTTACATAGGCATTCCAGATCAGTTGTGCCAAAAAGGAGAGAAAGCATTTTCATACTAATCTTGGACATAATTATCCATAGATGTCAACAGAGAGCTGCTCAATATGATCTGGTAGCTCCTGCTTCCATTGGGGTGCTTTCACATGTCTTCATTGAGGTAAAATATGTTTTAAAAGAAAAAAGATGTAGCTTTGTTCTTTGCAAAGTTTTGTAAACATTTTAAAGCTTTTGTAAATGTTTGATATTATTTATTATATTATGTATTGATTATTGTAAGCATTCAACTGAGAGTGAGATTGGAACTGAAATTTTTTTTTTTGAATGGGGTAAAAAGGTTAGAGAATGAGGACCTGTTTATTATTATTACCTCGTTTAAAAAACTTATTTAGGAATCTGAATTGTGAGAAATTGAGACAGCGTGTTTGGAGATAAAATCTCTTCTTCAAGAATCAGAATTAATTAATTAATTAATTAATTGAAATTTTTTTAACGTTTATTTATTTTGAGAGAGAGAGAATGCACATGCACATGCAAGCACATGTGGGGGTAGGGGAGGCAGAGAGACAGAGAGAGTGTCCCAAGCAGGCTCAGTACTGTCAGCACAGAGCTCAGAGCAGGGCTGGATCTCACAAACTGTGAGATCACGACCTGAGCCGCAACCAAGAGTTGGACACTTAACCGACCTGAACCACCCAGGTGCCCCTCCAATAATCAGACCACCCCCACTTCCTCTGCATTGATGAAATCGCAATGAAGAGACAAAATGAGAAGACTAAAATATCATATATGTATAAAAAATTTATCAATCATTCTAAAGCTTTATAAAAGTAAGCTATTTTTCTCCTTTGTAAGCAAGCTTACTTTAATATGGATTAAAAGTGCTGACAGCCAGTCTGGAGGACCAAATTGTATTTGGCAGTTCTCATTTGCAATTAGTGAAGGGAGACCATTCCTCAACGGTAGGGTCACCTAACGGATGCCAAGTTGAATTCCACCCACAATTATTGAATGCTGACAATGTGCCCTCCTTGTGCCATATGCTGGGAACTTAAATAGGAACTAATGCTGGAAACTCAAAGAGCTAACAGTTCCATCAAAATATTTTCAACTGAGGGCAGATACTAGAATATTTGTGTTATTTTGAGGTGTGTAGCAAGTACTCTTGTTGCTAATAATAGAGATCTAAAGTTTGTGAATGACGTGAATTTTTCATTTGTCTAAAAGGAGTCAAGGTTATTCCTCTAATGCTATCACTTGCACTCATATACCCATATGTATTCTGATATGATTTTGAGAAGGGGGAGAGAAATCGCAAGGAGAGCCAGAACTACACAGGTTTGGCAACCTCTAGCAACCAGCTCTTAGTGCTCTATAGCTAACAGTTGTGTGCTTGGAGTGTTTTGTAGAATTTGTGAACTATGATATTATAGTTACTTACAATGTCTTTATAATTTTACCCATGAATACATTTTTAGTGAAAGGAGTGGGGAGACCAGATGAAACACCAGTACTTAGAGTTTTACATGATTAATTGTCTTATTGAGAATGATGTTCTTTATATAAAAATATGTTACAGCATGTACATTATATATAGTAATAAAAAAGGAATTATATTTATTTATTAATATCCCTTAGTGTTACATAGTTGCTCAACTTATTAATGCTATTTGTTAAGTAGAATTCTAGAAAGGTCAAAATTCATATTTAAGAAATGTGGTTTAATATTAAAGAAAATATTAGTCATATTTATTTTTCCTTATAAAACCATTTTTGACATCTTTAAAAGTATGATTTAATTTTCATGTTTTATAAATACTTTTTTGAAGGCTATGCTAATGAAAATAAGACATCAGTACTATTTGGCTTATTTTTAAGCTTTTCTTTTCTCTTTTTTATTTTCCTTTCTTTTTTTTAAACAAATCTAGTTTTTCCACTGTATTGTATGGCTCTTGTAAGTATTATCTGACATGTGGAATACAGTGGAAAAAAAAAAGAAAGTTGGGATGCAGTGGCCTAGTGGATTTTAATGATAACTTCTCTCCAAATGTGTGATGGCCCTACAAACACTATGGTAACAATGCCTGAGATTCATTCACCTTTCAGTACTTGGCCAGCTACAGTTCTTGCCTCTAGTACTTGTAGCCTGTCCATTTTCCAAACCTCAAATTTCCTGATTTTTATTATATTTCTTTTTGGATTAAGATTGCCCACTTCTCTGAGATACTAACATTAGGGTTGAGAAACTCTTTCCAATTATTGACCAATTCTGTCCAGACAGGGTAAATGAGGACCCTTTTCAAATGCTCTTTGGAAATAGTTATATTTAATGCCTAAGATTTGGTTTATCAATCTTCTTTCAATTGACTACCTTACCATCTCAATTCCACATTTACAAGAAACTGAATTAGCCTATAGGGGGTGATTCAAGAGCGGTTAGATACTCCAAAATTTCTACAAAGAACAGGTGTGTTTTAAAATACTACGAACCTAACAGGGCTGAGAAAGCTGAATGTATCTAGAACTAAACAGACCCATAAGAAGATAAGGATATATTGCTGGCCAACTTTGACCAAGATTGCAAGTTTTAAAAGTTAAGTATCAAGATAGATAGGATAAAACCTTAGAAATTATGTTATAAAAGAGGAAAACTAAGAGAAGTAAATCAGTCATCTAAATTCTTCTGGTAATTTTTAATGTACTACACTACTTTCCTCTCCAAAGACAAAAATAATAAACAAGTAAATTCAACAAATAACAATTGATTATAGGATTCTAGTGTCCTTAAGGTGACATCTTTTTGATTATTGATATCTAGCATCGGCCTATTAATATTTAGCTGATTTGGGTTTGAAAAACATCTCTTTCCCTTTAACAACTTGTGAGTTTTGCCACCTCAACTGTAGACAATTTTAAGAACAAATGAAAACCATTTTTATTTACTGTCCCACAGGTATCATCTTTTACGTTGAAGTTCAAACCATGGATTCTAAAAGACTCGAATCAGAATTTAAAACAGTTAAAATGTCTAAGAGAGCTGGGTTAGAATTAGTTCAGAATTTCATAATTTTGATGGCTGTTTTTGTGTTACGCAACTGTATTTCTTAAAAGCTAAATTAACTCCAGGGGCACCTGGGTGGCTCAGTTGGTTAAGCGTCCGACTTCAGCTCAGGCCATGATCTCACAGTTCATGAGTTTGAGCCCTGTGTCAGTCTCTGCTTACAGGTCAGAGGCTAGAGCCTACTTCAGAATCTGTGGCTCCCTCTCTCTCTCTGCCCCTCCCCCACTCACACTCTGTCTCTCTCAAAAATACATAAAAAACATTTAAAAAGTTAAAAAAAGTTAAATTAACTCCCTATTATCCATCTTCTTGTCAGTGACAAATAACATAGATGTTGTAGAATACAAGCATGCAAAATACAGTTATAGTACGCTTTGGAAAGTATCACATGGAATTCTGTTGTTGATTATCATCTATCTAAAGATTGATATATATGATTACCAGATAAAAAGCAATAATGGGCCCAAATTAAAATTTGTCCATGTAAAAGCCACAGGATAAATTATTCTGAACATGGGAAATCCAAAGTGATTTCTTTTGTGAATCTGAGATACAACATGTAGGGAGAATTTTGTCAGACCCTAGGCAACCATGCTACTAGAGTCCCAGGACTCAGATTATAAGAGAAGAAACACTTTGCCTTCCAGAAACATGTGTGTATGGGGAATATGGCAAATGAAGGTAGATGTAAGATAAAAACCTGAAGGATTTAACCCTTGAATTCTTCTCTTTAGTTTGTTCCAGTTCCTGAGAATGACTGAATAAATTTGAAATTTGCATATTTGCAAAAATCTATAATGTCTGTAATCTATCCTCTATGTGATATCTACTGCAGAAACATTAAATGTATATAAATACAAGTTAATTGATATTGTCAGGACATACAGCTTTTCATATAAATTAATGTGTGCCTTACCACATCGCTGAAACATAGCTCTATGAGAATTACACTTTAAAAATATCAACACTTTAAAGAAAGAATGTCTTCAAAGTAGCAACTGTTTCCGGAGCTTTCTAAAAAGAATGCACAGGCCATAATTATTTCCCACCAATTCAGAATTAGAAAAACATTGGCTCCTAATACACCGAAGCTTGGGAGAGCCCCACGAGTTGTTTGCCTTATCCCTGACAAGTACACAAGGCTCTGGTATGTCTACTTTTATACTTTAGTCTGTTTCAGTCACACTTTGAATATTGCTGTTCGTGAGCCTGCATTTCAAACAGCTCTTCTGTTGATATTCTCTCTTCTCTACCATAATTTTCACATTCTATACTACCTTAGACTGAGATTGTTTGCTTAATAGAATTTTCTCTAAATGTTGGCTTAACTAGTCCCTGTGCCTACAAAAATCGAAACTATTTTCATGTGTAATGATATGACTGGACACTTACTGAAACTGTTTTGATCAGGGCCCCAAGAAACAAACAGATGTAAGTAAGATTTGGGCCCTTCCATGATGAAATATGTAAATAGCTCATACTTTGTTAATGTTCTTGAGAAAACATTGCTTATAGTCAATAGGGGCAAATAGGGTGTGATTAGAGTTGCTAAAACCACAGAGATCTTTCTACTTAGCTTAACATACTGTTACAAGAGACACAGAGGTTCTGTTCTGAATTGCTCAGCTATTACTTTTGAATTTCTTGTTGTGAGATATCCCAGGGTTTCCATTTAGTATTTACTAAACGACTTATAAGATTTTCTTCTGGAAGAAGCAGAACTCACCACTGGCAGGGACCTGATAAAGTTCTAGCCCAGGATGAGAGTAGGAAATAAAATCTCATTGCAATCCTGTCTTCCAGAGAGGATAGATAAACACGTCCCATAAAAAATGTATGTTCATTGTATTACTCTCTTTAGGAAGATGCTTGGTCCCCTCTCTTTCCCTGCAGTGCATTTTGAGAACCCAATACTAGCTACTAAAAGTTATGCTGTACTAAAAATAGAAGACTTAAAAAAAAAACCTCAGGTATAGCTAGCATTCAAAATGTTAGATTAATTTGAAATTAATTTCAGTTGCATAAATTTCTAAACAACTCTTGATCTTCTGGGTTGTATTATTTCCCTTAGACAATGCTCAAGATATAGGAAGGCAAACACAGTGATGTTCATTTATCTCTATAAAATACCATTGGCTTGAAATAATTAGCCCATATGGCCATTTCATATAGCTGGTTGGAGAACTCATGATGTCAAGACATGCCTTCTATTTTAGCATTTTTTTTTTGTTTTACCTTCACAGAATATAATTATTAATAATAGAAATATTCAGAGATAATTTCTTATATAAAAGATTTATATTACTTATTTATTTAATAAACATCAGAATGACAGAATTACACCTTTTTCAAAGAATTAAAAAAATTACCTAATAAAGTTCTTTCTCTGCTTTTAAATAAGACAGCATTTCAATCATTTGGGAAAACTGTGTATTTAAATTTTTTTTCTTGAGAAATAGTCTTTGTTTCAATAGTTTTCAACTAATACATCAAACTGTATTAGTAGGCTTCACACATGTCATGTATTGTTGCCATTACAGTTCCTTAAATTGTAGACAGAGGTTTGAAGGGGGATCTGGGCTGTGTTTGGGAGGAGTGATCTTTATTTTGCTTTTAGCTTGTTGGTTTTCTGGCAGTACCTTCCCCAAGCTCAACCTGATAAAAGTTTACGGAATTGAGAAGTTTTCCTTTTTCTTTCTTTCTTTTTTTAATGAAAGTGTATGTGGCAGACATTATATTAGTTCTAGGTATACAACATGATAATTTGACATTTGTGTACAGTACAGTACCATTTCTCATTATACAAAGCTACAAAGAAAAAAAATTTTTTTTCTTGTAATAAGAACTTTTCAGATTTACTTTCTTGGCCACTTTCAAATTTACAATACAGTGTTATTGACCATAGCTAGCCACCATGGTGTACATTGCGTCCCCATGACTTATTTTATAACTGGGAGTTTGTACCTCTTTTTGTCTTTTTTTAAAGTTTATTTATTTATTTTGAGAGAGAGAGACAGAGATCATGTGTGTGTGTGTATGCACTCGAGTGCATAGGAGGGGCAGAGAGAGGGAGGGGGAGGGAGAATCCAAGCAGGCTCCACACTGTCAGCATAAACCCCGATCTCTGATGTGGGGTGGATCTTACCAACCCTGAGATCATGGCCGGAGCCCAAATCAGGAGTTGGCTGCTTAATGGACTGAGCTACCCAGGTAACCCGGAAGTGTATACCTCTTGATCTACTCACCCATTTCGCCCAACACCCTCCCCCTCCTCTCCCTGGCAACCGCTAATCTAGTTTCTGTGTTTTGTTTTGTTTTAGGATTGTTTGTTCTATTTCTCTGAAAAAAGCCTTTGGAATTTTGATAGAGATGGCATTGAATTTCTAGTTTGCTGTGGCTATTATGGACATTTTTATAATATTTTTCTAATCTATGAGCACTGAATATCTTTTAATTTTTTTCATCAATTTCTTACAGTTTTCAGCATATAGGTCTTTCATCTCCTTGGTTAAAGTTATTCCTAGATGTTTTATTCTTTTTGATGCAATTATAAATGTAATTGTTTCCTTCCTTGTGTTTCTGATCATTGTTAATGTATAAAAACACAACACGTTTTGTATATTGATTTGGTATCCTGAATTTGTTTGTTAGTTCTAACAGTTTTTTGGTGGGGCCTTTAGGGTTTTTGTCATCTGTAAATATAGTTTTACTTCTTATTTTCCAATTTGGATGCCTTTTATTTTCTTCTCCTGCTTTATTATTCTGCCTAGGACTTCCAATACTGTAATGTCAAAAGTGGGCATTCTTGTCTTATTTATGATATTAGAGAAAAGCTTTGACCTTTTTGATGTTGAGTGTGATGATAGCTTTGGGCTGGTCAGTGTGGCCTATATTATGTTGAGGTATGTTTCATCGGTACCTATTTTGTTAACAATTCTTATCATAAACAGATTTTTGGGGATGCATGAGTGTCTCAGTTGCTTAAGTGTCTGGCCCTTGATTTCAGCTCACGTCATGATCTTTCAATTCATGAGATTGAGCCCTCCGTCAGTCTCTGGGCTGAGAGAGTAGAGCCTGCTTGGGATTCTCTCTCTCCCTCTCTCTCTGCCCCAACCCCCCCCCCCCCCAAAATAAATGAATAAACAAACTTGAAAAACTAAATGGATGTTTGAATTTTGTTAAATGTTTCTTATGCATCTACTGAGAAGGTCATGTGATTTTTACCCTTAATTTGTTATTGTGTTATTATCATGTTGATTGATTTGCAGGTGTTGAATTTTCCTTTCTTCCTGGAGTTTAAATCCCACTTGATCATGGTGTATGATCCCTTTAATGCATTGTTGAATTTGATTTGCTAATATTTTGCTGAGGATTTTTGCATCTAGCTTCATTGGGGATATTGTAATTTTCTTTTTTTATGGTGTCCTTGTCTGGGTTTTGGTATCAAGGTATGCTGGTCTTGAATTTGGGAGTATCCCCTCCTCTTCAATTTTTTTGGAAGAGTTTGAGAAGGATGGGTATTAACTCTTCTTTGAATGTTTGATAGACTTTACCAGTGAAGCCATCTGGTCCTGGACTTTTGTTTGTTGGGAGTTTCTTGATTACTGATATAATCTCCTTACTAATAATCAGTCTATTCATATTTGCTATTCTTGTTTGAGTCTTGGAAGATTGTGTGTTTTGAAGAATTTATCCAGTTCTATGAAGTTGTCCAGTGTGTTGGCATAAAATTGTTCCTGTAGTGTCTTATGAATCTTTGTGTTTCTTTGGTTTATAATTTATCCTCTTTCATATCTGATTTTAGGTTTTTGAACTCTTTATTTGTTTTCTTAATGAGTCTAGCTAAAGTTTGGTCAATTTTGCTTACCTTTTTGAAGAACCAGCTCTTAGTTTCATTGAGCTTTTCTATTTTCATTTTAGTCTCTAGTCATTTATTTCCTCTCTAATCTTTATTATTTCCTTCCTTTTACTAACTTTGAGCTTTGATATTCTTTTTATAGTTTTTTTGGGTGTAAAGTTACATTGTTTATTTGAGATTTTTCTTTTTCTTGAGGTAGGCCTCAATTCTCTTAGAATTGCTTTTGCTGTGTTCCTACCATTTTGGACCATCATGTTTCCATTTTCATTTGTCTCAAGTCATTTTTTAAATTTCTTCTTTATTTGTTCACCCATGGGTCATACAGGATCCTGTTGTTTGATCTATAAATATTTGTGATTATTTTCAGTTTTCATGTTGTAATTGATTTCTAGTTTCATACCATTTTGGTCAGAAAATGTGCTTGATATGATTTCAGTCTTCTTAAATTTATTGATACTTATTTTGTGGTCTAGCATATGATCTATCCTGGGGAATGTCCCATGTGAACTTGAGAAGAATATGTATTTTGCTTTTTGGATGGAATGTTCCATATATATCTATTAAATCCATCTTGTCTAATGTGTCATTTAAGGATGATATTTCCTGATTGATTTTCTGTCTGGATGATCTGTCCATTGATATAAGTAATATATAAAGGGCCTCTACTCATAGTACTGTTGACATCTCTCTTTAGATCTGTTAACATTTGCTTTATATGTATAAGTACTCCTATGTTGGGTGAATAGATATTTACATTTGTTATATCCTCTTGTTGGGTTGACCCCTTTATCATGGAATGCCCATCTTTGTCTCTTATTACAAGTTTTTTTGTTTTAAAGTCTGTTTTGTCTGATGTGAGTATAGCTACATCAGTTCTTTTTCTTCCCATTTGCATGAAACATCTTTTTCTATCCCTTTACTTTCAGTCTCTGTGCATCCTCACATCTGAGGTGACTCTGTTATAGGCAACATAGAGATGACTCTTGTTTATTTTTTTTAATACACTGAGCTACTTTATGTCTTTTGATAAGAGATTATAGTCCATTTATACCTAAAGTAATTATTGATAAATATGTACTTATTGCCATTTTGTTCATTGTTTTCTGGCTATTTTATAGTTCCTCTGTTCCTTTCTTCTTCTCTTTCTTTCTTCCCTTATGGTTTGATGATTTTCTGTAGTGTTATGTTTAGATTACTTTCTTATTTTCTTTTGTGTATGTATTATAGGTTTTTGTTTTATGGTTACCATGAGGTTTACATATAATAGTTTATTTTAAGCTGGTAGGAAGTTAAGTTTCAACACATTTTAAAACTGTGTTTTTACTCCCACCTTCCCCCCGCATGTTTTATATTTTTGGTGTTACATTTTACATTTTCTTATATAGTGTGTCTGTTAACTAATCACTGTAGTTAAGGGTCTTTTTTACTGCTTTTGTCTTTTACTCTTCATACAGCTATATAAGTGAATAATTTATTTCCTGTAATACATGTTTACTTTTATTTTGATATGTTTTATTACTAATTAGTGCCCTTTCTCTTTAAAGAAACTCCTTCAGAGTTTCTTATAGGGCTGGGTTAGTAGAGATGAACCCCTTTAAATGTTTACTTGTCTGGAAAATTCTTCAATTCTGAATCATAACCTTTCTGGGTACAGTATTCTTAGTTGGAAGTTTTTTTTTTTTTCAGCACTTTGAAAATATCGTGCCACACCCTTATGATTTACAAAATTTCTGCTCAGACATCTGCTAATAGTCTTATGGGGGAGTTCCCTTGTATGTAACACATTGTTTTACTCTTATTACTTTTAAGAATCTTTCTTTAGCTTCTGACATTTTAATTATAATCTGTCTTGGTGTGAGTTTTTTGAGTTCTTCTTGTTTGGAGTTCTTTAGGATACCTGGATCTGCATGTCTATTTCCTTCCCTGAGTTAGGGAAGTTTTCAGCCATTATTTTTTCAAATAAGTTTTATGCCCCTTTCTTTCTTCTTCTTCTGGGACCCCTGTAATGCAAATGTTATTTCACTTGATGTTTTCTTATAGGTCCTTTCAATCTATCTTCATTTTTAAACATTATTATTATTATTATTATTATCATTATTATTATTTTTGCTGCTCTGTTTGGGTGAGCTCCACTGCCCTGTTTTCCAGATCACTGGTTATTTCTTCTGTTTTATCTGGTCTTCTATTAAACCCTTCTAGAATATTTTTTCCATTCAGTTGTTATATTCTTCTGCTCTGTGAATTGTTTTTGGAGCTTTCTTATATTTTCTATCTCTTTTTAAGTTCTCTCTGTGTTCATCCATTTTTCTCCCAAGTTCAGTGAGCATCTTCATGACCATTACTTTGAACTCTTTATCATGTGAATTACTTATTTCCATTTTATTAAACTTTTCTCTTGTTCTTTCATTTGGAATATATTTCTCTGTTTCCTAATTTTGCTTAACTCTCTGTGTTTGTTTCTCTGTGTTAAGTGAAATAGCTATCTCTCCCAGTCTTGAAGGGATGGCCCTGTGTAGTGAGATGAACCACATTGTTTAAGCTTCCCTAGTTCTTAGTTGTCTCTTGAACTTTACTTAGATTGTTTCAGGCCCATGGGTCTCAGAAATGCAATCTCTCTTGGCCACCAAAGTCCAGTGTTCAAGGGACATGTCTCCTGTGTGTTCTGAGGGTGTACCCTGGCTTAGAATGTCCTGGGCAGGGACAAGGTGCTCAGCCATTGCCTCAGGAAGGAGAGCATGGCAGCAGTACATTTGGGAACACCAGCAGGTTAGAGAAGGGTGCAAAAATGGTTCCCACCAGTGCAAGCACTAGCAAGGTAGAGAGAAAATGTAAAAATGGTGCCTGGTAGCATCTCTATTCCCTGTGCAAAGTCTAACAGGATTTTGCATTTCTGGAAGATGCTTTAAGATTAGCAAATGAATCTTCTTCACATATGGTCTAGGCTCTTTTAAAATTGCTGCCTTTGTGCTGAGTCCTGGAGTGATTTGTTTTGTGCAGGAGCCCTTCAAGAGCATAAACTCCATTCCCTACAATCCTGTGGTTCTGGATATAAGCCCTACTGTTTTTCAAAGCGAGACATTTTGGAAGCTCATCTCTCTAGTACAGGTCCCAAATGTTGGGATGCCTCAGGTAGAGCATAAACCGTTCACTCTTCAGGGTGGAGTTCCATATTTGTCAGACCCCTCCCAATGGTGAGTCACTGCACTGGAGGTGAGCTTTTGGCAAGACCCTTTCTCTGCCTCTCCTACCCTCTTGATCTGGCCCTTTTATCCTTGTGAAGTAGCTGTTTAGCTAGTTCTCAGATTGTTTTCAGAGGTAATTGTTCCACATGTAGTTATAAATTTGTTGTCTATGGGAAATAGTAAGTTCAGGATCTTTCTATGCCACAACCTTAAACTGCTTCATCCTCTAATTAAAAAAAAGAGTTGGATCCTCTGCTTTATGTTACCATTGGGTAATTTCACTTTCTTACCACTTTTACACTCTTTGTTCTTATCCATATCCATTCTAAATTCTTTGTGCTTTAACTGAGTCCTTTTTGGTCCTCAGGAGAAACAGGGAAAAGCTGCTCTGAGTCACTGATAACACAGCTCTCCATGCAGTTGATGACTTTTGGCTCATGGCTGATGTGCTGTGACAGAAGCAATGTGTGACTCATCAGGGGCTGCTCTTGAGTCAGTGAGTGATAAGACAACTGGCTGTATCTCTAAAATACTCCTTAAGTCTGACTCTCACACTCACAGGCTTAAGAGTACAAGAATTAACAGCACAGGATAGGATTTTTGTCCTCATCTGAGTATTCAGATGACTTCATTTTAAATTCAGCACCCCAAACTCAATTTTCTACAAGTTCAAACCATGTGCTCACATATATATAAAGGTAATCTAAATAGCCCTGCATTTACTATGGAAGGAGAGACGGTACCACATGATGAGTGGTATGAGGAGTTCCAGGAAAATCCTTCCATTAACATCGAGTCACCAGAACTAGAAATTCCTTGGGAAGGAGCAGAGATTAGCGAAAAGAGCATTGGAAGTAGACAACTCTGGACTTGAATTTGTGCTCTTCCACTTAATAGCTGATGGGAAATTTGGAAGAAAAACGTTGGAGATAACAGAACTAAGATGCTAAGTACTGGGGGTGTGGGTGGGGACAGGGAGAGGCACCATGGGCCAGCCAGGAATACTTTGTGTATAATGGGGAAAGTTGGGTAACATGAGAAAATCAAAGAAAAGATAAAGTGAGATAGCCTCAAAGATAAATACTAAATATTGTTCATAGCAATAACAATAAAATAGAAAGGGAGAACAAATTTCAAAATTTACCTAGCTAAGTTTGTTGATACTCAGATGTAGTTATTAGATTTATTAATTCTCTCTCTTCCTCTCCCCATATACATATCATATTGCATATAAAATTTATATATCTATAGCTACCTATCATCTATCTGTCTATCTATCTGTCTGTCTTCTCTGAATCTGCTGCACATAAGGTATTATGATAGTCATTGGGAATACAAAGGCAAATAAGCCATGGTCTTAGTATCTTAAGTTTGCACATCTCTTTGCATCTTTCAGGTATTTTAACATATATTATCTTATTCTGTGTCTTCAGACAAAGAGGTAATTAGTCTTGCTAACATATGCAGGTCATAAGAGTCTGCAGGGGAATGTTGTAAGGCATCACGTCCTGTATCTTGATTTGGCACCTTTCTATTTGACTTTGGAAAAAGTGTGGAACTATAAAGCCTAGAGAAACTATGACTGCCACAGGTAAAGATTATCAGGTCCTAGAAGGTATAAGTTATGCAGCTTTGTGAGTACCAAAGGAGAAGGTGTTTCCCTTTATCCCTTTTCTGAAATGTCCTGTGTCCTGGGAAAAGAATTGTGCTCCAGTGAGGAAGCACTAGGATGTCTGTGAGCCCATCTGCAGAATCATGTTAACTGCATGTGCTCCCAGTGGGGGCTGAATAAACTCTTCTGAACAATTATGAGGCCCCCTCTCCTTTCAGGTGGTAAAACCAGGACCTTTTAAAGCACTTCTGTAGACTGGTTATTATATAGGAGTCACAGGGTGAAAGAGCATTTACATTCTTAAAACAAGCTAGGTAGAGAGATACTCAGGAAGGCATTTTTCCAAATGAAGGGGAAATGGAGAAACAAATTTTGAAAAAATGTCATCAGAGATATTATCCATTATCATTAAATATAGATACACAATATAGAATGCAATTAATGTTATTTTTGATTCCTGGCAGAACTTGAGACGGTGGTTTGTCTGACTGCTATAGGACATCAGTGAGTGGGACTGGGCCTCATTAGAGAGGTGAAAGGAAGAACAAAAACTGCCAACACAACAAATGGAGCCCCTTGGTGCAGTTAATGCACTTTGTCGTATTATAGTAGGAACTGTAGATCTCCGTGGTCATGATGAAGTTAGAGGGAAAACAGAGCTTCCAGTGAGGATGTTTAAGGACCTAAGTGGTTATGAGTTTATGACAGTTCAGCAAGGAGTGATCTTTGGAAGACAGCCATTAAAACTGAATTTCAGTTTAGCACAAACAGGTTCAAACAATTAAAGGTTGGTGAAACCCTTATTTCACATGCATTATGGAAAATTTCAGAGCAAATCAAATTTAAGTTAGCAGTGTTTATTTAATTTAGTTTAAGAACTAAATATATATATATATATCATATATAACTAGGCCATATCAACCCCTTCTTTGACCCCCTTCAATGGATTCTCAGTGCTCTGAGGGAAAAATCTCACTCTATTATTATGGCCTCTTTGCTAGGACTTGGCCATCTCAGTCTTGTTTGAATTCCTTAACATACAAGCTCCTTCTACCTTCAGAGGATCATCTTCCCAATCTCTTTTCAATCTATGTGCTGTATCATTTTTCACATTTTAGCCTAAATGTCACCTTTTTGGGAAAACTTTACTGACTAAATCAGACCCCACTCCTCACCTCTCCTGCTCCTTTTGTTTTTCTTATTTTAGTCCCATGTTTTTCCTCCAGGGCTTCTTACAAGCTTTCTTATTTTGTTAATTTTGTTACATAGTTTACCCTGTTTTTCATACCAGAGTATGATACATGAGAGAAAATGCTGTCTTTTCTGATCCACCGTGGTATTTTTGGTGTCTAGTAGAATAACTGATAAGAGTAGACATTCAATATGTGTTTGATAAAGAAATGAATAAAAAATGTCAGTTATTCATATTAAATTATGGTGCCGGTGTGTTTATTGAAATGTCTAATAAAGCTATCCTCTCAAAACCTCTGAGGAAGTTTTGTGAGCTGATTAAAAAAAAAAAAACATACAATGCTACTTCAGATAAATTACTTTAAGTCCAGAAAGAAACTGTGTTTACTTGCTGCAGGTATCACATCTCCTTAGTTCACTGGAACACTGAAAAAAATGAAGAGTAATATAGTATATAGAAAGCACTCCATCTGAGCCCTGATTTTGCTATATGCAGTCTTTGCATGATAAGCATTGGCATTACAGTGATGAAGAGAGACAGACTTCTTGGCCTCATAGAGCTTATAGTCTCAATTTTTATTGGGATTTTCCTTCGAAGACTTTATCATTTGCCAAATTGGGCATCTTCCCGAGACATAAATTCCTCTATGAATGCCTGTGGTCATTTCTCAGTGAAGATCCTTAAGCATTTCTAGTCTAATATTTTAGGCCAGATATTTTAGATATTTAGATATTTTAGTCCATATTTTTCTTCAATGTTTGCCTTTGTCATCTTGTTCTAATGCTACCTGTTAAGTAAGGTTTTAATGGAAAGTCAGCATTCAGGGGAAAAATGGACTTTGAAAGAATGGAATTCTTATTTCTAGCATTGTGGGGAAAAATTATTTTGGTACAATTTTTTTTGCATCAATATGTCCATATGTCCGCTTCCCCCCACATTGGTGTGAAGCACCTCCATTTCAAACAACCACAAAAATAAAACAAAAGCTACTTTATTTTTTACATTCTGAATGCTGTATGTATCCTATACTTTAAACCTGTTGATACTGCAACATAGAAATTACTTATGATTTTATTTTCATGCCCTGTATTGAAAATAGAATATGCTAAACATATCATTATAAGAGCTAGTTATGAAAATGATTTTAAATTTATTATAGCCTCTAGGAATTTTGAGATATGAAAGATATTTTTATTCTTTAATAATTCTTTAACAATACACTCATTTTTTTGCCTATCATGGTTTTCCCGCATCTTTCCACATATAATTTCTTATTTTCAGTATGTTACCAATATTGCTTACAAGCATTCCTCTTTTGACTTCATATTTGCTGTTGTTAGTCTGTGATTTTTAGATACCAGGTGACCAAGTATGTTACATTGCCCTTAGAGTAAGAGTAAATTCTTGAATGAAAGCATGAGATTCTTTTGTGCCTAAAGTATACACAATTAAAAACATCGATTTTGTTACACTGATTTTGGTTCTTTGGAGAACTTTGATCTACTTATTTTTTCTGGTAAAGTTGTATTCTGGAAGCTACCGAGTTTATTAGATAAATAAGTTCTATACAGGAGGCATATAACTGTATTTTAGCTTTCTACTTCTCTTTGCTTGGTTTTTGTTCCAAATCATTTGAGATCAAAATTAGCACTAATACTTTTATTCTTATCTCATGTGAATGATTCCAAATAATGTCTGAGAAAGTGGTACATGAAACCAGGAATACACTCTCCTAGTAGTCCTCCAAAATTAAGCAAATAATCTTTGCTTTGCATCTATTTTGGATATATAAATGAAAGTAAAAAGAAAAAAAAAACCTCAGAACTTTTCAACAATGTGAATATACTTAATGCTACTGAACTGTACACTTAAAAATGGGTGAGATGGTAAATTTTATTTTATGTATATTTTACTATAATTAAAAAAAAAGAGAAAGGAAAGAAAAAATAAAAATAAAGGAAAAAGGAAAATGAAGAAAATAAAATCACTTGAAATTTGTCATGTCGTTCCACTCTAGGAAACACTCAAAAAAAAACCCCAAACAAACAAAAGCCAGCACATTCCAGAGATATGTCAGCATTTGCCTCAGGAAGACAAAAATAAGGAAAAACAGAACTAATAATAAAAGTAGCATGCAACCAAGACAGCCCTAATTATTTAATTATGGAATTTAGAATAATGCTTTAACTACATTATTTTCAGTAACTAGCAAGACAGTAGCAATTATTTAACCATAATGTCCAGAATCACATTATTATAGTATTTCAGTGATGTTAGAAGCTTACAAAAAGCTGTACAATACATAAAATTTTAGAAAAATAAATAAGGACTTCTCTCTCATACAGGTTTAATGGGGGAATAACAATTGAAGTTTAAAAGGAGAGAAAACAGAGCACCTGGGTGGCTCAGTCGGTTAAGCTGTCCGACTCTTGATTTCGGCTCAGCTAATGATCTCAGTTTGTGGGGTTCGAGCCCTACACTGGGCTCTGTGCTGATGGTGAGCAGCCTGCCCTGGATTGTCTGCCTCTCTCCTGCTCACTCTCTCTCTAGAAAGAGAACTCAAAATAAATAAATAAACATTAAAAAATAAATAAATAAAAGGAGAGAAAAAAGTTATTAGAAGAAGAGAGGGTGAAATTTTATTGCAGAACATTTAATCTTTTTAAAAAGTTTTTATTTAAATTCCAGTTAGTTAATTTATAGTGTAATGTTGCTTTCAGGAATAGAATCACTTACATATAACACCCAGTGCTCATCCCAATAAGTGCCCTCCTTAATGCCCATCACCCATTTAGCCCATCCCCCACCTGTCTCCCCTCCAGCAACCCTCAGTTGTTCTCTGTAGTTAATTCTTGATTCTTGCTGCCAGTAGGGGCATTAATGTTATAATAAGGAAAATCTTTAAAAAAAGATAAAAAGACAGTTAAATATAGAATTAGAAACAACTTTTTAAAAAAAGATTTTATTTTTAAGTAATCTCTATACCCAACATGGAGCTCAAACTCACAACTCTGAGATCAAGAGTCACATGCAGTACCCACTGAGCCAGCCAGGCACTCTGGAACAACTTTTGAAAGAGTTTGGGTCATATCAAAATAAAAAAATTCCCTGTCCTACATTAAATCCTTTTTTAAAAACTTTTAATTTTCAAGTATTTCCAGACTTACAAAACTCTTACAAAAAATGTATAAAGAGTTCCTTTACCCATCTTCACTGTACAGTAATATCTTACATAATTGTAATACAATGATCAAAGCCTGGGAATTAACCCTGATTCATGGCTCTTTAATCTGTTCTAATTGGGCCATTTTCTCAGTAGTACTTTTTCATTTGTGATCTTGACATCTTGAAAGAGTACTAACCAGTATTTGGTAGAATAAATCTACTTCAAATTGAGTTTGTCTTATGTTATCTCATGTTAAAGTTGATATGCATTTTTGCCAAAAATAGTGGAGAAGTGATTTTGTGTCCTTCTTAATGCATCCTATTAGAAGACACTCTTTAACCTCTAACACCATAAAATGTTGCTGACTTGTACTGTATTTTCCTTAGCCCAACCCTGGTTACTTTTTTTTTTGAAGAATGGTGTTTGAAAAACAAAATCTAATGTTAGGTGTGTTCATTACATTAGGTAATCTTTCTTCTAGAAGCTCTTAGTGGACAGAGGTTGGAAAGGTACACACACACACACACACACACACAAAGATAAGTATGTAAAATACATATATATATATGTACATGTATACATACATACACACACATGCACATATACATCATACACATTTATATCCATTTCTAGATCTGTCTGTATTAAAAGCAACAACAGCAACAACTGAGTTTATACTGATAATCCAATTCTAATCCAAACCTACTTGGTCCATTCTAGCTTTCTCTCTTATCCTGTTTATAAATCTTTTCTCTGACAATGAGATAGCTGTCTCTCATACCAATACATTTGTTTATTTGCTAAATCCTAGATGACACGTAAGGTAGTTTCACAGTTCTTAATCTTATACTCCTATGAGAAACAAATTTATTACTTAGAGGACAGTTTTTGTGTCTCTGCTCTGGCAGTATATAGTAAAAGTACCATTTTACACAGATATATAGGTTAGTTATCTTAAGTCCAATAAATTTAGTTATTTCATCTCAAATAAAAAAATTGCATTTTTGAGAAAGAAAAACACTGACGATTATTTACGTGAAAAAACAGTGAATATGCTTGAGTGGGACTGTAGCAATACCTTTCTTTTTGGTTTTTAATAATTCCACCTACTATAGTTTCTATATTAGGTAACTTTTTGACAAAATGTAAGCTTTAGTGGCCAAAATAACATTTTATGATTATTTTTTAAAATTTTTATTCATGTAATTTACAAAGATGTTTTACAGATACTTTGGAAAACTGTGGAAGAAAGCAAGAAGACAATTTATATATTTTTAACATGTGCTTTTTTCTCAATGTGTAAGTAATAAATGCTCATTTTTAAGAATGATAAAGAAAAAACAGTATAGAAGCCAGCAAAAATCATTTACTATGTTATTATCTAGAGATAACTACTGTTAAAAAGGTGATGGGTATTGAGGAGGGCACCTTTTGGGATGAGCACTGGGTGTTGTAAAAAAATAAATAAATAAATAAAAGTTTGATTCATCTAAAAAAAATTATATAAATAAAAAAAAATAAAAATCTCAATGTACATCGTTTGCTTTTTTATATGGGTATATGAATAGCCATATGTATAGTGTTTAATCCTGTCTTTTTTACGTCTTATGGGCATTTTTATTGTCACTAAATATTCTTTTAAAAACGTGATTTTCAGTGGCTGAATATTTTTTCCATCAAATTCCATAATTTGTCTAGGTATCTTCCGAGTGTTCGGGATTTAGGTAGTTCCCAGCTTTTGTGCTCTTAATAAAAGGAACTTCTTTGAATGCCTTGATCCTTTTATAAAACTTACATGTACTTGATGGTGAATGAAGGGTTAGTGCAATTAAAAGGTAGTAAATAGGGGTGGCTAGGTGGCTCAGTTGGTTGAGCATCTGACTCTTGATTTCAACTCAGGTAATGATTTTGGGGTTGTGGGATTGCACCCTGAGTCTAGCTCTGCACTGACAGCACGGAGCCTGCTTGGGATTCTCTCTCTCCCTCTCTCTGCCCCTTCCTCTGTTGTGTGTGCATGTGTGCTCTCTTGATCTCTCTCAAAATGCATTAAAAAAACAAAAAATGTAGCAAACAAGATGAAAAAGGTGGTTAGGACCTCTGGAGCAGAAAATAAGTGGCAAGACTTGTGAATGAAGGGAAGAAACTGAGGAAAGTGGAAAAGACAAATTCACATTAGATGGAATATACAGGAAGATTATTCTGGACTGAGAGCATGGCTGGTAAAATGTAATAATGCTTACCACAAAGTGTCTGTGAAAGGAATTTTACCGAGTCTATCAGTTAGTATTTGCCGTGTAACAAACCACCTCAAAATTTGGTTGCTTATAACATTACACTTTAAAATATTTTCTCATACTTCTGTGTATTGGTGGGGCAGTTTTTCTTATCTGAGTTGGCTTGGGCTTGGATTGGACAGTCTAGGATGGCGTCAGTCACATATCTGCTTTAGAAGGGAAAGCTAGCATCTCTCCTCATGTGATTTCTCATCCCTCAATGAAGCTATCCTGGGTTTATTTACATAATGTCAGAGGTGTCCCTGCCTCTTTATGAGAGTGTCTTTGGTGTTCTCCCATAATGCCTGTGAAAGAATAGGCAAAAATAAATCCGTAAATTGGTTGGTGGTCATTTGTTCATGGAATTGTTTTATTTCAGTTGGTTTAAGACTTTGGTCTTTGAACCACTTTTTGGAATCACCTTTGGAGCTTCTTAGGAAAAAAATATGATATGTGAATGTCAGGTCTAAAACTTGACTCAGTAGGTTGCAGTGGGGTCTAAGAATCTTATTCAAAGTAAGTACCCTTAGGATTTTCTGATGCAGGTAGGCTAGATTTTGAGAAAACCACTCTAGCTTATGATTCAGTGTATTACAAAAATATAGGGGAAATTCATGAAATACATATGGATGAGAGATGCACCAATTTAAAAATTGATATCCTGATTTGAAAAGAATGGGTTGTGTTCATTGCCTGCTTTTATTAAAAAATTTCTTCCTTCTTTTTCCTTTTGTTGTGGCTGGTTCTTCCATAGTTGTAAGATGGGTAGATTGAGAAAGCCTTGGATCTAGAGAGTGGAAGTGGTTCAGAAGTGAGTGAAAAGCAGGAGTCCAAACTCAAGAGCAAGACCAGAGGTCTGTTTGTTATTTTTGGGAAGTGCAGATGGATTAAAAACACTAAGAAATAATTTCAAAATCAAAATACGAACAAAAAGCAAACAGACTCATATGGATGAAGGCTACTATTTTTTTAATATTTATTTATTTTTGAGAGAGAGAGAGAAAAAGAGAGCAGGCACACATGAACAGAGGAGGGGTAGAGAGAGAGAGAGGGAGAGAGAGAATCCCAAGTTGTTCCATGTTGAGGGTGGGTTCTGACACAGGGCTGGCTGCTTAACCTACTGAGCCACCCAGGTGCCCTGGATTAACCAAGGACTGCACAGTGTTCCAGATATGGCATACAGAAATGAGACGGAAAGAATAGATGATGGTTGGTAATCTAAGCATTAAAAATGCTAGATTAAGTTGTATAGGGAGATGTCAGGAATGCAGTTAGTGGGATATCAAGATACAGGGTTAGAAAATTCAGTAATTTGTGAAATGTAGTTCAGACTGTGGAGTTATCCAGTTCTGGAATATTAAGGTCAGAGTAGAATTAAAAGAAAGAATGGTTCTTGGTTCTGATTCAACAAATTACTGCCATATGTCCGTCCTCCTTTTTTAGGACCAGATTCTGACTTCCATGATTATAGAAGCATGGGAAAGAAAATGATCAGCATTGGGTTATTTGTCTAAGTTTTGTTTTATGTTAATGACACTAATTACACAAGATATTAAATCAACCAAATACCACCTTTTCTTCTTTAATCAATTCTCTCTGCCCTTCTCCTTATGTCAAATAGGAACAGTCAATAATTTTATTTCTAGTGTGGCCAGTATTACTATTTATATTGAGTGTGGCCATTTTTTTTTACATGACTTATTTCAACTATGGGACCCTTCATTCCCCGAGGCCAGGAGCTTTATCTCTCTTACTTCTCCATTGTAGGACACCCCGCCTTGAACATAGGAGATGTTAAACAAATGTTTTCTTAATGAAGAAATTAGTGAATGAAGAGATTAGTTAATTTAAAAGGGAACTTTAAGCTTTGGAGCTTCAAAAGACTCAGAGCTTAAACAGAAGATACTCAAAATGTATGAACTGTTATTTGGTTATTCTCTTTAGTAATGTACCTGTTCAAGTCTTTTGCCCATTTTAAAATTGGATTGTCTGTCTTTTTTTGTTGATTTGTATTTATATATCCTAATATAAATCCCTTGTCAGATATGTGTATTGCCAGTATGTTCTCTCATCTTGTGACTTGTTTGTTTTTTTCACTCTCCAAACGTAAGGGAGCATATATTGTATGATTCTGTTTTATGAAGTTCAAAAAGCAGGCAAAACTTAGCCATTATAGTAGAAGTCAGAACAGTACATACCCTTTGGTATATGGGGGGAGTGGTAATGGCTGGGAAGATGCAAGAGGCTTATGTGGTATTAATAATATTTTACATTTTGATATGGATGGAGGCTCCATAGGCATATGCTTTTTAAAAATTAATTAAGCTGTACATTTACGATTTATGTACTATATGTTGTATCTCACAAAAAGTAAAAGTTAAAAAAAACTAATGATGTGAAAGAGTCTTTTAAAACATCTACTTTTAGACACTGTCAAAGGAGGGAAGCTTAAGTCATTTAAATGAGGAAAGAACACAGTTTTATGCTTTTGTCAGTGAAGAAACTGAGGAAAGTGGAAAGGACAAATTCATACCAGATGGGATATACAGGAAGATTCTTCTGCACTAGGAGGATGGGTGGTAAAATGTATTGACTATTATCACAAAGTGTCTGTGAAAGGAGTTTTACTGAGTCTATAAATTAGTTTTTGCCATGTAACAAAAGGTTTTTGATTTTTTTTTGGTATGAAAAATATTGTATCTTCATGGATTTACATTATATGTTACTAGAATGAGGCAAGTTTTGTACTCCTTCTATTCCTATTTTTTATTTTTATAGTTGAAAACATAAATATTTTCACCTAAATAAGTGGAAACTTTTATAGAGGTGTCTGTTTTTTAAGTTCTTTATCAGTCATATGTCAAAAATCAAATGGGGATATATTATTAAAATTATATTTCGGTTATCAACTTGTTAAGGATCTTCTTCAGTTTCATTGTAAGCAGTTAGAAGTCACCTCTTTTGCAAAAGAATTTATTACTCAGTCATTAGTCATGTACTTTGTCAATAACATAAAGGCTTTCCCAAGGCTTTTCAAGTGATTCCTATTACTTTTTTACAAAAAGGCACCTTGCTTTACTCAGTATACTAATAAAGGGTTGGTGAAATAAAAATATCATTTATTTTAGTACGTTTATGCCAGTGTACATTTTTTTGATAAAGTACTTTTTTCTTATAAAGTATCTTATATTTATTCCCATCAAAACTTGAGCTGTAGGGGCGCCTGGGTGGCTAAGTCAGTTAAGTGGCCGACTTCAGCTCAAGTCATGATCTCGCGGTTCACGAGTTCGAGCCCCGCATCGGACTCTGTGCTGACAGCTCAGAGCCTGGAGCCTGCTTCAGATTCTGTCTCCCTCTCTTTCTCTGTCCCTCCCCCACTCAAGCTCTGTCTCTCTCTGTCTCAAAAATAAATAAACATTAAAAAATTAAAAAAAAAAAACAAAACTTGAGCTGTAGACTTAACTCTTTCAGTTCATGGGCAATGTTCACCTTATAACCTAACTGGAAAGTTCAGTTTCATTGTCAAATAGAACACCCAAGGCAGACCATCACAGAATGTCTAACTTTGGTTTTTAATTTACATAACATTGTTATTTTTCTCATGATAACCATATCACTTCTGATTTTCAGAAGTGATTCTGATGGATAATTCAGGGATTGAGTCTTAGTATGAATTTGTCAGTAAGGTGGCTGCACTTTTAATATTTTGTGCCTGTGTGCTCACAGGGCCGTCCCTCAGAAGCAATGTCAAAAGGCAGTGAATGGACAAGATGTGATAGGCAACAAAAATTGTTTTCATTCATGCTGCCCTACTCAGAATTTATCTAAATTCAAATGATTCCAATGTGGGCCAAATTACTCTAATTTCACTCTTAGCCCTTAATGGAAATAGGTATAATAAATATAAGGAGAGACATAAGCTATACCATGTATATATTGTGCCTTGATTTAAGAAGACTTCCCAGATATCAGTATTTCAAACTATTCCTTTGGTGGGCACCACGGAAACTTATACTTCAGCACAGTGTATCATTGTGAGAGTCTAGATAACTAAAGACAAGTATGCTTTTTCTTTTCAAAGTGGGAGATGACTGATTATCAAAAGGCAAGTGGGAAAGGAAAATATGTTTGATTCCTGGATTGATTTCACTAACAATAGGCTATTTATTTCCTGTTTGAAAGTAATGTATGTATATGTACAAATATACATACATATGTGTAACACGTATGAAAGCAAATTTGTTGGCCTTTTATTTTTAGTAGTTAAATTTGGCAGGTGAAAGACAGAGCTTTGTTATTTTACTGGGTTTTTAAAAAAATGCTTATTTATTTCTTTGGAGAAAGAGAAAGAGCAGGGGAGGGGCAGAGAGGGAGAGAGAATCCCAAGCAGGCTCTGTGCTGTTTATGAGGAGCCCGATGTGGGACTAGAACTTATGAACTGGGACATCATGACCTGAGCCAAAACCAAGAGTTGGCCACTTAACTGACTGAGCCACCCAGGTGCCCCTATTTTACTGTTTTTTTAAATGGATGAGGAGGCATGAATTTACTTATATTTCCTTTTAAAAAGTTTACCTGTCCTTTCAATTGGTAAAAAGATTTCATATTTTCAGAGCAGTTTTAGGTTCACATCAAAGTTGAGAGAAAGCTACAGAGATTTCCCATATACCCCTGCCCCCATACATACAAGCCTCTCCCATTATCAACATCCCCCACCGGAGTGTTACATTTGTTACAATTGATGAACTTTCAGTGACGCATCATTATCACTTAAAGACCTTAGTTTACATTATGGTTCATTTGGTGGTGTACATTCTATGAGTTTGGATAAACATATAATGACATTAATTCACCATTCTAATATCATACAGAGTATTTTCACTGCCCTAAAAGTCCTCTGTGTTTTGTCTATTCATCCCTCCTCCCTCCCCCATCTCTCCACTCCACAATTCTTGATCTTTTTACTATCTTCATAGTTTTGCCTCTCCTTTCAATTTTATATATGCCAGAAAATCATAGGATGTTATAATATTTCAACAGATCTGAAAGTTAGGAGAATGACTTGCAGAGTTAAAATTAAAAATCCAGTCTTTTCTGGAAAGGTTGCCTGCTGTCTAGCAAGAGATTAAGGTAGGAGAATTCATAGAAATAGAATCTCTTTGAAACTTAAATCAGGAAATCCAAAAGGCGTTGGGTATAGTACTTTGAAGAATTTAGGTTATGAATAGAAGAGAAAAGAGCAAGATGCAACTTTTGCCCTTTTTTTTTTCATTTAAATTAAAACAAAGTCTTAATACCATGCTTAATTGGAGGAAAAGGAGTAGAAGAAAGTATCATAAAGAGCCAATAAAAATTTGTATGAAATCACGGGCTATTAATTTAAATGCATGCTACTGTTTTTGAAAATATGCTACTTTAAAAATTATACAAGTTCATTTAAAAATTAAGAAAAGAGCATAAAGAATAAATAGGTACTATTCATAGCTACATTTAGAAGCATCATATTAATACCTTTTTTCAGCCATCTGTTCATGCATGTGTATTTTTTTACAGTTGAAAAAATATTGCATATCTAATGTGGCTTGTAACACTTGTTACTTTTATTGTTTTGTCATATAACTAAAAATTTGACAAACCTAATTTTAATGACTGTATAGTATTCCATCATGTCGATGTATCATAATTTAAATCATTCTCTAGAAGCTGGAAAAGGTAAGGCGGAATAGTATCTGCTGGAGCCTCCAGAAAGGAGTGCAACTTTACCAACACCTTGCTTTTAGCTCAGTGAGACCTGTGTCAGACTTCTGACCTACAAATTATGCTCATAAATTTGTGTTGTGTTCGCTTACTATATTTATGTGGATTTGTTACAACAGCAGGAGCAAACTAATACGTAGACAAACGCTTTTTTGTGATTCACTATGGGTCTGGAATATTAAAACCTTCCTTTATTCAAAACATTTTCCTTCATTATCATTCAAATTTCAAGTACTTTTTGCCAAAACACTAATTGAAATATTTACGACAATTAGTTTTTTCTCAACTGACCTTAATAATATTAACAGATGTTTATTTATTAATGTCACTTTACATTTTTCATGCAAATTGTTTATGATTTTCATTTTATGTACTGATCAAAATCCATTATCTTTATTACTTTAGTTGCCATTTCTAGAATTGGCTCACAGCCCCAATTTTATTCCTTTACATTTTTACTGCATGGAGTTGAAGACCAATATCTCAAAAAATATAGAGGAATACTAGTATTTTTCTCTTCCAGTGAATCAGCCCAAATATTTTTTTACATGAATTTTCTGTTTAAAAAGCCATGATATTTGGATCTCCTCAGGGTCTGAATTTCTTTGAAAGTCTATATTAATAGACTTCTTTTCATTCAGTAAGCATCTGCTGAGTACTATAATATACGAAGTTTTTGATAAAATGTTGATGATACAGAGATAAGAGACCCATTTCCCCTCTTAGGGATGTCATAGTTTTATCGAGTCAAATGCCAAAGAGTAGGATAATGGCAGGCTGGATCATAGTCAACTTGCAAAAGGAACACATAGGGAGCCCCTTTTATCTTTCTTATCTTTCCACTGTAAAACTTTAACTGATCAGCCGGTTTCCTCCCTGGTCCCACTATAGTACATTCATGAGACAGAAATCAGAATAATTCATTTAAACATGTCAAATCATTACACCCTTCAGCTCAAACCCCCCAGTGGCTCCTCAACTCACTCTGAGTAAATGCTGGAGTTCTCAAGTCCTATGGGGTGAAAGGCCTCACATGTATTCCTGCCTCTCATCACCATGTTGTCGTGATCACACAGCTCCAGGCATGAAGGCACCCTTTCTAGTTCCTAAAACATACTGAGCATGTTCCAACCTCAGGCTTTCTGTGCTTGAAGTTCTCTTAGTCTGAAGCATTCTTCCCCTGAATATACACTTGGTTTGTTCCTTCACTTCCTTGGAATTACTACTTCAATGTTATTGTGTCATTAAGGTTTTCCCTGACCATCCTATTTAAGAGCAGTTACCCTATTGGTCAGGATGTCCTAGCATCCCTAGCCTGCTTTATTTTTCTGCCATCCTGTATTTTATCTTTACTTATGTGTTTCATTATTCCCTGTGGCATATTAGGGGTTTTATGTATTGTCTTTCTCTGTCCATTAGGGGGTATGTATTCTCTTTCTCCGTCCATTAGGGGGTATCCCTGCTTCAGGAGGGACTCTAGTTAATGTGATCACTGTTGTATTTCCATGTGCAGACTAGTATTTGGCACATAGTAGGTCTCAAATATTTGTTGAGTTAATGGTTGAATGAAGGGAATCTGATTCAATCTTAGGATGTCAAAAGTATTTTCTTGTGGAAGTTACCTGGGAAATTGGTTTTAAAAGGTTACTAAGAGTGACTTTGAAGGGAGAAGAAAGGGTATTCTTAGCAGAAGAAAAGGCAGGCTGCAAAGTAAGATCTTCCGAAGTATTAGACTCTATTTTTTTCAATATGTGAAATTTATTGTCAAATTGGTTTCCATACTGAAGTATTAGACTCTAAATGGATTAAAGTTGTATCAAAGTTACTCAGCTCACTTCCAAGAGAAGTTGTAAATTGGCTTGTGTAAGTCTTATCTTCCCAACTCAGAAAAACAAATTCTATTACCAGTGGAAAGAAGAAGAACCCTGAAGATGGATAGAAAACTGCCTATCCAAGACAACAAAAGTACAGCAGTATTTTACAGGATGAATGAAAGCACTAAACCTGGTCATGCATGTTCCTAGTAGTATGGTTTTTATGTGTAAGAATCTTCCAGCAATGGAAACTTGGGCAAAGCTTTCCTTTTATTTGGGCAAAATATTTGTTCTGCTTCTGCCTCAGTGTTTCTGTTTTCAAATTTCAAAGTCACTTTTGGTGACAGCTCTACCTTAGGTTGACTTTCCTTATGTCTCATAGACTTTCAAATATAGGGAATAGTAGAATATCTCAATAACTTATACAGAGGATAAAGGAGAGGGTATCTTTGAAAAGCAGTCATTGAAGGCTGAGAGTGATAGATGCAGTGTTACATGATATATAGAATTACAGAAACCTAGTATGGTGTAATAATTGCCTTAAAGATACTTACAATTTGATGAAAGGAGTAAAATGAATAATAAAGCCAGCGTTTATTGGGGACATACGGTATCCAGGCATGATGATAAGTAATTTCATAATTATTTAGTATCCATAGCAATCTTACTATTATGTTTATTTTACAGATGAGGAAAGTGAGGCATGGAGAGACTAAGTAACTTGCCCAAAGTTACAAAACTAAAAATTAGTAAAGCTAGTACTTGAATCCAGATATGCTGACCTCCAAGATCATACATCATTTTTCCTGAAAACACAAAATTACATAGTTAGAAGAAAAGTATTAATAGAATTTCATGTGGGAATATATATAGGCATATTATAGAATACACTTAGATATATACAGTCCATTAATATAATCGAGTAGGTAGGTATATGTATATGTGTGGATGTATATGTATATCAATACACACATATACACACACACACACACACACACTTTTAATATTGGAGCAATTAAAAGCAAGTAAATTAGTCTTTGACCTTATGCATTTGGGTAACCTTAAATATCAAAATGCAGACATTACCAATATTCCTCTGAATTTAACTATATTTTAGAGGATGAGTGGAAAGTTTTAATGATTTTATGAGACTTTTATTTTCCTAAGAAGTCAGAAAAATAAAAAAAAATTATTTCCCAAAGTGTGTTTACTTTTTTTGTTACTTCTATATCCTTAAGTAGTATCTGTTATTAAGGAATCTAATGTGTATAGTACTCTGGGTTGACATCTATCTTTTAAAATAAGCCACTTTATAAAAATTTGGCATTTAGGAAAGTGCATTAACTTTTTCAGGCCCTGTTTATTGCTCTGCTGGAGTAATTCATTGGTCTGTTATATATCCTGGAGTACTTTGCTGGCAAAGTGAAGAATGTCATCTATTAAAACTCCAGAGAATATGCTGGCTTCTGTAGAGGCATAATGACTTATTAGGAAAAAAAAAGAAAGAAGGAAACAACACAACTCTGGAGATTCTGCCCAAGGTTTTGCAAATAAGCCTCAGTGCCTCTGTAAAATCTTCATGTTTCTGAAATTCCTAAAAATTCAGTAAAATCTCATTAACTTGATGTTGGTATTTTAAAACTGGTTTTAATTTGAAGAGCAATTCCCAAGTCACCTAAATTATATTATCTGTACAAATATACAAGTTGAAAATTTGGCGCACTAGCGGTATGCCTCTAGAAACATTTAATACCAAACAACCACTTTCTTTCTTTCTTTCTTTCTTTCTTTCTTTCTTTCTTTCTTTCTTTCTTTCTTTCTTTCTTGCAACTGTTTTTAAAACTCTGAAAACAGAGTTAACTCACAATTTGTAAAACACCTAACAAAAAGCAGAAAGGAAGAGGCTAAAGCATTGTTTACATTTTATTTTTTTCCTTGGACTCTTTTTTTCTAATCCCTTGTCAGATAGTAATTTGTGTCAAATAGCAAATGGTTTGCCTAAGGGAGAATCTCATTATGTGCTTGCTTGGCTCACTGAAAATCAAATAATGTTGAATTTGTATATCTTTAATTGAAAGGTACTTCCCTTGGTCTCTGTTATTTTAAATCATTAGAACTTTACTTTCCTAAGGTAGAAATAGCACCAATGTATTTAATGGATGGAAAACAAACTTCAGTTTTATTTTATAAAATCAACTTTTAATCTTTTATTTTTTTTTTTTATACCAAGATCTTCTCCTTCTGCCGCGTTCTAGTCATGGCACCTGAATGAGCCAATGAACTCCAACTCAAGGAGCCTCGGTCCTCTTTGAATCTTATTTTGTCTTTCTTTTCTACTCCTATCTAATGGGTGGCCAAATCTGACTTTTTTTTTGCAACACTTTTCATTGTTTTGTATTTTTTTGTGACTGTTGCCCCAAACCAAGTTCAGGTGCTTACTGTGTAATACCTGCAAATACAGTAATGGTGTTTCTGTTCTCATCTCCAGTTTCAGTTTCGTCTGCATATCCCATCTGGAACACTGATATATTTAGCCTCCTGCTCAGGAACCAATGATGAGTCTCATTTTAAAAATCATACTTCAGTTCTTGGAAGTCAGTCAAGGGTCTTTTCAAGCTGACCCCAAACCTATCTTTCTAGAGTGATTTCTACTTGAGTTACCATAAATGCGTTAGGAAAACTGCACAATAATGTTCTTGATACATGATATGATTTTGCTATAGGCCACATTTGCTCATGATATCTTGGAAAAGGATCTTGAGCAATTTCATTGTATTCATCTATATAACATGCCCTAAGTTTATACAGATCTGGAATACAAGCCTACGGGCAGAAATCTTGCTTTTAAGCACTATGATATTACACATCTATGTTTCTTTAATGCTCAAATAAATGAATCATATCTTCTTCCCCCCCAATAAATGACAGCATTGTATCATCTTGGAAAGAAACATTTTGGGATAAATATAATTGAAGAAAAAAATCTATTATCTGCCTAATAAACTTTTGAGGTAGCGTAGAATGAAGGAGAGGATGGACTCTGGTCGTACACCACCAGGATTCAAACCCTGACTGCTACTTGCTAGCTCCTTCATCTTGAACATGTTTTTGAACCACTTTACAACTGTCTCTTCATTAACAAACTATATCTATCACATGTTTATAAGGAGGATTAAAGGAGTTAGTATATGTAAAGCACTTAGAACAGTATCTGGAACTGCAAGGTAATAGAAAAGTAGAAACTAGTTATTAACAGGGACACCTAGGTGGCTCATAGGTTAAGCACCTAACTCATGGTTTCAGCTCAGGTCATGATCTCATGGTTCGTGAGTTCTAGCCCTGCGTCGGGCTCCACGCTGACAATGCAGAGCCTGCTTGGGATTCTCTCTCTCCCTTTCTCTCTGTCCCTCCCCTGCTCACTCTCTCTGTCTCTCAAAATAAATAAATAAATTTAAAAAAAATAAGAGAAAAGGTATATAACAAACATATTTCAGAATGTCAAAACTTAGAAACCTAAAGAGTTCTCTCTTCTTTAACTTGATTTGTGTCTAAATCTCTTTACTGGATACATTTCCTACAATGAATTTCAAGCTTTGGTTATTTCTTTTTTTTTTTATTTCTTCTTTTTAAAGTTTATTTTATTTTTGAGAGGGAGAGGGAGGGGCAGAGAGAGAGGGAAACACAGAATCTGAAGCAGGCTCCAGGCTCTGAGCTGTCAGCACAGAGCCTGACGTGGGGCTCGAACTCACAAACTGCGAGATCATGACCTGAGCCGAAGTTGGACACTCAACCAACTGAGCCACCCAAGTGCTCCAACGTTTGGGTATTTTAAAATGAGAAGACCCTTTCTCATTGTAACCCCAATGAAAGAAGATATGTGACTTGTAGTGAACTGTCCCTTGTAATAACTCCATAGCCAAAATTGCTTCTGCTGACCCAGAGACTTTCTCCACAACACTGCCATAGTCTTTGAAAATGTTGAAGGTCAGAAGGATGGAGAACCCTTGAAAAAAATTATTATAGCCAAGGAAAATTGTTAAGATCATTGACCAGTATTATATGCCAGTCACTGTTTTAGGTATTAATTATTTTAGCTCATTTAAGTCTGATAACAACCAAATGAAGTAGACACCATTATATATGCAGCCACCCTCCCCCCCCCCCTTTTTTTTAAATTAAAAGACTGTGGTATGGAGGGAGTAAATAACTCACTTAAGGTCATACAAACAGAAAATGATGGAACAAAAATTTGAACTGAAAAGTCAAACTCTATCATTCTCATTCCAGGCAAAGCCTTCTCCCACCACTTTAACCTCTAAGCATATTATTGCCCCTTTATAGCTAATATAAATATTTACTCCTTGTATTTAGTTTACATGGGCTGCCATAAAAGACCACAGATGACTGGGTGGCGTAAACGACAGAAACAAGTGTTCTTACAGTTCTAGAGGGTAGAAGTTTAAGATCAAAGTCTCTACAGGCCTCTCCTGAGGCCTTTCTCCTTGGCTTTCAGATGGTTGCCCTACTGCTGTGTCCTCATGTAGTCTGCCCTTTGCTCATGCATCTCTGATATATTCTATCTGTTCAGATTTCCCCCTTCCTATAAGGACACCAGTCAGATTGGATTAGGGACCACCTACCTTAAGGGCTTCATTTTCACTTAGTCACCTCTTTGAAGACCCTGTTTGTTTCCAAATACAGTCACATTCTGAGTACTGGGAGTTAACAGCTTCAACATACAAATTTTGGAAGGAAGCAGTTCAGCCCATAACACCTCTGTAATCTGTGACCCCAGAAATCCATTTCTGGAATGTGTTGCATTAAAAAAAATAAGCTTCAGGCAAAAATTTCAATCTTTCATCATACTTCTTTCAGTTAATAAGCATCTGATGATTTTGTCAACACTAACGCTTATCTCCTATTCTTTCCTCTCTTCAAACATGCTGAGTTATTGGGAACTTCGCACACTTTTATCCCATATGGCACCCGCATCTGTGTCCACCCATCCCTGCTATTTTGCTCGCTAGATCCCATCTTTTCTCAAAGATTGGAAGTTCTGGGATAAAAGTGCTTTGTTTGTCCCGTGGTTCTCTTTTGAGAATTTGCATGTTCTAACTTAGTTCTCTTTTCCCATTAGTTCCCCACATTATGCAAAGAAGGAGAAGGAAGGCTGTGGACCTTTTCATGTTCATAGCTTCTATCCTACCACAGTAACTTCAATTAAACACTCACTCTAAACCAAGCACTGTGGGAAAGTGTTTTATATCCATGCATGATCTTTTTAGTTTCACTTAGTTTTATGTTAGCTAAATTTATTACCCCTATCTACAAATTATTATCCTTATTTACTGGTGTTTAAAGTGAGTGTAATAGTTACTAAGTGTCACAAAGCTAGTAAATGGTAGAACTGGAATTCACACTTCAGAGGTTGGCTTCTTCACCCTGGTGATATATAGTGGCCTGGCTTTTATTATTGATAAACTTTTATCATTGTACATGACATTGCTGAGCAATTTCTCATTATTTATGATGGTGAAAAATTGGTAGAAACTCATTTAAAGGGGATTATTCCAATTATATAAGTGTAACACTTTCATCTTCATGATAATCAGATATTAGAGTATGGAGATTATCAAAATGAATACCTATAAGTTACAAAATGTGTGTTAAGCAATTCATACTTATATGTACAAAGTCTCTCTTAGAGCCCCGGGGCTGCATGCAGGTGCTAAACATAAATGGAACCCTGATAGGATCTGAGAAAAAGAATCCCATGTTCCAAGTATAAGTAGGAACGCCAAATATTGCATTGATTCTGGCTCTGGGAAAAGTACATACTGTTATATTCCGGCACATCAGAATTTTCCAGGGATGTGCCTGGTGTCTTGGAATTAAGCCAATGTGATTTTCCTGCCATCTAAGTCTTGATTCTTTATAGGTCTCTGTGCCATGTTCATTATGTAAATCATAGCTTCCTGTCCCTGAATTGTGAGACTTTTTTCTTTCTCTATACAAATGGAAACACCCTCAACATTTTCTAGAATCTTGCAGATATAATCATCATTTGTCCCTTTATAGCTCCAGGCTTACTTTATACAAATGTGTGAAAGAACTGATGAAGGGAAGTCATTCATATGCACCCATACTATTCAGTAATTATTATTACTTTTATTTATTGATATTAATATTTAAATAACAACCCGTAGGTTGTTTATTTTTGGCAGAGAGGGGAATACTTTACTTTTCTGTTGTTCTGCTTATACTTAGGGACTTACACACAGGCTTTAAACAACAACAACAACAACAACAACAAAACTATGTTGTGGTGCTATTCAATTTCAAATACATTTTACTGGTCCTTAAACTTAGTTTTGTCTGACAAATCTTTCTAATATCTTTGGAGAGATGTTGTAATTTTTCAATCAATTTAGAAAAATCAACAATACCAATATCAACAACTCAGTAAAAATATAAATTGATATCATTTGGAATCACTGAAATCTACATACCTTGATTTTTAAAATGTCATTTAATTAGAATAAAATATAAATATAGATTTATTTTCATTGAGATTTGAAATAAAGTCATTCAGAAAAAAACTCAATGTTGCTGAAATAACATGATAAAGTGATGGCTGACTCTCAACTGTAGAGGGAGAGAAGAATGTTTTACAGCAAGTGATAAGGGACAAATTCTTTAATTCTGGTCATAATGAAGATTTTTGGTGGGATTTATATTTATATATCTTGAAAATCCTGAGTCCTATTATCTGTAAATTTATATGATCTTATTTGTAATAACTGGTGAATCACTTCTGAAGACACAAATTTATTCCCATTATTTTTGATGATAGACAACCCATTATACTAACCAGTAAGTTTAGGAATCTAGCAAGTTTATGAATGCAGCCATACCACAAAGTGTGGAATATGGCGGAGAGGGGAATAATATGGTCATGTTAGCAGGCTTGGAGAGCAATCAAAAAAGCCTACAAAAGGCTGGGTGTGTCTTCAAATTCTGATTAGGAATTTCAGTGCAGATTAATGGGGTCCTGACTGAAATCAACACATTTCTTTTGAAATCTGGCAGTAGGTTTTATATTGAGGGTCCCCAAGACCACCCTCAGGCTTGAGGACTGACAGACACATAGGACTCAGAAAAGCTGTTATACTCACGCTTATGGTTTATTACAGTGAAGGGATATAGATTAAAATTAGCAAAGTGAAAAAAGCATGTGGAGCAAAGTCCAGGGAAAATCACAGGCACACTTCTAGGGTTCTCTTCCAGTGGAATTGCATAGAAATGTGCTTTATGTTCCTGAAATGATGTGTAACAAGATATGTGAAGTGTTTCCAGCCAAGGAAGCTCACTGAAGCCTTGGTGACCAGGATTTCTACTGGGGATATATCATGTTGGCATCATCATGACTGACTTCAGCCAGTCAGTCTTGAGAGCCATCCCCCCCACCAGATCAAACTGAACTAAGAGTGGCTCAAGGCTTCAGTCATACAAAAACATTCTTATCAGGCAGAATATTCCCAGGGTTCAGAGGTCATCTCCCTGCAGCCAGGCCAAGGGTGAGTCTTAAGACAGATTTTTCTTTGGAATGGGCAGGGGTTGAAAAGCCCAACCCTTGATAGAGGGGAGGGATGCAGGGGTGGGGGTTAGGTTAAATGGGTAATGGATAGTAAGGAGAGCACTTGTTGTGATGAGCACTGGGTATCACATGTAAGTAATGAATCACTAAATTCTATGCCTAAAACCAGTATTACACTACATGTTAACTAACTAGAATTTAAATAAAAACTTGAAACAAAAAAAAAAGAAAGAAAGCAAAGCCCAACCCTGATTAGTTAACCTTTTCCCAAACAAGTTTATAGCTACAGAACGGTAGATTAATAGGTTAGTTTCCTACAATTTTATTGAAACACATTTTCTAAAAATAATTAAGGAAGTTATAAAGGAAGTTGTAGGATTCACGGCGATAAGAGGTCTACCTGTGGGAGAGACTATTGTTCTGAATCTTTTGTTAGTGGGGAGTTTAGTAAATCATCTGGAGTTCTAGAAGGAGACCCATATCACTCAGTATGCTTTAATAAAGGAAAAGGTACATTTTACATTAAATCAAATATTTATATCTTTTTCTTTCATAAGAATTTATATTTCTTTGGAAAAGCTAGAAGAACAAGATATAGAACCCCAATACCTTCAAACAGGAGAATAATATTTTTACAGTGAACACTGATTTATAAGTCTAACCCCCCAGAGGTGCACACAGGTTTATCATCCAGCTATAAATGTCTAAATGCATAATGGAATACAAGGTCTAATTTCTAAAATGTATTTGGATGATGCATTACTCATTGATAAATGCAGCTGAAGCAAAAAAAAAAAAGAATTCAATTTTTTTTAGAGGTTGCTCATACAATGCATTTTTAAAGGTTACAGAGATAAAAGGCAAAAATATTATCTAATCTGGTATTACAAGGGAAAAAGGGAGGACCATTTGACTGTTTTTATTTGTCTGCTTTCTTGGTTTTTAAAACTCTAATAATCCCTTTCAGTTTTGGAGCAAATACAAATCTAGTGGGGACAGAGGACCAGTAGTTAATATTAGAATTATTAGCTTATCATGAGCAATGTGTATTATAGTCAGGATACTATTACCTTTTGCTAATTGCTCATGCTGGCATTAATTAGCTCCAACATAAAAATAATAGAGGCCATGCATACCTCTTAATTTTATGCATCTTTCGGAGGTTCTATTTTCCCATGAAAATGATTTGTTCAGTTAAATCTCAATAACGATAGACTCAACAGCCTTCATTACAAATCCAGAGAGGTATATGTGTTAAAATAGCCGGATTGCTTATGTTGTTTAAAAAAACAGTAAAACTTGAGTAGACACAAAAGAATATGACTGGTTATAATTATATCATAGCTGGAACAGGAAATGTGATAATGGTTTTCTTGACAAAGAGCAGTGCAATCAAGGATAGTTCTAGATTTCACTTCATAATAGGCTATATAATGATGGGAATGGGATTGCCACAATTGCCACATTTCTCCAAATAAGACTTTGATAAGAAAAAAAAACAAACAAAAAACGTAAGTCCAAGAAATCCTGAGCTCAGAGCTTAAGATTCAAGAGAAAGATTGTTAAATGTTAATTTCAAGTCAGGAAATAAAGTTAGGCATTAATAACCTATAGAGCATTTCTTAAGTACTCCATTTTCAAAAGGCCATTTTAGTACTGTGCCATGGTTCTTATTAGTTCTCCTTCTTTTAGAAGTTGTTTTTCTTATAAAACTTGACAATTTTAGATAGGTGAATGATAGTTTCATTGACAGCTTGACATTGCTAGATAAACTAATTCATTTTGGAATAAATTCAATGTCCAATGGCACAGAGGCTTCAGATCGAACATGTCAGAAATTTGTTCTTATTTTCAATCAATGCTTATATTTGTATGATTAGCAATAATCTTGAGAGCTGGAATTAGTTAGAAGAGTTCTATGGTAACTAATTTTTTGTGACTGTTTCTTAAATTTGGGTATTTTTTTAAAAATCTAGGGTCAGTACAAACTCTATTCTTAAGTAGTGCTTTCTGAAGCAGTTTTCACTGGAAGACATCCCAATTTGCTTTTTAAGGAATCCAGATTTTCAAAAGTATAAATGTACAATGATTTTCTTTTTGAAATTCAAATGTAACATACAAGTCAGTTTACTTTTAAATGAAGATTTGCCTTTCCATTGGCGAAGATAAATTGATAAGTAAAACCTATTACTTTTATTGTCAGTGTTTCCCAGAGTAAAATATAACTAAAATACGTGACATATAATTTTGCTAACGCTGTATGATCATAAAAATTGTAACAGCTACCTTCTAATACTTCCAAATATGGACGATTAGCAAAACAGCAACAAAAATTCAGTTAAATCCAAGACATACTTGTTGAGGTCTTACTTGTTGGGAAACACAGTATCATATCCTGTGAGTGATAGTAAGAAAACTAAATTCAGTGTTCGAGTAAAAAGGAATTAATGATTTTATCATAGTAGTTAAACCTAACTGCTGTTGTTAGGCACTGAAGTGTCCAAGAATCCTTATGAAAAAGAGGAAACTCGTACGAGCTCAAAGATTTGGAGACAACTCCATCAAGGAAGTGGTGAGAAAAACTGGTCTCAAGTGAGGGATACAATTTGGACTTGTAGAGGGAAGAAAAGGAGGCTTTGGGGAAAATTATAAAAAAAACCCAGAAGGTTGGATAATCAAGTTAGGGCCATTAGGATGTCTGCAGTATCAGACTTCAGCACTTTGCAGGCTTGGGCTTGGCCGTAATGGATTAAGGAGTTTCCCAAAGCATGTTTTTGTACTTCCAATTTCCAAAGAAAATCTGAATATTGTGTTTATATCCCCTTACATTTAGACTCTCTTGTGTCTCCTTTTCAATGGACTCTTACCCTAAATATTTGGGTGCCTAGTAATAACTCTTCAAGGAAGTCAAATTTTGAAGGACATTTGAAGGAATTTCAAATATTTATTATCCTAAAATTTTTTCTAAATTTCTAGAAATACTGCAAACTTCAAGAATAAAGGAAGAAATGTAATGAGTTCTTATTGAGGGGCCCATTTTCCAGTTTTTTTTTTCGGGAGACTTTCAGGTGATTCAGCTTTCCTTACACAGGAAAGCTTTTCCTTTTCCCCAACACAGCTTTTCTCAGTATCTCTACTCTAATCTATCTTCATGTCCTTGTGACATTTGCGATAGGGAACCATGAGGTATTAAATCATTCCCTTATGTTCACAAATAAGAGGCATTGTATCCCTGCTGGTGAATCATTTCCAGAGTAGTATTAACTGGGATTTGAGATCAGGGTCTGGAAGCACATTAAGCTTCCATAAGTAATTGGCTTGTTTCTTTTGCTGTTTTTTTTTTTTTTTCTTTTTTCAATTCTAAGTCTTAGAAGCTCCAAACATGATGTGGTAGATGGAAATGAAAAAGTAGATTGTTGTAGAATTTATTAAGCTGGGATGGATGGAATGAGAGAGGAAGAGAGAATGAAATAAATCAAACCACAGGTTTGATATGGTAAATCAAACCATAACCAGCACTCCCAAGTATTTCCTGTGGTTACAAACCGCCACTTTATCTAAACTGCACATAAGAATAGAGGATAAAGTCTCTTGAGTAAAATGTCTGCATCTGAACTCTTGACTTGACGGTTACTTAACTGTATCCTTGGGGCAAGTTACATACCTCTTTATCCATGAAATTGGAAAATTCTAGTACCTATCTCAGAGTTGTGCTGATTAGCAGCTCTAAAGTATGTACTGGAAGGTGCTTGATAGTATTTAGAGTAGTGTCTGGCTTATAGTAAGTGCTCAATAAATTCTAGAAATTATTACTCAGTGGAGATTATTATTTCTAGTGTAGCTCAGTGGACTTTATAATTCTAAAATATTTAAGAATTAAGATTATCACCTCTAATGATATTTTACAGATTGCATATTGGAGTCACCTGAACTGTGCTTGCATACCTAACTGGTTTGCAGTTTACAAGATAGCATAGCAGTTGGTTCATAGAATACCAATCATAAGAGTGTACTGTAACAGATTACTTCAGAAGACCGAATGGACAGCATTAGCTGACAGAGCCATGGAAAGCAAGATGTGATCGCTTTGGGCATAGGTCACATTTAGTAATCTGTGTGACATCTAAATTAAATAGATGAGACAAATATATTTAGTTGAAAATGTTAAAGGTTAATAAAAATTAATAGTCACAGGTTAAAAAAGTAGTCACAGGTTAACATAAATTAAACTGGAAGGTTAACATAAAAGATGTCAGCAGTTTAGTAGCCCACAAATCTCTATCAGCATACAATTTGATAAATGGAGTGTGCTTGCTATGAAAATTCACGTTTAAGGTAAATGCCCTAGCTCCTTTTCCCTAGAAATTGCTATTTTAAAAGTATTCTTATCCAGAAATTCTAGAGCCATTACAAATACAAACACCATCTTTGTGTTGATAGAAGACATCTAGTAACCATTTCACCCTCGGCTTTTTTGGTGTGCATTGAGGAGATTTCTACAGTACTCAGCGTAGTAACTATCGACCTTTGAAAGATTCAGACCATTAGAATTTTCAGTGTGGGTGTCTGAGAAAAATACCAATGAATTTACTTAAGTGTTTCCTTTTCCAGTGAATTAGGAACCAAAATAAATTGTGGTGAACATCTCTATTATTCATTAATATATGATTATCCTTTTCTTCTTTGAAGAAGGATACACTTCTCAATTACCTTGCAGATAGTAGGGACTAGTTTCTAATTCTAACTAGTGCCACATGAGCAAAAGTCGTGTGTGATGCTCCTAGTATGAGGATATGAAAGGTCCTCCTTGTTTCTCTAGAGTCTCTTCTGTCTGAAGGATTCTGGAAGCAGTCCCTGGGTTCCTGAGGGATTGAGATGGTAAATCATAAAGTGAAATCAGCCTACATTTCCAGGTTTTTGATTGGAGGATAGCTGTGTCAAGAGTTGCCTAGGTTTGTAGCTGGCTTAGCATAATAGAAAAATAAACTTTTATCAAGTCACTGAGATTTTGAGCTTATGTTATTCTAATACGTTATCATAGTATAGCCTTTCATATCCTAATTAAAGCAGAGGGTTAAATAGCACTTATTGTGGACAGAATGACTTTTGTCTAAATATAGCTTTAGATTTGGGAAGATTAAATTATTCAAATTCAGAGAAAAAATACCAAGTAAACAAAAACTTAGAATCATGGTGTCACTTTATCCATTTATCTATCCGCCTACCTACCTACCAACCTTCATTCTCCCATTGCTTTCAAATTATTATTATCTGTATGGGTGAAGCATACCTTCAGGGAAGCTCAGAATTCAGAAAGAATTTGGGTTGGTAAGTAAAGATGAGTTTCTATTTATTATTGATTTTTTCTTTTGGGGGGGAGGGGAAAGTACTAAGATTTCCCTCATAATCCATATTTTAGATAATTTTCCACCTTGCTGAAGATTACTTAGTGTTCCTATAGTTTGTAAAAGAAAACTCCAAATCCAAGACACTAAAACATAGTTACCTAAATTAAATAGAGAAAATAGAACTGAGGCCAGGAATTACTAAATACTTCTTCCTTATCAAGAAAATTTTAGAAACTAGTGAAGGGTGAGTAGTGTAGGGTGTAAGTGTGGGCTGGAAATTTCCAAGAGGGAAAGGGAAATTATTTTGTTGGCATCACCAAAAAGTTGGTTCCAACTGGCCAATATTTCATTTGATCTCTTCTGCCCAATTGATGCCTTTGTTATTTCTATTTTGTCAGACTCTCTCCCCAGAAGACATACACATATTAATATAGTAGACTTTGATTTCTTGGTGTGGCAGATTTCGTTTTCCAAAGATAGGTGCACCAGTATATATCCCAGGCCACATGCCTTTCTTGCAGTGTAACATTGACATTCTTCCACTGAGAGGTAGGTTCTACATTCTTTCCCCCTTGAGCCAGGGCCAACCTGTATACAACTGCCTCTTCCAGGAAAAAGTGGCAAAAGTAATGCTTCATGACTTCAGAAACTCAGTTATGAAAGGCTTCTGTCTGTTTCTCTCTCAAGGTATATGACAAAGGAAGCCAAAATTGCCATGTAGGAAGTATGGCTGCCTTAAAGCTAGTATAGACACAGAGGATCTCCAGCCATTCCAGCCCTAGCTCTACAAGTCTCAGCCCTGGCACTGGGTGTGTGGGTAAGTGAGCCTCCAGATAACTCCAGATCTCAGACTTTGAGCAGTACTAGCCAACTCTGATTTCACAAAAAGCCCTGACAATACTACAGATTCATGAGGAAATACACGTTAGTGTAGTTTTAAGTCTTTTAAAATTAGTTTTCATTGAGATATTTTATTTGATTATATTAATTATATTATTTAAGATATAATTCAGTTGCTATAAATTTCACTATTTCAAAGTGTAAATTTCAGTGGTTTTTAGTATATTCACAAGTTTGTGTAACTATCGCTGCTAATTTAAGAACATTTCATCACTAGAAAAAGAAACCCTATATCCATTTGCAGTCTCTCCCCATTCTTCTCTTCCTATCCTGTAGCAAACATTAATGTGTCTTTTATTTCTCTGGATTTGCCTATTTTGTACATGTTATATCAATGGAATGATATGTGGCCTTTTGTGGCTTCTTTAACTTAGCATAATGTTTTTAAGGGTCATCTATGTTATATCAGGTATCAATGTTTCACTCATCTTATGACTGAAAATATTCCATGGTATGAAATATTTCTTGTTAGTTGATGGACATTTGGGTTGTTTTAACTTATTTATTTATTTATTTAATATAATTTATTGTCAACTTGGCTAACATACAGTGTGTATAGTGTGCTCTTGGCAGTGTGCATCCCAACAAGTGCCCTCCTCAATGTCCATCATGCATTTTCCCCTCTCTTCCATCCCCCCTCAGTTTGTTCTCTGTATTTAAGAGTCTCTTATGGTTTGCCTCCTTCACTTTCTGTTTGTAACTATTTTTTTTCCCTTCCCTTCCCCCATGGTCTTCTGTTAAGTTTCTCAAGATCCACATATGAGTGAAAACATATGATATCTAACTTTTTAGCAATTTTAGTGTCAGATTGTTGAGTCATAAGTAGATGTGTATGTTCAATGTTTTGAACATATTTTCCAAAATGGCTGTGTTGTTTTACATTCTTCTCAGACATATATGAGGGTTCCAATTTCTCCACATCCTTACCAACACTTGTTAATGTATGTCTTTTTGATTATAACCATCTTAGAGGGTGTGAAGTAAAGTTTCAGAGTTTGGGGGTCATTTTTACATAATTATGATAACTGGAACATTTGGTTTGAATGAATAAAAGCTAAATTAAGAATCAGAAGATCGGGATTCACGTACCGCTTATAACTTGTAACTTGACCTTCGGCAAGTCATTTGCCTCGTGGGCTTCACATTTTTCATTTACATGATGAAGCTATTTCTTCCAGGTCTCAATATGTTTTAGTACATTTTTTATTTTCCATGCCATTGAATTCAGCTTGTCTAAATGTCCATTGAGATTCAGGTAAAATTTTGCAATGCACATTTATCTATAGCATGAAGGTGAACATGGATTAATTTCATTTTTTAAAGTTAATAGATATTGGTCCAATAATCAGTGATCAATTACATGTGATCTTGATTATAGAAAATACTGGTATAATGATAAATCTGTCATATTTAAAATTTTTTTAACGTTTATTTGTTTTTGAGAGACAGAGAGAGATGGGAGTGTAGGCAGGGGAGGGGCAGAAAGATAGAGGGAGACACGGAATCCGAAGCAGGCTCCAGGCTCTGAGCTGTCAGCACAGAGCCGCATGTGGGGTTCACACTCACAAACTGCGAGAACATGACCTGAGCCAAAGTTGGAGGCTTAACCTAATGAGCCACCCAGGTGCCCCTTTATTGACCACTTAAAAAAAGAGTGCATTAGAAAGAAATCCATGTCATCTGAGCAAAGTCTACTCAGTTCAAGTTCTTAAACATCAGGGTACACTGTAACCCCCCTTTGGAATTATTCATGATTTGAAACTTAAAAAGGAAGATGGATCCAGTTATTAATAGTAACCTGGAATTTTGATCTTATTCACTTAGATGCTTTCTATCGCCTACACTATCATTTAGTTGGATTGGATATACTTTAAAGAAAAAAAATGTTGGAAAACAGTGTAGTTTAGCCTACATAAAAAGAAAATTTACTTTTCATTTCTTCTTCTTTTTTTTATGTATAAAGTGACTAACGTGTCTGTAGCCTATGTCACCAGGAAAGAACTGGTGAAAAAGAAGCTTGTACATGCAGTATTCTTAAAGAATTTTGATGTGCTTCTGCTATGGTTACATGAGCTTCAGGAAGAGGACTTTTTTCTGTTATATGCTTCTCCATAGCACTTTGAACAGTACTGTACATAGAATAATTTCTTTATGAATAGTTAGTCTTAAAGTACAAAAGATTTGCCTTCACTGCCTACGTTGTGATGCAAGATATTTAGTTTTACATCTAGAGCCTTGCCAAGTTAAGTCAGTAATTGTTCACTTGTTAATTGTTAATTAAAACCCTACCTATACATATTGTTGGAATGGTTAACAAAGATGAGATGATCCTGTAAATATAGCAGAATATAGTGGAATACCATTGTTAGGAGAGGTTGCAGTCAGATGCCAGACTTCTGCCGAAAGTGTCTTTCTAGTGACAAGTCGCGTGTTAGGTGTCAATTCACAGACCTAGGGTGGGTCAATCTGAATGAAATCTTAAATATAGACTTATACTTAATTTATATGTATTTAAAATGAATAAGTAAATACAAGATAATACAAGGAAAGATTGGGGATATTTCAGTTAGATGGCTGTGGCTCTGAGAATATGGCTCTATTCCTATGGCTTTATTTACTTCTGGATTAGCTGAGTTACCTATAGTCAGGGTGGGTTTTTTTTGTTGTTGTTGTTGATGTTGTGCAGGGTTGCTGAAGTTAACATGGTGTGTTATATTGTCAGAGTATAAAGGGGGACTTAAAACTAACCATTGAGATTTTATCCTCTTACAGCTTTAGAGAAGTCCAAAATAGAATACACCTGCAGGAGAATGTAACTGAATTCCATTAAGTAATCATCTGCCAATATTTGAATTTTGAGAGGATGGTATTAAATGTCTTGTTAATTTAACTATGCTCATAACACCAAGTTCTGAAAGTGTGTTGAAATAATGTTAAGATAAATATGAAATAATTCAAACTAGCATCAGAGACAGTTTGAAACATAAATGAAAAACAGCACACAAATCTATGTAGCCTGTTTATATCACCCCAAAGATTTAGATAAGGAAAAACAAACATAACCTTTTCAGCTGTTTCTCATAGGGGAAAAAAGAAATGAAACATTTGATTATAATTGTTTTAATGAGCTGTGATTCAAACTGATGAAGTTGCAGTGGTTTGCGTAAAAAGTATTCTGTTAATGAGCTTTTATTTCTGTCCAAGTCTTTAAGATATAAAACTCTCCAAGAATAAAGTTTAGTGGCAAAGCAGTATTTACTTTCTGAAAATTAAAATCTCTAATATTTATCTGCTTTATTTTCAACAAACATACTTATCAATTATGGGTACTAGCATAGAACAGAGAGCTCAAAGTATACAAACAAAACTGTACAATGGACACAATATATTTATGTTACTAGTTTTCACACTGAACTTTAGCTACAAGGTAAGCTTCATTGCTTGATATTTGAGTCTCTTAGTTTTTAAAAATAATTCATATCTAATATTTTAAGTGCAGGCGTGTACAGAGTAGTCAAAAAGTTCTTCCACATGAAACAGTAAAATAACCATGTTCTTTTAAAGTAGAACGTTACAAACTGATACTTGTTTGGGATATCTACTGTCACTTCCTTACTGATGCATGTTTCCAAAAGGAACACTCTATCTGAAGAAATAAGGTGTGGTGAACAGATGTCTGCTATTGATTACAACTTTTTAACATGACTCAAAACAAAGCGATGTAGGAATTAACATTCAATCTTATTACAAATTACAAAAGACCAAATATGGCCAATTTGTCTTCACATTAGAATCCTAAGAAGTTGTCGATGAGAAACAGAAAAGAAAGGTAATTGTGAAGGGTTAATGTAAGAGATTCTGTTTAGGTGATCATGAAGTTTGGTAAGACTGCTATTGAGGGTCATTGATTTGTTCAAGTGTCACTAACAGTACAGTCCCAAACTAAAGTTAATTATCAGTAGTGGAGAAAATAGTTTGAATTTTGAACTTCTACACATAGCCAACTCATGTAACCTCAAAATTTCAGCTGGCTAATGGCAGTGTTCTTTTTTTTTTTTTTTAGTATCTCTCTCTCTCTCTCTCTCTCTCTCTCTCTCACACACACACACACACACACACACACACACACACACAATCATTTTTTAACCCAGCTTTGCAGTGCGAAATAGAACAATTTGGGAAACTGTTAAGAACAGCAAGCCAATGCCTCAAAACTTCTCTCTTTAACCAATTTTCTTTTCCCATTGTATCTCAGCTTCAAAAGTTTAGGCAGACCCTTGGATTCCTTGTTATTATAAATGTTTAGATATTGAAACAGTTTACTTACAAACCTAATATATTGCCAAGAAGCTGACAAATAGAAGAGGAAATTTTATTTGTTAATTCCTGTAGCTATGTACATCATGATTCACAAGCAAAAACAATTTTACAAATAGACTTATCAATGCTTTAAAAGCCAGATGAGGAATAATGGCAGTAATAACAACAACAACAATAACAACAACGACAACAATAATGACAATAGCAGCTAATAGCTTTTGTTTGCTTACGTTATGCTACATTCTGGTCTGAGCACTTTAGATATATTATCTAATTTCATCATCACAAGAATATTACAAAGATTATGTTTTAATCTTATTTTACTAGTGGGGAGAATGTGGCAATGAAAAGTTAAGTAGCTTACCTAAAGCCAACAGCAAATGTCAAATTGGAGTATCCTAACAGAGGGAAAGATTAATTTGGGGGTAACAAGGCAATTAAGCTAATCGCATAGTTACTTTATTCAGCTGAAAATGAGTTAACAAAATGATGTTTCTAGTATATGTTTTTTGATTATTTACTACATGTAAGAAAACCGATAGATATTATGTAGTATATACTGTATTTCTAAAATTTCCAAAATAATAGAAATTCATTTATTTATTCACTTAACAAATATTTATTGAGCCATTAGTATCACCTACCAGGACAGTAAATTTCCTGTCCTAATTGAGGCATTCTAGTATTATCATATTATACATATCACTCAGCAACTTCTCTTAAAATTATTTTTAGATTAATCCATACACACATAAATAAAATTCTTCTGTATTTCTTTCTGATAGTTACAATACCATCATATAAATATACCAAAACTGATCGGTCCCATTATTCATTAACATGAAGATATTTATCAATTTTGTATTATTGCAAAGGTTGCATCTAAGATGCATGTCTCCTTGTGTCTATGTGTGAGAATTTTTGTGTGATGTGTATATTTATCTGTTTGTCTGCGTAAGCTATTTGTGCTGCCATAGAGAGCTACCTCCAAATCTTAGTGGCTTAACACAAAAGAAATTTGTGTCTTGCTCATATAAAATCTTTTACGGACTCAGGTGACTCCCCAGGGCAGCTTTCCTCATGTATTTGGCTCAGCATTCCCCAGATTGCCTTGATCTTATGTTCCCTACACATTAGCATATGCTTCCAAGATCATCTTGGCAAGGCAAGTAGGAGCTTGGAGGCCTTACTCTCACAATTATATATCCAGTAACATGTGACACCCATTTCTGTCTCTCAGTTATTAGCCAGAACTAGCCCCACCTAAAGACAAGGGGACTGAGGAGTATAATCCCTCTATATACCTAGGGAGAGGAAAGAATAGTTTATATTCACAGCCTAGTCATGGAATTGCCTTGTCATGGGGTAAACACATTCAATATTTATCAGGTATTGGCAAATTCCTCCCCAGAGAGATAACTTCAAGTTTACATTCCCATCAGATGGATAAAAGAATCCCTCTTTCCCCAAAGATTCACCTGGGCTTTGATACTGTTAGACTTTGTAGTTTCTGGCCAATCTGATGTGTGTATATTGTTAATTCATTATTTTAATTTGTACTTCCCTGGCGACTAGTAAGTTTGAGCATTTACTAAAGGTTTCTGAAGTAGAAATCTACCTAGAGAGTTTGCCTTTAGGGAGGAAAGGAGTGAAATGGGAATAAGGGGTGGCTATAGACGACTTTAAGTTTGTCTGCATTGCTTTATTTCTTTAAAATATGGCATAAAAAACACAGAAAAATGTGGGTGGTTGTTAATTTTAAATAAAGATATGTTAATAGGAGTCTTACTTTTTTTGATTCCCACATTATAAAGAAAGCTTAACATTTTAATTGTTTTTTTTTATTCAGTCTCTTATCTCCATGGTTGGTACTGTATTTTCCTGTAACCCTGGTGACAAGACATGTCTAGATTCCCAATAAGTGCTCTTGAGACTTGGTACCTTTGTTCAGCTTCAGCTTAACTAATCCTTTTGGGGTTTGGCCATCAGGAGAAAGAACATACTTGCTTTAATTCAAGTGAAAGTGAAATCATATCTTGAGAACCCATAAATGTGAGATTCTGTGACAAAAAGTCAAGTTTATCTTTCAGAAATCGGAGCTAGAGAAGGAACATTTACAGAGAAAGCATCTCGCTGTATTTGCCATCTTAAAAAGTAAATATATAATGATTTGCAATTTGGATAGTTTATTTAGGTACTTTTTTTAAAGTTCATTTATTTATATTGGGAGGGGGGAGAGGGACAGCTAGAGGGAGAGAGAGAATATGTAGGTAATTATTTTTAATGTCCTTTTGATTTACACATGTGTCTTTAGAAGGAAAATGTAACCACTTCAATCTCAACATTACAGGTTAATTCAGCTAATTGGGATGCTTCTCAGGTAAATATATTCTTTATTATGTAGTCTTAATTTCTTTGTCATTGAGTTTGAATCCAAAATGTATCGACCTCTTATTTTCCCAAGAGAACTTTTGTTTTAGTAATGGATTGATTTTTTGTGAAACATACTTTCATACTGGTTGATTTTAAGAATTTTTTAATTGTTTTTCATTAAGCAATATACCCTGAATTCTGACTCAATAGGTTTATTTTTTGTTTTCCTATGGCTTTTTGTTTCTAGAGTTTCAATGTATGCTGTCGACATCTGACCTGAAGAACAAATTTGGCCTTACATCTTAGAATTTTAAATAAAGGCACTGGGTTTTGGAGTTAAACTTCTTTTCTTTTTTTCTTATCTGTGAACATTCCCAGAGTTTAATTCTTGGCCATTTCTCTTTCCTTTTTATATACTTTCCCTGGATCAACTATGACTCATGGTTTTGACTTTCACTTCCATGTTGAGGGCCTTCCTCTTCACAGAACGTCTTCTATTTATAATTTGGTTAGGTTCCAAAAGGTTGGTTTAAGTCTGTTTGCAAAGTGACACTTAAAATGAGTAACTGCTAACACCCTCTGATGGTACTAGGCAGAGTTGATTATTTTTTTCCTCTCTTTCTGGCTCCTAGCTTTGTTTGAGTCATAAGAGAAACTTTTATTCCATTTACCCCAGCTTCAGAGGTCTGCATCTCAATTGCTATGGGGACTTGTTCCCTTGGTGGATTGTCTGTCTCCTCAATCTAAACGTATTAAAGTTTGAAATCACTTTCTTCCCAAACAAACTATGCCTTTCTCCTTTGTAAAAAAAAAATGGTACCACTGAAGTCACCAGAACTCAAGGTCTATACCCTCCTATCATTTTAATCTCATACATTTATTTTCATCAAATGCTGTTTATTCTTTCCCTAAACTTTCTCTGATGTCTGTACATTCTTGGCTATTAACACTATGAATAAACTAGTTTCAAAACTAATAATCATGTGCCTTGAAGATTATAGCAGAGTGCTTTCTACTCTCAAGTTCTCTAGAGTCCTTGTTTCATCTACACACTACCACTTCATTGCCTTCCTCCAGCTTTCCACGCCAGTCCTCGGCTCAGTGATGGGCACTGGTCCACACTTTATTTAGTAGGTAATATTCCAGATTCTCAAAATGGCATCAAGTTGCAGAATAATCTGGTTTCATGCTAATAGCTAAAATTTAGTTTCTATCTTTCTAGAGAGAATCCTGCATTCCATTAAATTAAGACATTTCCTCACAGATGCAGCCTGAACATTCTCTACTCCAAGTTTTTACTATTAGGACTAGCCCTGGATTTCCATTTCCTCTTTGCTCATATAAAACTTGCTGATATTTCAAAAATATAACTTAAGTTTAACTGCCTCCTGAAATCCTTCTTTAACATCTTCCATTTTCAATGATCCCCCATTTAAAAAATCTTTTTATTAGAAAGATAATGCACATTAAAAATAGAAAATTTCAAAAGTCCAAAAAAGCTTCAAAAAGTTAAAAAAATATACACCTAAGTATCATCTAATGCTGTCTTGCTGACTTTGACTTTCATCATTATTTTGATGATTCTTCTTTTGAGCTTGAAATATGTCTTAAAACTCAGTTTCAGTTTCCTACCTTCAATTGCACACAGAATTTTCCCACCTAGATATTCATAAACTCAAACACTATTACAATTTGTTATATTTTCCTCCAGCCTTTTTTAAAATGCATTTTTGTGTGTTTAGTACTTTTGTACCATAATGTTAGGAAAAACGTTAAACAAAACTTTTGATGCCTATATATCATTCTAATATATAAATCTGCCTTACATTTCACTATAATTATATATCTTTAAATATATATTATTTATTGTTATACATGATACTGAGAAGAGCATTTTTAGATATAAATCTTTGTCCAATTTCAGATGATGTTTTTAGGTTAATTTAGAAATGAAATCATTGGGTGGAAGGTATAAAAATTTCATAGTTAAAAAAACTCAGATTGTCAAATTGCTTTCCAAGACAGTTTTACTAATTCATAATCCCAAATCAAGATTCCCTAAGAGAGTGTCTGCATTTATGTGATGAAATAGTGACTGAACAGTCTGCTTTTTCTAATGAAATTTTAGTTCAATCTATTTTATTAAAATATTTTTTCAATGTTTATTTTTGAGAGAGAGAGAGAGAGACAGAGTTGAGTGTGAGAGGGACAGAGTTAGAGAGAGAGAGAGAGACCCAGAATCCAAAACACGCTCCAGGCTCTAATCTGTCAGCACAGAGCCTGACGCTGGGCTTGAATTTGGGAACAGTGAGATCATGACCTGAGCCGAAGTCAGACTCCCAACTGACTGAGCCACCCACGTGCCCCTATTTTATTTTTTAAATGAGATTTTTAAGTGGCTAATGGTAGTATAACTTTAGGAAAGTTATTTAATCTGTCTAGTTCCTGGGATCCTCTCTAAAGTTGAGAATGTCATAGTATCTACCTCGTGGGTTTGTTATGAGGATTTAATGTACAGGAAATATTTTGCATGCTGCAAACATAAAATGCATATCCAACAAGTGGTAGTCAGTAGGATTATAAATGTCTATGTATTACACAAATTATTACTCCTTTTATATATTTTTTTAAATTTAGACTTCCTATATTTGCTAGCAAGAAGGAATTTCCAAAACGGTTTCTTTAATTTAATGCTTACCATTGCACACATTAAAAAAAAAAACTCTTTATTTAGATTCAAGTTAGTTAACATAGTATTGGGTTCAGGAGTAGAACTCAGTGGTTCTTCACTTACATATAACACCTAGTGCTCATGAGAACAAGTGCCCTCTTTGTTAATGCCCATCACCCATTTAGCCCATTCCCCCCGCCCGCCTCCCCTCCAGCAACCCTCAGTTTGTTCTCTATAGTTAAGAGTCTCTTATGGTCTGCTTCTCTCTCTTTTTAGCCTATTAATAGAGATGACCCAAACAGTAAAGTAGAGACGCCTTTAAATTATTATAGGTTTCATTGCTCTATCGCTCAGGCCACATGTCCTCTTCCCCTTGAAAAGTGTCCAAACCCCTAGAGGTACCATCAGTCAGCACCTCACCACTGTTCTTGCAATAGTTCCACACAGAAAAATGTGCAAGTGTTAAAATTAAACTCCAGCAGAAGATGATAATGATGCATGTCTAGGTTTGTGGAACCTAAAGATCATACAATTTTAGAACAATTTTTAAAGGAAAATACTAAGAATTATAAATTACAAAATTGCCACCTTCCCTGCCAGATCCTTGCAAAAGGATGAGAAGAGGACTAAAGTTAGGTTAGCTTCATGGGAAATCAACTAGGGCTCCTTTGTGCACCCTACCGCACTTTGCAGAGTACCTTTCCCACAACAGGTGCTCAAATACACATTTGTTGACTTGAATAGGAATTGGGGCTTGAATAGGAATTAAAGAACTATCACACATGCTTTGATATTGTATATAGATAAAAAGGTTAGCTGTATTCATAGTGATCCCCACATAGCAGTAATGTAGAAATTTAAATCTGCTGATAGCATGTTAAATATACAGTGCAAAATCCACCCTTGGGTGGTATCCTTCAGATACCCTTTATAGCCCCTTGAGGTAGAGACTGCAAAGAGAATACACCCAGCTCTAACAAAACGTATTTTGTTCCTGCTAACCTCACAATTTGAGATGCCCACTCACTAAGTTCTTTTTTTTATGTTTTTCCTCTCTAAAATTATTCTAGTGGAAATAGAGAAATTGGCTGCCAGTTTCATTGATAGAATTAAAAACTGATCAAAGGTTTTAATCATCACTAACAGTATTTTAATGCTTAAAGAGACTTGCTGCCTTCAATAAGGGACCACTTTTCAAACTCTTTTGCGGATGTGGGACACCTGAAGATTAAGTCTGTAAGATCGTTGCCTGGCAGGTTAGGCCCTGTCACTAGAAATAAAAACAGTTCTCATGTATTATGAAATGCAGACAGGTGAGTCCTGTTTGTAGTTTTCATTGCTGAAGGACAACAACAGCAACCAAAGTGAGGTGAATTTATAGTACTTACTGGTATATGCTAAATGTGCCTATTGGAAAGACAAAACTACTTTATTTTTTAAAATTTTATTTATTTACTTTTTAAATTGTATTCAAATTCAAGTTAGCTAACATACAGTGTAGTCTTGGCTTCAGGAGTAGAACTCAGTGATTCATCTCTTACATATGACATCCAGTGCTCATCCCAACAAGTAACCTTCTTAATGCCCATCACGCATTTAACCCATCCCCCCACCCACCTCCCCTCCTTCAGCAATCCTCAGTTAGTTCTCTAAGAGTCTCTTACAGTTTTCCTCCCTCTCTGTTTTTATCTTATTTAGCAGGGTGAGTTCGAGATGAGTTGGTTTCTGTGTCCGGCTGTGGCTGTGTTGTAACCAAGCTTCTTTGGAAACTAAGGTTTCCTCAAGCTACGCTGCTACAGTCATAGTGACATTAATTGTTGCCCTTGCATGAAGTCCACTTCTTATTTATTCCTTAACAAAAAGAACTTCACTTTAGAGTATGTATCTGCATCTTTCATAGCTACTGAGCCTCTCTTTCACCTGAACACCTTGTTGAGAACTATTTAGGAGCCTGGCTTCATACTTCCTTTACAATAAAGAACAAAATGTTCCCGGCACGATAATTCTGCTTAGGAATGGATAGATTCTCACATACTTAAATTCTGAAAGGTACACGAGATGGTCTGTTCTAAACGACAGGTTGCCATGGTTACATTCTTCTGTGGCTCAGATGGGGATAGGGGCCAATTATCAAGTTTTGTTTGGTTGATTTTAAGTAGTTTGTTACCTGGATACTCAACAAATAAGAAAACTGGAAAAAAAAGACTCATTTTCTTCTCCCCTAGAAAGGTAACAGTCATCATGGAAAAAAAAACCCACCCAAATTCCAAACAACATGGTAAATTATTTACTTCAGATAAAGTGTTTCTAAATTGTTGACTTTATTTAGAAACTAATGCAAGGCCTGTGAACAGAGATAGCTTTGATTCTATGAATTGGATTTTTGTTAACTCTGTTGATCCTATAATACCAGCTTTAAATAATTTGCCTCCTTTCCAAATTTGCCTTGTGCTTTTCAAATTTGTAGGTGTGTGTATTTCAATAGTTATTCCTTTTGTCAGTTTTGCTGCTTGGCCTCCCCCCTCCCTCCCATGGTGGAAGCGAGATTGTTAATTAATGATATTCCAGAGGCAATGTCTGGAGTGACTATTGGAAAACCCTCCTTAATTAACAAAATGATAAATTCCCCACTGCAGCAGTGCTGCTGCGAAGTTCATCTCTGTCATTCAAAATCCATGATTCTAAAACATCCTCCGACATTTTGGTGAGGATGTTGGGCACTTAAAGTCTGGGTCTTTTATCAAAGGTTCCACGGCAAGCTGGGGAAGGAGAAATGAAGAGTGAAAAGGAGAGAGAAGAACTGGACAAAATTAAAATGCTATTCTGTCATTGTGATAGTTCGTATGGGCACTGACAGGAGAGCATTTTAATTTTGTCAAGTGTGTCTGCTACTCATTTATTCCATCTCCTGCTTGTTATCGAAGTTTCAGATTAAATGTAAAGATATGAATGTATTGCCATAATAAATTTATAAGTGGATATTTAAAGAGCAAAGATTTGAATGACACAAATGAACCTCAGTGTAGCAGTAAAGTAGATAGGATTTGTAGAAAGATGCCACAGAAGTCAGAAATGACTGCTGGAATCGCCTTAATTAAAAAAAAAAAAAAAACTTGAGCTGCATGAACAACCACAGAAGGTATCTAATATGAAATTAGGCTTACTTTACATTATTTATGCCACTCTAAAATAATCTAATAAAAGCTTTAGAAAATCTGATTAAACTGTATTATTCAAATGCAAGGCAAATGCTTAGATAATGGATAACTAAGCTGTTAAATTTGGGGGCAGAAGGTAAGATTCCAGGCAAAGTTAAAGCAGCATGAAATTTTTAAAGTATGGATTTATTTGTAAGGTATCTATAAAGCATAATTAATTTTTGAAGTTATATTTTCTTAAGTGATTAGTAATCCTGATATAATAAATTGTACAGGTAACCCTTTCTAAGGATGCCTTATTTTACTCCCCATAAGAGGCTTGGTATTTGTTCAGATGTGACAGCAAAACCACAACCTATGACACTCTTAAGGGGTTTGCATAACATTGGTATTCATCATATTAAGAGAGAAAGTGACGTGACGCAAGGAGGCACTCAGCTGCCATTATATGACGCATAGTTAGGACCCAGAGTACAGGGCTGGGAAGAAGTAATGGGGAGTTAAAATAGGACACAAGGATAACTTATTTGACATGATCCTGAGCAGACCTGACTTTTGTAATGACACTCAAACAGCAGATAACCCTGAAGGCAATCTGAAAAAGAAGAATAAGGTGGTCATACTAGCAGATATGAAAGATGAGTAAGCTTTTCTAAAATGTCTGAACCACTATTGAAAACATGTCCTTCGATTGTGACCACTACTTCTTTTTTCTTATGCCTGCTGCCTTCCGGCTAATATAAGGATTCACTTTTGCTTATCTGCTTTAACACAGAAGAACCCCAGTGAGGATTAAGTTATAAAGATTGCAAAGAAGAGGGAAAAAAACGCATACAAAAATAGCAATGGAAGTTTCAGAATCATAGCATGAGAAGGACCTTGTTTAGGCTGCTGTCCTGATTTTATCCAAGTAAATATCACTTTCAAGATATTACCTGACTTGAACTTAAATGCAGAAGGATAAATGATAAAGTTCTTCACTTAGGCTCAGATCCAGTGTTTTGTTTTCAGTTGAGAATAAATAGTAAACCTTAGAAGCAGTTCATTCAGTTACTCTAATACTTAAAAAAAAATACTTACAGGACTAATACAGATCGTGCTTTTAGTAGCCCCATTCAGTAAGTTGAGGTGAAGAGAGAATGTCGGACACTTTAGCAAATGACCAATGGCAACAGATTTTGCCTAATAAGTAGATTGTATGTGGTAGATGACCTATCAAACTTTCAAATAATTAAATTAGATTTTATTAGAAAGTCAAGTTAATATTAAGCATTGTTACTTTTTTTCCTTTGGAGAGAGAGAGAAAGAAAGAGCATGCATATGTATGAGAGAGTGGGAGCAGGGGAGGGGCAGAAGGAGAGGAAGAATCTTAAGTAGGCTCCATGGGGCTCAATCTCATGACTGTGAGATCATGACCTGAGCCAAAATCAACAGTCTGACTGAGCCATCCAGGCACCCCAAGCATCGTTACTTTTTTAACTAGAAGTTATTGATTACATAACTGCTCATACAAAGTGGGAAAACTCATTTTATATATGGCACAGATCTTTGATAAATAATATATAAAACTGAGATTTCCAAAATGTGGTATGTAGCAGGGTCACAATTCATAAATTGCAACTGAATTGTGTGGTCTGTAAGTCATCTTTCTCAGGACTACCCCCATCACTGAGTAGTGTGCAGGGAGCCATGGTGGGAAGAAATCTTGACAATCAGTGGTCTCCTGGCCTCTTCATATTTAAGGCAGTGTCTTTTATAATAATACCAGTCCTTTGGATTTCCTCTTCCATCCCCAGAGAGGTAGAGGTAGATTGGGGTAGATTGATAGCAATGAGCATAGTGTGAGTAGTCCCATATGGCCTCAATGGTTGTTATGAAGGAAGCCACTACTAAAGTCCACGGTCCCAGTTCACTAAAATTTCTTTTCTTAAAAATTTATCCATTTATTTATTTATTTATTTATTTATTTATTTATTTATTTATTTATAAAGGCAGGCTTCCACATGCAGCACATCATTTGGATGTATCTTGAGTATTAGAAGCTTGACTACCCTATGATTTACTACAAATGAACCTTGAGAGCCTGTTTGGAGGTTCTAACAGGGGAGCGCAACTGCTTATATACCCTTGACCAAAGAATGGTCCTCCTTTACCAGGGAAGGTCATCCTCTTCGACCGAGGGTGCAGCTTTGGGAAGGATGCACATGGAGCAGTGAGGGAGGAAGGGGACATCTGCCTAGCTAGCCAGATCAGCCGAATCGACCCTGGTGATACATGGGGTGACAGATGTTGCAGCCGGATCGCCCTCACATCCTAAAATTTCTTGATCATGATCCTAGGCCTCTGCTATGTCACCATTCCCCTCAGAATCCATCCCCATCACCCCTTACCGAGGCATGCATAAGCCCCTACACAACAGACCACCAGTAACTAGGAGCAGTGTCTCTGGCTCATGTCTTTAGCCCCCTCTCTTTATCCATGTTGACTATCTTCCCTCCTCCATTCTCCCCAAGACTTGCAACTTTGTAATGTTCCCAAATTTCCCCATAGAGATTTAGTTTCCATAGGCCCCTCCTCAGGTTTGACTCCTTTTTGCTCCACCTCTGGCTCTCATCTTGATTCTCACTCCACTAGGGCCACCAGGGGAGGGCTTTCTACTTTATCTTACTATGTGGAAATAATTTACCATAAGTCATTATATTAAGGTTTTCCAGAGAGACAGAATCAATAGTATCTCTCACTCCCTCTCCCTCTCTCTAACTCTAGTCTTCTAGCCATCTATCATCTATCTATCTATCTATCTATCTATCTGTCTATCTATCTATCTATCTACCTATCTATCTATCTATACAAAGAAATTTATTATAAACGATTGGGAAACATGAATGTGGTAGCTGAGAAGTCCCACCTCTGCTGTCTATAAGCTAGAGACCCAGGGAAGCTGGTAATGTAGTTCCAATCCTAGTCCAAAGGCCTGAGAACCAGGAGAGCTGATCGTATGAGTTCTTTTATTTTTTTAATATAAAGTTTATTTATTTTTGAGACATACACACAGAGAGACAGGCGGGAGGGTCAGAGAGAGAGGAGGAGAGAATCCCAAGCAGCCTCCACTCCACTAGTGCGGAGCTGGATGCCACGGGGCATCTCAAGAACTGAGAAATCATGACCTGAGCTGAAATCCTGAGTTGGATACTTAAGCGACTGAGCCACCCAGGCACCCTGATGATGGTATAAGTTCTAATTCAAGTTCAGAGGCCTGACAGCTGGACAGCTGAGGGTATATAAGTCCCAGTCTGAGGGCGGGAGAAGACCAATGTGACAATTCAGTAGAAGACCATTGTGACATTCACGCTGAGAGAATGAGTTCTCTCTTTCTCTACCTTTTTTTTCTGTTCAGGCCCTCAATTGATCAGATGATGCCCACACATACAGGGGAAGGAAATCTGTTTTATTAAGTCTAGTAGATTCATATGTTAAACTCATCCAGAAATACCTCCATGGACACATTCAGAAATAATGTTTAACCAACTATCTGGGCACTCTGTCACCTAGTCAAGTTGACACACAAAATGAACAATTATCATATATATTCCTTTTCAGTTTCACTGCATTCTTCCCATTTTATCTAACTCAAAATTCATCAACCACCATGTGAACTCATCCCTCAGCACCTCTCTAATCTCATCTCCTACTAATTTTCCTCTTGCTCATTCTGCTCTAGGTGCATGGACTTGATTATTGCTCCCCAAATATATGAAGGGGCTTCAACCGCAGGACCTTTTACTTAGTATGTGAAGGTTCGCATGTACCAGATATCAGCATTGCTTGCTGCCTCATTTTTCTTAGGTGTCTGCTCAAATATCATCTCGTGACAGACTGCTTTCCTCTCCACTTTTGGTAAAATGGGAACCTCACCTTAACATATCCAACTCTCTGTTCCCTTTATCCTTCTTCATTCTTCCTTCATACTACCAGCCATCTGAATATTATGTTTTACTTGTATACATATTTCTATTATTGATCTCCCCCTATTAGAATGTAAACTCTATGAGCGTAGAAATTGTGTTTGATTGAATGTTATATCCCCAATAGTAGAACAGTATCTGGCACATAGTAATAAATGCTGAATATGTGCACATACATATGTACATATGAAGTCAACATGCATACAATATTTGTCAGATGAGCAGGTGATAATGTTGGATGATACACAGGAAGATAAACTGGTTTACTGAAAGGAAATATGCATGGGGAGATATTTCCAAAAATACCATTTACAACACAGAAGTTACTTTTATTTAATATGCTGTTAGTTTTTTTTTAATTGTTTGGAAATTTAGTTATTGTGCCAATCAATGCAGTGGGAAAAATACCATAAAGGTCATTGTATATATAAACAGAAATCCTACTTTGTTTGTTTGTTTGTTTCTTTCTTTTGCTTTGGTTTCAATCAGTTATTTCAGAAAAACAGTTCTGAGATAAAATATATGTGAAAAAAAAAAACTAGTCCATTTCACAAATGTTTTCTATTCCAAAAAGTAGTTCAATTCAATTTACCCTCATTATTAGATAGCAATTATATTTTAAGCAATGTCTTAGGCTCCGGCAATACAAAATTAGTAGTCATATATTCTGCAAAGAATGATTTATAAAAATAGTGATTTATTTCTATGGAATTTTATATTTTTCAGAACCCTTTTATGTATATTCCTTATTTTTAATCTCACAGCTATTTCTGAAGTAGCTTGTTACTCCTACTTTTCAGAGATTTTAGAGGTTAAGAGACTTGCCCAAGGCTTCACAGCTAGTAAATAATGGAAGCAGAACTTAAATTTAGATTTTTATATGTCAAACTTAGGATGTTTGCTTTCTTTCTTATGATTTATATTTTTAGGCAACTTCATGATTTAAAATATGGTTTATATACATTATCCACTTAATACTAGAAACACTCCTATGGGCACATTTTGCCAAGGAAAATGTGCTTTGTATAATCCCATTAAGATGGTCAAAGTTATATAACTCATTTGTGGCAGAGTAATTTCTTGGTTTACTCATTTGTGGCAGTCATTTCTTGGTTTCATCAGTTTTTACTCTGAAATCAATGCCTTTACATTGTCCCTTTGATCCCAAAGTTCAGAGGTATAGTTACTGTCAGATTAAAAACAAATGAAGAATAAATTGAAAGAAAAAAGACCATATAATTTTAGGGCAAAAATTGAGAAATTTACATGATTAAAAAAATCCCAAATAGTTAACTAAGCAGCAAAAATTACATCTATAGTTGGTAAACTTTGTCAAGTGTGTATTTTTATCCTATGGGCTATTATTTATTTATTTACTCTTGTTTATTTCAGACTTAAGGCAGTTTGTAGAGTTCCATAAAATTAAACAAAATAGAAAAAAGTAGGCTTTAAAGAAGAAATAAACGAAAGTGAAGATATAAAGCTACACCAAAAATTGTTAACAAAAAAAAAGAAAAAGAAAAAGAAAAATGTACCAAATAGCATTACCTACACCAGTCAGCCACATTTCACTCTTACTCAAAAGAGAAGTATGACCTGTTCCACAATTCACTTTACTCAAAATGTAATGACAAAGCAGTGACTTTGGAGAAACAAAGACTTCTTTGAAATCAGATCAGAAAGAAATTACTTTTGAGAGTCTTCATAAAATGACATTACATAATATCGTCAACATTTTTTTTAGCTGTGTTCTTAGAATTTTGTGAAGTTGTTTACAGTGTCCCTCATTTTAGGATTAATGCATCATACCAAATCCCAATTCATAAAAGAAATCCACTGGCATTTATCAGGCTATTATGCCTCCAATGAACATAAAAGTCATAAAGCTGAAAAAAGAGGATTATTAACACAAAGGTTCAAATGTTGAGTAAATCCATATAAGCCTATTTTGTCCCTTTGGGCTCTTCATCGTGGTGTAGATTCTTGTTGTGAAGGGAATTTGATGGGGTCATGTGATTTCTCCTAGGGCAATGCTTAGCAAATATTTCTGCAGAAATACCTCCAATGGTACCTGTAGGTGATAGTGAAGACAATTGATGAAAGAATAGAATGGAGGAGATACCTACATGAAGGTTAGAGATAATAAAAGGCAACTCAAAGTCTCACCCATGAATATCTATGTTTGTTATATTATTATAATTATGTATATTTCTTTAGTGCCTAAACAACATTGATGTTCCTGGAAGATGTGGCTTATTTATGTGACTTTGATGAGTCCCCAGCACAGTGCTGTGTGTTCACAGGGTTATGGGTACTTTGGTCTGATAAGCAATACCTAAGGAAATTGTATTCAGACAGAGGCCAGTTTTATTTGTTTTCTCTCTTTTTGAAGCTTGAGATTTTTATTTAACTTATGACATATTAAAAAACATAAGCAATTATAAAGATTAATGTAATTAACACCTATATAGCTACCAAATTTTAAGCATTGTAGTATCATGCCATTTTAGCTACAGACTTCAATAGAAGTGTAGATAAAACTTCTGGCCCCTTTGCTGTGGTCCTTGCAGATGCTGTTACTCTCCTCTCTTGAGCCACCATGCTCCTTAAGTTGGTTCCTAAAAATGTTTTCCTTTTTTTTTCCTTTTACTACTTATGTATGAATCTATGAAAAACAGAATATTGTTTGTGTGCTTTTATATTTTTATAGAGGGAAGCATGCAATATGTATAGCATTCTGGAAATTCCGTAATTTACCATTATGTTTTCAAAATCCATCAGCTTTAATACATAGATTCTGTTTTACCAACCTTAACCCATAGTGTCCCATTTAGAAAGGTATACTTGTATTTATATCATTTATATATATCGTTAACTTACTGATGGATATTAACTTGCAGTTTTTCTCTAGTCCAAAAAGTGCTGCAATGAACATCATTGTTAAGTCTTCTTGTGTATATATATGTATATGTATGTATATATATATATATATATATATATATGTAGATTTAATTCTAGTATATATGCCCAGCAGTGAAATTCTTGGACCTAATATATATACATCTTTAACTTGATGAGATATTGCCAAATTCTTTTTAAATTTACACTGTTACTTGCATTGTATACTAGATCCTCTTTACCACACTCAGACCAACTCTTAGCATTTAAATTTTTTCCCCTATATTTTGGGGGTAAAATGCTGTTTTTTTTTTTTTTTAATTTGGATTTCCTTGATTCAAGTGGAGGAGGTTGAGTACATGTTAATATACTTATTCGACATTGAGCTTTTCCCATTTGGGAAGGTACATAACTGTTGCCCATTTTTCTATTTGATAATTTTACTTTGCTTACTGTTGTATTTTATATATTAGGAATACTTTCATCTTGTTTGTTATACAGTATACAATTATGTTTTCTAAGCATATGTTTTGAAATTAAATGAATGTGTCTTTTAGCTAAGTTTGTGGAATCTATTGTCATAGCACAGTTTTAAACTTTAATATAGTCAATTTACTCTCCCACCCTGCTTTTATGTTTGTTATTTAAGACATATTTTTCTTTACTGTGGCCATAAAATATTCTCTAAAATTTTCTCCTAAAAGTTTTCAAGTTTTATCCTTTACGTAATAGTTTTTTTAAGGTATCTGGAATTGATTTTGTAAGTGCTGTAGAGAGGGATCCAATTTCCTTATTCTACTTGATACTCCTATTCATGGAGAAACAATAAATTGTTTTCTATGTAATTAGCAAAGGGATCCAGCATTTTTTACTAAATAATCTGTTCTTTTCTCATCAAAGTATAAATATTTGGTCTATCGAAAGTTGCCATTTATGTGTAGATACATTTTTGGGCTCTTTATTATGTTCTATTGTTCAGTAAACTCCTCTTCCTCCTCTTTCTTCTTCAAAATTGCCATAGTTATTTTTGGTTCTTTATTCTTAGGTATAAATTTTGGAATCTGTTTTTTAGGTTTCATGAATAGTTTTGTCTGGGTTGGGAATGATACTTATGCTCGCCTCATGAAATGAGTTGGATAGCTTTTTTTCTTTTCAGACTTCCTGAGCAGATTTCAAAAAATGGAAATTATCTGTTTATTGAAAGCTTTGTAGCTTTATTTATTTATTTATTTATAGATCAGATTTTTTTAAGTTCATTTATTTATTTTTAGAGAGAGAGAGAGAAAGAGAGAGTGAGTGCACCCTAGCAGGGGAGGGGCAGAGAGAGAGAGAGAGATGGAGAGAGAGAGAATCCCCAGTAGGCTCTGCACAGCGCGAAGCCTGAAGGCAGAGCTCGAACTCAGGAACCGTGAGATCATGACCTGGGCCAAAATCAAGAGTTGGATGCTTAGCTGACTGAGCCACCCAGATGCCACTGTAGCATTGTTTCTAAAATTGTCTCTGGTTCATATCTTTTTCATGGGAATGGCTTTGGGATTAATGATTTGTGTTTTTGAACATTCATGATCCTTTTCAGTTTCCATTATTCTTTAGTTATTTTTGATAGTGTATATTTTTCTAGAAAAGTAAATTTCATTGAAATTGGATAATGTGTTGTCATTTATTTGCTTATAGTACTATGATGTTAAAAATCTTTACTCTTTCAATGATTATATTCTATATATATCCTTTAAACCTTTGAAACTTATAATTTTTTCTCTCAGTCTGCTAAGTATTTTTCTACTAGTTATTCTAATATACCCAACTTTGTTGATAATTTCTATAATTTTTTCTATTTTAACTTTTGCCATCCTAATTTACCATCTTGCCTATTTCTTTGATTTTACTTTGCTCTTTTGCTGGTTTTCTGAATTCTTTGCTAATTTTGAATCATCCTTATTTTTTAACAAATCTATTTCGGATTATAAACTTACCTCTAAATTTTGCATTAGATGAAGTCCACTAGTTTTTTTAATGCAATTCTTTCATTGCCATTCAATTTTAAATATTTCAAAATTTCCTCTTCTTTACCAATGCATTATTTAATGATTTACTGTTTATCATATGCTTTATTTACATATTTATTATTTAACATAAGAGCTATTTTGAAATGTATTTTTAGTTTCCAACATGTACTGTATGATATTTTTATTACTCATTTCTTATTTAACTATGGTCAGACAGCATGATCTGTATGGTAGTGATTTTTTTTTTTATTTGTTGAGATTTCCTTATGACCTAACACTTGATCAATATATGTAAAAGTGTCTGTGCTTAAAAAGAATATATGTTTTATATTTTGGGGACTGCAGCATTCTAAATATATCTAATAGAGTCATCTAAATGTGTTGTTCAAATTTTGTATATCTCTTTTCCTTTTTTTGTCTGTTTGTTTTGTCAGTTACAGAAAGAGAAATGCTAACATATCCCATTTTGATTGAGGTTTTGTCAGTATTTTTGTTGCAATTCTATAAGTATTTTTTAAATCTATTTAGCGTTATCTTTTTAGGTATATGTAAAGTCAGTTTTAATATCCTATTGGTGAATTGTTTTAATATTATATACATTCTCTTTATCTCTTTAATACTATTTGCCTTTAATTTCGTTTTGTCTGCTATTGATCTTGCTATGTCAGCTTTGTTTTCTTAAATATTTACTGTGAGTTAACAATATACCTTCCCTCTGAGAAATTGTCACATCTTCCCATTTATTTAGCCACCAGTTGAGTTCCCAATTAGCACTATGAAATTACCTACCAGAGTATTTCAAATATTGCCTCTTTCTGATGTCATGACCCCACTCTGGATGTGAATCATGGACTGACTGTCTTTTCAGGGTCAAGTTGTACAGTTGGATTTGTTTCGATTGGTTCTACATTCTTCTCGTGACTCACCGTGAAGGTTCCTGGATGGCTTATAGTTGAGACTTTTAGGGTGAGACAGGAAACTTTTAAACATCCTATAATCAGTTCTCTAATTTCTCTAATTTGATGTGGATTTTCAAGGAACTGAAGAATAGCGTGAAAGAGAATCTTTAGATTGATTGCATGAGGTTTAAGGTGAAGCGTCCTTGAATAATTTGGAAGTGAAGGAAATAAGATTGTCCCTAGAAACTTAAATTAAAATGTTTTTCCCTATAATTTGCTTTTTTCAGTTAATGTGTCTTGTTTTTTTGTTTGTTTTCAGTTGCTCATCATGACAACTCCACTCCTTAATCCCCATCACCTATTTCACCCATTCCCCCACCCATCTCCTCCCTGGTAACCATCAGTTTGTTTTCTGTTGTTAAGAGTCTGTTTCTTGGTTTGCCTCCATCTCTTTTTTGTTTTTTAAGTTCCACATATGAGTGAAATCGTATGGTATTTGTCTTTCTCTGGCTGACTTACTTCACATAGTATTATGGTCTCTAGCTCCATCCATGTCATTTCAAACGGCAAGATTTCATTCCTTCTTATGGTTGAATAATATGCCATTGTATGTGTATCCCACTTCTTTATCTGTTCATTAGTCATTGGACACTTGGGCTGTTTCCATATCTTGGCTATTAGAAATAATCCCTATAAACAGGGATGCATATAACCCTTTGAAATAGTGTTTTTGTATTCTTTGGGTAAATACCAATAGTGCGATTGCTGGGTTGTAGGTTCCTTCTATTTTTAACTTTTTGAGTAAACTCCATATTCTTTTCCAGAGTGGCTGCACCAGTTTGCATTCCCACCAACGGTGGAAGAGTTCCTTTTTCTCCACATCCTTGTCAATACTGTTGTTTCTTGTGTTTTTTATTTTAGCCATTTTGAAAGGTTTGAGGTGATTCTTGTTGTTTTGATTTGTATTTCCTTGATGGGAAGTGATGATGATCATTTTTTCATGTGTCTGTTAGCCATCTGGATGTCTTCTTTGGAGAAATGCCTATTCGTGTCTTCTACCCATTTATTAATTGGATTATTTGTTTTTTGGGTTTTGAGTTGTATTAGTTCTTTATATATTTTGGATAGTAAACTTCTATTGGATATATCATTTGCAAATATCTTTTCTCATTCAGTAGGTGGCCTTTTAGTTTTGTTGATTAGTTTTAGATTAGTTGATTAGTTTGCTGATTTAGTTTTAGTTTTTGTCTCCTTTGCTGTGTAGAAGCTTTATGTTTTGATCAAGTCCCAGTAGTTTATTTTTGCTTTTATTTTTCTTGCCTCAGGGGATTTATTTAGAAAAGATTACACCAGCTGGTATTAGAGAAATTACTTTCTGTGTTCTTTTCTAAGATTTTTATGGTTTTAGATTGCACATTTAGGTCTTTAATATATTTTTTTGAGAGAGAGAGAGAGAGTGAGAGAGGGAGAGAATATGAGGAAGAGTGTGTGATCTGGGGAGAAATGGGGAAAGGGAGAGAGAGAATTATAAGCATGCAGGGCATGGAGTCTAGTGTGAGGCTCAGTCTCATGACTGTGATATTATGACCTAAGCTGAAATCAAGAGTTAGACACTTAACCAGCTGAACCCCCCAGGCGCCCTCTTTAATCCACTTGGAATGTATTTTTGTTTTTGGTATAAAAAGGTGGTCCAGTTTCATTTTTTTGCATGGTGCCGTCCAGTTTTCCCAAAACCTTTTGTTGAAGAGGCTGTCTTTTTTCCCATTGGATATTCTTTCCTGCTTTGTCAAAGGTTAAACTGATCATATAATTGTGGGTTTATTTCTGGATTTTCTGTTGTGTTCCACTAATCTGTGTCTGTTTGTGTGCTTTTACCATACTGTTTTGATTACTACAGCTTTCTCATATAACTTGAAGTCTGGAATCGTGATGCCTCCAGCTATGCTTTTCTTTTTCAAGATTGTTTTAGCTATTGGAGGTCTTTTTTCATTCCATACAAATTTTAGAATTGTTTGTTCTATTTCTGTGAAAAATGCTGTTGGTGTTTTGATAGGGATTGTATTAAATATGTAGATTGATTTGGGAAGTAGAGACATTTCGGCAATATTTGTTCCACCAATCCATGAGCATGGAATGTTTTCCATTTCTTTGTGTAGTCTTCAATTTCTTTCATAAGTGTTTGATAGTTTTTAGAATACAGGTCTTTTACCTCTTTGGTTAAGTTTGTTCCTAAGTATCTTACTATTTTTGGTGCAATTGTAAATAGGATTGTTTTCTTAATTTCTCTTCCTGCTGCTTCATTATTGGCATATAGAAATATAACAAGTTTCTGTAGATTGATTTTGTATCCTGTGACTTTACTGAATTTATTAGTTCTAGCAGTTGTTTGGTGGAGTCTTTTGGGTTTTCTATATATAGTATCAAATTCATCTGCAAAAAATGAAAGTTTGACTTCTTCCTTACCAATTTGAATGCCTTTTATTTCTTTTTGTTGTCTGATTTCTGTGGCTAGGACTTCCACTACTATGGTGAATAAATGTGGTGATAGTGGACATCCTTGTCTTGTTCCTGACCTTAGGGGAAGGGCTTTCAGTTTTCCCCATTAAGGATGATGTTAGCTGTAGGTTTTTCACATATGGCCTTTATTATCTTGATACATGTTCCCTGTAAATGTACTTTGTCGAGGATTTTTATCATGAATGGATGTTTTACTTTGGCAAGTGCTTTTTCTGCATCTATTGAAATGATCATATGATTCTTATCCCTTCTCTTATTGATGTGATATATCACATTGATTGATTTGCAAATATTGAACCATCCCTTAACACCCAGGAATAAATCTCACTTAATCGTGATGAATGATTTTTTTAATGTATTGTTGGATTTGGTTTGTTAGTATTTTGTTGAGGACTTTTGTATCTATGTTCATCAGAGATATTGGACTGTAATTCTCTATTTTGGTGGTGTCTTTATCTGGTTTTGGTATAGGGTAATGCTGGCCTCAAAGAATGAATTTGGAAGTTTTCCTTCCTTTTCTATTTTTTTTTGAATAGCTTGATAAGAATAGGTATTAACTCCTGTAAATATGATAGAGTTTCAAACATTTACAGAAGAGTTAATACTTCTTTATTAAATGTATTAACATTGCCTGTGAAGCTATCTGGTCCTGAACTTTCATTTGTTGGGAGTGTTTCAATTACTGATTCCATTTCTTTGCTGTTAATCATTCTGTTTAAACTTTCTATTTCTTCTTCGTTCAGTTTTCGTAGGTTTTATGTTTCTAGGAATTTATCCATTTCCTCTAGGTTGTCCACTTTGTTGGCATATAGTTTTTCATAGTATTCTCTTACACTTGTTTGTATTTCTGTGGTGGTTGTTGTTATTTCTCCTCTCTCATTTGTGATTTTATTTATTTGGGTCCTTTCTCTCTTTTTTCTTGATAAATCTGGCTAAAAGTTTAGAAATTTGGTTGATTTTTTTCAAAGAACCAGCTTCTGGTTTCATCGATCTATTGTTTTTTTTAGTTTCCATGTAAATTATTTCTGCTCTAATCTGTATTATGTCCTTCCTTCTGCTATTTTTTAGGTTTTGTGTGTTGTTTTTTCCTAACTCCTCTAGGTATAAAGTTAGGTTATTTGAGATTTTTCTTGATTCTTGAGATAGGCCTGTATTGCTATAAGCATCCCCCTTGAAACTACTTTTGTTGTGTCCCAAAGGTTTTGGATCATTTTGTTTTCATTTTCATTTGTTTTCCTGTACTGTTTTGCTCTTTTCTTTTATTTCCTATTAACTCATCCATTATTTAGTAGTATGTTTTTAACCTCCACGTGTTTATGATCTTTTTAGATTTTTTCTTGTGGTTGACTTCTAGTTTCATAGTATCGTGGTCAGAAAAGATGCATGGTATTACTTTGATCTTTTTGAATTTGTTGAGGGCTTGTTTTCTAGCCTAATATGTGATCTATTTTGGAAAATGTTCCATGTGTGGTTGAAAAGAATGTATATTCTTCTGTTTTAGGATGGAATGTTCTGAATATATCTGTTAAATTCACATGGTCCAGTGTGTCATTCAAAGCCACTGTTTCCTTCTTGATTTTCTGTTTAGACAGTCTGTCCATTGATGTAAGTGGGGTGTTAATGTCCCCTACTATTATTGTATTATTACTGATTAGTCCCTTTATGTTTGTTATTAACTGTTATATTTGGTTGCTTCCATATTGGGTACATAAATATTTACAATTGTTTTATCTTCTTTTTGGATTTTCCCCTTTAATTATTATATAGTGTCCTTCTTTGTCTCATTACAGTCTTTATTTAAAAAAATTTTTTTTTTACATTTATTTTTGAGAGAGAGAGCGAGCACAAGTCGGGGAGGAGCAGAGAGAGAATAAGACACAGAATCTGAACCAGGCTCCAGGCTCCAAGCTGTCAGCACAGAGCCTGACACGGGGCTTAAACTCACAAACTATGAGATCAGGACCTGAGCTGAAGTTGGACACTTAACTGAGTGAACCACACAGGTGCCACCACAGTCTTTCTTTTAAAGTTTATTTTGTCCAATATAAATATTGTTACCTTTGCTTTGTTTTGACCTCCATTTGTATCATAACTGTTTCTTTATCCCTTCACTCTCATTTTTCTGGTGTCTTTAGGTCTAAAACGAGTCTCTCAGAGACAGCATATAGATGGATCTTGTTCTTTAATCCATTTTGTCACCCTTTGTCTTTTGGTTGGAGCATTTAGTCTATTTACATTCAAAGTAATTAGTGATAAATATGTATTTATAGCTGTTTTATTACTTGTTTTGTGGTTGTTTCTGAAGACTTTCTCTGATCCTTTCTTGTCTTTCTCTCTTTAATGGTTCACTGGTTTTCTTTAGTGATATACTTGGATTTCCTTGTCTTTACTTTTTATATATTTAGTAGTGGTTTTTTATTTGCGTTTACCATTAGATTTGTGTATACTATCTTCGCCTTATAGCAGTCTGTGTTAAGTTGATGGTCATTTAAGTTTGAACCCATTCTTTATTCTTCCCCACATTTTATGTATATGGTGTCATATTTTACATCCTTCACAATATTGTGTGTTTTCCTTGACTGATTTTTTTTTTACAGAAGTATTCATTTTTATTGCTTTTCTGTTTCCTAGCCTCATGCTGTCATTTTTGGTCTTTCTTTTCCACTCAAAAAGTCTTCTTTAATATTTCTTGCATGGCTGGTTTAGTGGTCATGAACTCCTTTAGTTTTTGTTTGGGGAAATTCTTTATCTTTCTTTCTGTTCTGAATGATAACCTTGATGGACAGAATATTCTTGGCTGCACACTTTTCCTGTCCAATATACCATGAATATACCATGTCACTCCCTTCTGTTTTGTAAAGTTTCTGGTGAAAAATCTCCTGCTAGCCTATAGGTTTTCCCTTGTAAGTTACTGATTTCTTTTGTCTGTCTTTTAATTTTTTTTCATCACTGTATTTGCCATTTTAATTATAATATGTCTTGTTTTGTTGATTTTGATGGGAGTTCTCTGTGTTTCCTGGATCTAGATATCTGTTTCTTTCCTTAGATTAGATAAGTTTTCAGCTATTATTTTTTCAAATTATTTTCTTCCACCTTTTCTCTCTTTTTTTCTGTTAACATTCCTATAATATGAATGTTATAATGTTTGATGGAGTTATTGAATTTCCTAAATCTATTCTTGTTTTACATAATTCTTTTTTCTCTCTTCAGCTTTCTCTCTTCCATTGCTCTGTCTTCTAGATTACTAATTCATTCCTTTGCTTTCATCCTGATGTTCATTCCATCAATCATGTTTCTCATTTTGTTTATTGAACCCTTTATCTCTGCTATATTATTCCTTATTTCTGTGTTGAGAGTCTCACTCATGTCTTTCACTCTTTTCTCAAGCCCAGTGAGTATCTTTATGATCATTGCTTTAAATTCTCTATCAGGTATGTTACTTATATCTGTTTTCCTTAGATCTCTGGCTGTGGCCTTGTTCTATTCTTTTATTTAGGACAAATTCCTCTGTCTTTTCATTTTGTCTAAGTCTCTGTGCCTGTTTCTATGTGTTAGGAAAGTTGGGTACATCCCCATTTTTTTAGAGTTGCAGCCCTGTGAAGGAGAGGTTCTATAGTGCCTCGCTTTGTAGTATTCCCAATTGCCCAGGGCCTGGCACTTCCAGGAGTGTCTCCAATGTGTGCTACATGCATTCTGCTGTTGTGTCCTGGCTGCTTTATCCTTCAGTCAAATTATCTGCAGAGGCTCTCTTTGCCTCTTATGGGCAGTGTTTGGTCCCTGGCCTGAATGTGGCATGTTTTAACTAGGTATTAAACTTGGTCTTCTTGTGAAATGAGACCTGTTGCTGCTGCCACCAGAATTGAGGCCTTGCAAAACTCCCAGGTCAAGAAATACAGTGTTGGCCGGAGTTGGAGCTGGTTTTCTGGCGGGGAGTGGGGGTGGGGGGCTTGCTGCACTGAGTCTGAGGCAAGCATGAGTAGGAAGGGTGGTTCTTCCAGAGTGTGGGGGGTAAGGAGGGTTGATGCAAGCAAGTTAGGTAGAAAGTGTTTCTATAACTACCCTGGTTCCTGCAGATGGCCCTGTGCTTGTGCTGAAGGATAAGAGAGGAAAATGACACATGGCAGTTCCTTTGTTCCTTGAGGGATCTCTCTCTCAATGCTGCCTCCCTGGGACACACTCCTAGATGAGCAACTAACCTCCCCACTGTGTGCCCCAGGAACTCTTCAGATCACTGTTTCTGTGATTTATGTCTAAAGGCCATTTGCCCTGCCTTTTCTCTAAGAACAGCCCCCATGTCTTCCCAGGTCTCCTAGAACCAATCATGCTGACCTTTAAAACTCTAGACTTTAAACCCCCTTGTTTACAAGAACTCACAAAATTCAGGCCCTCTTGCTTTCCAAGCCAATTGCTATGGGGATTTGTTTTCCTGTGTGTTCCCTTGTGTGCTAGTCTGCCTCTCACCCTTCTCTACAACCATGGCTTTTTCCCCACCATAGTACCCATGATCCATTTCTCTCCCAAGCCACATCTCCACACTTCCTACCTTATTCAGTGTGGCCTCTTCTGTACCTTTAGTTGAGGAGTTTGTTCTGCCAGTCTTCAGACTGATTTCTGGGATATTGGATGCTTTGATAGTTGTCTAGCTGTATTCATGGGATGAGGTGATCCTAGGATCCTCCTACTCCACCACCATCTTCTATTCACCTTCTAAACTAATTTTTTTAAGTTTATTTATTTATTTTGAGAGAGAAAGAGAGCGAGCGAGCATATGTACAAGTGGGGGAGGGGCAGAGAGATTGGGAGAGAGAGAATCCGAAGCAGGCTCCACACTGTTAGTACAAAGACTGATGTGAGACTCAATCTCACAAACTGTGAGATCATGATCTGAGCTGAAATCAAGAGTCAGATGCTTAACTGAGCTACCCAGGTGCCCCATAAACTAAAATTTTTATATAAGTGCATCAGAACTGGGAAATGTTAAGTTGCTTCAAAGATACATCTAGGAAATTTTATTCTGAATGAAGATATTGAAAAATTTATCTAACAATAAAGAATATTGGGCCATGGAGTTTAGAGAAAGAAAAGTCACAGAGGTAAACTTTGGATGTGTCCATGCAGCTTTTCCAAGGGAGGGAAGCATGTTTTAGCTAAAGGGCTTTGGTGATGTGTGGTCCCATTTGCTAAATCATAATTTCTCAGGAAAAGACTGCAATGGGTTGTACCTAACAACAACCTTCATGTACTCCAAACCTAATAAAAAGATGTTTCTATTATCTACAAATGGAGACATATACTCTCTTGTCCTGATGCCATTAAACATTGATTTAGCTAACTAAATCCTCTTCTAATTCCATGGTTATTGAGCAAGCATTTGATCATTATTTGGTCTTCCATATAGGTCTGCTTTAAAAAGAAAACTGGTTATCTGGACAAGAGAATTCTGATTGCTGAAGTAAATGTATTTCTCACTGTAAATTAACTTGGTATTCTGATCATGATTTTATTTTTCATGTGTCCTTTTTATTTTTATTTTCTTTTATTTTCAAAAAAATTTTAATGTTTATTCATTCTTGAGAGAGAGAGAGAGAGAGAGAGAGAGCGAGCGCACAAGCGGGGGAAGGGCAGAGAGAGACAGAGACAGAATCTGAAGCAGGCTCCAGGCTCTGAGCTGTCAGCACAGAGCCCAACGCAGGGCTCGAACGCACAAACTGTGAGATCATGACCTGAGCCAAAGTCAGATGCTTAGCCGACAGAGCCACCCAGGCGCCCTCCAATGTGTCCTTTTTAAAAGGCAATACTGTATATACTTAAAAAAGAAAGAGCTTTTGATTTGAAATTTAAGTCATATCATAAATGGTTGTGTAGTTTTCCATTTACTTTTGTGTTTATGTGTGTCATATTTTTTAAATTGAAGCATAATTAACATATAGTATATTAATTTCAAGTATACAATTATCGTATAATGGTTCAACAATTCTGTACATTACCCAGTACTCATCACAATAAGTGTACTCTTAATCCCCTTTATTTCATCTCTCCCCCCACCCACCTCCCCTCTGATAACCACCAGCTTTTCTCTGTATTAAAAAGTCTATTTTTTTGTTGTCTCTTTTTCTTTGTTTACTTTAACAAACATGCCATTTATTTGGGTATTTTCCTGTGTTTTGCTATACAAATAATGCTGTAAGAATCTCTTTTACATATTATCTAAACATATGCAATGATGTCAGTAAGATAAATTTAAGATGTTGTTTTCCATGTTTCTTAATTTCAAGACAGAAAGTGTCTGTCATGTTCACATGAATATTATGGCATGTGTTAAGGTGTGCTGCATTTGAGTTTATATCACACTGTATAGCTATACAACTATATGTGAATGTGTGATGTTATATTGTATTAGAGCTTATATTATAGTCTCATGACTGATTTAGAGGGAGAGTTAACATGAATCTGCCTTAGAAAGATGACTTTGCTTTAAGGCTCTGAAAAAGTTAAGTGTTTGAGCCTTCAAGTCTAAGGACTAGGGCCTTGAATAAGGACAATTCTAAAAGACAGTCTGTGTGGATTCTGAGGCTTCCTATGATAACTTTCCAAGGTGACATTCTGACATCACTGTATATTTTATTATGTGTACTATTCCTTCCATTGTTTATTTAAGTACCTGACAGAAAATTTTGTAAAACTGCTTAATCCTCCTTGCCATAGTTTATCTCCCTATACGGTGATTCCAGCATAGGTTTTTGACTTTCTGCTTAATCCAGAGCTAAAGAATTGGTCATGTAGCTCCCTCATGGCTTACTGTGATTGCTCCCTGGTTGTACTTTTCACTTATGTGGCCTTTGAAATCTGTGTGCTGCACAAGGATGATGGTTAAATTTATTGCCTGCCACTTTTCCGAACCCTGCTATTTCCCTTCAGCCCACCTAGTAACAGCAGAGGCAACTATTTGCATATAATGTGCTTCTATCTACCTTGACAAGTTTATTGGCCCAAAGTTAGGTATGTTACCCAAAATATTCAATCCGAATGTTTGACCATGGACTTATACCTAATACATTGTGGCTTCACTATGGCTTATCTTTTATAAAAACAAGAATTTGAAGAAACTTTTTATTTAAATAACTTAGGAAGCCAAGAGAATTGGTTTATACTGAGAAAAAACATATGGGTAAAAAGATGTAGTTAATGGGAGATTAGGAGAGATGACTTCCCCGAATTATGTATAGCACTTTAGTCCTTGGTATCAGTATACTTCTTCCTGAAGCTCAGCTGCATTTCTGTTCTTGAGTTCCCTTATCCTTATACTAAATTTCACCTTTTTTTCATGAGGCTAATTAACAGGTTTTCTGTTAGAACTGTGTGAGGAATCACATAATCCATTCTATCCTTTTCCTATTACTGTCTCTTGAATACAAAGCTGTGACCCTGAGTCAAAATTTTCCTCCAAAGTCTTACAACCATGTACCAAGGAATCAAATTCAACATGGCTTATCAAATAAGAAACTCTATGCTATTTGTGAAGTTATTTATTTCATGGAATGAAAGCTTGATCCCTTTCACTGAAAATTAATTTCCATGTAAAATATTTCAATATGTTTTATACTCATGGATTTTTTGAAAGTAAAAACCTCACAATTTTTAAATAACTTGGAACATTACATATTTATCTATTTTTATAATATATATGCATATGTATACACACACATGCGTGCATACACACACATTTTCTTCTTCTAGGCTAGACTTTCAACCAATTTTGTGTGAATTTTAATGCTCATAGCAAAAACTGAAGCTTTTTTCCACTTAAGGAGTTACACTCTTACCTTTTAAATTTTCCCAGTAGAGTTTCACAGAATAAAAATGATTCTTTTATAGAAGGAAAAAAGTCTCTTCTCTTTTCATTTTTATCTGTACTATAAACGTCTATTTAGTTCCCATGGAAATGCAAACTCCAGTTTAAAATGTGCATGTGTTTGTATATGGGTATGAGAAAATCATGCTAAGAGTAAAGCCCCAGTCATATAGGCTAATATTCTGTTTCTGACAATGAAATCAGATAAGTTTGGTGAGAAGACCCTTTTGTCCTTTACGGACCAAGCTCAAGGGGCTTCGGTTGTGAAGCAGAATAAGGAAAAATTCTCCAGAAAACATGTGGTGTATTTGAATTATTTTAATGTATCTTCTGAACTTTCATTCTGTGAAAAATTATCTATGATTTCCTTCACTAGAAACTTCAAAAATAAAACCATAAGGTAAAACAAAAGCAGAGCCAAGGTGATGCCTAGACAGACTCAGGCCAATCCATGAACACTGCTTGGAATCCAGACCTTTCTCACGAGGATGGTGTCTCAGCCCTAAGAGACTTACTGTGTTTATTTGCAATCTTTAAAAGCCCAAGGGGATTCCATGGCCGTAGACTCCTGTTCTGATTCTGTACCAGAACTCAAACTGCTGAAGAGTCTTCCCAGATAAAGTTCTATCTATTATTTCTTGGACTGCTTTCAGGAATGGATAGCATAGCTAAATTCAGACATTAAGCTCCAGCCAGGGTCAAAGAGCAATTCATGTCATCAACTAAAAACACTGTGTGTGTGTTTATAAAAGTGTTGTCAATACAGATGAAGATGCCACTTAGTATTTTATGTTTGGCCCTACATTACTTATATTCATTAAAATTCATAAGCATTAAGTTGGTAAAAATTCCAAGTAAGAAAACATGCCAAGATTAATGTACTTGTTCTTGTTACCTTTATTTTATATTTGGGAAAACAAACAAATATTGCTGCCCTGAAAATTTTAAAGACCAAAAAGATGATTGCTATAGGAGTTCCTTTTGTTGAAATCCATATCTTACAGAATGATACAAATCTTAGAGATGGCACGTCTTGTAATTCAAATAACCTTTCTAAAATGAAGAGATTTATCAACTTCTCTAATTAATGTCTTTGAATTCTGGCTTTCCTACCATCAATATAAGGGAATTTAGCAAATTAGAAAGCAGTCTGTTCCATCGATGGCTGACTTTAACAGTTTCCTTCTTAGAATGAGCTCTTCTTATTTTTTGCGTAATCAGGTATGTTCTTTAACTTGACTATTATCACAAATTGTTACAACATCATTGCTTAACCTAATCATCCCAGGTGCTTAACATCGTGTAGACATGTATTTTCAAGCAGAGAAATAAAGAAAAATCAGCTTCTTGCTTTTGGTTAAGATCCTTGTAAGTTTATACCGTAAGCACCAGTGCACTGCAACAGAGAGCAATGATAGGTAACAATTGATAAGACAGTTTGGAAGATACTACCTTTCTCACAGGTAAACATCCCCAAAAGCAGTGCAAATGGTGCTGAAACCACGAGCTTTTTGGATCTAGTGTCTCTCCAGACAGATGGAAACAAACAAACAAACAAACAAACAAACCTACAAAGCAACAAATCAGATTAACAGTGCTCCTCTGTCTAGCAGGAACAGAAATCAAACTCATTGCATGAAATTTGAGGTTAGTACAGACTCTCCCTTCACCTATTCTTCCCTGTCACATGAAAGGCAAGTAAGAAAAAAATGACTAAAGCCCTGTTTATCCTTTAAGATCCATCAAAATGTAATCCTTCTATGCTTTTTCATATGCTTTTACTGACTCTACAGAACTTCTCACTTCCTGTTTGTGTCCTACTATGTCCTGCATGAATGTGTAGCACAGCACCTACAACAGGACTGCATCTACTAGCCTTTAGCTAGTTTAGCAACCTTGATAATCAGGTTGTAAGAGCTCCTTGATGGCAGCTCACCATGTCTTATTCAACTCTAAATAAATGGTAGCCTGACTCCTGACACTGAAGAGGTGCTCAATTTATATTTATTAGATTAAGAAAGGGAAGAAGAGAAAACATTCCTTTATTGCAAGACACTGTCTGAACAGCAACTTCCTTCCAGATAGTAATTCACCTTGATTGGCTTGAACTCTGCAATTCCTCCCGCCCCTCTGTGGTTTAAGTCTTGTCTCTCAGAACCCAAACATGAGTAGGAAATGTAAATCAAATTCACTACGTAGATAGATCCTAGAAGTAAGGAGATATGCTTCACTGTAGCTTGTTTTAGGACTTTGATTTATTGTTCACTGTGGTAAAAAAGTGAAAGAATGGTACAACATATTGTATATAACCATTACTACTGAAGCAATTTGAATTGCTTTCTGTGAGTATACTGTCACTGATCTAATTTTTACTAAATGTTAAGCAGGTTTTTGTGCTAAAAATATATTGAGCCGTAACAGTGGATTAAGAAAGATGTTGTTCTAAATCCCATCTTGTAATTTTGATTTAATGGGTCTAAATTCCTTGAAGTCTCAGACTTTAAAATTGACTTGCAGAGATCTTAAGTTATGGTTCTGAGTCCCTTTGGAGGAGGTGCTTATGAATATTAACTGTACCTGAGGATGCACTGTGTTGGTACAAGACTCATTTGAGCACAGTATTAGTGAGAGGTGACTGATGAATAATGGGCTCAGTGTGTGGAATTTAAATATTCGAAAGAACAGACTCTGTATGGTATTGTAAAATGTCTTGTAGCTTCATTTCTGATTTTGAAATGTTACAGTGCTTGCTTATTGTCACAGCATGATCTTCAGCCCAGTTGGGTAGTGCTTTTTTAAAGTAATGCAAATGCATGAATGTCAGAAATACCTTCAAATATAGAAGACTGCATCTTTAAGGAGTGCATTTGGCATTAAACAGCCTTTTCCAGCTAATGAATTTCTCAAGTTACAAGAATAATGGCCTTTTTAATCTTAGCAAGAGTAATTAAACAGACATTTGTTATTAATGATGTTGTTAATGGCAGAAGATATTGAATTCTCACATTAGATATTATATTGCTTGAGAGTGATTATTTTGAATATCAGGCATATGAGTATATGATGATTTTAAAGAACAACACCTCCTTCAGAGCCCTGTAAGTGCTAGTCATTTTAAAGAGGAAAAAAAAGTATCTTAACTTTGATTAACACAAAGAAAACGAAGTATTTCCAAATAGGGCCAGAACTAACTCATAGGGACAAAGAACATTTGTTTGATCAGTTCTACTCATCATTTGAAATGATATTTTTCTTCTGTTGAGATAGTATGTGGAGCCCACAGCTTGAGAAAAAAATCACTTACTCAAAGTCTGCTTCAAAATAGAAAGGCAGATTATATTGGTTGGCTACTCTGTGTCCATTTTCCTTTCCTAACAAGTTGCTCAGTTTGCTTCAGGAATTCACCCTATCCTCAGTTTCAGAAGAGCATCCTAATCAGCCCTTTCATTCATTCAAAAAATAATTACTGAGTACCAATTATGGCCAGGTGCTACTCTATACACTGGGAATATAGCTGAGAAAATAGAATAAAACAAAACAAAAATATCACAAATAAACAAAAGCAATATAAAAATGCAAAAATACCTATGTACTATGATTGGAGTTAATAAATTAATCAAAGTGAAGCCACTCAGGCTGCAGCTGCTCCCAGTTATTTGCATGGTCCAATGCCACTGGTGGGTATGTTGGCCAAATGCCCTAATCAGAGTGAAGAGCAGGGTTTTTAATTCTGCTAGTAGGAAAGAAAAAAAAATATTTCTTTCTCTCTCACTCTAGACATAAAGAAAGTAGCAGTCAGGCCCAGTGGCCACTGGCAGCTGTTTTGTGACTGTGAGGGAATCTAGGACTTAGGAGGAATCAGAAACTAAGGACAACTGTTGGGGTATCCACTGCCTGCTCTAAAAGTATCTGAACAGATGCAATTTTTTGAATTAAAACTAAATACTTTTGTGACAAAAATGAATAACTGTGTTCTTTGTTATAAGTGTATGATAGGGGCATCTGGGTGGCTCAGTTGGTTAAGCATCTGGCTTTGGCTCAGGTCATGATCTCATGGTCTGTGGGTTCAAGCCCTGCACTGGGCTCTGTGTTGACAGCTCAGAGCCTGGAGCCTGCTTCAGATTCAGTGTCTCCCTCTTTCTTTGCCCCTCCACCGCTCATGCTCTCTCTCTCTCAAAAATAAACATTAAAAAATTTTTAATAAAAAAATAAGTGTATGATTGATGACTTGGTCTTAATGCTATTGAGGGCAAATAAAAGATGCTTTGGGAATTCAAGGATCAGGGTAAACGGCATATTTATAGCAGTCATATTGAGGGAGCTGCAAGGATGAGCTAATGTGTACTGGTAGGAGTCATGGGATTAGATTTTGAGTATGTTTGATCAAGGGGACCAAGACATAAGACTGGATAAATAAGAGTTTGTCATTTATTTGCAGTATATTGTCTTTCCATGGAATTTGACATTGGGTCAAGGACCCCTGGGGAAGAGGAAAACTCAATGCTAGAGTGGCTGTTTGAAGCCTGAAGACAGTGATGGCCCATACTTAGTAAAATAAAATGGCTGAATTGCTGGGGAAGATGATGGGGCTCAGGGAAGTGGGCATGCTGGAATTCATATATCATGTGAGGTCAAAAGACCCACCAGGGAATTATGTTGCAAGGAGGGCCCAGCAGACACCCTAATCACCAAGGCCATCAGAAACTCATTGGTGAGAGGAGTATCAGCATCCCTGAGAGGTTTAGTGGTGGTTCTTCTCTGTCTGCTGGTGCTAATGGCTCATTGGCAGTCATTGAGCTGGGATCTTTGTGAGCTCATGAGAATAATGGGTCTCTGCAGCAATGAGGATGAGGTGGCAGTGCTTAACCACTAAAATCCAGGGGTGTCACAATTATTTTAAGAACTGGCATGGTAAGGGGGATGGCTAAGGAGGTTGTCCACAGGGAAGGTTGTGGTTAATAGAACATGGCTTTCCTAAGTCGAAATAGACAGTTATCATGTTAAATACTTAATATATACTATAAAAAGAAAACAAGAATGGGTGATGAGAAGGTATCCAAAGATTGTTGCTCTAAAAGGAAGCTGCATTCTCTTGCCCCATTTTAGTACTTGAGTTAGATTTCAGACAGAATCCAATGACTGATGAGGTTGCTGGATCTCTCAGGGAACTGTTGGCGATACAATGTCAGGTATATACTATAATAACTCATCTAATCTTTCCCCAAGAGATTCTGTGGATAGGGAAAGGGATATGCCAGACATTTCCAGGGCTATTTGACACAGGGTCTGAATTGACATTGATACATGGAGACCTGAAGGACTGCCATGTCCCTGTTATAGTTAGGGGAATAAAGGTCCAAATATTTAGTAGAGTCCTGGCCAAAGTTCATTTTAAAGCAGGTTGACTAGGTTTTTAATCCCACATAGTTTGCATTTAACCAATCCCCAAATTTAAAATTTAGGATCAAGATACTCAGCAGTTGTAATAACACCAATTGAATCCTTGGACTGTGGAGTAAGTGTTATTATGGTGGAGAATACTAAGTAGAAGCTTTTGGAATTACTTCCTCCCTCCATCAAAATAGTGAATCACAAACGGTATTGACTTCTGGGAGGCATTACAGAGATTGGGGTCACCCTTAAGGAGCCAAAGGATGAAGGAATGGTAGTCTGTATCGTATTTCTATTTAATTAAGTCTGTTCCCTGCAGAAACTGAATAGACCTTTGAGAATGATTATAGACTGCTACAAGCTCAACCAAGTATAGTCCTGAGTGTTGGAAGTGCTATTTTTACTTGAGTAAATGAATATATTCTCAGGTATATGGCATGAGGCTTAATGTAGCAAATTCATTCTTTTCTACTGTAGTCAGAAAAGAGGATTTGAAATAATTTGTACTTACGTGGAAAGGGAAATAATATACATTTAAAGTTTTGTTCCAGGTATATATTAACCCTCCCACTCTCTGTCATGATATAGTCAGAGGAACATCTAGACCATCCATAGAGCATCACATTGATCTATATTGTATTAATAACATGCTAATAAGAAAGAATAAGGGAGTTGTGATTAGTATGGTGGAGGTCTCAGTAAGGCACATCGGCCTCAAAGTGTGGGAAACCCACTGACAATTCAGATACATGATATGTCTGTAATTTTTTAGACATACAGTAGTCAAGGGAATGCTGGTATATTTCATCTAAAATTAAAGACACGTACATCTCCTACCACAAAGAAGGCATAATGTTTGGTAAGCCTCTTTGTGTTCTGAAGGTGATACATTCTATACTTAGAAATAGTGTTCTAATTGATATGCATATGATATGATATGATACGATACAAAAGACTTAGCTTTATGTGGGGCCTAGAACAGGAAACGGCTTCGCAGCTGATTAAAATTATAAGGCAAGCAAACATCCCCTTGGGGGCTTACTTTCTAGGAGACTAGGATGCTGGAGGTGTCAGTGGTGGGAAAGGATGTAGTAAACAGCTTATGGCAAGCCCATTGGGAGATTGATATTGAAGACCCTACAATTCCAGAGTGAGGCTGTGCCATCTGCAGTAGGGAAATAGCTTCTGAGATGTTACTGGATCCTGGTAAAGACTTTTATGAACTGTGTTCTGTTGGATGCCCCAAAAGGTTTTGAGTTGGGTGGAACTGTCATAATAAATGATAAATGTTGTTGAGCCTGAGCAGACTAGAAAGCACAAGAAAACTGCATGATCAGGTAGCTTAGACCTCCCCAGCCTTTGTCTGCACCAGAGCCCTTCATCAGCACATCCTCATCTGGGGATGTTCTTTACACAATTAAAGGAAGAGAAAAAAAGCCGAAATAATCAACGGAGCCTTCGCCAAATAATCAAATGCATTGGTTCATTATGTGGGTCACACCAAAAATGGATGTGATTGCTTTACAAGCTATCCTTAGACAGTAAGAGATACCTTTTCTATTGTCAGAGTTTCTAGTGGTGCACTTGGTTACCTCCTTTGTGTGGAAGAGGTGGCCAGAGGTGTCCTTGTACTTGGGCTATCTACGGTAGTGATCCTGATTTCAAAATGGAACACGCTCTTCTCAGGGACACACTGAAGCAGGGAAAGAAAAAAAGCCATCTATATTCCCATTTTTCTGTGCGATTAAGCATAAAAACCCCCAAATACCTGGCCAATCATTTAGTCTTAGCTGAAGCTACATCTTCTCTTAGGATATTTCTTGTGATATCTTTTTTTTTTTTTTCATGAGTTAATTTTCTGCACCAGAAATAAGGGCCCATAGTTAGCTGTAAGAAATAAGGGGGCATGATATTAACTTCATTTTCCTTCTCTGCTTCATGTTATGTCCCTGGATTGTCTCTGTGTCCCCAGAAAGGTACAAGTCAGGGAGCTATAGATTTGTGTGTATAGATCTGTTTGTGTATGGAAGTGAAATAATTTCTTGAACAGAAGGCTTGTGACTTACATTTTCACAGCTGAAGGGACAGTGCTGGGCACTAGAAGGGACTGAGCATGTGCCTGTTGTATTGACTGAACTAAACTATATAATGTGGTGTTGCTGAGAAGTGATTATCTTCAACATTTTAATAAATGACTCTGAGCTGCTGTTTAGTCATTCTTGTTACAAATATGAATTAGATTGTGGACTGATTTGGCAACCGAAAAGAGATTTCTTTCAAACCAGAAAGAAATGGGAAATTATTTTTCAGTGGAAAGGAAGCACTTTAGTCAAACTTGGGGGCAGCTTCCACAGTGACGTGGTGTGTGCTTCTTTTGGCCTTTAAATCTTTATTTCTCCTGAGGCGGCAGGGCGAGGGGGTGGGGGGCGGGGGTGGGGTGGGGCAGGGAACTGAGCAAAACCTTAAAAAATCTACCAGGCTCTAGAGAATAGAGTTTACAGAGAACTGAATTATGTGCCTCTTTGAATCCATGAGTTTAACTTCTGTGGGTTCTGTGGCTTCCAGCCGACCCCCTCTAAGAAGCAATGGTCTACACTGTGTTTTCTCATCAGGGAACTCAACCATCTTACTTTCAGGGTCATTTGAATCACATGGTTAACCTGATTCTTTTTTCATTTTCCAAAATGTCACAAATAGGTTGTTTTTTTTTTTTTTAAGGGAAAAAAGAAATCTGGCTTCAGTTGTTAATTTCCTCTGTTCTGTCAAGATTAGGCTAGTAGTTCTGAGTAATTCTGGTTCATTTTCTCAAGGGAGTAGGCCTGAAATAATCCAGTGTTTATTTTTATACAAATTCTCACAGTGCTTCAACATTTCAGTGACTTCCTGGGATGTTTCTAGTTTTTCACAGGCCAAGGGGCCATTCTCAGAGGTAACTCCTTCATGTAAACCTAAAAATGGCACTTTCCCACATTATAGTTTATCAGGAAGTTTAAAGTTCAATAGTCCTCCTCTCTTTTCTTTCTTGTCACAGAGGAAGGAAAAAATAAGGGGAGGTTCCAGCATTTTAGCTCATTCCAGCACGGTCATTCCATTTCAGTAGTTTGGAACCTGGGAAAGAGGCAGGGAGATTGTAGTGTATCTTGGCTGAGAGATGGCTGGACTGGGAAACAGGACTCTCTGTCATTCCCTGTGTCACTCTCTGTGTGACCCTGACCTCTTCCCAGCATTCCTGACCCCACCTCTGAGTTGGGGAAAATAATACTTGTCATGTAACCCTCACAGCATTCTCCCAAAGCCATGAGATACTGTGCTGAAAAAAAGGGGGGGAATTGTGTTTGGCGTTCCAGCCCTGTATTCTGCACAAAGAGGTCTCAATGTGCCTTTCTGGATTTACCCTCCACTATTGTTTCTCAAGGACCCTTGCTGTCAGTCCCAATGGTGGACCACTGTCTATCTATTCTACATAGTGCACAGTTCTACACCTTTCTCAATATCCGCTGTAGTTCCTTCTCTTGCTATGTAATATTTAAGCTCAATCTCAACCCATTTCTTCAGTTTAGCCTCTCTTCCTTCCTCTCAAACCCTATGACTGTTTTCACTTGCCATTTCACTGGCATATGAATGGCTGGCTGCTGTATTTGTGGAATGTATTCAGACAATTTTTTGGTGTCCTTTATCTCTTTTAGTATATTGTGAATACTGGAAGTGCTCAGATAGTCTGTTTCATTGACTAAACAATCTTTACATCAGCTCCTTTAGCCATTCATGTTCGGTTTTAATGATGTCATGACCCTCTGTGAACATGCACATTGTTAAAATTGCCCACCAAATGTGATTAAGGTATATGTATTCAAGTATGTGAAGTGGACAGTAGAAAAATCTGTTTGAAATACTTAGCCTAGAGTGTTAAATTCGATCCTAGAAGGCAAAAATCACTTAGCTGTGTCAGGTCCTGAGCTATATTTAAGTTTATTGTTTCATAACAAGTCTGGTCTATTTCAGTGTATTGTTTTCTGTACAAGGTCTCCCTGTAACTATGCATTATAATAGACTGTTGCCAGCATTCTCAAAGTTTCAGAGATGGATTCTTGATTACTTGCTTCCTGCCCCAGGGATTCTTGCTGTTAGAATTGTTATTAAACAAAGCAGCCTCACTGGCATTGTATTCTGAACAAATAATTTGCACCTTCGTAAACTGATTAACGGGATGAGTTTGTTTTGATAATTGATCCTTGACTTGTATTTTAAAGGACAGCAAAATCTTGGAGGACTTCTATATTTGTTACAAATGCTCTTCCTGGAATTTTAAAATAATTTAGAAACTCCAGTAAAAAAAAAAAAACATAAGAAACAAATGAAGACTGGAGACCATTATTTCAGTTATTCTGGATGTGAATTACCATGGTGACCAGTCCAGGTCTAGATTTTATCTTCTTAAAGTCGTCTCACTCCCTCCAACCCAGAGTGAGTGATGAGATCTTTGGCACAAAAGCAATGGCCCATGTGCAGTACAGCACACAGAGCAAATTTTATAATGTCAAGTATTATTACTGTGCACTACTCTGTCCGAAGACCAAATAAGAAACTTTGTTGATTAACTGGGTTAAAAAAATGCTTCATATTGACAACTGTTCTTCATTTCATGCTCCAAGTCAATAATTCTGTCAGTCATGCAGCCTTTGGCAAGTAAGAGGGAGAGTTTCTCCCGATAAATCTATTGTAATCATGGGATAATTTGACAGCCATTCTGTTTTCTGGTGTTTAATTAAATTTTGCTTGTTAGATTTTCTTTTCCTTTTCTTTTTTAGGACCTTAGGGGAAATTCATACAAATATCAACAGACGTCAAAGAGTTCCAAATAAAAAAGAGAAGCTACAAGTAAAAGGAAGGATTAGGGTAGTAACTGACAAACTTAGCTCAGGTAGAGAATTTGGGTTATGGGTCATTTTGGTGGTTTAATGAAATCTAGTGTATAGCTGTTATTAGTGAAGAATGTATTTTTATTATTCTTTTTTAAATTTTTAATGTTTATGTATTTTTGAGAGAGAGAGAGAGTAGCGGAGGGGCAGAAAGAGAGGGAGGCACAGAATCTGAAGCAGGCTCTGGGCTCTGAGCTGTCAGCACAGAGCCTGATGCAGGGCTCGAACTCACAGACCACGAAATCATGACCTGAGCCGAAGTCAGAAGTCTGACAGACTGAGCCAACCAGGCGCCCCCAGTGGATATTTTTAAAAACACATTTTACAGCACATTTTAAAATGGGAGGGAGATTTTTAAAGCTATCAAGAGTTCACAATATGACACTGGCCCTTATATTAAAAAAGACTACTCTTTCTACTCTAAAGTGATTCTAGAATTGGAGTTATATTCAACAAACAGTAGGGGAAACCGTGACTACACATAGTTGTCAACAGAATTAAAATGACAAACACTGTGCCTCACAAAATTATTTTTGGTATTTCTTGAGGTAACAGCAAGAGGAAAAGAGTAGATTTTCATTCTATACCATGTAATATTTTTATAAGGGCGAGGAAATGCATGATTATGACATCTTGAACTCTTAAAATTCCCTTAGGAAATAGCCAGAGATGGGTTTTGATAGAAACAAATTCCCATTTTAAACTCTTTATAAGCAGTTTTCTTATTATTCAGGTGGTAGCCCTTTGGGCATTGCTGGGTAAAGCAGAGTGAAAAAGTATTATGTCCTTAACTGGTTAATGAAAAATTGAGATAAACAAAAGAGTGGCTTAAATATAGATTTTTCTCCTCACATAATTTGTCTCATTAAAATGCTTTTAATATTCTGTATTCTGATTTTCCTTGAAGGAAATATTGTTCTACAAAATTCCAATGAGACATGCTAAAAATAATGTCTGTGACAGAAATGTTAATTTCCTATCTAAATAATTAAATTTAAAACTGTTGCATTTTATATTTCAAAAAAAGATCATTAGATCCTTTCCCTTAAGGGAAAACAGACCAAGAGAGCATAAAAATCTTGCCCAAAGTCACAGGGCTAATGATCAATAGTCAGGGGTTGGGTTGAACCCAAGTTCCTATCTCTACTCTAGTTCTTTTTCCATTATGCTGAGCCATCACTGCATATGTGAAAGTCTGCCTTCTTTCCTTTCATTGCAAGAGGGAACTCTTGTTGAAGTGTGCATACTAGACATGCAGCATAGTAACTTGATAGACTGTTAGCTGCCACATAGACCAGTAGGCTAGATTAGGTTGCAAGACAATCTGATTTTTATTTAGTAGATTGTTATTCTATGTAAGTTACAATATTGTGTATGGACTGGAAAATACATGATTAGAATTTTGTTGTTGTTCTAGAGAATCTGAAAACATGACTGGCTTTATATCAAATTATGAAATAAATAAAAGTTTTCTTTTGAACCTTCAGTTTTTCCACTTAGTGTCATTTCTTTTACCTTCTCTTAGTGTCTTTCATCTGGGATCTTCTACCCTATTATTTTCTTTTGATCATGTCACTTTGAAACCTGGATAATATCAATCATTTTTAATTTATTGTGAATTCAAATGAATATGCTACCTCTCCTTAGAGTATTTGTATTTTGACATTTTCATTGTAGAATAAAAGGCCATCTCTCCAATTATAAAAATGAATTCAGGCACTAATTATGAGGTTTAAAAAAAGTTTTTTTAAGGGTAGAAATTTATTCTGTTCCCTTGAAATCATACAACCTATGTAGTTGTCTACTCTATTTCCTCTTCACCTTAAGACATTTTTTTTTGGCACTTGCTTCCTAGAACTGTAACAATTGGCCCTCCACCTTGTATCAGAATTTGTAAAAAGAGTTATTAGCATGATTTTTATTAGATTTAGTTAAAGTTGTTAACATTTGTTAGTCTCCTCTGTGGAGGGACTATGCTTAATACTATGAGGAAGAGAAAGATGAGTAGGACATTGGACTATGTAGAATGCTCTGAAAGATCTGGAATGTTTCATGATGTGTTTTGGGGTAAAATGTGGCTTGAACACTACATTTTCTAAATTCCTATCTTCAAAGGTCAAAACATGAGTTTTAGGTCCTTCTCTACCAATTCTGTGTAGCCATTACCAACTCATCAAAGTTTATATGTTATTTGAAACCTATTTGTCATCTCTATTGGCTAGCACAGTGCAGTAGTTCTCGAACTTTTTGGACTCAGGAGCTTTTTATAGTCTTAAAATTTGTTGAAGATCAAAAAGACCTTTTGTTTTTGTAAGAAGTATCAATGTATACCGTATTAGAAATTCAAGCTAAGAGGGGCGCCTGGGTGGCTCAGTCAGTTAAATGTTTGACTTCAGTTCAGGTCATGATCTCACAGTTTGAGCCTGCGTTGGGCTCTGTGCTGACAGCTTGGAGCCTGAAGTCTGCTTTGGATTCTATGTGTGTGTGTCTCTCTCCCCCTCCATTGCTCATGCTCTGTCTTTCAAAAAATAAGTAAAGAAACAAAAAAGAAATTAAAGCTAAGAAAGCTGAAAACTTTTATTGATTCATTTAAAAATAACTTTAAGGCCATTACTTTATATAAGTAAAAATAACAAAACATATTTTTATGAAAAAAATACCTACATTTTCCAAAACACGCACATATTTAATGAGAAAAATGGAAGTCTTTTACATATTTATAAATATCTTTAATGTCTGGTTTAATAGAAAACATATTTCCTTTTTCATTCAACCTGTTATCTATTGTTTTGATTCAGTAATATAAAGAAAATCTAGTCTTATACACATGTATAGTTAGAAAAGTGGGAATATTTTAATAGCATTTTCAGATAATTATGAATATTCTTCTTTGATACTACACCAAAACTCAGCAAGTGCTAATAATCTTAAAGATCATTTACAGTGTAGAATCTAAAGCCATGCCAAGAACTTTTGTACCTGTTACATTAAAATCCATTGGTCTATTTTAAACTTAAAATTTACTTTACTCACACATGATTTTATAACATCATTATTGATGATTTAGAAAATAATGGTCTACTATGTTATGCATATCTACCAACGGATGACACATTTTATTGCACAATATCAATAAGGCAGATTCATTAAAGTCATCAGCAATTTATCAGAAAAGTCTTTAAGTATTGGGATGCTGTCATGATGACAGATGCAAATTTCCAAAGTTCTAAGTTTTGCGTGAAAGCTTAAATTTTACCTTCGGCAAAAAAATACTGTCCAGATAGTTTCCCTGAAGTAACAGAGTCATTTTTTGTCAATTCCAAGACATTGCCTGCCAAATAGGCAAATCTGAATAACCAAAGTTCATTCTTTCAAGTCAAAACTTGTTCTTGAACAATCACATAGAGCTTTTCCTAGAGACAACCATTATCCTTAAATATGCAGAAAGGATTTAGGTGTGCTTCCCATTTGTCACACAGAATATTGAAAAGATGTGTACTCAAAACTTGATATTAATGAAACTGGCTTTTTATTTATTTTTATATAGTGATTGTGGCAGTGATGAATACAGTGACTACTAATAGAGTTTGGTGACACTGCTTTCATTCATTCGAAGGTGTCAGCAGTTTTACCAGCTATTTCTTTTGTGCCATCAGTGCACATGTCAGTAGAGTTATTTTAAAAAATAATGTGTTAGGATTCTTGGGAAGTTGGTTTTGGGTTTATGGGTCCTGAAAGGAAATTGGGGATTCCCTGAGCTCTGGGGGCCATATTTTGGCAACTGTTGCTAAAGTGGACAGAACAGTATATTAGCATACAATCTAGTCTGATATTTATTAGCTATTATGATTCTGAGAAAAGAAGTTTGCTTTTCTAGGCCTCAGTTATTTACAAAATGAGAAGTGGAGATCTCTAGTGCTTAAGTGCTATTCTTTTCTGATTTATTTATTTATTTATTTATTGCACCTATATTGCCACCCCATGGCAGGGCAGAACAATTCTAAGTCCTGAAAATAGCCATTTGCACATTAATCAAGCTGTGGTTTGTGTCAAGGAAGGAACTAAGAATGTTAAATTTAAATATTTTCTTACTGCTGTGCCATTTGCAGATAGGAATATCATTTCTTTCTGATTTTTCTTTTTAAATTTGAAATAATTTTCAGACTTCTTACTTTTGTGTTATAATTTTTGTATGTTTATATGTTTGTATTATTTTAATTTTTGTGCAAGAAAATCAGGCCCTCTAACAATAATAATAGCTACCATTTATTGAGCAATGTATTAGGCACTATGCTAGCTACTTTATGGTAGTTTATTTAACATTCTGAAGCAATCAGCAAAATACTCAGTTCCACAGCATTCCCCCTGAAACTAATGGAAATGAATTACTAATCATGTGCAGAAATAGGACTTACTTTTTGAAAGTGTAAAACACAAATCCTTTACAAGTATAATTCTAACATGTAAGAGGTGATATGTTGCAAGACTCTTTTTCTATTTTTTGTGACTTGAATGTTTAGAAATATTTTTGATACATATACAAATATATACATACATATACATATACACACAAACATATAAATGTGCTTTTTAAGCAAAATATCATCAAGATTTTTGCAAGACAAACAGTAGTAAGCAGGTAGTTCAGGTAGATAGAAGTCAAGATCATTATGAAAAACTTTGGAAGTAATTTAAAAAATAGAAATGTGCTTCACTTCTAGTGTATGTAGTCGTGTTCATTGTAGGATATGATCTTTTTTTTTTTTTTTTTAGTCCCAGAGGAAACTGACATCTGTATTTGATTTAATGAACTTCTGTTTGTCTCTAACCCCATGCAACAGAAAAGACCCTAGTGCATCTATGAACCTACCCAGCTTTTCAACTTTGGTTCCCAGAACTCAAAGCAGGCACTCTGAGAAAGAACTCGTAAGTTTCCACATGTTTTGACAGACGGAGTCACTTAAAGTTTGCTCCTTGTTGAATCTACATTTATCTTTAGATCGATGAAAATAAGTTATTTTATTTTATTATTATTTTAAGCTAATATGGGAATCTTTGCATGATTTGCATGTCATTCAGATCTTAAGTTCTGCTCCCCTGTTTTGTTTTGTTTTGTCCTGAATTCTGAATATTTAGAAGGAACATAATAGCCACAGTAGTATGTCAGCGAATCCAATAGGTGTGATTGGATCAAAATCAATCCTGTACAAATACCTGCTATTGAGTTTTACCTTTCTACCTGTAAGGGATAGCTAATGCACTGTTAAAAAGCTGTTTAGTAGGAACATTTGAAAATGTGGTTTTGTGCTGATGCTAAACTTTAATAACTAAGGCTTCTTTTCCATGTTTTTTAAAAGCCTGACAATAATGGTTCAGTAATTACTGAACTAATGTTATCAATTCCAACAGATATCACATTTATTAAACAGAAAATGCTATGTTGCTGTTCATCAGTTAGAAATGTGTGTAATTGAAATATGAAAATGAAGTCTGTTGGAGTATGTGATTCATCATGAATTCTGCAAGCCCTACACTAACTCTCCTTTTCCTAATTAAACTGTCAAATTGAAATCTTATAATTAATGCAACCACATGCCTTACACTAGATTTTTCCATCCGCATGTAAAGCTCAATTCAGCAGAAACTTTGCAGGAGCCTTCTCTAGGACAAATGCAATTCTTTGCTCTTCTGATCTGGAGCAGAAATCCTGCTCCCCTCCCCCAGCCACAGATAGTGTGTAGCGGGAGATTTTTGTTCTCTGCATGATTAGGAGTGGAGTAGGCTGACGGGTTTGTCAGGGGAGCTGGTAATCCCTGCTTTGAGTTTTTCCGTGGTGAGGCAGGAGAGAGGAAGTTGAAAGCTGGAATGAGGTCTTCTGTATTCCTTCTGGCATTTTATATTTCTATACCATGACTAGGCTATTTGTTGTTATTGTTAAAATTTGAAGACTGAGGTGAATTTTTCCCTGATTATAGCTTTGAGGGCACCTCTGTTCTGTAACACTTGATGACACAGAGTGATTGACAGGGTAAAAACTATACATATATAATGCATACTCTGGCTGGAATGAATATATATATATGTATCCAGTATATATATTGGATTCTGCTTTGGCAAGGAGGTATCTTGGAGACATTCTTACTTAGAGTGAGCTTATTTTTGCATATCTCTGTGCAATCAATCACTTAGGTGGTATAAGATTTTTATCTGTTGTGTTAACTCTGATCCATTGGTAGTTGCTGCCTGGGCTGTTTGCTTAAGAAGGATCGTGACTTTATCACTGGTTCAGCTGTGCAAAATGGGGCTAGGATCAATTAGTGGTGTCTGATATGTTGAGGTAATGGGTACAGGCAGCAAATTGACTCTCTTTTGAAAAATATGTATTTATTTTTGAGAGGGAGGGGCACAAGTGGGGGAAGGGCAGAGGGAGAGGGGGACAGAGGATCTGAGGCTGGCTCTTCACTGACAGCAAGGAGCTTGATGCAAGGCTTGAATTCAGGAACCTCAAGATCATGACCTGAGCCGAAGTCAGACACCAGGCCAACTGAGCCACCAAGGCACCCCCAAGTTGACTCTTAATACTCTGTCTGGGATTGTCAGATCCTTAGAGATGTCTTTGTCAATGCCTTTTTTCCTATGTGGTGTCTCTAGTCTTTATGATTTTTTTTCAGACTCTGTCTCTGGTTAAACTTTTGAGCTTGTCTTAAGTTTTACTAAGAAACAAGTTCTTGTATTAGTTTCTCAGTTTAATAATCAATACATCTGATCAGCTGGACTATTCTTTTTCTTAGTTTCTGCAAAGCAATATTTTATTCACTGATCTTGTCTTCTACATAGATGCAGTTCTCTTCATCCTCTGGTTTTTTGGACCTGTAAGCCTAACTACATTTTAGGAATATCTAGTTCTCATTTTGGTCAATTAATGTACACAATTATAGTCACTTTACTTATCTAAATATAGCTAGGTAGTATGTCACTTGTACTTGGTGTATCCTAGTCAGGCAGGTAGGATGGGGCAGTACATGGAGAGTCATGAAGCATCAACATTAATAGTAACAGTTCAACTCATCCTCTCTATATATCAATGAATATGTGAGTGTCTAGACCACCGCACTGTATGAGTGAGTGGGACTGACTGGGGTGAGCCAGTGAAAAGAGGTCTTCTCTTTTTATTCTATGATATTTTTTTATACCAGTGTATATTCCTATATACAGTGTATATACCAGTGTATGTTTATGAATGTCCTAAACATTATACCATTATATTTACAAACATATGTAACCTGCGTACCAACTAGAACATCTCCACTCTTTATGATTTAGACAAGTAACTCTTAAACCCCTGTTATTTGACCTATATTAAGGACATGTCACTTCCAAGATTTCTTTTTTTAAAAAATTTTTTAATGTTTATTTACTTTTGAAGGAGAGAAAGACAGAACATGATTAGGGGAGGGGCAGAAGAGAGGGAGACACAGAATCCGAAGCAGGCTCCAGGCTCTGAGCTGTCAGCACAGAGCCCGATGAGGGTGGGGTGTTTCCACCTCATGGGCTCTGAGATCATGACCTGAGCCGAAGTCACATGTTTAACTGACTGAGCCACTCAGGCGCCCTTACTTCCAGGATTTCTGAGTGTTACTGATAGGCTTACATTTTCATGGCTCTGGCTTCCTTGCTTCTTTTTATTTTCCTTATTTCTCTGTATCTTCTGGCTGTTTATCTCTGCCCTGGCTCTAACCAAAGCATGGAACTCAGACTCTTTCCTTAATTTGCATGCACCCATAACTACACCACATCCCCTCCACATACACACAAAGATTTGTGTAGAGCAGATGTTTCTGCGAGTTGGGGAAGATTGAGTATTTGACACCACCATACGAACAATTTAAGATGAAATTATTCATTATATAGTTCCTAGGAGTCCTTTGTCCATTCCACCATGTTTCTCTGCCTTTCTATTTTTTTTTTCTCTCCCAAGAGCAAACATTTTACTCTTGGAAGGAAGATACCTCATCAAATTTTAGTATATAGAACAATTTTGTTTCTCCAGCTCCTCTCTGAAACTGAGAACTGAATTTTTCTTCATGTATGAAAAGGTAAGGTAATGCCTCTGCTGAACAATGGGTTTAATAACCTGGATTTCATCCTTTCTTTCCATCACACAAGGTAGAGATTATACTTACCTAGACCTATGCTTTGTTTTAGGGTTTATATTGGTATTTGTTAATGTGCATATATATATTTACAAAAAATATACAAATACATATAGGTCTGGCTTTTTGTGTGCATGTGGGTATATTTTCTTTAGATGTATCCCCATGTTGATTAACATACAATTTCACTATAAGCAACAATGCTGTATGCATATCTTTGTTGGCTATGAAGTTTACTTAGGGATAGATGCCTAGAAGTGCAGTTAAATTTTTTATAGATATTATTCTGATCCTCGAACAGACGTTTCAAAGTATAATCTAATAATCCAGTGTATGAACATCTCCATTTCACCACAGCATTGCCAACCCTCAGAATTTTCTAATTGAAACAATTTTTGTTAATCTCCTGGGGGAAAATGGTGTCTCATTATTATTTAATTTGCATTCACTCAATTACTATAGTGATGTTGAACCTTTTTAAAAAAATTCATGTATTAGCTATTTGTATTACTTCTCTGATTGCCTATTCTTATCCTTTGCTCATTTTTCTGTACATCCTATTTTTCTGTTTTGTGAGAGGTTAGCATGTGCTAAGAATGTCAGTTGATTTTCTTGAGATGAAGTTTACAAATAATTTCTCTAAAAATGCCATTTATCTTTTATATTGTTTAAAGTATATTTTGCATCTCAGAAATTTTAGATGATATTTTATTTTTTAATCTCACAAATTTTCTTGAAGGTTTCACATATAACATCAAAAGCCATTTCCACTTTCCACTTTCTACTACTTTATTCTAATTTTTCAATAGATTGGCCTCACAGATGTGGATCTTAATCACATTTACTTTTTTGAATGGTGTGAGGTAGGAATCTAATTTCTCCTCCCCCCCCCCAATTATCTGAACATAATTTATTAAAGAGTTTAACATTTAAAGCTGATTTGAAATGACACTTTTTCCGTATACTGAATATATGGAAATCCATATATAAGGACTAATTTCTGTATTCTGTTGCTTTAAAAATACTTTGATACTCTGCATAATTGTGCCTCTCATTATATTTCATTTTCAATTAATTTCTGACTGTTTTTCAACTCACAAACATGTATTCAGTGATTTGTTCCTGGACACCTTGGCTGGCTTCCTCCACCCGTACTCTGCTCAGGTGCTGGCTGTATCTATAAATATCGAATGTGGCATTTTCTTTCCCAATTCCATGAAGAGATGAAAAGAAGAAATTTCCATTATTTTAACCTTATGATAAATCTTTCTTTCTGCTTTTGACTAAATGCCAAATCCCTAGGCATACAGTTTTATTAGAGTCATTTGATACAAATAGTAATCTTGTTTAAAAACAGGAAGAGTTTATACTTTTTTTTAATATGAAATTTATTGTCAAATTGTTTTCCATACAACACCCAGTGCTCATCCCAACAGGTGCCCTCCTCAATGTGCTTCACCCACCTTCCCCTCCCTTGCACCACTCATCCTTCCTCAGTTTATTCTCAGTTTTTAGGAGTCTCTTATGGTTTGGCTCTCTCCCTAACCTTTTTTTTTCTTCCCCTCCCCCATGGTCTTCTGTTAAGTTTCTCAGGATCCACATAAGAGTGAAAACATATGGTATCTGTCTTTCTCTGTATGGCTTATTTCACTTAGAGTAACACTCTCCAGTTCTATCCACATTGCTACAAAGGGCCATATTTCATCCTTTCTCATTGCCATATAGTACTCCATTGTGTATATAAACCACAATTTCTTTATCCATTCATCAGTTGATGGACATTTAGGCTCTTTCCACAATTTGGCTATTGTTGAGAGTGCTGCTATAAACATTGGGGTACAAGTGCCCCTATGCATCAGCATTCCTGTATCCCTTGGGTAAATTCCTAGCAGTGCTACTGCTGGGTCATAGGGTAGGTCTATTTTTAATTTTCTGAGGAACGTCCACACTGTTTTCCAGAGCGGCTGCACCAATTTGCATTCCCACTAACAGTGCAAGAGGGTTCCCGTTCCTCCACATCCTCTCCAGCATCTATAGTCTCCTGATTTGTTCATTTTAGCCACACTGACTGGTGTGAGGTGGCATCTGAGTGTGGTTTTGATTTGTATTTCCCTGATGAGGAGCGACATTGAGCATCTTTTCATGTGCTTGTTGGCCATCTGGATGTTTTCTTTAGAGAAGTGTCTATTCATGTTTTCTGCCCATTTCTTCACTGGATTATTTGTTTTTTGGGTGTGGATTTTGATGAGCTCTTTATAGATTTTGGATACTAGCCCTTTGTCCGATATGTCATTTGCAAATATTTTTTCCCATTCCGTTGGTTGCCTTTTAGTTTTGTTGATTGTTTCCTTTGCTGTGCAGAAGCTTTTTATCTTTATGAGGTCCCAATAGTTCATTTTTGCTTTTAATTCCCTTGCCTTTGGAGATGTGTCAAGTAAGAAATTGCTGCAGCTGAGGTCAGAGAGGTTTTTTCCTACTTTCTTCTCTAGGGTTTTGATGGTTTCCTGTCTCATATTCAGGTCCTTTATCCATTTTGAGTTTATTTTTGTGAATGGTGTAAGAAAGTGGTCTAGTTTCATTCTTCTGCATGTTGCTGTCCAGTTCTCCCAGCACCATTTGTTAAAGAGACTGTCTTTTTTCCATTGGATATTCTTTCCTGCTTTGTCAAAGATTAGTTGGGCATACATGTGGGTCCAATTCTGGAGTCTCTATTCTATTCCCTTGGTCTATGTGTCTGTTTTTGTGCCAATACCATGCTGTCTTGATGATTACAGCTTTTTAGTATTGTTAAAATGTCAATACTACCCAAAGCTATCTACACATTCAATGCAATTCCAATCAAAATTGCACCAGCATTCTTCTCGAAGCTAGAATAAGCAATCCTAAAATTTATATGAAACCACAAAATACCCCAAATAGCCAAAGTAATATTAAAGAAGAAGACCAAAGTGGGAGGCATCACAATCCCAGACTTTAGCCTCTACTACAAAGCTATAATCATCAAGAGTTTATACTCTTCATGCAAGGACAATATAGTAGACTGTATTTTTTTTTCTTTTTTTTCAATTTTTTAGAAATATATATGAAAAAATAAAAAATAATATTAATATAGAATCCTATTATGTAATGAAAACTTAACTTTTTAATGCTTAACTTTTCCTTTTTTTATGCATGTTTATGTACCTCTTAATATATTTTTCAAAAATGAACCCATAATGTGAATATTGTTTATATACTGCTTTTTCACTTAATATATTGTGAACACTTAAAATTTTTTTTAATGTTTATTTATTTTTGAAAGAGAGAGAGAGAGAGAATGAGAGAGAGAGAGAGAACATGAGGGGAGGAGGGGCAGGGAGAGAGGGAGACACAGAATCCAAAGCAGGCTCTAGGCTCTCAGCTGTCAGCACAGAGCCTGACATGGGGCTCAAACCCACAAGCCGTGAGATCATGACCTGAGCTGTGAGATTATGACATTGGATGCTCAAGACTGAGCCACCCAGGTGCCCCAACCCTTTTTTTTTTTATTTTAAAGAAACTGACATTTTTTCCAGACATTATTTTCATGCCTTTGTATGGATGTACCATGATTGATTTAACCAATACACTGTGTGGGGATTTACAGTTTGTTTCATTCATTCATTCATTCATTCATTCATTTATGGAATGTTTATTTAATTTAGAGAGAGAGAGAGAGACAGAGCATGAGCGGGGCAGGGGCAGAGAGAGAGGGCAACACGGAATCCGAACCAGGCTCCATGCTCCGAACTGTTAGCACAGAGCCTGACGCAGGGCTTGAATCCATGAGCTGTGAGATCATGACCTGAGCTGAAGTCAGACGCTCAACCAACTGAGGCACCCAGGAGCCCCTCATTTATTTTAATACTATAAAAACACTGCAGTGAACAACCTTTTAACTAAGCTTTGTGTTTATTTGTGATTATGTTCTTGTGAATTTGCAGAACTTTTAGGGCAAACATATATACATTAAAAAATTGTTATATCCTGCCATATTACCCTCAAGAAACCCCAACTAAGGTGGCATTTATGTCTCTACACAGCATAACAATGTTCTTTAATGTATACATGGGGATAGAGTTCCTTTGACTATAATCCCAATTGGGCATCTCAGAGAGAGCACATCGAGGAGATTCTGAAAACAGAGCTGGAGACTGTGGGCATTTCTCCAGTTCACACTCTTGGAACTGTTCTGTGTCTCAGCATGGTAGTCTGTCCAATATTTAAATGGATTGACTTAAAAATACTTGCTGGCTGGTGGCCAATTTTGGATAATGTTAGATGGGAAGGGATTCTCAAAGGAGAGATTATGGGAAGAAAAAAGGAATAATCACTTTCTCATGGGACTCAGGAAGATGCTAATGCCCTCTGATAAATGCAAGTGCCACCTGTGTGTGATGAATTATTGTCTGTTTCTAGTCTATTTCAACTTAATCTAGCAGAGGGGTTCAGAACATATCCAATGCAGTCAAACAGGGCAGATTGTAGGCTGGGCTCTGCTCTTTATTGTTTGGGTCAACTTGAGCAAATCAGCTTCACTTTTCTGAATCTCAGTTTCCTAAAGAGTTGTAAGATGTAAGTGAGGCAATTCATGTAAGTCATTTGAAAAACACTTAGCAAATAACAAATATTCAATAATTGTCCATTAATATTATTATTCACTAATGTTGGAGTAGAAGAAACTGTTTTCCTGGTATCACAGAATAGACGGAAACAATACTTCTTACACAATGGGTGGTTTTAAGTTTGACTGGACATTTATTTTCTCCTGTTTTTCTTCGGGATCTGCTGCATAAACCAAGTAAGAGGAGAAGAGGGAGAAGGAAAAATCATCTGTGACAGAATTAGAATTATGGTGCACTCAGTTTCTGTTTGGAAGATAAGCTGCTTATTTGATCAGACAGGTAGATAATATTAGTTGGACGCAGAGCACTAGAAAAGAGTGAAGCGTGTATTTATATACATTTGTATAAGTTTGAATTATTTTATATAAACATATATCAATTTGTGTTAACCTTATATTGCTCAACACATTCCTTAGCCAAATGAAGCCATCTGGGAGTTTCAACTGTATCACATAGGATATTTGTCCATGTACTCAGAATGGATGTTTTTAACTGTGTTCTTTGAGAATATTGCCCTTATATTCTCAAACCACTATTAGTAGCCCATTCTGTTGTGGCCAAGTGAGTCTTACATTCATCCTTACATTCAGCTTTAATTTAAATCTGTTTCCTTTTCTTTCCTCTTCATAGATGGATAACAGCTTGACATTTTCATGATAGAAATGTCTCCATATATGTGAAGACAATAATCAACTAATCTCTTAGAGTTTCTATTTGGTAGACTGAAAAACTTGATCCCTTTAACCTTTCTTTTCAGTTCATTTGTGAGAGAATGGGCTTAAAGTGCTTTCAGACTTTGTGTCTTGAACGCTCCCCTCTTGAACTCAGCATTTCAGTCAAAAAGGGTGTGATTTTCTTTTGCTAGGCCACAATGTGATTTAATTATAATAGCATTTAACAATAATGTAATGATTACAGACATCAAAATAAATTCAAGGATTTCTTTTTAACATAAATAGCTGTTCATTCATTTAATACATGCTTATTGTTTACTATGTGCCAGGCTAGGTGCTAGGGAAACAATGTTAGCTATAATGGAAATAGTCTATGTCCTCATGAAGTTTACATTCCAGCAGGGAGGAAAAAGACAATAAATAAAAGCAAGTAAGGTAGGTAATATGACTTCAGATAGTGATAAATGACCTTAAAAAAGTAAAGCAGGGTATGATGATAGAAGGAAGAAGGTCAGGGACAGTTTTAAAAATGGTGGTCACATAAGAAATGACATTTTATAGAGAGCAAAATTATGTTAAGGCCATACAAAGATCTGGGGGAGAACACTTTAGGAAGAAGAAAGGAGTAAAGTGGTGCTCAGATGGGGAGGGGTTGGGGATGAGCTAAGGAGTGGTGTCAGCTGAGCTCAGAGAGGTGACAGGGCTAGGTCAGTCAGATAGCATCTGGAAGGTGATGGTACTGAGTTTGGAGTTTTCTCCAAGTGTGATTGGAGGCCACTAGATGCATAAGATCTGGACAGAGTTGGGATGCAGTGTCTCACAAAATCCCCATGGGTTGTGTGGAAATGGACTATTGGAAGAAATAGTAGAAGTAAGGAAACCTGTTGATGACATGGTTTCTTTCCCTCATGCTCCATAAATATATCTTCAATCCAGTATGTCTTTTTCCCCCTCCACTGCCGAATTTAGAGTCTGAACAAGTGACGAGGACAACTTTGCAATGTTGTGGTGTTGTAGGTCTTGAAGACAAGTGATATAAAGTGTCTTGAAGTACATCTTTTTCATTGGTCAGATATAAGTTGCAGTGCAAGATCTAGGAAAGCTTCAACCTGGTCATAGAACTCATTTTTTTTTTGTCTGAAAGATAATTTCATTTATCTTGTGCCCAATGAGGGTTGAAAACTATAATAGGTATGGAGATTGAAATAAAATAATAGGAATATATGGTTCAACATCTTATTCAAAGAAGAAGACACATGCAAAATAAATACATGGGTTGATTATGTAATTTGCAATTAATTAGCAAATGATTGGTTTGAGTTTGATACTTTTGTTCTCTGCAAAATCAAAACCTAACTCTTTAGTTTCCTTCTTAGAGGCAATGATTATTGGGCTTATACCCAAATCTAATGTTCTTTAATAATTTTAATTTTCAGCTTTCCCCTTTGAAAAAAATCAAAGCAACTGTTCAAATATTTTTCTGTTTATAGAATTATTAGTATTCTAAGAAAATTGAATTCTAGAATTTTCACCACAAATATAATAATCACCATTCTATACATGGCAAAGTGCAATTAACCACCCTTGGATAGCTTAGAAAGCTAACCCCCTTGTATGATATTTTTCCCTTATGGTTAGACACATTTTGAGCTCAAGCACTGACTTACCAATGTGCTTTTGGATTTCAAGCTATTTGCAAAGATAGAGACTGACTGTATTGTGTGTACTGCATAAAGGAACCTTGATGTTCAGATAAAGAATCAAGTGGGGTTGATTAGGAGCAATGAAGTATGTGATGTGTGTTTTCAGTAAGAAATGGTTAATGTTTCCTCCGCTTTCACTTGAACCTGACTCATCTGCTGCTTGATATTTACTGAGACTAGAGGAGTTTTTTTTTTTTTTTAACCTTTTGAGCAAGTTGGCGCTGTGTGCAATTACGCCCTAAAATGGAGCCCTTAAGCTGTGTTTTGAGGGGTAAAAATAATCACAGCAGTACAAAAGTGATTCACCTCTCACTTTGCCAGAGAAAAGCAGATGAAGAGAGCAAGAGAGTGAAAACATATTATGACCACTGAGAGACAAGCTTGTTGGAGGGAGCATTATTTCGTCTTAAGAATTTTTTATGCCCCTTTTCTTCTTTACTAAAGCATCAGTCTCATTAGCATATATCCAGAAACCTGCTGCAGTATTTTCCCACAATGATTTACTTAACTTGTCATCACTGGGGAAAAGGAAGCCCATGTATTCCTCATTCCCAGCCATTGGTGGAAATGATTTTGCCATCCTGAGCAATGGAAACTTCTTCCTCCTTGGCACTGTAGTGCCCAGGTTCCACAAGGCTTTTGACTCCCAGGACAGAGGGGCCTTGTTGCTGAGTAGGCTCTACTGTACATATTACTGCAATTATACTGGATTAAATGGCAGTGTAATCTCATAATAAGTTTACTTGGCTGAAGGGGAAAGTGCAACTTACAGAGAACTGTGATTTCCCGAGGGGCTCACAAAGCAGAGGAAGCATTTGAATGGTGGATGCAGAGATGAGAAGTGTTTTATTCCACATTTCCTGAGATAGTTATAATTTGCCAATAAATAAGAGCATTTTGAATTGTACTCATCAAGATTCAGCTGCCCATTTTGAAGTTTGATTTAGGTTATTCTTTCATTTGTCAGTAAAAGGTAATTGACTAACTCATTCCTGTAGCTTAAAAAAAAAAAATCTCCTTTTAGGCCTCATATTGTTTTCTCCTTTTTTACAACCATCAGAACACAGGAACACATTGAATAATTTTCATAAAATAATATTAGCTTCTCACCAAAGATACCAGTAACAGTTATGTTCCCTTTGGGGTTACTATTTCAGAAGCCAACTGGGCACACGCACTTAATCTCTCACTCCTGTAGAGTGGCCAATAAGCAATGTGCTTAGTGCATAAAATTCCTCAAAACCATTTGCTAACACCAAAGCTGTACACCAAAAACTTGAGGGGTGCAGGGTGCCCTTAAGAAGATACCAAACTTTTATCCAAAATGTGCTTTATCTAAATAGATCATTTCTCCCCAAATTGTCAGGAATAATATTTTCGAGTAGGAGCCTTCTTAATTTTCATGGTTGGGTTGCCAGATCCAGGAGTTACGGTAACGAAGCTCTGGAAAAAGCCAGAGATGAGGTTTTTAACTTCGATTTCTGGCAGTAGTTAACCATAGGGAAATGTTTTCAATTTATATGATCTTGCCACTCTATTCTCTTTTCCTTGGCTTAAGGGAAATACAGATCTTATTTCATTAATATCAACTATGTTAATTCCAATGATCATTATCTGAAATCAATGTCTTTTGTTTAAATGAAAATCTGCTGTTTCATAGGGGAATATTTCTGTATTAGATATTATACTAACTTTAAATATGATCTGATAGAAACTTGAAAAATCAGCTTGCCGTGGCGGTTTTTTTTGAACAGATATATTTTGAGGAATCTTTCCCAAATATCTCTTTAATTCAGAAGAAGGGTTCTAAGGAAAAGGGTTGAAACCTTCTCTTCAAAAGTTTTTCCTTGGGAATAAAAGAACTTTTTACTTTCTTGGAAAAATCCTGTTTTTACACCATTAGCGGTTTCAGAATCAATCTTTGTTTTTCATTTTCTGTAAGTCAAAACACCATACGAAGTGTGCTTGTGCAGGAAAAGAAAATGAAGGGAAGGAAACAAAAAGACAATAATCTCCCCCTTCAGCCTATTCTCTTTTTGCTTCAACATTTGTGGAAGTGAGAATGTGTCTCTGTTTGGAGCACCAAGCTTCAGTCTTGATGGCTTGGTGCTGTGGGAACCTGCTCCAAAACCTGCTTTCTGCATAGCAGCTCAGATGGAAAGACCAAAAGTGTGTGTGACTCTGCTGGCTCAACTGTGGGACAGCAGTACTCCACTACCCCACACCATGGAAGACGTCAGACTCAGAGCTGTCATGCCACCTCAGGGATCACCAGGCTTCCCAAGACCAATTGCTATGATTCCGTGCTAGAATTTAAGTAATATTTTAGATGTCTTCTCTCTCTCTCTCTGACTCTTCCATCCCTTTTCTCTCTCTCTCTCTCTCTCTCTCTCTCTCTCTCTCACACACACACACACACACACACACCACACACACACACACACACACATACCTATACACATGTATGCACCACACACATACACATATACATTTCACTTTTTTTTTTAATGAAATATTATCCTCTGGACAAAGAGTAGAAAATTATTCAAGGTATGTTTTAACAGTCTTTGAACAACAACTCTGATTTATATTAAAGGATATTCAGGAACAATCCTAGCTTGAAAATAACCCACCCAATTTTGAGTATTTGCAAAGCCCTATTTATCCTGAAACGTGGGATATTATCGATTGTACTGTCTCTTCTGCTTGGCTGCATTTTTTTTTTTCATTTTACATTTTATTAGCACAGTTATTTGAGGAAAAGAATGAAAAGAATAAGTGCAAAGCTCAATATAAGTCCATGTATGGTTAATTGTTCATTTTTTTTATAAATGTAAATTGGAGGAGTTTAAAATTCACACGTAGCATAAATGTTTGGAGACACAAGATTTCATGATTCCATAACTGAGAGTTGACTGTATCTATTACCATTTCAAAGGAAATCTCTGAAGAAGTTTATCTTTTTTTAAAAAAAAATTTAATGTTTTATTTTTTGAGGGAGAGAGAGACAGAGTGTGAGAGGGGGAGGAACAGAGAGAGGGAGATACAGAATCTGAATCAGGCTCAAGGCTCTGAGCTATCAGCACAGAGCCTGATGTGGGGTTCGAACTCACAAACTGAGAGATCATGACCTGAGCTGAAGTCGGATGCTTAACCCACTGAGCCACCCAGGTGCCCAAAAGAAGTTTATCTTTTAACGTTTGAATTGTTCCACCCTACCTAGCTATCCTGGATATCATCTCCAGAATCACCTTCTACATTAACACTGAATAATGTCCACAGGATGCTTAAGATTTCTGATTGATGTGTTCTCTACCTAAATCCCTCATGTCCAACCCTCACCTAGATTATGTAATCCATGCACCAGGCCTAGATAAGTGACAAAGATGTATCTGGCTATGTGCTTAATAGAGAGATTTCAATCAGCCAGAGTTCTCTATCCCTGTCACATAGCAGGCAAACTTTTTTCCACAGGAAATGTTTGACACTCTAACTGAGGGAATTTCATATGCAAGGGGCTTGTTGTTGTTACATCAGGTCATTGCAGGGCATTTTTGGCTAAATTAAGGCTGACTGCTCAGTATGTATATAATGACAGCCTTACTGATCTACAGTGAGCTGAGCCCTAATACATCTGCATGTTTGTCTAACTGTCCTTATAAATACTGTTGTATTTATGTCCCAAAGAGAAGTTCTGATGTCCAATTCTCCCACCTCAGTTAAACAGTTTTCTTCTTTCTTTCCCATCTCAGCAAATGGCACCACCATTTTCCATTTTTGATTCTTGCCTTTTCTTCAACATTCCTATATGATACATCAGAGCGTCTTTTTGATTCTATATACAAAGTGTATTTAAATATGTCTTTGTATCCATCACCACTACCCTGATCTGCATCTGTTTTTTTTTTTCTCCTAACTTCTAACAAGTATCCTTGCTGTTTCTGACACCACCACCCCTCCACACAACAATTCTTTTATTTAACTTTCTTCAAAGACCAATCAGACCATCCAAAGACCTCCCATTACTCTTAAGATAAAACCAGCTCCTCCCCATGGGCTTCCTTCTGCATCATCTCGCTTTTCTGTCTTGCCTTCTCAAGTTCCTCTAACATGCCAAGGTCACTTTGATGTTTGACAGCATTCCTTGTTTTCTTGGAATGCTCCTGCACAAAACTTTCATGTGGCTAGCTCCTTCTCTCATCACTTGTGAATCACTTTAAATGCTACTCTTTAGAGATCATTTCATGCCCACCTACCTAAAACCCTATCCAGAGGGCTCTGTTTAAACCCTTCTCCCAGTATTAGTCTCTACCATTTCATTTTGCCCTGTTACTTTTCCTCTGTAACCCTACACAGTCTGTTGTTACGTATGACTTATGTCTACCTCCCCAATGATGTAAGCTTCAGAAAAACAAGGACTATGCCTTTTCACCATTGACTATCCAGTGCCATGAACAGTTCCTGGCACAAAGCAGATGCTCAATAAATATTTTTTGAATTAATGCTGCTACAAAAGATAAAGTCTCATATTTGGGACATAGCAACGAAACTCTTAAAGAGATTTGTTTTCTTATAGTTTTGAAAAAATCCTACACAACTAAAAATAAAACTAATAATAAAAACATATAATAATTCCTTTCTATGTAAGTATAGTAATACTTGCCTCTATGTGTGAGTGAAATGGAAAACTCATCATACCTAATGGCTCATTTAATTATGAAATTTAAGAATGAAAAATTAATTTATTTTCTAGTTTTAAATGACTTAATTAGTACACAAGCTTACTAAGCTTCATGTATTCAAGAGGTAAACCATTACTTCAAAAATCTCAACCAAGACCAAACCAAATACATGTGAACCTGAAGTTCATTTAATCATATTTAAAAAAGCTAATATTCATTGAGTCACTTCTGAAATTGAGTAACTAAACTGAAATATTTAATGTCTATTATTTTGTTTGGCTTTCACATTACTGTGAGCTGTGCATTGTTATTTCCATTTTGCAGATGAGAAAGCTGAGGCCCAATGAGGTTACGGAATCTACCAAAGGTGTGACTTCTCATAAGTAGTAGAAGTTTGAGAAAACTTCTCGAAACCCAGCATTCCTGTAAGTGAGTTTAAGCTCTTCAGCTGCCCCTTTGATATCTTTTTTTCTCCCTGAACATCCTTCTGATGTTAGAAACTTGTTGAAGAGATGAAGCCTCACCATGACTTTTTAAAAACAGTATTAAAGTGTGCTTAAGTTTGTACTTGAGATGCAGGGAACAAAATTTGGCAGCATGTCAAATATACTCCTACCTCCTTCCTCAGCTGTGGTTTGTTCCTACTATCTTATAGCCTGGAATTTTGATCAAACTGGATGATAGGAAAAACATATCTCCTTCAATAACTGGGCAGAATAATAAATGTGCAGAGTTAGCATGGGACACTGTGGAGGAAGCACCATAAATTTCATGCAGAATCAGCTTAAGAAGGCAAGCTGAGGCCAAAGAATCACAGCTGTCATTTGGCTGTGGGAAAGGGTTCAAAGGTCGGTTCTACTGTTTATTCCCATGAACTTGAGGTTCTCCAAGGGGCACTCCAGGAGGTGACGCTCCATTTTCTGTAGTAATGTGGCTCAGAACATGACAGATAGCTAGTAGTTAATCAACAGGTTATGATAAAAGTCCAACCTGATTTATTTCTTTGCCAGAGATTGGCCATATATTTCTGCATACATACAAAGACATGTATGCAATGTAACAGATCTAACAGAAACCAGTCCAACTATCAAAGTGACATTTCCAATTAATATGTTCTTCTTTAGAAAATTCATAGGAATTAGAAGACATTATTAAATATTTCAAGTTTCCAAATAGAAATGACCTCTACCCACAAATGTAATTTTTATTAATATGGTATAAAATTTGTGTTAAGATTTGAAAAACTAATTCAATTCAAGAGAAATTTCTTTTGTTATGGACATGTCCTTTGTTAAGGACATGACTTAATCCACATATGTAATATTAAAGATGATTGTGAGAATGGATTACATTCTTATGTGGATCACAGGGTTCAGGTATTACCATTAGGATCTTCTTGGGTTCCATGTTCTTGAAATATTTTATTAGTTTAGGAGTGTCATGATTGACCATTTGTGATAAGCTTTGTGTTGTAAAATATGATTATGAGGAAAGTGATAATGATGGTAATAAAAATAAAATAATAACTAACAATCATTAACTCTTAATGCATACCAGGAACTGTTCATGTCTTCTACGTAATTAAAAAAAAATCTATATAACAACCTATATATAGCATAGGAAATATTTCCTATAACATAGGAAATATTATTATCTCCATTTCATTGGTGGGTAAATTGAAGCACAGGGTGGTTAAGTAATTTGTGCAAGGCCAAACAGCTAATTTGTGACCACAAAAGTTATTTGGTGATGATTGTGATAAAGGAAATGTGTTCTGCTATTATTCCATGAAGAAAAGAACGTATGGGAGGAAACAGTTAATAAAGAAAAGAATGCTAGTTTTGCCATTAAATTTGTTGAATAGTTGATATCCTTTAAGTCAGGAGACATAATTTGATAGAAAATAAAGAAAAAGTAACACTTTTACACATTATTGCATTCTTGTTAAGTTCTTTAGGTCTTGATGTGATGTATCAAATACACAAATATACCCCTTTTAAATAATAGACTAATATTTTAAAAATATACTATTTTTAAAAAAAGTCAGTAGATTTGGTAGAACCACAAGCTTGTTGATTTGGGAAGGAACAGAAATGAGAAAGGTGTCTGATTCTATAGGGCAATGGTTGATTTATCTTGACTGTTGTCTTCCTATCAGCATACTTTTTTTGGGTACCATCTCAGAATTGGAACACCAGGGAAAGGTTGACTTTTAATGCTACTCCAATAGAAGAACAGTGACAGTAGAAATTGGAGTGCAGTTTTTAGTAGATAGTTTGAAAAATCTAATACACTGCAAATGAAAACAAACTTCTTGGTCTTTAAATTATAACAATAGTGAGAGAATCAGAAATAGCTGTGGCACTTCAAGAAGAAGAAAATTACTTAGCTGTAGTATGGAGGGGTTATATTGAACTGTAAAAAAAATGTCATTGGGTTTTATTACATGCTAGCTAATTAATGATGATGCATCTTATTTTTTTCTTTGTACTTGTGGTACATATTTCAAGATGAATAGGCATACTCTGTGTGCGTATCTGTGCTAACCTTGGCATCTGAAATAGTTTCTCTTTTATTTTAGAAAACCCAGTATAGAAGAGACTGTCTTTACTTTAAGCCAATAACTGGGTTGATTTGCAGGCTGGCTCTTATCATTATTATTTAATTTCTCCGTCATATAAAACTTTTCATTTCCCCCCATGGTCATCAATAATGCCTGCAGTAACTCAGCATTGTGGGACAAAAAAAAATCAAAGTAAAAAAACAAAAAAAAACAAAAAAACTTCTATACTCTATGACTGGATCATTATTTTAGAATTGAAATAAATGTTGGTTACATCATTAACAACTGCATATGGTGAACGCGATTTCTCTCTGTCTGTCCAAAGGTAAGAAGCTACTTGCTGTATTTTATTTGTATATTTATTTGTATTTTTATATTTATGTCTCTCAGTAAACAGGTCTTGGAACAGCAAATAGTCAATAGGTATTTTGGGAAAGTGTTCATTGAAAATGTCATGGGGCTGTTTTTGCTATATTTCTGCACACACATTGTATATATGGTTAGGGATATATGTGGCTTTCTAATTTCAAAAACCACTTATGGGGTGTGGGCACTGTGGTCAGAGTCTTGGGATCCAGTTGAGTAGATAGACACCCAAAAGTCATTAATTCTGTAGTTTTTCTCCAGTGGCAAGGCTGTTCTCATGTTTATGGTAGAGATGACATGACTACACTTATTAAGATACAGAAAGCTTTCATTTTCCTGGACCTTCTACAGAAAAACCACAATGATACCTTAGAAGGAGACAGTCCCCTGCCTTCACCTCAGCTGCTCTTTTATTCACCACAGTCTTAGGGACGTCCTTGATTCCTTCTGCTCATTAAGAAAAAGGTATAATTGTTCTTGTTTACTTATCTTTTGAAAAACATTAAAGAGCTTTTTCTAAAATAAACAAACCACAAAAGTTGTCTATAAAATGCCTCAAAACGTTATGGAGTCTCTTGGTGAAACAGGTTAAGACCGACACTATATTTAGTCTTTAGACCAATACTGTGAGGTTGGTGTATAATTAAGGGTTAAAGGAAAGAAGGAAAGAATCACTGAAGTTAGGCAAAAATCAGAGAAGAACATTGTTGTAGGAGAGGAAAACTTTTCCTTTTTCCCTTCTAGGGTCTTTGGCTGGTCTAATAATTAAATTGACATAAGACACATTAACAGGAGAAAAACAAATTTAATTTTGTACATATGAGAGCTCATAGAGATGTCAGACTCAAAGAAGTGACAAGAGCGGGCAGCTTTTATACCTTTTAGCCAGAGAAATAGATTTGTGAGGAATTGGTAAGAAAGAAGTTTGTGCTTGAGGTAGTAAAATAGTGAAAAAGTAACAGGGTTTGTATATGTAGCCTTCTTGGCCCTAAGTTACCTGTCTCTGGTGATAAGGATGTCTCTCTTTCTCCTGGTTTGGGAAAGGTAATTTTACAGGGGAGACTTATTTCCTGCTTTCAGACGGACAGAGGAGGGTCAGTGTGTCCTTCTTGGATCAGCTGTTTCTTAAGTCACTTAAATTCAAAATAAGCAATATGCCAAAGTGGAATATATTGGGGAAGCCTGCCTTCAACCCCATCATTGTGAACCAGTTTCTTCTTTTCCTGTCAACTTATAGGGACATTAAAACTTCAAATGGACCAAGAAAACACTTTTATATTCCTTTGTTCCTTCACTTCTGATGTTGAAAACTTTTAAATCTTTACAAGTCACAAAGGGCCTTCAACTCTGATAGCTGGTCTCTGAAATAGGTTAGTTTTTCAAAATTAATTAATTAATTGAATAATTTACTTATTTATGCCAATTGTACATCCATGAAGGTAAATCTCTATCAACCTCATAATTGGTAAACATTTTAAAATGGAGAAAAGCCAAAATCAGTTATTGACAAATAGAGCACACGAAAGGGAAGAAAATACATATGTAGGCTAGAAATGATTTCCGTGACATAATTGGAACTAATAGAATAAAATTGTGAAATTAAGGATATTTCCCAGAAAAATAAATAGTGAAAAATGTAGCAATAGGTAAATGTAATGGTGATAGGAGAATTGAGTAATAATTAAAACCTACGATATTGAGGAGGGCACCTTTTGGGATGAGCACTGGGTGTTGTATGGAAACCAATTTGACAGTAAATTTCATATATTAAAAAAAATAAAAAAATAAAATAAAATAAAATAAAATAAAATAAAACCTACGAATAAGTTCCTGCAAGTCAAGACCCTGTGATCATCTAGGTGGGGACTAGTTGAACTCTACTTTTGCGTAATAGGAGGTAGTGGAAGCTAACAATATTTACACACTTTGGAAGTGAACATAATGTTCACATTGACTAGAAATAAAGTGTTTTCCAGCATATTTATGCATTTAGCAGCATCTTTTAACATAAAACACAGTTGATGATGTTAATTATAACTTAGTCCTACCCATTTGTTTAAAAAAAAATCCACTAAGGAAGCTAAGTAGATATTTGTTAAAATGAGAAATGTGCATTCAGATTTAGATTTTACTGCAGAAGTAATCATTTAGTTGCTAGGGAAAGATTAGATGTTCATTAAAAAATACTTTTGATAATTCTGTAGAAAACGTACTTGTTAATAATACAAGTGTTGTGAATTTTAGATGAAAATCTATCTGAAAAGCAAATGTTATAATAAATGTAAGGACCTACACTTATAATTTTATCATTTTTACAATGCTTATCTCATATATCATATTTAATTAGTTCATTTATTGCTTATATTATAAAAATTTCCCCTGATTTAAAAGAATATATCTTCATTTTAGGAAAATTAGAAAATACAGAAGATGGCAGAGAAAATAATTTTAAAATCACCTATTATTTCCCCCATAGGAATAATCAATCATCTTCCCTACTGGTGAAGTTAGTCTTCTTACTCTCCTCTGTGTATATAAGTGTGTATTAATGCATGTGTCCCTTTGTATGCATTTTGTTACATAGTTCACCTTACACTGTATATGAAAGCTGTTCTTCTAACTTAAAAACACATTTTTAGATGTTTCTTACATTTTCTTGTCATAATAAATAAAATATAGTAAAGAGAGTAGTTTAAAAAACAATGCTTTGCCCAAGTAGAAGGCCTAATTTCAGAAAGGGTTGTAGCACTGTAGACAAGTCAAAAGGGCTAATCTGAAATTATTCATCAGTAGCCTAACCACATAGATCATGATGCAATAAGACTGAAGAGTCAAAATTTTTATATTTTTGGCCAACCAGCCCTCCAGTTTATTGCATGGATTTTTTTTTTGCCATCCTTGAGCACCACTTAATAGGACATTAATTCTTCTTCCTTCCTCCGTTAACGTGGGTGCCATTTACATGTTTGACTCTGACCATGGGAGCCTTTTGGATTGTAATAAATGTGGGCTGCAGTGGAACTAGGAGGAAACAAGTGTAAAATTAATTTTACAAAGTGACAAAGGTCCTGCTAATAGTTATAGTCAGTTCACTAATTACAACTCATGTTTTTGACCTAGTTTTTGTTTTCTACATTTGTCTTGTTTTTAGTGTAAGTCATTACGAACAAAACTGAGGTTTCCTACCACCCAGAACTAGTGCTACTGCTTCATAACTTATGACAAAATTGTGCCTAGTGAGTTTCTGAGTACCTTCTGTCTATGAATATAGAGGTCTGAAAGAAAGTCAGAAATATGTTAAGTGGGACACGAAAGCTATTCCGATATAATAAATAAACCTGTACATGAGGTTAAAGAATCTGAAACTAATAGAAGGAAGATTTATTTCTCAGTTTCATAAAGTCTCATGCAGTTCAGGGGATACTTCCATTATATGATTCAGGGATACAAGCTGCTTCTGTCTGTGGCTTTATCATTTAAACATGTGGCCTCTAAGGTTGCCACTGACAGAGGAGAGACAGAGGCGGCACACTGGCTTTTATTTTACCTCTCTCAGTATGCAGGTGATGTGTGTTCACTCTCACCTCTTAGTCCATATGCGAAACTAGTCACATAGCTTCTACCTAATTGCAAGGGAGGTTAGGAAATTGTATGCAGTATATCAGTCAGGAATCAACTAGAGCAGCAGCACCAGTAGGAGATATAGATATTAAGAGATTTATTTTAAGCAATTGATTTATAAAATTGTCAGGGCTGGATAGGCAAGTCTAAAATCCACCAGGAAGTTGCGATTGGAAGCAGACTGGAACTCACAGGCATAGGCTGAAGCTGCTGTCTGTCTATAGGAAGACTTTTCTTTCTGTCTCAGGGAAGCCTCAGCTCTGTTTTCAAAGCCCTTCAACTGATTAAATCAGGCCCACCCAAATTCTCCAGGATAATCTGTTATTTAAATTCAACAGATTGTGGCCTTTTCATTACATCTGCAAACTCCCTTCACAGCAACACCTACTAGTGTTTTGCATTACTGTAGCTAGCCAAGTTGACACATGAAAAGAAGAAGAGGAAGAAGAATGAAAAGAAAAACATTGCAAGGGCGCATGTGGAATAACAGGTGAGCTCTGTCTCTGTCAGAATATGAGATCATTATACTGTATCTCGTTAGGCATTAGTCATTAACAGCTATAACAACAGCAACAAAAAAGATGTGAATCAGTGGCTCTGTGAGTTGATGTGTGAGAAGAAAGAGAACTATCATTTAATTTTATGATATGTACATTTCTTCATCTAATTTGAACTAATAGATTATTGAAGACATTCAATCTAGAAAAGTTTTATCCAATTCTTAGAAACCTGCCAAGAACCAGCAAGCACCTCCCAAAACTAACTTATCCTAGCTTGAGGTTGTTTTGATATTTGGCCTAAGTGTGTTACTATGTTTTTATGCATTTTGTTTTTGTTTTTCCATTTCATCTATTTTGTTCTGCTGTGTTATTGCTCTTATCACCTAAGCATTGCATACATTTTTATTAAATTCTTATTATTGGTCAAGTTCAAACTGGCTGGTTCTTTAATCTTAATGCTACAGAATTTAGATTTTATTTGAAGCTTAAATGCTATCTCTTAATTATCTTCCTTCCATTTCTTATGCCTCTTGGCATTGCCTTTGTGTTCCTCTTCTGCTTCTCATTAGCAGCCCACTGAGCTGCATCACCCTCTCACAGTGGCAACAAGCAGGATAGCTTTAGTTTAGTAGCTTCACATTACTACCAGCCAGTTGGTCCTCTCCAATGCCCAGGTCACAGCTTCCATCACTGTTGTTAGTGTCACCTGGTAATGGCTGATGGTGTCTCATGTGCTTCCCTGTGCTCTGAAAAGAATATTTGCCAAGAGTTGGCCAGACATGATAGTGGACAGAACCAAGCAAGTCTTCCATCTGCTGCCTGCATTTGCTGTCTGTATTTACCCTGCATACTACCTGAGCCGAGAAAAAGAGACTTGCTTCTACAGACATTGGTTCTACCAGGTGAGGAGCCAAAAGCAAGCCCTTTCTGGCCAAGTTGTGCTTAGCCTTTCTCTGTTGGAAGTTACTCTTTGCCAATCAGGCAATAAGTCAGAACTAAAAGCTGCAGGAGACAGACAAAGCGATGCAGAATTAATGAACGTCTTTGTGCCAAGGTACAAAAATAATATTTGGGCAGTAAACATTTTAGTTTTAAGGTCAAAGTTATTTCACCTTGGGACCATTATTAGATTAACATGTGATTTATCAGGCACAGACAGAACTGTTTTAGGTGGTCCTAAAGAGAAGTGATTGTGCTCACTAAACTAAAGCATATACCTTCCCTTTATTATCTATTGGGTCAAGATCTCACCTTATCATAACATACCTAAATATGGATTTTCATTACAGAATATCATTAGTGCATGGTCTGAGTAAGCAATATGCATTTTTAAATATGTCTGAACACCTCTTTATGTGCCAACTCTGGCGATAATTACCAAATGTCTATATCTAGAAAAACAGGCAATTCAGAAATATCAATTTGTGCTATTATTTATGATACACATGTGCTAGTTTTCCCTAAATATAGACATTTGGTAATTATCACTGGGGACTATTTGTTACAATTCCAAAGTAGATACCAATGAAATAGAAATAATTTATTTGGTAAAAATGTAAATCGCTGAAAAATTCTCATTATCTTTTTGTAGAGTACAGTTCTTAGTTTCCTATTCATATTTCATGTAATAATTTTGGATTAGCCATCTGGTTTGTTGAGGGTTGAAAATCTGTTTAACACCAACGCAGAATTTTTGTTAAAAAATAAAACAAGTCACACAGAAATCACAAATGTTTTTCAGGTATTTCACAATGCTAATAATGAATAACTTTTGGGAGATGGTATGTAAATTTGCACTTTTATCTTTAGCACCTTTCTTGTTTTCTTTCCTTTTTTTTCATTTGTGCAATTTATATTCACCTGCAGTATGCTTTTGAAACCGATTTTTCGGGGCTGTGTCAATTTAAATGGTTGAAATATAACAATTCTTACAAAGAATTTATGTTGGCCCACCCACGTTGTTCTAGCACCACTCCTCCCCTTGTCCAAATGGTTAGCTCAGTGCATTAGATATAGCATTTTCTCAATGATTCCAAGTCTTTATCCTTGAAACTGAATTACCTCCTCTCTGCCCTGTGTCTGCAAATAGACTCCAACCTTCTGTTACTTATCCTGGGTAGATATGTTTGGTCCACATGAGAAGACTGGGAGGCAGAGTATGGATTTATTAGTTCACTTTCATCACTTCATGTGGGTAGACAGCCTAAAGTGTGCGCTGAATAAAAAGTGGGTTTGTAATGTTATTCTTCTATGTCTTGGTAAACAAGATTCTCACCAGTGGGTTTCCTTACATCTATGGCAGGATAAAGCCTGTTTCCTGTGGATGTGGGTGTCTATAACTTCATCCCAAATCATTGACCCCCACACAACAAAAATGTATTCTGATGTATCTTGCTGAATTATTTTTGTAGTCGTATATTGTACCTGAGGTGTTAGAACATCTGGATAAAGCATTCACCCATCCACGTATCAAGCAGGGTGGGTGTGGGTTGACAACATATCTCTTGTATTGGACTCTGGAGGCTAAACTTTGGTTCCCACAGCTTCTCTGAATATCTTATTAGAGAATATTCTTTGGAGGGAAAGAATATTCTGGGTTTTTCAACACAGATGTGGAATTCTGTTAAGTACGCCTTCAGATGCCACCTGTAAGAAAAGCAGCTTTGAAGAGAAATGCTTAATGGAATTTGAAGAAGATTTTTTCTGTTCCTGTCAGGACTGGGCCCAAAGCTGAGTAAGATACCCACAAGAAGCATGCTTCTGGATGCCCAGAGAAACAACTTGGAGGACACAGAATGTTGGCTTTTCCCAAGGTTTTGAAATGACGCCTGATTTTGTTTTGATAGAAGGAAGAATGGTCAGTTTTGCTATATGATCTCATATGTAATCCTCTAACCTCTGAAAAGAAAGCCAGAGAGGGACTTCTTCCCTTACAGAAATCCCCTAAGTTGTAAGGGTGTAAGTTTTGAGAAAACGTGTATACAGATGTCCTATACATTGAAAGAGAGATTCAGAATACAGACCTAGGTACCTCTTAGTCTTCTTAATTCTTTTATTTTCTCACTCAACTTTTTAATCTGGAAAGGAATGAAAAATGATCCATATATTATTATAGACCAACACTTGTAATCCTCTCAGTAGCAATTCATTTTTGTTGTTGTTGTTAATTTGGCTACGGTGGAAAATAAAGACTATAAATGAGTTAAAAAGCTAATAAACAGATATATGTGCAGACTGAGCATTCCCACCCAAAGCCATGCACAGGTAGTGAGGTGTTGCAGACAATACTGACTGATGACAACACTGAGCAATTAGCACTAAATTAGTCTCTTGCTGCAAGTAATGCCACATTGAGTGCTACAGGAATATCAAAGGCTCACAGACCAGTGTAGCAGAAAAATACCATAAAGAGCTTCGGTCAAATCAGAGAGGAATAGTCTACTCAAAACCCGTAGAATGTTTATGTTCTCAGTCCTTTCACAAGCAAAATGATTCTTGTCTCCATTTCTTTTATTGGGGGTAATTCCTATCACTAATTGATGAGGAATATGAAGATAAAAGTAGTTAAGAATGTTATGATCAAGGCTTAGAAAATCTTAGGTAGTACTTTAAATATATTTGGCAGTGGGTCTGAAATGGACCCTGCCCTTCATTATTGTCTGTTATTTTCAAGGGATTTGATGTGAGTAACCTGTCTGTATTTGCTTCTAGTAGATGATTTGCTTACCTAAATGATGGAAAGAACTACAGCAGAAAGGGATGGAAGTGGCTGGATGGGAAGCAGCAGGAGTGTTCTCACACAACAAAATTGCAGTTTAGAGCAATGCAACATAATCTTCATGGGCCCAGTAATTTCTGAATATTAATTTCAAGGCTGAATTAAATGATCTCAGCCTAAAAGAAGTGATTCAGTGATTCTGTTTTCTGGATGTTTTCTTGATTCTTATGTCTCTTTTCTACCCTCTTTTTTGCTATTGTTCAAAAACACACACGCAGTGTTTTGTACAAACAGTTCTCTACATATTCCATGCATATTGGTACACAAGACAATTAAGAGTATTGTTTTCACATTTAAAGTTTAGGTCACTCTCTTACATCTAGGGTGCTTAATTTTGTGCCACTTTTGCAGTCTGACTCTGGGATGTATCATTTTGTGGTCTATAATGTCTGTATTCACATTTGGTGTTCCAGGGACAGGAGGCCCTCGGCACAGTGGCTATCCCTACAGTTTCTGCCAGGTAAGTACAGGCAGTCAGCTATTGAGATTCGAGCAGGAGAAAATGCTTAAGAGCATCTGTATGCCAAAATCTATTTTTAAAACTCATTCTATTTATAATCTATAATCCTTCTTCTCAAGGCTGTTAGACACTGCCCTTTTTGGAAAGCCGTCCTTTCGAGTGCTGATGTTAGGACCAAAGTTTCAAAGCATCACAGAAGCCACTCCTTTCCTACCTCCAAGCTTTAGCGTTCGTTTTAATAGCATGCCAATTGCAAGGTTAATTAAAAAAACTCGTAGGGTTAGCAATCCCATTTGGTGTGATTGTATCATAAAGCCACAGTGTGTCTTCACACACTCCTGTGTTTAGTATTGTTGACAATAATAAAAATTCTCATACATTTTTCACAAGAAATGCAAAGCTCATTAAAATGGTCTTATTAGAGAATCCTTGTGAAGCATGCCTTGAAAATATCTTCATCTGGGTTTCCACAACTGAAGACACTGATCTTCACCAAATCAAAAATGATACAAGTTTCTGGAAGTTACAGTTTTTAACTCTGGGATGAGGGTTCATGCCACTTAGAGCAACTAAAGGAAAACTAGATAAGGACATAATAATATAATCCTATTATTCTAATATTATAATCCTTTTTATAATGCTGTCAGATTCCCTTTCTAAAAAGAAATACTGTCTTTTTTCCATAAATCTGTTTGTGTTCAAACTAAAAAAATAAGTATATTCCTGAAGGAATAGCAAATCCTAACCTAACCTTGAATAATAGTGAAGTATTGTGTTTTTTTGTTTGTTTATTTTGAGAAAGAGAGAGAGGGTAGGGGAGGGGCAGAGAGAAAGGAGAGAGAGAGAATCCAAGGCAGGCTCCACTATCAGCACAGAGCCCATTGTGGGGCTCAATCCCATGATCCGGGGATCATGACCTGAGTCGAAATCAAGAGTTGGACGCTCAATGGACTGAGCCATGCAGGTGCCCCTCCGATGTATTGCTTTAATTAGATATAAGTGCACTTTAACTTTGTCCTGCTCCTCTCTGTTTTAGAGATAAAGTCCTACCTATTTATGATTAAAATGGTCAATTCTTGGACCTGCCCACACAAATCACAATATGACATAAAGAAGACTCCTTTGAAGGGTGTCTGGGTTCAGACCAAATTATCAGAATGTTCTTTATACTTCAATGCATCTTTAAATTGAGTGCCATTAATGCCTAGAATTAGGGACCTCAAGAGGCAGCCTACACTAGGTAGGGATTCTGCTCCCAAGGTACTGCATGATTATGTTGTGAGATATTTGCAGAGAAGTTTATTTTGGGCTGGGTGAAATTAGCATCTTTGTTTACAAGAATACCATCTCACTGATCAAGTTAAAGTACATGCCTAATAACCAGCATTTCTTAGGCTTTTATGTTGCCCTTAATTAGACTCTTCAAAGTTAATTAGGGGAACAAATGGTACTTTTTGTTCTTTTAAGTCCCCTTTAACAGCTTTCTCACACTTAAAATGTTCCCACATTTATAGGTAGCTTGGCTTCTGCTTTAAACCTACTGGTTAACTGCTCATTGGTTAACTCCTCCTTCATTCACAGAGTGCAATCCATTCCATTTTCTTGGGTGCCTTTGATCCTTTTTCCAATTTTCAACTGTTAATATGGTTTATTTTTAGATACAAAATTATTCATTAATTTTTTTTGTTGTCGTTCCTGTTTGGGAACAGCGTTTTGCTCAAGGCTTAGAAACTGGCAAACTAAATTTGTAGAACACTGGCACATGCAGGGAGACTAGGACAGCTTTTGCCTTATAAAATTGCACAGAAAAATTTGAGTTTCCATACCCTTACCCCTGAGTGTGGGGTGGTGGTGGTGGGTGGGATATAATATTCCTCATTTGAGTTAAAGTAAAAATAATCGACCTCATTTTTATACCAATTATACATTTGAGTAGTTTTCTTTGTAAAAATATTTTTCTTTATTTTTAATTAAGGGCTTATTGCATATAGAAAGTTGGCACTTAATATAATAATCTAATCCCAAGGATGTGAGATTTTTCAGCCATGATGTCTGTCTGCTTTGTGCCACTAATGGTAACATAAGACTATTAGAAGTGAACTGAGTAAATGAGAAATAGTCTTCGCATTAGAGCGGGAGTCTGTCACTCTTCTGGCAACCCTGCCGAGAGCTACACATCAAAGCCACCACACTGTGCTAATAGTGTCACTTATCCCACAGCCTTTACACTGTCCCATATGCAGTTACTATGCAGGGGGTGTGCACATGAGGGTGAGAGGGGAGTTGACAATGTGCTAGAAGAAACCGTAGGAGATAAACTGAATGTGATTTATCACCTCTAATCCTTGCAATGAAAAACATTTAGGAAGAGCAAATAATTGAGGTCTTTCAGAAGTATGTTTTTATTGAAAAAAAAAAAAAAAGCAACAAAGCAACCCAAACCTTGAATTAATTAGCAATCTAAAAATGGAGGAATAAAAATATTTTTTAAAAAAGTCATGAGAAAATTCTTAGTATGTTTATATAATTGGAAGAAATTAGGCTTTAAAACAATCTCTTTAAAATTATATGCCTGAAAGAATATAAAAAAAGTGCCTTCATTATTGTTTTTGTATATGGCAATCACGATCACAGATACCTACATAACTCAAGTTGCTGAAACAAAAATATTTTTATTAAACTGAAAGCAATCAGTGATAATGGATCTGTATCCTACTTATTGTCGTTTTCCTTACTGAGCTACTATTGTTTTTGTTGCATTTGATATTTTGGTCATTGCGTTAAGTAGTCCTGGATCCGCACCAGACTGACAGGCTGGGAGGGTGAGAAGCACGCATGCGCATGCGCGCAGCCCTAGCGCAGTCAGAGAAAGCCCGCCCTGGCCCTGGTAGGTGAGGTGGTGCTTCCCATGCCAGTTAGGTGGGCTGCAGAGCACAGCTGGGCCCTGCCCCAGGATTTCTACCAGACCTGGGCTAAAGTTGCCAGCTTTATTTCTAGGTCAGTCTACTCAATTGTTCTCTTAGGACTGAGCTAGCTGTAAATGCCTCTTCTAGGGCCCTTTAAACTCTCCAAACCATTAGGGATTTGAAATGGGAGGAAGAAATTTAAATGGCCGAGTTGAAGTTTGCCTTTATATTTCAAGTTTGCACAGAGTTGATATAAAAGGTTTTCCGACAATGTTGGTGTGATCTAGGAGGGAAAAAAGAAACGACCGTTTCAAAAAAAAAAAATCACGTCATGGAAAATAAAGCCAACATACAAGGATTAGAAACAAACACCCCCATTCCTTTAAATTGCCCCAAGGCCTCTTTTGCAGATTTTGGCAGTTATACTTCTTATTTGGAGGTCAAAACTGACAATTTCAGTTTATTGGGCTAGAGCTTTTAAGCAACCAAGGAAGAAACCAAAGCAGGATGCCCTGGAGTTTCCACATTTTAATCTAGAGGAGTCCCTGTGTCCATCTTTTGATCCTCATTTAATGTTGTAATTGTAACATATAGACTGATTTGATTTAGAGTCCCTTTTGGGTGTTGGGCACCACAAAGATAGGACAAGTGACAGTCTTGTCAAAAAGGACCAGGGCAGAGAAGCTTTAAGTAGCAGAAAAAGGAAAAACTGCAAAATTTTGGGGGTCTTTCAGTGTAGAGGCCTGGAATCTTGTGGTCTGACACTGTGCTTTCACGTGAGGATAATATCATAGAAATGAAGTGACTTTTGTCAACTCCAGAAAAGCAGTTCCCCTTATAGTCTCATCTCAGTTACCATCATTATAATCTACTGAAACTAGAAGCCTCTGAGTCATCCTCAATCCTTCAGTTACCCTTACCCCTCCTTCCTTATCCAATTAGCCTCATTATACTGATTCTCCCTCTTAAGTATTTCTTCATTTTGAGTCCCTGTCCCAGTATCCATAGCTTTATTTTTGGGATGACTGCACATTTGAAACCTTATTCTTCATTCTTCATGTTTCTTATCTAGTTCCATAGATTAGATGTAACTAAGAATGTTCATGTATAGGCTGTCAATGCTTGATAACGGCCTTATGCGTCATTGTTTCCCAGATGCAACTGCCTATCACTTGATCTCTCCAGTTCTAATCTGTCCATACTGCCAGATGTCCTCTCTCAAATCACAAGGCTGATCCTAGACTGTGCCTTGCTACCATTACATAATCTCCAGTGTCTTCTGGGAGAACAACATTCATCATGATGCCTCCCCAGTCTTTCCCCTCCACAAACCCAGCCACCTTCATCTCTTCTCATCTCCCACATGCCCCCTACGCTTCAGCCACAAGGAACTTCTCACCATTCTCTGAATATGCCACTCTTTCAAACTTTGTGTTTTCCCATATGCTGTTTCTTTTCCTGGAGTGCCCTTCCCTCCTTTCTCTGCACAGCAAACTCCCACTCATGCTGTAAGACCCAGCTCAAATGCCATCTCTTCTCTGAAAACTTCCTCACTTCTGCAAAGAACAACTGTCATTCAGAGATCCACTAGCTTTTTGTAGACACCTCTTTTAAGATAACCATAGATAGTGCCACCCCCAACTGTGGGATAGAAGGGCCCTGAGGTAAAGGTCTCTGACCCTCCTCCACCTGGAGAGAGGTCTGTGTGGTCAAAGGGATGTTACCCAAAGCCCTAACCTCCCCCTTTCTGATTTTTGCTGTGGATACCCTGGTGCCATAAAACTTCCTACACAAAGGGCCACAGTACCATTCTAGATACTGCTGAGGGTCTTTTCACTGGAGTTTTACATCTGAGAATAGTCCATGCAGTTCGTATGAGCACCATTAAGTTTCAGTGATGGATAGAATGTGGTTGGAGCATGGGCTTGTTGCCTATGGTGTCCACATACATGTGCCCAAAGCCCTTTATGGTAAAAGACAGGTGATGAGAGGAGGGACAGGCCTGGGGCTAAAGGACAGCTTCCTCGATGACTTTGATTTCTAGCCTGGAACTCTGAGGAATTCAGGAATTCTAAATTTGAACCTAGTAGTCCTTGTTGTTAAGAAGACCTATTTGTCAAGATAGAAAAATAAAATATTTTATACAACTGTTTATAGCTTAATTTATAATTTTTAAAAATATTTAGACATTGAGTATGTGAACCTTCATTTGTATGCTTGCTCTGGTCGAGAAAATGCTAGGAATAGACCTGCTTACAGCATAGTTATTTCTTTTTTTTTTCTAATTTTTTTAATGTTTATTTTTGAGAGAGAGAGAGAGACAGAGCATGAGCAGAGGAGGGGCAGATACAGAGAGAGACACAGAATCCGAAGCAGGCCCCAGGCTCTGACCTGTCAGCACAGAGCCTGACGCAGCACTCAAACTCTTGAAGCGTGAGATCATGACCTGAGCCGAAGTAGGACACTTAACTGATTGAGCCACACAGGCACCCCTAGCATAGTTATTTCTTGACATCCTTATCTCCGTAACTAGGATGTGAACTCACAGAGGGCTAAGATTCTTTTTTTTATTTAATTCTGTGTACTTCAATAGTTCAATATCAGGGGTGCCTGGGTGGCTCAGTTGGTTGAGCATCTGGGTCTTGATTTCAGCTCAGGTCATGATCCCAAGGTTGTGGGGTTGGGGCTCCGTGCTGAGTGTAAAGCCTGCTTAAGATTCTCTCTCACCTTCTGCCCCTCTCCTCTGCTCTCTCTCTAAAATATTTAAGTAAAAAATTCATTCAATATCTTGCTTGAAAATATATTTTTGATATACAAATTATATTCAAAATACTTGACTTATGGAGGCAGGGACATGTATAACAAAGTTTAAAGAACAATATATAAATTGATTAAAGAAAAGAAATCAGACTCACTCTGGCTGAGAAACAGACTCATGAGCCTTGGGTAATCATCAATCCCTAGCATGATTAAAAGAGGGCATAAGAAACAGTAGGGATAGAGACATAATAGGCTTCTGAACTTTCTTCCTTCCACAGACACTGAATGTACAGTCACACATGGAGCACTTCCCTCTGAGAGAAATTCAGAAACTAGCCCAGTGAGTCCTACACACTGGGAAAATGAGAAAATACATATATTGAAACAGGTGGGAAAGACTGAGACACACTCTTGGATACACTCTATTCCTGACACAGTGACATACAGTTGGGAGGGAACCCCCAATTCCCAGCTTCTTTCTGAGGAGCAAAGAGTTTGGACTTCTAGTGTCTCCATTTTAAGCTCCCACTGCAGGGATGGGTCCCCACAACACCAGTTTCTGAAAGTGCATGGGCCTTGTCTCTGCAAAATCTGAAGGACTGTAGTAAGCAAATAAGCAGTTCTTAATAGGTGTGCAAGCACTCCCTGTGACTATCCTCCTAGGGCTCAGGGCAGAGGGGAGCAGTCAGAAACTCCTGTCTTCCTGTCTTTCCCAGGAAGAGATTTGAATGCATAGTTTATAACCTGCTGCCTGAGGGCCCAGCTTCTAATTTGCATGCATCTGGGGTTGCTGGGATTCTCTCAGAGACCAGAGAAGCCAGGGGACATTTCCCCTGACTTTTCCATCTGGCTTACTCCAACAGTAACACCAATTTGCTAGTATGAGCTTGTCCAAACATCTAGTGTCCTAACTTTTATAACTGCTATCCAAGGGAAGAGTGACAAAATCCCCTAGCTCTGATAGTCAGTGGGACTTGCATTCCTGAGTCCCATGGGTCTACAGCAAAAAAGAAGAAAAAAAAAAAAGAAACAATTTTTGCACTGGAATAGAAGCACCCCTTTTCCCCACCTCCCTTGCAGTTATATACGTAGACTTAGTGCAGAGGAAGCAGGTAAAAATGCACATCTCCTAGTTTTTCCCTGGAAGAGGCTTCAGTACATACTTTCTTAGCTGCTATTTGAGGGTTTGGCTTCTAATTAGCCTGCATCTACCTGCTTGAGATCATTTATTTTGGAACACTGTTTGGTCTTGGCACACCCTCAAGTACATATCAGCTTAAAATAGACTGTTAATAATGGTAAGATAGTTTATGTAAGTTTCATGGTAGCCACAAAGCAAAAACCTGTAGTAGATACACAAAAGATAAAAAGAAGGAATCTAAACATACCATTAAAGAAAATTATCAAACCACAAAGGAAGAAAGCAAGAGAGGAAGAAAGGAACAAAGGAACCACAAAAGAGAAAAAAAACAAACAAACAAAAACCAATAAACCAAACCTCAATAGTAAGTGTATGTCTACCAATAATCATTTTAAATGTAAATGAACTAAATTCTCTAATCAAAATACATACAGTGGATAAATGGATTAAAAAAAGACACAATCATATGCCTAGAAGAGACACTTTAGCTTTCAAGGCACATATAAAATGAAGTAATGGAAAAAGACATTCCATGCAAATAAAAACCAAAAGAGAGCAGGGTAGCTGCTATTCTGTCAGATAAAAAATACTTTAAATCAATAACTGTAACAAGAAACAAAGGTCATTATATAATGATAAAGTGGTCAGTTCATCAAGAGGATAAAACAATTATAAATATTTATGTACTGAACTTCAGAGCATCTAAATATATAAAACAAATTTTAACAGATCTGAAGTGAGAAATAGATTAGAAAGACAATAGAAAAAAAATCAATGAAACTAAAAGCTGATTTTTTAAAAAAAAAAGTTCATTTATTTGCTGAGAGAGAAAAAGAGAGAGAGAGAGAGAGAGAGAAAGAGAGAGGTGAATGAATATACCATGGGTAAAGAATAGTCTCTTCAATCTCTTAGGGTTTTGGGGAAACTGATCAGCCAGATATAAATGAATGAAACTGGATCTCTATCTTATACCATACAGAAAGATCAACTCAAAATGGATTAAAGACTAGAATATAAGGCCTGAAACCATAAAGCTCCTGTCAGATAACATTGGGGGTATGCTTCTTGACATTGGTCTTGGCAATAAAGTTTGGTAATTGATACCAAAAGCAAAGGCAGCAAAAACAAAAATAAATACATAGGGCAACATCAAACCATAAAGCTTCTGCACAGGAAAGGAAATCATCAACAAAATGAAAAGACAGCCTATGGCATGGGAGAAAATATTTACAAATCATATATCCAATAAGAGGTTAATATTTGAAATATACAAGGAATTTATACAACTCAATTGCAGAAACAACAAAATGGGCAAAGGATCTGAATGGACTTTTTTCCAGAGAAGGCATACAAATGGCCAACAAGTACTTGAAAAAGGTGCTCTACATCACTAAATATTAGGGAAATGGAAGTCAAAATAATAAAGAAATACCAACTTACACTTGTTAGGATATCTATTATTAAAAAAAAAGACATTGAAAATGCTGGTGAGGTCATGGAGACAAGGAAACCCTTGTACACTACTGGTGGGAATGCAAACAGTACAGCCACTGTGGAAAAAAGTATGGAGTTTCCTCAAAAAACTCAAAATAGAACTATCACATAGATGACCCAGCAATTCCACTTTTGGGAATATATCCAAAGGAAATAAAATCACTATCTCAAAGAGATATCTGTGCTCCCATATTCATTGCAGCATTATTCACAAGAGCCAAGGTTTGAAAACAACCTAAGTGTTCTTCATCATATCAATGGATAAAGAAGTTGTTGTGTCTGTGTATACCATGGAATATTATTCAACCATAGAAAAGAGCCCTGAATCCTCATAATCCAAGTCAATTCTTATGAATGACTCTGAAATTCCTATTAATAGAAGTTTCATCCCTTCATTCATTTACTTATTCACTCATTCTTACTACTCTGTAATATGTTTGTAGTTTAAAGTTTATTCATCTTGAGGTGGGAGGGGCAGAAAGATGGGGAGAGAGATCCCAAGCAGGCTCACACTGTCAGTGCAGAGCCTTGCACAGGGCTCCATCTCATGAACCATGAGATCATGACCTGAGCTGAAATCAAGAGTCTGACACTTAACCAACATTTAACTGGTGCCCCAATACTTTTTTATTTTAATAGAATTCGTACTACAGAAATTACATTCTGTAAATGGAGATTTCAGATAAATTCCAGTGGGGGGTGCAGGAGTCAGAATGATGAAGGTATTCAAGGAGACTAGCTCAAGGGGTAGCAAATCTACTTGTGACATCTTAATATCCCAGGATATAAATGGTTTACTATTCTCCTCAAGGAGAAGGTGTGCTATGTATACTGGATGACGTTCTGTTATCTTTAAATTCACATGCTCATACATACTTAATGACTCTTAGGAGCATGAAGTTGCAAAATATTTTTGTTTTAGAAAAGACACTGTATTAATAGCAAATTATTGTAAATGTCCATAGCCATTTGGATCAAAGCAATTGAAAATATAAGCTCATACCTTTATCTCAAACTGTGCAACTCTGAGATGACACCAGAAGTAAAGTCTTTTCGAGGATTTTGTCATTACATTTGAGAGAAAACACTTCTTTCTTGCTAATTACCTAAAGGCTAGAAAAGAAATGAAGGCATGAGACTGAATGGTGAAATGAAATCTGAATTTTCATTTGTTATAACCCTTTTCCTCAAATGTATTTATGAATATGCTTTCCTACTCCTATAAGTTTAGAGCTAACATGATTCAGACTTTGATGGTTGAGGGTATCATGGTGCCCAAGATTATCACTGAGAATACGAGATTATCCTTATCCAGCAGTGCAGCTATATATGTGATGGATAAGAGGTTGAACTGATTATTGACACCAGACCGTAACTTGGAAATTATTTGCTTATGTTATTTGGTTGTATCATTGTCCCTTTCTTAGAAATATAGTATGCTTAGGCATAAAGATGGCTCATAATTATAAGTGCTAATTAATGATCAAATAATTGAGAAATTGATACACACATACGTATATGTATATGTATATGTATATGTATATGTATATGTATATGTATATGTATATGTATATGTATATGTAACTAGCTTGGTGTTCTTTACATAGTACACATGCAAATTGTTTCCTGAAAGATTGATGCTGTCCCATCAGTGTGGGCCCAGTTCTTGTCCCAATGCACCAAAAGTTACAAATCGTGATGGTTGACAATGTCCAAAGTAAATTCATAAGTTCATTTATGCTTTTGACAAATTCTAGTTGAAGAGTATGGCAATTAGACCTGGATTCAAATGTTGGTTCTAGCATTTATTAATTTTTTGGGTTTGGGCATATTAGTGAAATCCATGAATCTTTAATGCTTTGTATATATTATATAATATATAATCTCTTCTTATTAAAATGCAGTGAATAACACACACTTCATAGTGCTTTCCTGAGGATTAACTAAGATAGCATGCATAAAACAACTGAAATGGTATCTGTCCTGGAGTAGATGTTTAACTGTTAACCTCTCTCCCTTTTTGTCCTTTCACAGAGATGGTTGAAAATGCATCTTGAGGCATCATGTCCTTTATTCATGATATGCTACTGTAGGTGTACTGTGCTGAGTGTTTGGGGGCAATGGATCCTTTTAAGAACTAATTAATTGCATTTTTATATTCTTAAAATCATGTTTTTATTCTGCCCTGTTGGGGAACATCTATTCCATTCATAATTTCCCAGTTATCATAAAGATTAATTTTTCTTTTCTTTCTTTTTGTAGCTTTATTGAGGTATAATTGACAAATAAAATTATAATGTATTTGAGGTGTATAACATGGTGATTTGTTATATGTATACATTGTGAAAGGATTTCCACCATTGAATTAACATATCCATCACTTTACATATTTCCTTTTCTTTTTTCAGTGAGAACACTTAAATTCTACCTTATTAGCAAATTTGAATTATACCGTATAGTATTATCAACTACAGTCACCATGTTGTATATTAGATCCTCAGATCTTATTTATCATATAACTGTTAAGTTGTGCCCTTTTACCAGTTTCTTTCTATTTCCTCCACCCTCAACCGCCATTCATTCTACTCTATTTCTGAGTTCTGCAATTTAAAAAATTTTTACATAATAGTGATATCATGCAGTATTTGCCTTTTTCTGTCTCGCTTATTTTACTTAGCATAATGCCTTCCAATTTTACCCATATAGTTGCAAATGGCACGATTTCCTTCTTCTTCTCCTTCTTCCTCTTCTTCCTCCTCTTCTCCTTCTCCTTCTTCACTTTCTTCTTCTTCTCCTCCTCTTCCTCCTCCTCCTCATTCTTCTTCTTCTTCTTCTTCTAAGAGAATTAATCCTATTTCTCAAATAAAATAAGTCATACTGAGATTAAGTAGATTTATAGAAAGGGTATTTTCGGGGACCTTGTGTGTATGTGTAAAATATATATAACATGTAATATTTTATATACATGTATACAAAATATATATAATATATTGTGTATATGAGTACCTCTAAATATAACTCTAAAGATGTAAAATTTAAGGTTCTGGGATATGTTTGAATCAACTTGATTCTAACTCTGTGGGATACAGCAGAAATAAAAGGTGCAGGAGATATTATTATTAACAGAACTTTCTTGTTTTCCTAGTGTTGAACTTACTATATGGATTTTCTCTTTTCCTGTTCTACTCTCAGCATCCAGTGAGTAGTTTGGATATCTACAGAATTATATTGGGCTTTAAATTTTCATTTTTACTTCATTTTCCTAACCCTTTTTATTTCTTCTTTTCAAAACCTTTCCTCTTTTTGCTTTTCGTTTTCCATTTATTCTTACATTAAATCTTTTTTTCCATAATGAAAAATTACCTGTCTTGACCAGTATTCTGTTTGATGCAGTGTCACCAAAGGATAAGTCATGGATGTGGATTTATCATCCAAGAATCTATTACCAATCTTTGAATCTACTTGAGGTTTAATGATAGAATTTAAAATCTTGGGGTATCTGGGTGGCTCAATTGGTTAAAGATTTATCCAACTCTTGATTTTGGTTCAGGTCATAGTCTCATGGTCACAAGATCAAGCCCAGCATTGGGCTCCTATCTGAGCATGAAGTCTGCTTAAGATTCTCTCCCTTCCTCTTCCTCTGTCCCTCACCCCCTTGCACACAAACACTCTCTCTCTCAAAAAACAAGAATTAAAAAAATTAACATCTTAAATAATTTTTATAGAAATCATGAATTCATTATATTCTTCTTATACAGATTAGGGCTCAGATAATAAAATCACTTTCTGATTATCAGGTGCCAGGACTAGAACTGACTTTTATTGGTTCTGGACAATATTCTTTGCCTAATACTGCAATAATGCAGTATTTTGTCTCTCTAAAACTTTTTTTTTCCTTCCAAAATTGGCTTCCATTTCCATTAGGAAGCATTGAATTAAGTCTGAGGTTTAGGTGCAATTCTGCCTGGATAGATCAGGTTGGACTACATTAGTGATGAAAATTAGCACTTGTGTGTGTCTTGAGCTTAAAATAAGTCAAGGCTAATGGAAATCATCCAGTGGACCTAAAAGCAATTTAGCATTCCTTTCTGTTTTGCTTTGGTTTTAAAAAGAATCTGTATATGTGGGGAGTTCTGAGTGGATCTAAAATAGGCAGGTTGTTATATTTTCTGAAGCCACATTTTAAATATCAAATATGGCTGATAAAATGCAATCAATCTGTTTTCCAAGGGGTATGGATGTGAGACAGACACATATTTATATTTATTTCTGACCTCATTTTCTCTCATGTCCCTCTTGCCTACTGCGCTCCAGATGTATTGGCCTTCTTACTGCTGCATGTTCCCTTGTTTGGGGTCACATGGTTTATATTCTCATTTTCTTTAGGTGTCTGCTCAAGACACCTCACAGAAGCCTTTGTTGACCAAACTCTCTAAAGTGCACTCCAATGCTCTAATTCCTTCTCCATGCTTTATGTTTTTTTGATAGCATTTTTCATTAACAAATTTTAATATCATGGTTTGTTCATTTGTTTTTGTCTGTCTGTCTGAGTAAACTTTAAGTTCCATGAGAAAGGGGACTTTGTTTTCTTCTCTGCTTGCCTGTAGGGCCCAGAACAGTGCTTGTACTACATAAGTCCTCCAAAGACACTTTGAAACAGACGAATGATTTCAGGCATTCATATTCTCCATGTAACCTTCTTAGAGCACCTGTGACATGTGGGGAATGTGCCTTTGAAGGAGTGCTGGTTATAAACTGAGATATCCATTCTTTTTCTGAAACTTCTTTTTCTTTCAAAGAAGTTGAATCTGAAGAATTTTGTTAACTTTGGATTCAGTTTTTTACTATCAAATTAAAGCTAAAACTGCTGCCAGGAAGGAGGGAAAGCCAGATTGGAGGGGGAGGAGGCGAGAGGTAGAAGAAGGGGAAGCAGAGAGTTGGGGGAGAAGATAGCTGAAAGATCCAGGAAACCTGAGGAGAGGCAACAAAAACCAATTAAAGTTAATGAACTACAGCTAAGCTTTTTATTTTAGTTGTTTTTTTTTTCCCCCTCACAGTATACCAGCCTCAACTTGGAACTATTTTTCTTGGAGAGACACTTGCAAAAAGTAGATTATTTCCTCCCTACCCCCACGCTCAGAAAAAAAAAATAATATGACACTTTAATCAACAAAAGCATGAGGGTAGGTTTTGTGCAGCTATCTAGTGGATTTGTCACTTGGCCTTCAGCCTTGGTCCTACCTCCCACTGAATTCTGGCAAAATCCCAGAATGTCACAAATCTTGTTCTCCTCTAACTTCACATAAGCTGAGAGAAAGTCGGCCCTACTGAGTAGCTATCTGGAGACAGGAGGCGGAGGTCCAATTGTAGTATCTAATATTAGAAATAGAGACGCCTCCAATGGTTTTTGGCAGACTGAGCCTAGAAAGAGTGGCTCTGGCTCTCCCACTCAAACGTCTTAAATAGTTTATATATCTGTTTGATTAATTTGGCTGGAAACATGATTGCAGTTAATGTATTAGGTATAAAAGTTTAGAGGAAGATTCTTATCTCAATTATACCCATTCTCTAGGATGATTTATTCTATCAAGCCAGCTGTGTTTAAATGATGAGTGCTAATAATGATGAAACACTATCATATTTATTGAGTGTTCTTTATTACTCACAAAACCAAAAATTTTGAGTATGAATGAAATGTAGTTCACTAACATTTTCTATTCATTCAACATTTTGGTCAAATATCACATTCAGATTTATGATTCCATTCTAAAACACAAAAAGTAGTATAAATGGCTGTAAGTTACTTTAAAAGACATTGAAAATCTGAGTTCTGGACACTCAGGTTTCCCATTTGAAGTAGGTTTTCAAACACTGTGCTATTCACAATAATCTCTTCCTCAACCTATTGTCTTCACTTCAGGCTTGAAATTAGAATTTTGTGTATTTATTTCTCAGCTTCCATTTTATTTCCATTTTATTCCATTCATTCCTTTTTTGATTTTTTTGAAACTTTTTTTGAAAGTATATGTATATATACTTTCATAGAATTTAAGAATCCTAGAAGAGTGGCCTTACTCAACATTTGGCTGGATACTAACTCATTTCTCTGTCACCCCACTTCCTTCTCCTCTATGCCTGAAAATCCTGAGGTGCTCACTGTTGCTTGAGGCATCCTTTCTTTGTTGGGAAAAACTACTGATTAGAAAGGTGTCTTTGTGTCCCTGAAAACATGCATGTTGGAACTTATATTCATTGTAGCACATCACTTTTGCTCATTTGGTGATTCATTCCTTCACTCATGTGTATTCAATAATTATTTAGTTTTTTGTTGAGATTCTACCATGTGTAGAGGCTATACTAGCTTAGGGTCCTACAGAACCACAAAATTCGTCTATTCCGATATATACCATCTTTCTTTTCTTCTCTCTTTTTTTTTTTACAGTTGGAACGAGGAAAAAAACTGCATTTGTAAATATAAATATCCTTACTTCTACTTTTGCTGGCACAGTGTATTTTCAACTCTATTCTGTTTCTGATTACTGTCTTCGGAAAAGCCTTTTTCTGTCAATATCCCTCTTAAAATGTACACTCAAATATGAGGGGGATTTTTTACATTTAAAAACCAGTAAAACTATTACCTTCCACAATTTGAACACATGCCTTCTCTTAATATTGCTTTTTTTCTTCGTATATTTCATTGTTGGTCATTATTTACTGCTATCTCAAAACTTCAGGTTTTGAGAATGAAATGAAGTACAGTTAAGTCAGGAATTCATCTTGTGCTTGGGTGTGTGTGTGTGTGTGTGTGTGTGTGTGTATGTGGGAGAGAGACAGAGAGAGAGACAGAGAGAGAGAGAGAGAGAGAAATATTAACTCAATTATTTCTTTTACATTTTTCCTTATTAAAGCTTACCTTGTCAAAGAATTATTCTCCCTACCTATATAAAGAGTGTTTACAAATAATGTGAACAAAATGGACATTTTTACTCACCAATAGAAAAGCATGACAGACAATTCCCAAAAAAGTAAGTGAAAATATCTAAAAAATATACGATAATTCAGCCCTTACTTATAATAAAAATTTAAATTGAAAGCTCAGTAAAATAAATATTTTTAGCCCATCAAATTGCCAAATGGTAGTTTGTTGTTTTCAACTTTTAATTCAATAGTCATGGTAAAGAAAGACAAGCTTTCATTTGTTGCTGGTTTGGGTATAAAGATAGAGGAAGAATTTAACAATAATAACATTTCCTGAATCATATTATAAGGAAATATATGAGAAATAGGATTAATGATTTGTGTCCAAAATTGTTCAATGTTATTTTTGAGAATATTTTAACTTACTTAGGCATCCAACACTAGGGAGATGGTCAAATGCATCATAATACCACTAATGAAACATTATACAGTTATTTAGTATAATTTTTAAAAAATATTTAAAGACATGAACGATCCCTTCATTGTATTTTTAATTGAAGAAAATAAAGTATTCAAGTGTATGTTGGCTACAACTTTTATAAGTTCAAGAGTTTTGTCTGATATATTTATAGCTGACTGTCCCCAGTGCGTAGAATAGTGCCAGGCACTGGCAGGCATGCTGTATGTATTTGCTAAATCAAGTAATGAATGAATACGCAGTATGTTTCCACTTAAAAATACACATACACATATATACACACAATTAAGAAGAAAAAACATCAAAATACTAGCAATGTCAATCTCTATATTGGTCAGTATATTTTATTTTTATATTTTTAGCAATTTCCAAATTCTCTGTAGTTTATAATCAGGCAAAATTTACTGGACCCATAGCCTTGTTATCTTCAACCAATAATTCCAACTTGTGGAATATATTTCTGCCTCTGTAGTTCATTTCTGAAGCCATGCCCAAGAAATTTGGCATATTTGCCTTTCTGGTGCATACTGAGCAGGATGGCATCCTTTACAGTATGAGATCATTCTCTCCAGTTTGAATACACTTTGAAATAATGATCTAAATGATTTTCAACCCACCTCCTGTCAACCGTATTAGAACGTGGGATCAGTGTATACCCTTCTATTTTGTTCACGATGATTTGTTGTAGAACGTTGCCAATGGCTTCTTGGTAGCAAAGACCTGCATTCTGACCTGTACGTCTACCGATCTTAGAAAAAGAAACAAGGTTAGTTTGATTTGGTTTGATCTCAGTGATCCTTGAAGTGATTATCTTTTTTTTCCCCTTAAGTTCTCATGACCTAAATATTTAAAAATCACTTTCAGAATTTTGTCTGTATAATGTCAAACTTGGCTTTTTCTTCCAAGATCTACATTTTTGAAGATGAATAAAACACCTGCTTATCTCCTGAGTAGCACCTGGATACCCTGACTCTGTGGTCTCTTTGAATTCCCCAAGGATAGATTGACTTTCACATCTGCAATTGTTAAATAAGTTGCTTTTCCCAGAGAACTTTAGAGATGCATTTCATTTTGGCAAGATGTTGTTCCTTAGATTTACATACATTTTAAATGGCATGGTGCTTTCTTACCATGTCTTTGCATTTTTCATTTCCTGATTCAATACTTATTTTGCATTTCCCAGTAGAAGATCATTCTCCTTGATAGAGATCATTAAGGCACCTTTGTTCTTGCTTTGTTCTGACAATAACACCCTTATCTCCTGAGATTATCCTTTAACCTCCTAGCTGAATTTTCTATGCCATATTCTACATTTGTACCAAATTGGGGGAATATGTGGGTTTTTTTTAACTTTCCTTGTTAAAATAATTTAAGAATGCAGGAATGCTGAAAAAATAGCACACGTATTTAACCTTTATCCAGTTTCCCTGAGTGGTAATCCTCTCCCCATCCCCTTTCTTAAACTGTTTTTGAGAGTATGTGCAAGTATGCTATCTCTTTACATCTAAATGCTTCTGTTTGTATTTCTAAAAAACAAAACAAAACAAAACAAAAAACTGAATAGAAAAGACCAAGAATATTCTCTTATACAACAAGAGTATAGTTATATATGAGGGAACTGGCATTGATACTAATAGGGTTCAGGATATACTACCACAAAAAAAAGACACCTTGGCATATTTAATACTTTAAGCTGAAGGAGTTTGAGAAAATGGCAGAAGCAGGAGGATAACTGACCTCTCCATCCTCAGCCTTCTTCCCTGAAAGGGGATAAATCACCCCTGTGAAAGCATCCTTCCAGTACCAGGAGGAGGGAAGACATTCTTATCACCAGAGACAAGAAATTAACAAATCTTGTTAAACTAGCCATTGTTTTCCTAAAACTTCTTCACCAGCACTACCCCTAGCCCAAAGCCCATTGTTTTGTCAATTCTCCATAAATTTATGGTTTCTTTACCTTAAAGGTATGAAAGCTTCCTGCTCTGGTCACTTCTTTGGATCTCATTCCCTTGTGAAGGCTCTCATGTACATGTAAAGATACATTAAAATCTATGTGCTTTTCTCCTGTTAATCTTTTTAAATTTAATTTTCAGACCTAGCCAGCAACCCTAAGAGGATGGAGGAAAACTTTTTCCTCACCTACATACAATCCAATATTATTATAGTACAAATATATAATAAATAATAGTAAAGAACTTATTCAAATATTGCCTGTTTTTCTAGTAATGCTTATAACAAATTATCTTTTTTTTTCTGGTCTAGGATCTCATATTGTATTTGGTTGCCGTATCTCTTTAATCTCCCTTCTTCTGGAACATTTTCCAGTCTTCCTTTGCCTTTCATGACCTTGATGTTTTTGAGGACTGCAGACTAGTTATATAGTAGTTTGTCTCTCAATTTTGGTTTGTCTGATATTTCTTCATTATTAGATTCAGGTTATGCATTTTTAGCAGGAATACCACAGAAGTGATGTTGTATCCTTCTCAGGAGGCGCTTTTACTGCCATTACTGGTGAATTAACTTTGATCATTTGGTTAAGGTGGTGTCTGCCAGGTTTCTCCCATAAAGTTACTGTTTCCCCCTTCATAATTAATAAGTATCTTGTGGAGAGATACTTTGAGACTTTGTAAATATCCTGTCTCATCAAATATTCACCCTTTAGTTTAGTATCCATGGATGATTTTGCCTGAAACAAATAGTATCACAATGATTATTTCCATAGTAAATGTCTAATTTGGTAACTTTTTTCTGTATTCATTAGCTGGTATTTTTATATAAGGAAGAGATTTCATTTCCCCCTTTCAATTATTTACTTAATAATTAGGATGACCTCATGGATCCTTATATTTCATTTAATTCAATGAGTTATATGCTGTTACTATCATTATTTTGATGCACAATTTGTCTCAGTTTGGCCAGTTGGAGACCATCAAACTGTGTGTGTGTGTGTGTGTGTGTGTGTGTGTGTGTGTGTGTGTGTATTTTGACATGTCCTTATTTGGAGGCAACACACAATTTCTTTCTTTCTGGACTCAAAGATATTCCAAGAACATTCTGTATTTTCCCAGTCCCAACCCTGGCATCATCTAATCAGCCAAGAAACTCAGTTTCCTTTTAATATACAATGATGTTTAAAAATCAAAGTATGGGTACTAGGTGTGGTCATTGCTATTGGAGTGTTGTTGCCTCTAGGTTGTTGTTGTTGTTTTTTCCCAGAAGACACAGCACACCACACACATACATGCATATATAGACACAGTTATATCTATTTCATTATCTGTCTATATCTATTTATATTGATAGCTCCAGTTTGAAATCAACATGAGAGTTCCTTCCTTTCCACAGTTGTACCTCTCTTCTCAAACAATAAGAAAACTGGCTGGTTATCCGTATTTTGATATGTCAGAGAAGGCCAGCTTTTCTACTTAAATTCTGACAAGAGTTTTCAGTTTAAAATTTTTTTTTTAACGTTTATTTATTTTTGAGACAGAGAGAGACAGAGCATGAACGGGGGAGGGTCAGAGAGAGGGAGACACAGAATCCGAAACAGGCTCCAGGCTCTGAGCTGTCAGCACAGAGCCCGACGCGGGGCTCGAACTCAGAGACCGTGAAATCATGACCTGAGCTGAAGTCGGACGCTCAACCGACCAAGCCACCCAGGTACCCCAAGAGTTTTAGTTTTAAATTAAATCATTGAGAATAGGGCAGAATAAAGAAGTTCTAATATTTTGGAGACAATTATTGAGAACACAGAATTTCCTGTACATTTCCCCGCTCTCCTTTAATATATTGCCTCCCCCTCCCACCCCCCCCCCCCGACCAACTCACTCCCTGCCATATTCTTTACCCATTAGGTTTTTTAAACATTCACATACTGGGATTTTCTTGAAGATTATCTTCAGATAGTGGTCTTACTTTACCACTGAGGGTCTTTGCCTCCTGAATAGCTGGTTTGAGTCTTTGCATTCCATATGTTGTGAAGTCAGCAGTAATGTACCATGGGCAATGAGAGCACCCAGACCAGGCACAAGTAATAAGAAGAGATATGTTTGTGAATAATTTTAAAACAATAATAAAACCAAATAAAATCAGTCTCATTTATAATTTATAATCATGCATCAACAAATTTAAACATTTTTAGTGATAAAATACTCTTCCATGCTGGGGTGGAATGTTTCTGTCTTTAAAAAAAAATTTTTTTTAATGTTTATTTATTTTGAAGAAGAGAGAGACACAGAGTGTGAGTGTGGGAGGGACAGAGAGAGACACACACACAGAATCCAAAGCAGGCTACAGGCTCTTAGCTGTCAGCACAGAGCCCGACGTAGGGCTCGAACCCACCAACTGGGAGATCATGACCTGAGCTGAAGTCTGGCGCTTAACTGACTGAGCCCCTTGAAATGTTCCTATCTTGTCCCACTGGTGTATCACTGGAGGTTTGTCTAATTGATTCAACTGATACTTCATGAATGCATAGCTATACTCTGCCATTGTTACTATGTTCTATTTGGTTTCTAACATTTCATATTTATTTAAACTTTCTAGTGTAAAATTCATTTCTTTTTTTTAGATTGATCACACTTAATGCAGTAGATACATTGCTACAATTATTATTTCTCAAATGTGAATGATGAACTGATCCTTTTTAAAAGGCGAAGACATTCTCATAATTCATTTGGATATACATCCTTGAACCCTAGTTTAAGAAAGAATTACTTAAGAAATCCATGTTTAGTGTTTGAAAACAGTTTATTTAGTTGATTGTGAATGATCATCACAAGGAAGTTCTTGATAGCTGGTTAGGTTTTTTTGTTTTTGTTTTTGTTTTTTTAGTTAACCATCACAATGATAATACTATATAAAAATGGTTCTGATGGACCTTCTGATTCTTCAGAATACATTCTCACATCCCAGTTGGAGCAACCCCGGGCTAGAGTTTTAAATTGTCTTTCTGTGTCATTCAAAGAAACATCTCGCACGTATTTTTTTTTGGTAGAGATGCTTTGGATTTGAGAACACCTGCAGCAGTCTGAAACATGTTTTCTCCAGCATTGTGCTTTAATCTTTTATAGATATCAGACATTCTCAAAGATTCTGTGATATATTAGTTTTACTGATCAAACACCATTTATACCTCTGTCTTGAGTGGTGTCAATCTGAATGGAAGACATGTCAGCTTTGGTTAGCATCCTTAAATTACTCTTTTAAAATTAACAAGAGTCCATAAAAAGAGATTGGGTCATGATAGAAACCATTGTAGAATAAGTGATATGATTATTAAAGTTTTGGAAAAGATGCACTCAACTAACGGTAAGAAGTGAGTCCTGGTTATGTCTTCCCTCTCACTGTAGGAAAGCACTATGTGAAGAATATCTAGAGTCTGTCTTCCAGACAGAAGACAAATTTCAGGTAGAAGATTTCTTTCTATACCAAAAATTGGAGAACTGACATTCAAAAAGGATTAGCTGAATTCCCACAAATGTAAGTTTTTTTCTTCGTTACGCATTTATGAAAATAGAATTCTCTGAAACAATCTGGGATCCTTAGCTGTCTTTTTGCAATAAGAGAAGTGAATGATTGTTCTATTTATTGCTAAAAACATATTAATTAGGGCTTTGTTAAACAGTTTGAGAATTTATTTACTTTGATTTTGGTTAGAGATAGAGCTTAACTTGAATATCTATCTAAAATGGCTGTGTACGGTGTAAATTCTTCATAGAATTTAATGTTAAAAAAGAGTTTACAACAATTGTTTGGATGCCAGTAGAGGTTGTAAAACAAAGAATCTGTACTAATTCTGATCAATACTTTTTTTACTTAGTAGCAACCTACATGTTTTACTGCCTGAAGACCTGGGTTCTAAATCTAATTCTCCTATTAACAAGCTTTGTGGGACTGAGGAATTTATTTAACCTCTCTCAAACTCCACTTAGTTGTGTAAAATAAAAATGCAAGTGTTTCCTCAGGCCATCTCACAATAATATTGAGAGATCAAATGAGATTAATGCATTTGAAAGTGCTTTGTAATTTACAAGGCACTGTATAAATTTGTTTTATTTCTATCATTGCACATACAAAATATTTTGTAGCTCCGTCTATATTTGAATTCACTACCTCCTAAAAATGATTATCTGTAACATTGTTTCTTGAACAAGAGTATGCATCAGAATCACCTGGAGGACTTGTTAAAACAATTTGCTGTGCTCAGTCAGCCCCAGTGTTTTTGATTAGATAGATTTGGAGTGGGGGCTGAGAGTTTGCATTTCCAACAGGTTCCCAGGAGATATTGCAATTGCTGGTCCAGGGACTACACTTTACAGACCACTAATCTAGAAATCAAGGCTGTGCTTTCCCATATATAACAAAAACCTAACAAATAATATTAAAAAGAGTGAAAATACATGATGTTTGCCTTGTTAAGTACTTTTGTTACACTTTTCTTCTTGAGTTTTATCTCCATTTCCAGTAAAATAATAGCCCCATTGAATCAGACTCAGAAATGTTAATAATATATGATAATCTGCAGCTTGCTTTATGCTGTGACTTCTTAGTTCTGATCATGAGACCATTCTCAGTTGAGTAGATTCCCTGGCTGAGAGTGTTTGTCCCAATAGTTCCTGCCATCTGAACACAGTAGTGAGACTGTAAATATGCACTTTACTTCTTTGTGTGCATGTGAATTTTTAAATGAAAAAAGTCATAAAACACTCAGTCTTTTCCTAAAATTCATACGCTTTCCAAAAGAGGTGATTTAAGCCATAGTAGAGGAGAATGGCAGAACTTTATGACTCAAATATGGTTTCCCTGCCCATATTGAAAGAATACATATGTGGTGAATTAAGTTACTTTCAGAATATCTTGCTTTTTCACACTTTGGGGAGGCCATGCATATCTTAATAAGTCTCTGATTATGGTAAGTGTCTCTGAAAATAAACTTGCCAATAGAATAGAAATTATTAATGAAGAAAATTTTGATGATGAATGAGAGTGAAATATACCTGAGTTTACTCAAGGTGGAATAGGAGCATGTTGAAGGATCTACTTAGATTATGTAAGTTTCATTGACCTTAAAGTTAATTTAGATGTGTTGTGTGTATGTTCCATAAAATGATCCTAAATGTACTGAGAGCAAATGAGTTGGATAGTAACTTTTGTTTAAGTTTTCTATTTTAAAACCAGATTCTAAGATCAAGGCTTTCAGGAAGTTGGCTAAATTGGATGATTTCTTTTTTCCTTTCTGTATGTATTGTTTTACCAGGGACAGATTCCTTCTTAAATTAGACTAGTTCTTTTCATACAGTGTCTTCAGGAAGTATAGTTGGACCAAATGGCAAGAAATATCAGCCAGAGAGTTTATGCATGTTGAAATGTATGGCTAAAAGAAAATACATTTTGGCTATTTTTGTGGCCTTGAAGGAAAATATCCCTTCCGGTTCTCTACCCTTAGCATGAATCATCAAAGGAAGCTGAAACAAGTGATGGTCAAAAATATTACAAATGTGCACAGAGTATGTGATTGTCTCTTGAAGGCTATGGCAAAGTTGTCTGGCACTTCCAGAGTGCATGGCCACCTTAGACAAACCTTATGAAAACACTCGGAGCATAAAAAATCACCTATTTGAAACAAACATTGTGTAAATTTGAAGTGATTTTGACTTCATTTCAGAAATTATGTTTCTTAGACAAGAGGCCCAGGTTATTGTAATTTGGGCAGTACAGAGACCCAGCTTTGTTTTTGAGAAATCTCAGATGGCAGAGATTAGAATCTGCTAACTCATCTTTGTTAAGTCATTTTTGATATTCTAATAGAGTATAACTATGCTACCTTAATCTAGGGAGTGGTCACTCTACTATAGCAATAGATTGCAATTTGAATTTCAAATGATAAAATTCATTCCTCAAAGATTCTCTCTCCCCATTACCAATTTATGAAATTGAAACTTGGTTATTATAGCTCGAAACCCATAATATCCCCAGATTTCTGGGGTAGAAAAACTACCCCTTGTTCTAAGGCACTCAACTTAATGAAGGTCTGCAGGTGAAAAATCAAGAAATATATTGAAACCAGGGGAATGAGCCATATTTAGAATGCCAAGCAGATTTACACAAAAGGTACAAACCCAAGAATCCCTGCAGAGTTACAGAGGAGGAGAATCTGGCCTGTGGCTCTGGTTAGAAAGCAAAACATGAAACAGAGAAACAAGTATCATCTGCTGTGCGATAATGAAGAAAGAAGTTATGTAATGTCAGCTAAAGACTGTTTTTATTGTTCTCACTTAGACATTGGGTCCAAGATTCTCAATCTGTTCTTGAATATTTTTTAAAAGCAGGTAATTACGAAGGACTCGTGACCCCTTGTTAACAAAGTTAACAAGAGATCTAACAGACATCAATCTTTCCTGGTGGATTCTTGTTTGAATAGAAAATCAGACTTGAAGTTGAGTTTCACTTAATTTCTTTACCTGACTTTGTAAAACATTTGTAGCATCTCTTGGCACCAATCTGATGCTTAAATATCTTTGTTTTTTTCTTTTCCACAAAGAAATGGTTTCTTTCTATATGTGTGATTAGATATTATATCTTATGACATATCATTTGAAATCTCACAGTTTGAGCATATGTCTGCTATTCCTCTTCTTAGAGACTCCTTCTTTTCCAAGTAATTTCTTTTAAAATTTGGATTACATGTACTATTGCCTGGTTGACAGACTAAATGAGTTCGAAGGCATGTTTCTTGATTACTACATAAAGATGGATAAAGGTAAATGATTCATGCATTTGTATTCCGTGTTTGATGATAAATTTCAAAGGCCCATTTTCTGCTTCCCTTTCTTTACACTCGTGATGATCACCATCAACTTTCTGAACTTAGAATTAACCTGGGCAATTCTTTAGGGGAATCAGAGCTACCATTGATTACATCATAGCCTTACGTTTAGGGCCTTACGTTCAATTACTTTATTGGTAAAATTTTGCTTTAACTCTTTCATGGTTACTTTACATTTAAAATTTAGTAGATGCTTGTGGAAAACAAAGAAAGTTCAAAAGTTTATATTAAAAACTCCTACTGTCACTAGCCTCAGATTTTGCCTTTGGTTCATTAATATTCTAAACATCTTTTACATCAAATGTAAATGGGCTTCATTATGTCTATTCTGAATTGACTCTGTAATTTCCATTTCTATTTTTCTGTCTACACTAAATTGGGTTGATATATACACCTCCCATTCTCCTTCACATTTAAAATAAATTCCCTAATTGCAAAACTTAAAATTAGGCCTGTCCTATTTTTTTATTTAAAATGTCAGATTCCTGAGAAGACACTGGCCTAATGGACCTGTTAGTAATCACTCAATCAATCAATACAAGTTTTCTCCTGTTTTTATTGTGTCAGTTTAGTTCAGAGTATTAGAACTTCTCCCCTTCTTTGAGGTTGGGTAGCCCTTCTAGGGTGTTCAGTATTGATCTGGGCTTTATTCACTTTCTTCTTGTGGCATTTGAGAAGGACCACCAAGTAGCAATTAGATCGCAATCCCTCAATTGTGGTTAGAACAGATTAGGTGTTCACCAATTACTATTCTGACAATAATTCTCAGAGGGTGGGCCTCATCTTGTGAGGTTTTTTTCAGGTCCTGCCAATCATTGTCAGGCGCTTTTAAATAGAAACACTTTTCAACACTTCAGAAGTTCCTGAAAAAAAAAATACATTTTTCTTTTGTTGTCTCTTTAGGTTTTTCACGGCTAACTACTGCCAAGATGTATAAATGGAATAGTTCAGCAAAGAGAATTTATCTGAGGTTTGAAAAGTCTCCTGCCTCATGATAATTTTTTCTCATTTTGTGATTGAGTTGGGACGTAGAATACAAGATGGGGAAGCAAAGGATCTCTTTTAGCTGATGCACTTGAACCACCAGAGAGCAGTTGATTCCTTAAGACAACCTCCGTGACTGTCTTATGGCTTGAGACCCAGAAACTCAAAACATTTTGGGAAAGGGGATTTAGACCTGCTGAGATTGAGTATGAATGTCTGGAATTCTTATGAACAGATCATACCTGGCTTCCATAATTTATAGAAATGAAAAAGCAAAATGAGTTCTGGAATAAGTTCCCTATTTTGGAATTGGCAAAGAACTGAGGCTATCGTATTAATATCTGTGAAGGGTAGGGTAAAGAACTAGTCCTAATTTGGAGAGGCTTTTCTGGTTTAGCACTGAAAGCCCCTTGTTCTGGGAACCTCCCTCTGTCCAGGGCAAACAGAACAGTTGGTTACCCAGAAAGGGATATGGGCATAATGGAGCCACTTTTTATTCTCTTTCTTTCATTGGGCTTTCTTTGAAGTAAGTGTTCAGATATGTGCATTAAGCATTCACTATCATTATTGGAGTACAGATGTGCATGTTATATATCCCTTTTTTTCAACTGATTTTTAAAAATGATTTGGGAGATGTATCACTGAAAAAGAGAGGAAGTCCAGAATATCCCAAACCATGGAATCCAACAGCCACTTTCATGGACGAAATGGAAGAGTTCCCTTCATAGGAAATTTTTAGAAGGTAGATCAAGGCATACTTAAACAGAGGATCATGGATATTTCCACACTCAAGCTTAGACTGATAATTATTTTTGTTTAAATCAGTGTTCTATAATCTGCCTTGATACTGGGCAAAGGCAGGTGTGAATTTGTCTTGAGAAATCCACCCAGTGAATAGTCCACCTTGGGAGTTCATCTTATATGTCTGTTGACATGGATGATATGTAGCTATGTTTACAAAAGTTGGCGTATGTGCAGAAACCAAGATGGGAATTTAAATCTCTCTGGAATTTTGCTTAGATCAATTTAATAAAATATTCATGAAGATACATTTTCTGTCGAGCTTCTGATTGGGTTGAATTGAGTTGATGCAGTGTACTGTTTTAATGCCAGAGGAACTGAGCAATCAATATTGGGAAGTACTAGAGCAATGATATTCAAGGTCCAAATAGTTAGAACAAGTGAAACTTGCTTAAGATGGTGTCTTATGTTATGTTATAGTTGGCCTCCAAACTCATTATGCTGTTTCTAAGAGAAGGAGAATTTTCAAATACCTATGGTAAAGGTGAAGAAAAAAGAAATGGAGGGAGTTGAAGCAGAAAGATTCTTTAGTACAGTAGACTGATTATGTTATTTCCATACACTAACTCATTCCGTCTATTTAATTTTTATTTTACATTAGCCTTGGCCATCAATAAATTAAAAATTAGTAGTGACTCAAGTAATGCAAAGGCATAACAAAAACCAGTTTCAACTAAGTGCCATAACAAAAATATCAAATTTGGGGTGCCTGGGTGGCTCAGTCGGTTAAGCTTCTGGGTCTTGATTTCAGCTCAGGTTGTGATCTCATGGTTCATAGGTTCAAGCCCTGCGTTGGGCTCTGTGCTAACAGTGCAGAACTTGTTTGGGATTTGGACTATCTCCCTCTATCTCTGCTCCCCCCACTTGCTTGCACGTGTTCTCTCTCTCTCTCTCTCTCTCTCTCTCTCTCTCAAAATAAATAAAAAAAAAATTAAAATTTGATTAGTGCTGTAAAAGAGGCCATAATTCCAGTTGATGGAATTAGGAAAGGTTTTACTGAAGATGTAACTGATGAGATAGATCCTGAAGGGCAGGTAGAATATGAATTGGAAGATAGAATATTTTGGCCAAAGGGAACGATATTAGGAAAAATCCTGGTTTAGAAGAGCACAAGTAAGGATAGACAACCCAATTTTCCCAATTGTAGGATAAAGGTAAGAGAGAACTGATATACAAAATTAGAAACATGGGCTAGGTTTATAGTGCAGAAAATTCTGAGTGACAGAATGAAGATGTGATTTAGTAGGCAATGGGAGAAATCAGATAGGTTTTAAGTAAGAAAATTGTGTAATTGGTATCTTGATTAAAAATTAATCTGGTAGAGGTATGAAGAATGCATTGGGTAGGGAAAGACTCCTTGTCTTTCATGTCTTTGCAACATACTGTCTAATGAATCCTAAATGAAACCTTAAATACATCTTTGCCAGCAGTCAGCTCTGTTTGTAGCTAAGACCCATGGTAGTTTTATATTTTCTACCTCTATCTATGTTTGTGATGATGTTGGAACTCTTGGTTAAAGAACTGTATTGGAAAGGATAGTTAAGTCCGTGCAGTAACAAATATATCCTATAATTGCAGTGCTTTAACAAAGCCTGATGAAGGGCAGCGGAGTTTCTTCCTTATGCAGTGACACAGAGATCCAGGTTCACTCCATTTTTATTCCTCCACCATCTCAACATATGGCCTCCAAGGAGGCAACCAAAGGGAAAAAGAGAGATTTAGAAGAAGCACTGTGCTAGAAACTGCCTCAATAAGTTTAACTGCTTGATAAGTGTCACTTCTGTTTATACTCCTTTGGACGCAATAAGTAGTCATACAGTTTTAATGTAAGTGTAAGGGAGGCTGGGAAATTTAAAGAACTATATGGATATTTGTGTTCTGGCACAATCCAACCTTCCAGTCATGAAATATCCCCTTGCCACTTTCATTCGTAGAACAAACTCAACCCTTCTCCAAGGAGATGGATCTAAAATTTATTCAGTCACTGAATCTAATTTATAGTCCAGGAACCCTGAATTCATGATAGCCTCTGAATTAGGTCTAATTGTGTCTTCACTTTTTCCAGAGTTTCATGAACTTGAAAGACAAATTATATCTGCTCTCCTCCACAAACACAACAATGGAATTCTCATATTAGGAAAGGGGAAGGATTGGAAACAGCTCACAGTCCTTGGGTAGCAACAAATGTGAAATCCCTGCACAGATAAGGTGAAGGTCCCTACCTTGAGGAGGTGAGGGATGGGCAGAGAATGGGTGAGGGGGTTCCTTAATTAGGTCATAATTCTGCTCTATTTCTTTGTCTGTTGTTCTCATTGGTCACATGTGAAGTGGATGCTAAGAAATGTGCCATCTTTGACTTAGCACCTTTTTCTCAGCACATTTCCTGCTCTTGGAAGGCTGGTGGCCCAAGAGTTGTCTTAAATTTTGAGAAGATGCATGATTTTTCAACCAGTCATGTGGTTTCTTAGGCAATGCAGTTGTTTTACAAACTTAGTGGGTTTCAAATCTATGTTTCCAGTAAGTTTCATGTACTGGAAGCACACCCCAAATTCTTTTTTAGATAGTGTCCTTTAACCTGCTAAATGTTTTTTATCCTAATACCTTTTTCTCTCTCAATTTGATTGTGGCTACCTTAAAGCTATTTGGCTTGAATTAAAGGGCTGTATCCTTAATTTTATTTTTGCAATGAGTCATTTTATTAACTCATAATTTTTACTGTATCATAAATTAGAGGCTGTACATGTGTCCCGATACAGGTTTTAGAAGAGACATGGGTTGGAATCATCTACGTCTATGATTCTCAATGCCTTCCAAGGAAGATGGTAAATATCTGGATGTGTCTTTGATTTTTATGACTAGAGGGATGAGTGGTACGTGTGCTACTGGCATTTAGTAAATAGAGGGCAGGGATGCTGCTAAAAGTTCCATAATGCCCTGGGCAACCCCACTCAACAAATGATTATCTGACCAAAAATGTCAAGAGTGTCAAGGTTGAGAACACTACTTCCCAACACACACGGACATATTCCAGAACCTCCACCTTTGGTTAGTCCAGAATTTTTCAACAGTTTCTAGATAGAATGGCAGAACCATTCATCTTTTTCATATTTCTTTGCAGTTTCCAGGATTAATATTCTGGGAGATAAAACCATTAAGTGATAGTTTACCATTTTGCAAGAACCCAGTCCAGCTATACTTATTTCATATATTTTGATATAGATATATTGTATGTGTCCCTACCACAATTCTAAACCCATACCAGTACTTAACATTATTTCAGAATAAGCTATTACTAGTGGTTTTTGCCATTAAAGGGTAGCTTCTCCATTATGTCAACGTTCAGCTTATCCTTTGGAACGAATACAAAATCTAAAAACTTGGCCAAGTATAATCTTTGTGAAGGATGAAAATCTTAATGGCAAAATGCTAGAAATATAATTGACTGAATTTAATAGTGATTATAGGTAAAAGTAAGTAACAAAGAAAAATTACTATAGTTTTCATGAAAGGTTAATGTTAAAATTGTATTCCTGGGAAGTAAGTGACTTTGGGACATGTTGTTCTCTCGAGACATGGTTTAGAGCAACTCATCATTAATCAGTATTTTCTTTAAGAAGAACTAATGTTGTGGAAAGTTAACCTCATCTTATTTTTTTACTTTTATTTTATAAGTTTAATGTTTATTATTTATTTTTGAGAGAGATAGAGCACAAGTGGGGGAGGGACAGAAAGAGAGGGGGACACAAAATCTGAAGCAGGCTCCAGGCTCCAAGCTGTCAGCACAGAGCCCAGTGTGGGTCTTAAACTCACAAACTGTGAGATCAAGACCTGAGCTAAAGTCAGACACTTAACCAACTGAGCCACCCATGCACTCTGAAAGTTAACTTCATTTTAGAGTGTATTTAGTACTTAGTGAAAAAGATAAGAAACAGGCTATAAAATGAATTGTTTTCTATTAATAAGCTATTGCTTAAAATTACTAGTCTTATCTGCAAAAAATATGTGTATGTATGTATGTATGTATGTATTTATTAATGCATTACAGGATTTTAGTGTTCTCATCCATTATCAATACTTCCCCCCATTTTTGTTATGTCTTTTTCCTTCTGGTGCTTATCTTATCTGTAGAGAGAAGGAATGTTTGAAGAAAATGCCCTTGGAATAATATGTTTGCTCCCCAAAGCATGTCTTCATAATAATCATAAATTTACATTGCTCAAAAAAAAATCTATGGTGCAGGTGAGAGGGGGTTCATTTACAATCTGCTACATTTCCTGTACTCCCTATATATTATTTCCAGTTTGCCAGTTTTGATAGTTTTAGATTTGAGGCACATGGATTATCACTTATTTTGAATGATATGTTCATTTTTATAGAGAAAGAAAAGCAGCCAGAAATTATAGAAATTGTTCTATTTCTTATGAGAATGTCACAAGTAGAATGCCAGATTGTTCACCTTGTCCCTTGCCCTAACATCAAACTGTTCTATTCTGTGTCTTTTTTGTAGTTATGAGTAATACCCCAAATATTTTACAGCACAGTGATGAGTCACAAAGTAAGGAACTATAAATACTCTTGTTCTCCAGAAACAATGAAGCTATCTATTCTTTCACATTCACCCACCTCATGTGCTGTTTCATTTAAGGTTAAGCTTTAAAAGAAAAAAAAACACTTTCCCTACTTTAAACATTTAATCTCCAAGTTATGTTTTCTAGTAAAGGGTTTTATTTTATCTAATGCTTCATACATGTATCTAAATCTAGCTTATTATGTACTGCTTGCTACACCTAATCATACACTCAGGTCTGAATTACTCCACTCCTATTTAAAGAAAAAGAACAAAAAATAAGAATGGCAGATGTGTTCATAATTAATATCCTACTGGGTTAATCAGCAGATCCCTGGGAATGCTCTGAGACTTTTGATGCATTCAGAAAATCACTGCCTTGATCTATAGACCTCTCTTTCAGCACAGACATGGAATTGTTAGAGTTTGGGGAAGATGTGATCTTTGCAAACAAAGTAGTAAATAACAAGTCACAAATGTATTTCTTTGAATAACCTAATTCCATGCTTGATTTTGAGTATTTCACTGAGACATTCATTTACGTTTAACATTTATAGCGAGTACTATGTACAAGTGTTGAAGTTTACTAATATTGAATTCAATATTTCTTGTAGGCAATTCAAACAATTTGAAGTAAAGCTCTTCTAAAACTAAATACAAACAGGATAGGCTTTTCTTTTGAAATAGGTATTTCAGAATTGTTGACTTATGGAATACTTCCGAATGTGAGGATAGAAACGGCATGGTAATTCAATTAAGAAGAGGAAGAAGGGGGATGGGTGATTTATAGGAAAAATTCAAAGTCTTCACAGTGGGAAAACCCTGATTGAAAGCTCATTCTCCTTTTGTGTGACTCCCCCAATTACCTAACAGCTCTGCTCTTCAGTTACCTCATCTACAAATGTGGAAATCTGTCTGAGGGTTTCAGGTGTTAAATAAGATGGACTACTATTTAGGACGTTAAAAAATGCTAAATTTGTAAGTTCGGTTTCATAGGGAACATGGAACTCTCATTGTAAAAACACTGTACTATATAAAAAGCTAAGTTTTAGTTATATTGTGGTTTGCATTTCAGTTTGGGAGTTAATGTATTCAGGTATGTGCCTGGCATATGGTGGGTAATCAACAAATACTGAATGAGAAAATGCTGGTTTAAACAGAAATCTTGGGATTTAACTAGGAATTTAGCAAAAAGGGGGGAAAAAAAGGAACAGAATGGTAAGACGTTCATCAGCTCTCTCTTGACCATCTCTAATCTCTAGATTTTGGATTTGTGAAGTATTTCCTGCAAGCTGAAGGATATAATACATGATCATTTTAGGTGTATCACTCCTTGATAATTGTTTCAAGTACTTTCATTTTGTGTTTGATTTGTCAAGGGGTTACCTTGTCCACAACCTAGTTTTTCCATTGAAAGTGATGTTAACAGGGGTGCCTGGGTGGCTCAAGTCAGTTGAGCATCTGACTCTTGATTTTGACTCAGGTCATGATCTCAGGGTTCACGGGTTGGAGCCCCACATTGGGCTCTGTGCTGACAGTGCATAGCCTGCTTGGGATTCTCTCTTTCTTCCTTTCTCTCTGCTCCTCCCCTTCCTCTCTCAGAATAGATGGATAAATTTAAAAAAAAAGTAATGTTAACAGTTTTTCTGAGCCAGAGAACTTATAACATCTCAATCTCTGAGGGGAATCAGGAGTATGGGAAGGTGAAGGGTTAGGCTTATACTCTGCCATGTTTGGGGATGAAGCATGGCACTAGGTGTCCCAATGTGTTACCTGACAAGTATCCCCATGCCAGAGGGAGTCAGACATTAAATAACAAATAAAAAACATCATGACAGATTGGAAGAGATTGAAGAGGAAAGCAAAACGGGTTATGTTTTAGTACTTTAGTATTTTAAGCTGCATTTCCCTCCATTTTTTTTTTTTAATAAGAAGCTCCACATCTTCATTTTGCACTGGTCTTGCGAATGATGCAGCTCATGCCGGTATATGTGGCTGAATCTTAAGAAACAGTGATTTAGCCTGATCTGCCTTTGTCTTTCTCTTAGGCTGTATCTAGTAGAACTCATCTTCCTCACACTGCCTTTCAACCTCACTGACCTCCTATCTGCTTCTTCAACATGTTTCTTTCTGTTTCTTACTTCAGAAACTTTATGCTTGCCGGTGCTTCCTCCCAGTTTAGTTTCATCTCTCTTGTCCTTTATTTCTCAGCCAGAGAATCACTTCTTCAGACGACCCCCCCTCAGCACTATAATTAAAGGGGCCTCTCTCCTACACAAGTTCTTTTCTCTTATACCTCCCTCTTTTGTTGCCTGTGTAAAACTTTAACTACTATCTGTAATTTCTTTATTGATCATTTTTGCTCAATCAAATGTAAAATTCCATGAAGAGACTGTCACGTTTGTATCATTCAAAATGATATACAAATGGCTAGAAAAGTTGGTAGTGCATAGGTGCACAATAATTCCTTGTTCAATAAATAATGTGCTATTCATCCATCCTAAAAATATATGAAAGATCTACTCTGGCAAAAGACTAAGATTTGAATAGGGTATTAATATGGCTCTTCTAGGAACTTCTAATCTAGTCAGGGAAATGGAAGCAGGTATACAACTAAAAGTAGTATATAATAGCTTGAATGGTCAAAATTAATGTTAATTAATTAAAATCAATGTTATGAAATGCCATTATTTCTTATGTGGCAACAGAATACAGTGGTTTGGAAACACAAGACTACAGGAAATCCAGCTTCTGTATAGTTGTCCTTATAGCAAGGAAGTCAGATACTCAGGGAGAATAGCCTACAAGAATCTTAACTGGAGGGAACTCATCACAAACTTAAAGGTTCGTGGTGGTGGAATGGTAAGTGGGCTTAGTTTTCAAAAGTGCATTCTGGGAGCCAGAAGAAAACAGGTCTATTGATTTCCAAGAATGTGAATAGAGTTTCATCCTCCAAGTGTATGAAAAATAGCTGTGTTGTAAAAGGTGACTACTTATACCTAGGCCATGAATGCACATACTGTGTCAATGCTCAGCCTGGAATTCACTCTCCCAAACCTTCTTGATTCATCTCTTGATCCTGTTGTGAACTCTGCTTTGGAATTTATTTTTGTCTTCTTGGAGTAGATTTATGCTGATTATTTCTTCGATTCTGAGGCTTCTTACTATCAAAGAAGGAAGTTACCCTCAGTTACCCATAGAGCCATGGCATCCATAGGTCCACGAGTCTTGAGGTTCTGAATCTCTATCTTAGCAATACTACCAGGTTCTCTTTTGTTCTAGGACAGCAACAGGTACATACAGAAGCTGGTTAAGGCATGAAGGGGTGGACAGAAAGTGATTTTATATTACCAGGCTGGATTACAACATCCATTTTTAGCTCCAGTTGGATACAGCAGAAAAGTAACAGATTTTAGGAGGAACATCCCACAGTCTAAAATTTTGTAGTCACACAACCAGTAAACTGGGTTATGGCCACTGATTATAGGAAAACAAAATCCACATACTGTCTTTTGGTTTTAGGCATTTTCCCTAGATCAGTTTGCTTAGAAGCAGAGCCTCACCTAAGACAATGCCTAAAACTAGGAAGGAGAGTATGTGTTAGGGAGAAGTTTGTGAATGAGTGAGAGAGGAGGATAGGGAAAGGGAAAAAGCTAAGCAGAGACTTGGTTTAGGGGTCCAATGTTAGCCTGATCCCACAGGGAAGCACTGGAACATAAATTGCATCAGAGAGTCTGTCCCACCTTAAGGAAGTAGGGCTTTTGCAACCACATTAGCCACTCACTTATTCAGAGTCACCCAAAGGGAGGTGTTTCTCTCAGGTACCTTTAGTTTGGTGATCTCAAGATCCTGTGGGGTTATCTTTCTGAGGAGGTTGAAGATATGAGCTAACAGCAGCAGGTAAAAGAATAAATATATTTCTGACAGGGCCACCAATAATGTCTTCAGTGGACTCGCAGCTGGTAGAAGTAGATCTAGATGCAGGTAGGTGATTGCACCAGAGAATAGAGTCCTAACCTCTGGTAGTCCTCTTTCAGAAGAGCCAGAACACAAGACAGAAATAGAACAAGGGAAATACCCATATTAATTTCCACAAAGAAGACAAAGAAAACAAGCTAATGGGCTTGGACAGGTGGATGTTGGAAAACTTTAAGACCCATAGATATTTTAGATTTAGATTTGTAGGTACTAACTACAATGCCTCAAGGACAAAGAGGGTAGTGAGAAATTAAGAAAAGGGACTGAGACATTCACAAGAATAATCCTCAGTTATTCATTCATGTATTTGAGCATAAATTTATAGAGTCAAAAATCTGAAATTGCTGTGATCCCATGGCATCACATGGCACATGACTGTGAGCAGGTAATGTAGGTGTGATTTTCATCTTACTGCACACACTATTCATCACTTTCATGTATATCATGAAATTTAAAATCTCTTTGAATGGAAAAACTGTGAGAAGATACACACAGGCTAAGTTCACTACTGAGAAGAACAAAAGGAGTTGGTTTCAGAAAATTTTGGCTCTAAGTGAACTGTGTAAAACATTTAATATTTTTAAAATCACCACCTATTGGGTGAAGAACAGGATGTTTCTTTGTAGCAGCTATTCAAACCAACCATTTGAGAAATGGCTGCATTAGAACTTTCTGAAAAAGAAAAATCATCATAAACAGAGGAAAAAGTTGAAAGGATGGGCCAGAAGAACAATCATCATTTGATCATTTAATAATAGCCTTGACCAGTGTTTGTAATACTGAACACACTGAAGGCATTGTGCTTTTGAAAGAGGATACGTTTGGACTCAGATACAGTTGGTTTTTAAATTGCAGCTTGGCTAGTTGTGTGTATGTATGACTTTGGGTAAGTTACTTAAGCTCTCTGAGCTCATTTTCCTCATCTGTTCAATGGCCCTTGACAAGATTTTATGAGGATTATGAAGTGACATAAACACAGTACCTGACATCTAGTCAGACATTGTTAGAACTCTTTCTTTCACTCCCCAATACTTGAGGTCTTATCTCTATGGTCCACAAGGTATGTGCCATCTTTGCTCTAAATCAGTTATTTCGTATCTGCTGGTGGCAGAAGGTATACTGACTGTAGCCTCCATCTTGGAATTGGTAGTCACCAATCAAGTGGAGGATGAGTAAGTCTAGATTTTTTAGTACTCTGATGGTATGTGGGTGACTGACCAAATGAGGGAGCAAGTTGATCAAGGACTCCCAAAGGTTAAGGATATAGTAAAAAGCACTATGATTCCCAATGAAAGAACTCATCAAATATCCCTGGATTCATACTTAATACATTCTTTAAGCACATAATAGAATCATAATGTTAAATTAAAAAAAAATAGACTTACATGTTTTACAGAGTGTTTTTTTTCCCTTGAAGTTTAAAGTATATATGACATAAACTCTAATTATACTTTGCCATTTACATGCAATCTTTAACAATTTATTTCCAGTATTTAATACAAGGTCCTTAATATTATATTTTTCCTTCATAATTGAACCACAGTTGACTGGGTTTAAATCTAATAAGAGCCTGATTGGGGTTAAAGATGTACCATAATGGGAATGACTAATGATTTCATCTTTGTTTCATCTGTATTAAGCTTATGAGACCTATGATTTTATCACCATTATCAGCATTCTCAATGTTCATTTTCCACTCATTTTGGCAAAATAATAAGGGCAAAGAGCAAAAAACATTCAAATAATTACATAAAGCCTGCTCTTACAGACAAAGATGGCATGACTGCCCAAACAGAACTCTTGGCTGTCAGGCGGTGCCACCACACATTAGTGCAAAATGTTCGTTGATCTGCTGATGTATGAAAGTCTGGATTTGGCATACAAAAGGCACTTTGGAGTGTCGATGTATAATGCATGAAAGTGTTGGCTGTTCAGAAGCTGAAAATATGAGAGTCAGGGACAGCCTGTATGTACATGAACAAAGAAAAGGAGACAGATATAGTAAGCCATGGCTGACTTTGTCCTTTAGGTGTTAAGGAGGACTTTCAAGTAGAGGTGTGTTTGAGTGCAGTCCTTAGAGGTGAATGGACTTGGGTCCGGGATTGGCCCTCATTCTAACTATGTGCTCATCTTGGAAACGTTGAAGAACATGGCGTGTTCAGGAAGTCTGAGCACAGAACATAAGAGTGTGGGAAGAGACAGAAGGAAGTTAGTTTGGAAACGGAGTTCGAAGAGCCCTGCATGCTATGTCAAGGAGAGAACCCTACTTTATTTTAGAGGTCAAAAGGTCTTTTTATGGTTTTGAAAATGAATTGAAAAGTCAAGTGATTTTGATAAAAATCCAGATTCTATGCTTTTCTTAAGAAAGAAAAACACTGAGCCTCCATTCCTGTGAGGCATTATGTGGCTGGAACAGGTTAGCTGTTGCCTTTTTTATGTAGGGCTTCTGTTCTCCATATTTTTTCTTCCTCTTGTTAGGGTTCTTTCATCTGGGCTTGGCATGCATTAAAATGTATGGTCCCTGAATGTAATGGGGACCATCAGAGGTTTTAAAGGAAAAAAATAATGAGAGAAATCCACTTAACATTTTATCATAATTTGGGTACTGTGTTAGGTGCTATACAGTAGAAATTTGCGTGTGGGAGCAATAAGAAGATGGTTGGCGTGGGTTTGCTAGGGACAGGATGGGGGGAGAGGGAGAGAGAGACAGAGAGAGACAGACAGTGAGATGCTTATTTAGGAATTCCAGGTGAGAGGTGGAGAAGATCTGAGTTTCCTCTGTATTTTTGTGAATTTCACAACACTAGACATATTGCCTTGCATATATATGTGTTTGGTACTCAGTAAATGCCTATTGAATTAACATATATTAACATATTGATAAACATTTAATCATTGTGTGGACTTTTTCATTCAATTTTTGGGCCCTAGTTCATCATTTACTAAATACAAGTAAGGAAATAGAATTCAATGATGGCTCCAAATAGAGACTAAAATTAAAGAAATTTTTGAAATTATCTTCAGTGTTTGATGTGGTACAGGCTGATATGTTACAGAATATTTGGTTGCTAGTTCTATGCTGATTTTTTTCCATTTTTTAAAATAAAATTTATTGTCTAATTGGTTTCCATACAACACCCAGTGCTCATCCCGAAAGATGCCCTCTTCAGTGCCCATCACCTACCCTCCCCACCCTCCCACACCCCATCAACCCTCAGTTCTCAGTTTTTAAGAGTTTCTTATGCTTTGGTTCTCTCCCACTTTAACCTCTTTTTTTTTTCCTTCCCCTCCCCAATGGGTTTCTGTTAAGTTTCTCAGGATCCACATAAGAGTGAAAACATATGGTATCTGTCTTTCTCTGTATGGCTTATTTCACTTAGCGTAACACTCTCCAGTTCCATACACGTTGCTACAAAGGGCCGTATTTCATTCTTTCTCATTGCCACGTAGTACTCCATTGTGTATATACACCACAATTTCTTTATCCATTCATCAGTTGATGGACATTTAGGCTCTTTCCACAATTTGGCTATTGTTGAGAGTGCTGCTATAAACATTGGGGTACAAGTGACCCTATGCATCAGCACTCCTGTATCCCTTGGGTAAATTCCTAGCAGTGCTATTGCTGGGTCATAGGGTAGGTCTATTTTTAATTTTCTGAGGAACCTCCACACTGTTTTCCAGAGTGGCTGCACCAGTTTGCATTCCCACCAACAGTGCAAGAGGATTCCCTTTTCTCCACATCCTCTCCAGCATCTATAGTCTCCTGATTTGTTCATTTTAGCCACTCTGACTGGCGTGAGGTGATATCTGAGTGTGGTTTTGATTTGTATTTCCCTGATGAGGAGCGATGAGCATCTTTTCATATGGCTGTTGGCCACCCGGATGTCTTCTTTAGAGAAGTGTCTATTCATGTTTTCTGCCCATTTCTTTACTGGATTATTTGTTTTTTGGGTGTGGATTTTGGTGAGCTCTTTATAGATTTTGGATACTAGCCCTTTGTCCGATATGTCATTTGCAAATATCTTTTCTCATTCCGTTGGTTGCCTTTTAGTTTTGTTGATTGTTTCCTTTTCTGTGCAGAAGCTTTTTATCTTCATGAGGTCCCAATAGTTCATTTTTGCTTTCATCCCCTTGCCTTTGGGGATGTGTCAAGTAAGAAATTGCTGTGGCAATTCTCTCTGAGGTCAGAGAGGTCGTTTACTGCTTTCTTCTCTAGGGTTTTGATGGTTTCCTGTCTCACATTCAGGTCTTTTATCCATTTTGAGTTTATTTTTGTGAGTGGTGTGAGAAAGTGGTCTAGTTTCATTCTTCTGCATGTTGCTGTCCAGTTCTCCCAGCACCATTTGTTAAAGAGACTGTCTTTTTTCCATTGGATGTTCTTTCCTGCTTTGTCAAAGATTAGTTGGGCATACATGTGGGTCCAATTCTGGAGTCTCTATTCTATTCCCTTGGTCTATGTGTCTGTTTTTGTGCCAATACCATGCTGTCTTGATGATGACAGTTTTTTAGTAGAGGCTAAAGTCTGGGATTGTGATGCCTCCTGCTTTGGTCTTTTTCTTCAAAATTACTTTGGCTATTCGGGGCCTTTTGTGGTTCCATATGAATTTTAGGATTGCTTGTTCTAGCTTCGAGAAGAATGCTAGTGCAATTTTGATTGGGATTGCATTGAATGTGTAGATCCCTTTGGGTAGTATTGACATTTTAACAATATTTATTCTTCCAACCCATGAGCATGGAATGTTCTTCCATTTCTTTATATCTTCTTCAATTACCTTCATAAGCTTTCTATAGTTTTCAGCATACAGATCTTTTACATCTTTGGTTAGATTTATTCCTAGGTATTTTATGCTTCTTGGTGCAATTGTGAATGGGATCAGTTTCTTTATTTGTCTTTCTGTTGCTTCATTATTAGTGTATAAGAATGCAACTGATTTCGGTACATTGATTTTGTATCCTGCAACTTTGCTGAATTCATGTATCAGTTCTAGCAGACTTTTGGTGGAGTCTATCGGATTTTCCATGTATAATATCATGTCATCTGCAAAAAGCGAAAGCTTGACTTCATATTTGCCAATTTTGATGCCTTTGATTTCCTTTTGTTGTCTGATTGCTGATTCTATGCTGATTTTGGACAATATTACCTTTACAATCAATTGTATTGAATATATGAGGATCAATAAAACCATTCACTTTACACTAATACTTTTAATTGTTTTATAAAATATTGAGTGGATTCAAAGAAATATTTATAAAATATAGGTAACTTAAATATCATTATGCAAAGAATGCTTATGTACGGATCACAAAATTACAAAATGGAACATTATTCCTTTGAAATCTTTTGTGTACCTTTTTCTGAATCCAATCCATTCCCATATAACTCAGAGACAATCACTAAATTTGTGTTTATCATTTGTTTGCCTTTATGTTTTTAACCATATGTTTCTAATAGTAAGCCATATATTGCATGCTTTTGCAAGTTATCTTTAACTTTCCATAAATAGAACAATATGTATTCAGGGATTTGCTTTTTCACTTAATGTTAAGTTTCAGAGATTCAGACACTGATGCAGGTAAATGTAATTAATACATGTAAAGGTAATTAATTGACTTTATAGTGGTCTCCAGCATTCCATTGTATGATCACACCTTTATTTATTTATTAGATATTTAATGAGCATTTGCTTTTATAAGCAGTGCTATTATGAATGTTCTCCTGGTACGTATATGTAAGTGTTTCTTTAGAGTTTAAACTGAGAAATGGAATTTCTGGATCAAAAGAAATGTGTGCATTCAAATTTGCTAGATTAGCTCAAACCATTTTCCAGAGTAGTTTGCCAGTTTACACAATGACCAGAGTGTAAATATTTGTTTACATAACATGTTTGCCAAGACTTGGTGTTGTCAGACATAATTTTTTTTTTTAACCAATCTAGTGGATATATAATGCTTACCTTATTGTAGACTTAATTTACATTTTCCTGAAAAATAATGCCAGTTATTTCTTTTTCATTTGTTTGGATTTCCTTTTTTTATGAAGTACTTGTTCAATCCTTTGCTCATTTTCTCTTCTCTGTGTTCTTATTTATTAGATGTTTTTTGGAGATTCTGTATCCTTGTCCTTCAGTATATATGTTGAAAACGTTTTCACTTTTTCTCTGGCTGCTGTCATTTCTTGAACAAATTGCTTAATTTGAACAGGTTCAATTTTTTTTCCTTCCTTCTTTCCTTCGTTCCTTCCTTCCTTCCTTCCTTCCTTCCTTCCTTCCTTCCCTTTCCTTCCCTTTCCTTTCCTTCTCTTTTCCTTTCTTTTCTTCTTTCTTTTCTTTCTTTTCTTCCTCCCTCCCTCTTTTTCTGTTCTTTCTGTTCTTTCTTTCTTTCTTTCTTTCTTTCTTTCTTTCTTTCACGTGGTTCAATTTTCAATCCTAGCACTTTTTGTATGTGGTCCTTGCTGTGTTTACAAAATAGTGTTCTATACTGTTTTATAAAACTTTTATAGTTTTGGTTTCCATATTTAGATCTGGGTTGATTTTTGTGAAGGGTATTAGGGAAAACTCAGTTTTGTTTGTGTTTCCCATATGGGTAACCAGTTGTCCCACTATTTGTTGTAAATGCCATATTTATACCATTGATCTGAAATGTCATTTTTGTCATAAATCAAGTTTCCTTGAATCTGTGGATTTTTTTGGGGGGGATTTGTTGTTTGATTGAACTATTTTTACTCTCTAGAAATACCGCACTGTCTTAAATTTAATAAATTAAAAATAATTCTTGATACTTGGTAGGAGTTACATGCCAACTTCTTCTCTTAGCAGGTTTTGGTCCTTTGCTTTTCTCCTATTAATCACCTTTCAAGTTACATTTAAAAACTTATTTAGAGACTGTTTAGAATTTTATTGGTAAATTTGGGGAGATTTGGAATTTATGTTATCAAATTCTCCAACTTATGTACATCTCTCTATTTATTTAAATCTTGTTTAATATTTAATAAAATGTATAACTTTCTCTATAAAATTTTTACAGATTTTTGCTAGATTTACTTTTTAGACCATATATTTTTATAAAACATTAATATTTTATCTTTATTTTTATTTAACATTTTTTTAATGTTTATTTATTTTTGAGACAGAGAGAGAGCATGAATAGGGGAGGGGCATACAGAGTGAGAGAGACACAGAATCCAAAGAAGGCTCCAGGCTCTGAGCTCTCAGCACAGAGCTTGCTGTGGGGCTCAAACTCACAGACTGTGAGATCATGACCTGAGCCCAAATCAGATGCTTAACCTACTGAGCCACCCAGGCACCTCTTAAATAACATTTTAGAATGTTGTACATTCTAAATTTGTGCCTGAGGTATAAAAAGTATAATTGGCTTTCCTATGCTATTTTGTATCCTACAAGCTTGCTAAACTTGACTTCTAATCAATTCTAATAATATATCTATTGATTTTCTTAAGTTTTGTAGTGAAGCAGTAATATATCCATGATTAATGAAAGTTTTTATATTCTCATTTCTTTTGATTTCCTTTTCTTGCCTTACTATACTGGCCATGACTGTTAGTATAATGGTGAATAAAAGTGAAGATAATAAGTATCATTGTCTTATTCCAGATGCTGTAGGGAAAGCTTTCATTATTCCACTATTAAGAATAATGTTTACTATTTTTTCCCCCAAATACCTTTGCCCAGTCAAGGAAGTTACTATTTTTTGTGTGCTGAGAGGGTTTTTTTTTTCTTTAATCATGTGTAATTCCTGAATTACTAAACTTTTCTAAACCAATAAACACTATTATATGATTTTCCCTGTAGTCTATTAATGTAATAAATTGCAATAATTTGTTTTCAAAGGTAAAGACAACCCATACATTTCTAGGATAACCTAATATAGTCATAATTTTTCACACATTTCTAGGTTTAATTTGCTTATTATATTTAGATTAATGCATCTAAAGATTATAAGATTAGTTTTTTCATATTGTCCTTATCTGGGTTTGTATCCAAGATATTCTAGTCTCATAAAATAATTTGAGGAATGCTTATTTTTTACTGTATCATAGAATAGATTTTTAGTATTTTTTTTCTTTTTTTTTTTTTATTTTTTATTTTTTATTTTTTATTTTTTAATATATGAAATTTACTGTCAAATTGGTTTCCATACAACACCCAGTGCTCATCCCAAAAGGTGCCCTCCTCAATACCCATCACCCACCCTGCCCTCCCTCCCACCCTGCCCTCCCTCCCACCCCCCATCAACCCTCAGTTTGTTCTCAGTTTTTAACAGTCTCTAATGCGTTGGCTCTCTCCCACTCTAACCTCTTTTTTTTTTTTTTTTTTCCTTCCCCTCCCCCATGGGTTTCTGTTATGTTTCTCAGGATCCACATAAGAGTGAAACCATATGGTATCTGTCTTTCTCTGTATGGCTTATTTCACTTAGCATCACACTCTCCAGTTCCATCCATGTTGCTACAAAAGGCCATATTTCATTTTTTCTCATTGCCACGTAGTATTCCATTGTGTATATAAACCACAATTTCTTTATCCATTCATCAGTTGATGGACATTTAGGCTCTTTCCATAATTTGGCTATTGTTGAGAGTGCCGCTATAAACATTGGGGTACAGGTGCCCCTATGCATCAGTACTCCTGTATCCCTTGGATAAATTCCTAGCAGTGCTATTGCTGGGTCATAGGGTAGGTCTATTTTTAATTTTCTGAGGAACCTCCATACTGTTTTCCAGAGCGGCTGCACCAATTTGCATTCCCACCAACAGTGCAAGAGGGTTCCTGTTTCCCCACATCCTCTCCAGCATCTATAGTCTCCTGATTTCTTCATTTTGGCCACTCTGACTGGCGTGAGGTGGTATCTGAGTGTGGTTTTGATTTGTATTTCCCTGATAAGGAGCGACGTTGAACATCTTTTCATGTGCCTGTTGGCCATCCGGATGTCTTCTTTAGAGAAGTGTCTATTCATGTTTTCTGCCCATTTCTTCACTGGGTTATTTGTTTTTCTGGTGTGGAGTTTGATGAGCTCTTTATAGATTTTGGATACTAGCCCTTTGTCCGATGTGTCATTTGCAAATATCTTTTCCCATTCCATTGGTTGCCTTTTAGTTTTGTTGGTTGTTTCCTTTGCTGTGCAGAAGCTTTTTATCTTCATAAGGTCCCAGTAATTCACTTTTGCTTTTAATTCCCTTGCCTTTGGGGATGTGCCGAGTAAGAGATTGCTACGGCTGAGGTCAGAGAGGTCTTTTCCTGCTTTCTCCTCTAAGGTTTTGATGGTTTCCTGTCTCACATTCAGGTCCTTTATCCATTTTGAGTTTATTTTTGTGAATGGTGTGAGAAAGTGGTCTAGTTTCAACCTTCTGCATGTTGCTGTCCAGTTCTCCCAGCACCATTTGTTAAAGAGACTGTCTTTTTTCCATTGGATGTTCTTTCCTGCTTTGTCAAAGATGAGTTGGCCATACGTTTGTGGGTCTAGTTCTGGGGTTTCTATTCTATTCCATTGGTCTATGTGTCTGTTTTTATGCCAATACCATGCTGTCTTGATGATGACAGCTTTGTAGTAGAGGCTAAAGTCTGGGATTGTGATGCCTCCTGCTTTGGTCTTCTTCTTCAAAATTACTTTGGCTATTCGGGGCCTTTTGTGGTTCCATATGAATTTTAGGATTGCTTGTTCTAGTTTCGAGAAGAATGCTGGTGCAATTTTGATTGGGATTGCATTGAATGTGTAGATAGCTTTGGGTAGTATTGACATTTTGACAATATTTATTCTTCCAATCCATGAGCAGGGAATGTCTTTCCATTTCTTTATATCTTCTTCAATTACCTGCATAAGCTTTCTATAGTTTTCAGCATACAGATCTTTTACATCTTTGGTTAGATTTATTCCTAGGTATTTTATGCTTCTTGGTGCAATTGTGAATGGGATCAGTTTCTTCATTTGTCTTTCTGTTGCTTCATTGTTAGTGTATAAGAATGCAACTGATTTCTGCACGTTGATTTTGTATCCTGCAACTTTGCTGAATTCATGTATCAGTTCTAGCAGACTTTTGGTGGAGTCTATCGGATTTTCCATGTATAATATCATGTCATCTGCAAAAAGCGAAAGCTTGACTTCATCTTTGCCAATTTTGATGCCTTTGATTTCCTTTTGTAGTCTGATTGCTGATGCTAGAACTTCCAGCACTATATTAAACAGCAGCGGTGACAGTGGGCATCCCTGTCGTGTTCCTGATCTCAGGGAAAAAGCTCTCAGTTTTTCCCCGTTGAGGATGATGTTAGCTGTGGGCTTTTCATAAATGGCCTTTATGATCTTTAAGTATGTTCCTTCTATCCCGACTTTCTCAAGGGTTTTTATTAAGAAAGGGTGCTGGATTTTGTCAAAGGCCTTTTCTGCATCGATTGACAGGATCATATGGTTCTTCTCTTTTTTTTTGTTAATGTGATGTATCACGTTGATCGATTTGCGAATGTTGAACCAGCCCTGCATCCCAGGAATGAATCCCACTTGATCATGGTGAATAATTCTTTTTATATGCTGTTGAATTCGATTTGCTAGTATCTTATTAAGAATTTTTGCATCCATATTCATCAGGGATATTGGCCTGTAGTTCTCTTTTTTTACTGGGTCTCTGTCTGGTTTAGGAATCAAAGTAATACTGGCTTCATAGAATGAGTCTGGAAGTTTTCCTTCCCTTTCTATTTCTTGGAATAGCTTGAGAAGGATAGGTATTATCTCTGCTTTAAATGTCTGGTAGAACTCCCCTGGGAAACCATCTGGTCCTGGACTCTTATTTGTTGGGAGATTTTTGATAACCGATTCAATTTCTTCGCTGGTTATGGGTCTGTTCAAGCTTTCTATTTCCTCCTGATTGAGTTTTGGAAGAGTGTGGGTGTTTAGAAATTTGTCCATTTCTTCCAGGTTGTCCAATTTGCTGGCATATAATTTTTCATAGTATTCCCTGATAATTGTTTGTATCTCTGAGGGATTGGTTGTAATCATTCCATTTTCATTCATGATTTTATCTATTTGGGTCATCTCCCTTTTCTTTTTGAGAAGCCTGGCTAGAGGTTTGTCAATTTTGTTTATTTTTTCAAAAAACCAACTCTTGGTTTCGTTGATCTGCTCTACAGTTTTTTTAGATTCTATATTGTTTATTTCTGCTCTGATCTTTATTATTTCTCTTCTTCTGCTGGGTTTAGGCTGCCTTTGCTGTTCTGCTTCTATTTCCTTTAGGTGTGCTGTTAGGTTTTGTATTTGGGATTTTTCTTGTTTCTTGAGATAGGCCTGGATTGCAATGTATTTTCCTCTCAGGACTGCCTTCGCTGCATCCCAAAGCGTTTGGATTGTTGTATTTTCATTTTCGTTTGTTTCCATATATGTTTTAATTTCTTCTCTAATTGCCTGGTTGACCCACTCATTCGTTAGTAGGGTGTTCTTTAACCTCCATGCTTTTGGAGGTTTTCCAGACTTTTTCCTGTGGTTGATTTCAAGCTTCATAGCATTGTGGTCTGAAAGTATGCATGGTATAATTTCAATTCTTGTAAACTTATGAAGGGCTGTTTTGTGACCCAGTATATGATCTATCTTGGAGAATGTTCCATGTGCACTCGAGAAGAAAGTATATTCTGTTGCTTTGGGATGCAGAGTTCTAAATATATCTGTCAAGTCCATCTGATCCAATGTATCATTCAGGGCCCTTGTTTCTTTATTGACTGTGTGTCTAGATGATCTATCCATTTCTGTAAGTGGGGTGTTAAAGTCCCCTGCAATGACCACATTCTTATCAATAAGGTTGCTTATGTTTATGAGTAATTGTTTTATATATCTGGGGGCTCGGGTATTTGGCGCATAGACATTTATAATAGTTAGCTCTTCCTGGTGGATAGACCCTGTGATTATTATATAATGCCCTTCTTCATCTCTTGTTACAGCCTTTAATTTAAAGTCTAGTTTGTCTGATATAAGTATGGCTACTCCAGCTTTCTTTTGGCTTCCAGGAGCATGATAAATAGTTCTCCATCCCCTCACTCTCAATCTAAAGGTGTCCTCAGATCTAAAATGAGTCTCTTGTAGACAGCAAATAGATGGGTCTTGCTTTTTTATCCATTCTGATACCCTATGTCTTTTAGTTGGCGCATTTAATCCATTTACATTCAGTGTTATTATAGAAAGATATGGGTTTAGAGTCATTGTGATGTCTGTATGTTTTATGCTTGTAGTGATGTCTCTGGTACTTTGTCTCACAGGATCCCCCTTAGGATCTCTTGTAGGGCTGGTTTCGTGGTGACAAATTCCTTCAGTTTTTGTTTGTTTGGGAAGACCTTTATCTCTCCTTCTATTCTAAATGACAGACTTGCTGGATACAGGATTCTCGGCTGCATATTTTTTCTGTTTAGCACACTGTAGATATCGTGCCAAGCCTTTCTGGCCTGCCAAGTTTCAAAGGAGAGATCAGTCACGAGTCTTATAGGTCTCCCTTTATATGTGAGGGCACGTTTATCCCTTGCTGCTTTCAGAATTTTCTCTTTATCCTTGTATTTTGCCAGTTTCACTATGATATGTCGTGCAGAAGATCGATTCAAGTTACGTCTGAAGGGAGTTCTCTGTGCCTCTTGGATTTCAATGCCTTTTTCCTTCCCCAGTTCAGGGAAGTTCTCAGCTATAATTTGTTCAAGTACCCCTTCAGCACCCTTCCCTCTCTCTTCCTCCTCTGGGATACCAATTATGCATATATTATTTTTTTTTAGTGTATCACTTAGTTCTCTAATTTTCCCCTCATACTCCTGGATTTTTTTATCTCTCTTTCTTTCAGCTTCCTCTTTCTCCATAACTTTATCTTCTAGTTCACCTATTCTCTCCTCTGCCTCTTCAAGCCGAGCCATCGTGGATTCCATTTTGTTTTGCAATTCGTTTAAAGCGTTTTTCAACTCCTCGTGACTGTTCCTTAGTCCCTCGATCTTTGTGGCAAGAGATTCTCTGCTGTCCTGTATACTGTTTTCAAGCCCAGCGATTAATTTTATGACTATTATTCTAAATTCACTTTCTGTTATATTATTTAAATCCTTTTTGATCAGTTCATTAGCTGTTGTTATTTCCTGGAGATTCTTCTGAGGGGAATTCTTCCGTTTGGTCATTTTGGAGAGTCCCTGGCGTGGTGAGGACCTGCAGTGCACATCCCCTGTGCTGTGGTGTATAACTGGAGTTAGTGGGCGGGGCCGCAGTCCGACCCGATGTCTGCCCCCAGCCCACTGCTGGGGCCACAGTCAGACTGGTGTGTGCCTTCTCTTCCCCTCTCCTAGGGGCGGGATTCACTGTGGGGTGGCGTGTCCCGTCTGGGCTACTTGCACACTGCCAGGCTTGTGTTGCTGGGGATCTGGCGTATTAGCTGGGGTGGGTAGGCAAGGTGCACGGGGGCTGGAGGGGCAGGCTTAGCTCGCTTCTCCTTAGGTGATCCACTTCAGGAGGGGCCCTGTGGCAGCGGGAGGGAGTCAGATCTGCTGCCGGAGGTTTGGCTCCACAGAAGCACAGAGTTGGGTGTTTGCGCGGAGCGAGCAAGTTCCCTGGCAGGGACTGGTTCCCTTTGGGATTTTGGCTGGGGGATGGGCGGGGGAGATGGCGCTGGCGCCTTTGTTCCCCGCCAAGCTGAGCTCTGCCGTCCGGGGGCTCAGCAGCTCTCCCTCCCTTTGTCCTCCAGCCTTCCCGCTTTCCGAGCAGAGCTGTTAACTTATGACCTCCCAGACGCTAAGTCGCGCTTGCTGTCGGAACACAGTCTGTCCGGCCCCTCCGCTTTTGCCAGCCCGACTCGGGGGCTCTGCTTGGCCGGCGAGCCGCCCCTCCGCCCCGGCTCCCTCCCGCCAGTCCGTGGAGCGCGCACCGCCTCGCCGCCCTTCCTACCCTCTTCCGTGGGCCTCTGGTCTGCGCTTGACTCCGGAGACTCCCTTCTGCTACTCCTCTGGCGGTTTTCTGGGTTCTTTAGGCAGGTGTAGGTGGAATCTAAGTGATCGGCAGGACGCGCTGTGAGCCCCGCGTCCTCCTACGCCGCCATCTTCCGGAACCCTCCAGATTTTTAGTATTTTAATTATATGGTCACTAACTGCTTCATAGAACTCACTGGTAAAACTGTCCAAACATGGAATTTTAAGTACAGGAAGAATTATCTACAGATTTACTTTCTGTACAGGTTATAGAACTCTTAAGACATTCTATTTCATCTTTAGACAGTCGTTTTAAGTTATATTTTTATAGTAAATTTTTCATTTAATCTTGGATTTAAAATTTATTCATATAAAACTGACTTATAATCTTTGTGAAGTTTATTATAATATAGTCATGCTTCATTTTTTATTTCTCCTTTCTAATTTTTTAAAAAATTTGTGCCATATAATTGGCAATTTTATGATCTAAAGAGTGAGAAATTTGTATATCTATAAGGATAAAAAACAAAGTTTAAAGAAAGAAAATACACATACAATAGAATGAATCAGTGACTTTTCTTACTTTCTTAAGGTTTATTTTTATGTTCTTCTAATTTTATTTAATTATCTGATTTCTTTATTAAAATTGACATATAATTTTAATTCCTTTCTAAATACTGTTTTAATTATACCCCACAATAGTGATACATAATATTTTATTATCATTTGAATTTAAATATATTATTAGTTTCATTATGTTTACTTTTTGAATCATGATTATTTGGGATGGTGTTTTTTTTTTAAATTTTAAATGTGGTTATTCTAGTTATCTTTTTTTTTTTTTTTAATGAGCTCTGATTTAATTATACTGAGATTAGCAACATGTTCTGTGTTCTTACAATCACTATAGTTTCTTTGGTGAATACCCTTGACATTTAACTTGAATACTTAATATATAACCATCTAATATTAAACAATAGCCTTATCCTTCTTTTAAAAATATGAAGACCTTAGTATTGCTTACATCCAATATCTCCTATCCCAAAGTATATGATTTTGGTATTTTTTTGGGGGGAGGCTATATTTTGTCATTCCACAGTAAATTATTACTTTTGCTCTTATGAACATTGAATTCTTGAAATCAATTGTTCACAATTATTGTCCCCATCACACTGCATATATAATTCCATTGAATTTAGAATTCACTGTTAAATTAAGTCAACTATCAGCCTATACTTCAGTCTTTGGAAAATAATTTGACTTTTTAATTCTTGTAAGATTTTTCTCTTTATCTTTAGTGTCTGTGGTTTCACTAGGGTGAGTCTAGGTGAGAGCTTCTTTTTATTTTTCTAACTTGGAAATTTGGAGGCCTTTTGAGTATGTGGATTTATGTCTTTCATTTGTATCAGATAATTCTCAGAAATTTACTTTTCAAATATTGCCTATACCTTAGTTTTTCTTTTCTTCTTCTGTATGTGTTTCTATAAACACAACTGTTAGTCTGAGTTTTGCAGAGCACTCAAATTGTGTGAATTAAGGCCACAAAACTATGTAAAAGTTGGCTTTTGTGTACTTACTATGTAAACTTTTTCTTTACTATGAATATTGGAACTTTGAAGATCACAGATTTTAGGGATTTTCTCTAAGACTCCTCATCTGTTTACTAATGTATCCCTGACCTATTATTTTTTTTATTTATCCCTGATCTATTATTAAATCTATCTTAAATATCAATTGTTTTTTATTTCCATAAATTCTCTTTGGTTCTTTTTTGAATCTGCTTGGTCATTTTAATTATCTATTAGTTTTTCTAGTCATATTTTAATATTCATTTAAATGTATTAAGTATGTTTATTTAATATTTTATATTGATAAATCCATCCCTGCTGTTTTTATGTTTGTTTTCTCTTTAGATGTCTTTGGGAAATTTGGTGAGTTATGGAATTTTGAATGACAGCTTTATGTTTCTTTATGAATCTCAACTTTGGGAAATATTTCTGTCCAGGATGAACATAGGTGCTCTAGAGGGAATTTCTGTTCACCTCTGTGTAGTATCTGTGTCTATTATCTAGTTTGAAATCAATGTAAATTCAGTTTTTTGGGTTGAGATTTTCAGAGTACCCACATGTATGAATTTAGGATACAAGTCCATATGAAACATAGCTTTTGCTTCTGAAATCTCAGGTAATATCTTTAACTGCACTTCTGTTATGAAGGATGGAATTCCAGGGTCATAGCTATTTAAGAATTTTTCTTAGTCTCCTTACCTTGAGCAGATTTCATTTTTCCCTCTTGTCCCTTGAGCCCTTGAAGGCCATGAAAGGAACTTTAATTTTACATTTGGTTAGTAAATCCCTCAAGAGGAAAACCTGGTTTCAGAGATCCTCTTAACACTATTTCCACTTTCACTTAGATTTTAGTCTGAATACTTCTTTTCTTTTGAATTGGTCAAGGCATTTAAGGAGATATTAACATTTTTAGAAGTTTCTTCGGTGGAAAGAGATTGGTGTGCCATATTGCCAGAAATGGAAGTCTGACTATGCCTTGACTAGCAAATATTGAAAGAAAAGTTAGAGGAGAAAGAAAAAGTTACCAATGGTTTTAGTAATTTTCTCATCATTGGGTTGGTCTCAGCACAGGCAAGCCAAATAGGAGTGTGATTCCTGACTGTGAAGGATAGAGGCCAAAAAGCTACTCCTGTGGAAGAGGTTGGTCTCAGGATAGGCTGGGAGGAGTTTCGCTTTGTCCCTCCAAAATTGGAGGGACAGAGTCAGTGTGTGGGTCCCAGATAGGGTTGCCAGATTAAGTACAGGACATGTAGTTGATTTTAATTTCAGATATATAGTGAATATTTTCAAGCATATATCCCAATTATTTGCTTCCACCCAGTCATCTCTCATCCCAAAAATCTAAGGTTTGTGGCACTGGATATTGTGGAGTATGTGATTTATAAGCACTGTATTGTGACTAAATGAAAGCCTTAGGAAAGTGCTTGGCAAACTTTAGTGTGCAATACACATCATCAGGAATGCTTTATCAAACTGTGGATTCTGATTTAGTGGGTCTGGGGTGTGAGAAGGCGGTCTTCTGTACTTCTAACATGAATGGGTTCTGCTCTAAATATAAACATGGAACCTCCTCTTCAGATAAGAGAAATCTCAAACAATAATCTCTTCTCAATAGACAAGAACCTCTTGGTGCTCCCTCCTAGAACCATCAAGACAGAAATATTTTTCTCAGCTTTTGAACTTTGTTGTTAAAGCATGCTTGTAAATATCAATGGTAAAATGTGGCTATGTGTTCAGTAGGCTCAGTCCTTGTAGGTAGCCCTTCCTGAAACATATTCTCAAAATGCTACCTCATCATTAAAATGCTGAGATAATGGAACCTACTCCTGCTCCCTTGCCTACTCTCTATAGCTGTATGTATGTAGTTCAGGATGCCTCACAGATGACTTGAATAAATATCGGTTTGCTGTATGTGATATTCTCTAAAATCCCAAGAGGAGGAGTCATTTTCAATAAACAAATTTCCAAATAGATCACAGCTTATTCCTTCATGTTTCCTTGTATTTGAGGCAGAACCTGAGCCAATGTTAGGAAACATAGTAGCCACCATTATACCAGTTGCATTGATGGGAGTTTTATACCTGAAGTTTTGCATAAACTACGTGTAGATCTAAATGGGAAAACAGTAGAAAAACAAAGATAGAATGACAAAGACATGCTAGAATAATTTCTATATGCTTACCTCTCTTTCTCCTCTAACCTCTGGTCGGTTTCATACAACATTTAAAAAAACAGTTGGGAACGCCTGCAGTGAGTGGAGTCACTGTCTAGGATTAGATTTTCCTACATTTTGTTAGAGGTTAGAAATATTCTCTTTCTCTTTTGGAATGCCTTTTCTCAGTTTTTCCATGAGATAAATGCATCATTCAAATTCATGAGTTTAGAATATTCAGGATGGTACAATAAAACATGACTGAAAAGTGTGAGGTCTGTATCACCTTATCATCCTCTTTTTATCTGTAGGTGAATTTTTATGAATTTTTAAATTTGCTTCTATTCCCGTGATAGTTCGGTAGTGGTCATTGTCATTTTTCAGAAATTTTGTTTCATTTATTTTTTTTTCCTAGAATTGTTGTGAAAGTAAATATAGATCATGATATGTTTTAAGAACAACAATTAAGAAAAATTTATTCTTTTCTCCTAATTCATCAAATGTCGATGCTTTTGCATGTGAGTGGTTATATCTCATTAATGGCTTCTGTGGTGTAGCTCTGTAATTAATATTTATATATTAGCTACAGTATCTGTTATTATGGAAAAAAGAATTATATAGTATAAAATTGAATGTTTTAAAGCATTCAAGTAAACCAAAAATATTTCCTCAAAAATGTGTTGAAAGGATGTAACAATCCAGCATGTGATTTTAATTAATGTCCAAGTAACTAAAAATGTATTTAGTTCATAAAGAAAACATATTGACATCTAATTATGGATCATAGAATTTGGTGCAGTGAAACCGTAGTGCATCTGTTCAGTGAAAACATAATCATGGAGAATACTAAATGGCACAATATATAATGAAAAATTGAAATAATGCACAAATAAGACCATTAAAAAAATCACAGTGTGAAACTAAATAGAGTTGGAATTTAGCAAGAGAGGTCTGGTAGTTCTAGATTTACTGATAACAGAGATTGTCAAATTCATACAAAATTTACTATGCTAATTTTAATGGTTGTGCAGCAGAAGAGTCTCTCTTTTCTCCTTTAATGGAATTTAAATTTTTAAAGTAGAAGAAAGTTCGTGCAATTAGCCCACTTTCATATTTTCAAACCTATATATAAATTGAACTAAAGGTTATCTTTTTGATAAATCATTTTTCTTCAATTAATGATGGCAAAGACTAACAAATGCCAAGAATGTTGACTTTATTTTTCACAATATTTTTGGCTCAACCCCTTTTTCTTTATTCCAACTGATTTAGGTTAGGCTCTAACTTCCTCTTACATGGGATTTTAATAGTTTTCTCCGTAATTCCTAATTGGTTCACTTGGTTCACAGTGGAACTTATACCTCCTGATCTCTTCCCCCCGCCCCCGCTCAAACTATTCTATACTTAACAGCAGTGGTTCTTTGATTTGAGGTTGAATTTCAACCACCTGGAGGAATTGTTAGAACACATAAAGCATCCTTAGAGGTTCTAGTTCAGGTGGTCTATGAAGAGGCCCCAGAATTTGCATTTTGAATGTTTATTTATTGTGTGTGTGTGTGTGTGTGTGTGTGTGTGTGTGTGAGAGAGAGAGAGAGAGAGAGAGAGAGACAGACAGAAACAGAGACAGAGACAGAGACAGAGACAGAGACAGAGACAGAGTCAGAGAGAGCGGGGAAGAGAGAATCCCAAGGAGGTTTCTCCCTGTCAGTGCACATTCCAGTGTGGCTCTGTCTCACAAACTGTGAGATCATGACCTGGGCTAAAATCAAGAGTTGGATGCTTAACTGACTGAGCCACCCAGGCACACCAGAATTTCACTGTGAATTTTCTCCAGGTGATGCTGATCTTATGGGTCCATGGACCACATTTTGAGAATGACTGCCAGGGCATCTTGCTAATTCCCCTAAAGGTAGTCTTCCCCCAGTGATCCCATTTTCACAGCCTTTATTGGCTTCTTTTGGTCTTTCAAACCTGGCTCAAATTTAACAAGATATTTAGGAATTTCTACCATGTGTCCCCCAACCTATCTTTTCTGCTCATCTCCAAGTTATCTCTCCCTGGGCATTTGATGCTTTAGCACATGGAATAATTCACAGTTAAAGAACATGCCCACATATTTTTCTACCTTCATGTTTTATTTGCTACTCCAATCCGCCTGGAAAGCTCTTAGCTCTTTATCTCCATATTTCAGTCATTAAGTTCTCAGCACAAATGATCGCTCTGCCATGAAGCGTCTCTGATTTTCTCATTTACACAGGCCACAAATAATGGCACACTTCTCTGAACTCTTTACACATTTGATTTCTCTTTTATTAATTTCTGCTTGCTCCACTTTCTATTGTTTTTACTTGAACACATATCTAAATTATTCCATTAGCTTATAAAGTATTTTGGAATAGAGCTTGAATTTTGTCCTTTTTTCTAGCACTGTGTTTTATAAATAGAAGTTACTAATAAATATTTGTGGATTTTTAAAAATTTATATAATCATGAAAATAGCAATGAGAAAAATAATGAGAACATTTAAGAAGGCTACCTAAAATCTACTAGACTCTTACTATGTGGCTAGGCAGCATTCTAGCTGTACACATTATTTCATTTAACTTCCTCATTTTTTCTATGGGATTATATTCATTCCCATTTGATAGGTGAGGAAACTGAGGCACCAGGAAGTTAAGTAACTGTCTATAGTCACATGCTGGTAAGTAGAGTAATTGGGATATGATCCCAGGAGGTAAATTTCAGAGTTTAGTCTTGTAATGCCTTATATAATGAAGCTTCTAATAACATAAAAATGTAGACACTTAAAACTTGGGCACCAAATGGACAGATATGTCTGCAAAACTTTAACAAAAACTGATTGAACAATGATGATTACCAACTCATATTCAGTATCAGAGTGGCCCTGAAGATTCCTTCACTTGCAAATCTCTATAATTCTCCAGTCATTCCACTTACCCATTCATTTATTTGTATGACACAATCATGAAGAACCCAATATACCCTCTTTTTGTTTTCATGATATTGTGGTCAAGTATGTTTCTCTGAGTGGCCCTGGTACCCCCTGCATCAGTAGTACCTTGGGTGCTTGTAGAGAATTCAGAGTCTCAGAATTAACCAAGATCAAATAAATCAGAATTTCTGGAAGAAGTGCTTGAAAAATCTTCATTTTACCCAAGCACTCTGGTGGTTCTTATGTACACAAAAGTTTCAGAAGTACAGTTCTCTCTGGGTCATCAAACTGGTCAGTGTGATTTATGAATATCCATTTAGTGTGAGTGGAGTGGGGGTATAGGGAAATAGATTCCAGTTTGTGACAACTCTGAGTTAGATTGTTGCATATAGGATGTCTGTGAAGGCACAAAAGCCCTTGGTGAAGATTTGTTTGGATTACCAAGAATTCTTTACAAATGTTTGTAACTATTTAATGAGTCAGTGTGGGTTATTTAAATAAATAATCAAGTCACCTTCCCTTTAACACATATAGAGATCAGTTATTCTAGTGTTTCTTAATCTTAGTTTACCAACACCTTTTAAAGAAAAAAAGAACCAAAGAAACACTCCTTTGACTTTAGAGTTGACTTAAGTTATATTAAATATAAAGTTTCTTAAATATTGTTTCTTAAATATAAACATAAAACAGTTTACAGTTTATACAGCTATAAAATGAAGCATAATGTATGAAGTCCAAACAAATCCATAGACATACTATTCATTTACAAACATTAAAAAAGAAGATTTTTTTCAGTTGAAACTCTATTTCTTGTATTATATTTTAAAGTAATGAATGTACCTCTTTGTTTACCATGACATTCATTGTCAATGTAATTTTGTATGCTTTTGAACACAAGGGACTGTAATTTGATTCATCATTGCTTTAATTATTTCTCTTTTTAATGAATTTTTAATTTTAACCACTATTCTTTTATTTTCATGAGCCAATCAACTTAAAAATATGTATAAAATATAAAATACAATCATAAAAATAACTAAACGAAACACTTTCCAAAGCATATTTGGTTTTATATGCACTGATAATGAACTATTATTGCAAGATGCTCTGTAGTCAGACTAGCCTGTATTGTCAGTCAGGCAGTTTTTTTTCTGGTCAGTTTGTTTTCACAACAGTGAGCTTTTGGATGACAACTACTGTGTAAACATTCAGAAAGCATGCTGGACATCATTTGGTCTTTAGTTCCTTAGAACATGATAGAATGTAAAGTACCTGGTCATAAGGCAGTCATGTAAATTGGATGGAATGTACTAATACCAGAATTCTAAAATTATTTTAGAAAACATGATATTAAAAACATCAAGAACATCAACAAAATTTCTGAAACTTCAAAACCAAAATGGGTAGACCCTTGTTCATCGGACCCTTCAAAACCTATAACTATTCCTATAACTATATCCCTACACTCTTCTTTCTTGCTTTGTGCTCTCCTTGCAGACCACTCAGGCATCTGTATGCCATGCAAGAGGTGACCTCTCATACAAGCAAATTGAATACAAAAGCTGAATGTGCTCGGGTGGAGTTTTTGGTCTCCAATCTGCAGCATGTTGTGACGGTCCTGCATTTGTTACATATGTCATTAGGCAATCTTTGCCCTGGATTTCTAATGGTTTAAGACCTTTTGGACGTCTTCATTCACCGTTATCAAATGATATCACTCACAGGAATAGAAGAATAAAGTCCATTTTCCTGAATTCTTAAGCATCTTTGCTGATACGAATCTTTAGTTCTAAAGAGCTCCATATTAAGGGAATTTAAAATTGTTTTCTTCTAGAAACTTAGTCCATTGTATAACACCTCACATTTCTGTGTGGGCATCCTTGTCCGTATCTAATCCAAACCCTCTGTACTGCATTTTATTCTCTCTCCCTTTGTCTGTCTTTAGCATCAGAAGAACAGATGGCCATCTTTTGTCAGTACTTGAAGATTGTTTCTAAGAAACATTAAGTGTGCATCAGGCCTCAGTTGTTAGACAAAGATCCTTTTCAAAACAGAAGCTGAACAATCTCTGAATTCTTCAGGTGTGTCTTGAAGCCCCAGTTCCCCTTTTCCTCACTTTAAGTTGTTTAATAGCTTCAAAGTTTTTTTTGTTTTGTTTTGTTTTTATTTCTTTCATCCCTATTTCCAGATAGATAATCATTAAACTCACTCACATTGAGGTGTAAATGACTGCTAAAGCTTAAAATGTAAATTATTGGGGAGAGTATCTTAATTTTAACAAAGAGCACTTTTTTTTTTAGATTGAGGTTTTAATCGCAAAGCTACAATATCTGTGATTTTGATAAGGGAGGGTGGGAGGAGGACTGAGGATAGCTGTCCACACTGCTATAATCATTCTATGCAGGTGATTGGTAGAATGCTCCACATGTGAGAAGCAGCTCTCTTCATTCATGATTCATTCAAAAAATATTCACAGAGCATCTAGTGTCTGGGGTACTGGGAATACAGCAGTGAATTAAACAAAGTCTTACAGAACTTATGTCCTTTTGGGGGTAGAAAAACAGTAAACAAACCAACAAAAGCAAGAAAATGCCAGGTGTGTGAAATGTTAGGCAGAGAATTAGAATAGGGCAAAGTGAATAGAGAGTGAATGGCTGGCTACTTTTGATCTGGGAGTCAGGAATGGTATTTCCTGGGAGAGGTGACACCTAAATTGAGATCTGATTGTAAGACAAAGCCAGCCCTAAGCAAAGGCTCTCCAGGGAGAGGTGAGAACAAGTGCAAGGACTCTACAGATGGAGGTAAACTTAGCATGTTAATGTCTGGCTGTTACTAGAAAAGAGGAAGTCTAGAAGATGAGGTGGGGGGAGAGGGAGGGACTAGTTCATGTGGGGCTTTGATATGTCAGGATAGAGATTTAATATTTTATTCTAAGCAGGGTTGGAAACCTTTGGAGCCAAATCTGATTTACATTTTTAAATATTACCAGGTCTGCTGTGTGTTACAGCAGGAATGAACACAGGAAAACCAGTTAGGATCTTGAGTATTCTGGGTGAGAGAAAATGATGACTCAGGTAGAAATTTGGAGAAAAGTTTGAGAAGGTTGGCAGGGCTTGCTGATGGGTTGAATGTCAAGTGGGAGTGAAAACGGGAGTCAAGAGTAATGCCTAGGCTTAGTGCTTGACTAATTGAGGGGTGACAGTTTCTTTATTATTATGGGGAAAACTTAGGGAGAAATAGGTCTAGAAGTAAAACCAAGATTTCATAGTATAATGTGTAGTAATTGTTTGGGTCACAGACTTGGAGATTAGTCATATCTGAATCTAATTCTTGGCTTAGGTGCTTTCAGACTCAATGATCTTGAGCATAAATGGAGATCAATACAAGCACAGCATTGTGAAAATGAAAAAAATAGACAATTAATAGAGAATACTCAGGGGCATCAGCATTATTACTAAATTTGAGATTAGAATTTGAAATCTATTTTTTTCTGTTTTCCAGATTTTAATATTATTTGTTGATATTTTGTGCCATGACTAAGCTGTCTTCCCAAATTGCAGAGTTTAAAAATTAAAACACTAGTGTTGTTGTTTCATCAATTATTTAACTTAAAAGTTTACATTCCTTTAAATATACCACAGTGTTGTTTTAACCATAGTAATGTGTTGCTTTCTAATGGTCAATTGTTGAAAACTCATAGATATTTACACCACTGATCAGTACAAACATTGGTCATTTTTCCATCTTTCATTATCCTATGTGGTTTTCTTTATAAAGAGTAGGAACCAGAGTTAACCACTTTATCCATATGCTTTTAACCTTTTATTTAAAAACAGTGTACTATATTCTAGACTTCAACAAACACTACTTTTCTCTATTTGGTGTCTTTGTCAGACATAATTTGTTAGTATCTCTTGCATTTTTCCAGGTTTCTCATGAAAATGGAAGCCTGGCTCCTGGACTTATTATCATGGTCTGCTTTTTGAAGGTAGTATAGTAGGAGAGATTAGATAAAGTATTTTTTTTCCAGTTTTGAAGGACATTTCTCTTTTTTTAGGCTGTGTTTTATGAGAAGGGACAGAGCTTACAATTGAGAGAAAAGGAGCTTGGCATGACACTAAGGTCATTTTTAAATGATCACTTGTACAACATTTTTGTGTAGAAGAAATATGGTTAAGTTTTGAACAGCTAGAATTGGTAAATGCTATTTATTGGTCAATATTCTTTGGTCCCACATTAGCTACTTTGAAATTTCTAGACAGATAAAGAAGAGAGAATCATTATCACTAATTAGGAGGATGCAAGGCAAAGTGATTAGTACTTTGTGTAACAAAATTTTCTTTTTTTTAAGTTTATTAATGAAAATGCTGACGAAAGAAGAATCAAGAAAGGATAAATTGCACATATTCTTCCTCTAAAAAATAATATACTTAAAAATGGCTCATTAATTTCTAGCCTGGTGGTAGTATTGATGACATCATACTCCTATGAGAGCAGCCTTTGCATTTAACACATTTTACTCATTCATGTTTAACTCATTCAGTATGATCAGTTTATCAATATAAATAAGACCATCAGTGAGCCTGTTATAGAAATATGCATACTTTGTTCCTAACGTATATGCCTCTTTGCTAGGCAGAAATTATTTTGTTGGGCTAACTCAAGAAATTCTGAATGAAGGCACAAAATGAAAATGTCCAAAATGAGTAAGAGGTACTTGTGGTTTAAAAGCATTATAGGGTCCAAAACTCTGAGTAAGGAAATCATTTTATATTTACTTCAGAGAGACACTATTTATCTCTGTTGGCCAACATACTCTGAAACAACTATTTAGTTTTAATGGATATATATCTTGCCACTCTGCCATCAGTAATTTGAACAGCTTGAAATACTGTATGTCATCTTACATTGCTTTCTCTTTGAAGCAAACACAATCACTGGATTGTTTTTCATTGATTTAAAAACATTGACTTGCTGAAGTATGAGCCTGTGTGCAGTCATAATTCTTGTCTTTCCTTCCTCGGCAAAGCCTGTGATAATTCTCTGAGTTTCAAGCAGGTGTCATGCATCAGATCCAAGTGCTTAATAAATGCACCAGAAGTATATTTTCCTTAAGGCCTTGTGTTTATCCCATTTCCATTTATCTTGTGAAATATCTTTGAATGCTTTTTTAAAATCCTGGGAAAGAGCAGGTTAGCATTTCTACTTGGCAAGCGGAGCTAGTAAGTGTAAGGCTCCCTTGTCTATTTTGACCTTAACCAACATCAGTGATTCCCAGTTCATGTGCCAAGGGACTGTGAAGAGCGATGGAGTTGTTGGACAGAGCCCACCCATCCATATGCACATCAAACTTTTTTTTTTTTTTTTGGTTATCTGAAAAATATTTCTAATGTGAAAGTGTACTGTATTTTTCCCTAAATGCATATAAATGCTGCTGTGATCAATAAAATACAAATACATTTAAAAGAGATGCCAAATTCAAGGTGGCATTTTGTCACTACATTTTCTCAACGGATGGTACTGGGTTACCTGTATTTTTTTACGTTGTAATTGATAATGCTTAATGCATTACATTTTAATAAAAGATGATATTACTGACCATAGATACCTTACTGATTCCAATTTGAAATGTGTATCCTATCCATATTGTGAAGTGGTCATCAGCAGTTTCACATTAACTTTGATCAACAGCACATGAATACATTAATAATAGCATAACTAACAACTCTGATGCTTACTTTATTGGGTTCAGGGAGTCATTTAGGTTTTACAGCAACCCTGTAAAGTAATTATTATTATTATTTCTTTTTTGCTAAGAGGAAACCAAGGCTCAGAGAACTCAAGGATACTGCCTGAGGACCCTCACTGAACTAATGAGTAATGTGGGCTCTGAGTCCTAGCTTGGCCATCTGACTCTAAACTCCCTGCTCTCTTGACTCCATTGTACTATGTGTGTGACATGTGAGACATGGGTATTTAAGTTGTGCTTGATTCTAGAAGAATTATTTGTGGAATGGATATAACTGGACCTGCGTTAAATTTTGTTGAATCTATTCAATTATGATTTTTTAACAACATTTAATCTAGAAAGATTTGTTTGTGAAATCCATGACATCAAATTAATGGTGTTCAAACCAAGCAATTACAGCAACTACCCCTTACTATGAAACCAGCAGCCACCTGCTAAACATGTCCAATTTTGACCTACTATTTCAAATATCAAGAAAATGGAGGAGAAAAAACAAAACAAGCAATGACATGGAAATTTAAAAACTTAAGTGTAGGGAAGAAAAGGAGGAAAGAGCTACATGTAGTTCATGGACTTTAAAAAGAGAAAGATCTGGGGACTTATCAGTAGAGTTCCTGAAGGGCTTCAGCCCATTCTTTTATTTTAATTACTAATTGTTCTGGTAAACTAGGTACTTGCCTCACCTAACACTTTTCTACTGTATTCTTCTTCTCATTATTCTCCCTTCCACAGTGGAAAATCTTACTGTTTGTTTACAATCCAGAGTTTTAAAGAAGCTGAACTAAAATTGGCTGCTTCTGGGACATCCCTGCCAATGGATGGGGTCCAAATTGGCTCTGCCATGAGAAGGCAGCTATGCCCACATAAGGATATTTTGGCTTAGTACTTCTGTCATCTTGTTGCCAGGCAGACAATCATCCAGGAGTGGGAAAATACAGCTGGGGCAAATGTTTATAGTTAGAATGGTCAGCTGGTTGGAGCACCAGTCTGAAGGAAAGGCTATCTGGTGTCGTGTTTGCCTCCTCATGAGAAGCACTTCATGTTGGACTTAGCCTCTTAGTCCCCAATCAGATGGACACAGACCACAGTACATATACCTCCTATCTGCCTGGGGATATTTCTTAAAGTATTTGTTTTATTTATTCCAGTCCTGACTATAAAGAAGATAACAACTTTCTTTTCTGATATGAGAACAAGGAAATAACTCTGGCTTTTTTCATGTTATAGTCAAGTTTAGGAGAAAGAACAACTCTCTCAGCTTTGGAAGAAAGGCTTCCTTTTAAATGTTTCACATGGTCTAATATATTACCTGAAGATTGGATAACAGGGAATGTGTATAAAAATCACATGTAGAAAGCATATGTGTAAAACATCGATGTATATACAGTATTTATGTAAAGATGTCTTTATCTAGACATTCCGGCATAGCTCCTAGTTAAGCCACAACTTTTATAATGGGAAAGCACATCAGATTTGACTACATTGGCTGTTTCACTGAAGGAGCCACACAGATGGGAAAGAAGCACAGACAAATTGCTTTTGGCTCTCTTTGCCTTTATAACAACATCAGATATATTTAGTTTCTTTTTCTTTATGCGTTGTGCATGTTTCTGCCTCATATAGAAAGTCATTGCACATTGTCTTCATCAGTTTTGCCACCCTCTATTAACAGGCCCATTTAGCATTTCATTTACCTTAAAATTTTTTTTTGAGATCTGAAGATATCGTGGGGAAAGCCATTTTTGCAGATGCAGATGATGGGCAGTTAGAAATACTTTAATATCATGGAAGCAATTCTTATTAGTAGAAAAGAGAATCTCATATTTTTGACTTCATGGTGGATGCATATTTCTTTTAGGCACAAACTGCACTTCCCAGCTGAATGGACCTCTGCACACGCCTTAGTTCCAATAATTCAAATAAACTTTTTTCTTTGACAGACCCTGTATTAACATGATGAACTGTGAGACTCATTAAAAACATTTAATTAGAGAATGTTCGTATGAGCCTTTCATAAGGTGGTCCCTTTGTTCTCACTGTTTTGAACTTTCCCATCTGTAAATGGCAATTGTTGTTATTTTCATATCCAGGCTCCTTGTGATGTTACAGTGTCAGGTTGGAAAAAAAGTATGGTACAGCTTCCATCAAGTATCTCGCTAGGCTCTCTAGTAATTATTATTCTCCCAAACTAGTCTCTGAGCAAGGAGGTGGAAATAATCCAAATGTCCATCAACTGGTAAATGAATAAAGAAAATGTGGTATATCCATACAATGAAATACAATTCAGAAATCAAAAGTGACAAACTACTACTGGTACATGAATCAACGGGGGAACCTCAAACACATTATGCTAAGTGAAAGAAATCAGACACAGAGACTACGTATTGTGTAATTAAATTTATATGACATTTCTAGAAAAAGAAAATCGATGAAGAAAAGATGCAGATCACTAGTTGCTTGGGGCTGGAGATAAGAGTGGCTATTAACTGCAAAATATAAGAGAAAACTTTTTGAGGTGATGAAAAGTGTTAAACTGGTTGGTGGTGATGGTTGTGCAATTGTATATATTTATTAAAATCATTGAAATGACACTTATACTAATTGGATTTTATGGCATACAAGCTTACCTGAATAAGGCTATGATTCTGAAAGCTTATCACTTCCTATAGCTCTATATCCACTGTATTCCACTTTCACATGCTATGTATTTCAGGGAAATTGGAGTGTGTGTGCATGTGTGTGCATGTGTGTGTGTGTGTGTGTGTCTTTGTGAATGTGTGTGACAGATACTCTCCTCTCCAATATATTCCAGCCATGATGGAATCCTATCTGTTTCATGAATATGCCAAATTCTACTCTGTTCCAGGAAATTCTTCTGCACATGCTTTCCCTGGAACGCTCTTTCCCGATACACTTGTCAGGGCTGGCTCCTCTTCTTTCAGATTGGTGCTAATGTTACCTCCTCACAGAGGGCTTCCCTGCTTTGTAAAGGAGATTCCTGGACTTAATAATAATTTTGGCCCCTTGTGAATTTCTTTCAAAGCTTTTAAACCAGCTTTGAGTTAGTTCTATTTATGTATACATGCATGTTTACATGTATATATTTAGTCTCTTCCTTAATAAAATGTAAGGCCTATAAGTGAAAGTATATCCCAGCACATGCTACACTGTGGGTATTTAATATTTTGCAAAGAATTAATCAATCAATGGAAAAGAGTATTCCCTGTATTAAACCATGAAAGGGTTAGAAAAAGCCTAAATAATTCACGTGGGACGTCTAGTTTTCTTCAAGTATTTCCATAGTTATAAATGGACTTGTCTCATCTAGCAAATGATAGTATTCCTGGTATATTCTGGAATTAACTTGATATTCTGAGAACTTCTGAGCATGGGTTTATGTCTTAAATGGCAAAGGATTCCTGTGTTAGTGAGGGAGACCTGAAACTTGCCAGGTTTGTCTCCTGAAATCTCACATGATCCTAGGAGGCACAGAGGCTCCAGATTTATTCAGTGCCCTGGAAATACCAGTTGCTAAATACTGTTTTTTGACACCTCATCAAACTCTTTTGAAAACCTACTTTTACAATTGAGTTAGACCTCCCACTGTGCAAACCATAATACAAAACTAATGTACAGTTAACTGTGGCCTAAATAATGAGGCTTCCCCAAAACCTAATCTTTCTCCCAGGAAGTAGCTTATATTTTGGAAAAATCTCACTCATTACATAATCTGACAAAATAATATAATACAGTTTTAATAGCTACACTTAATACATTAAACATATGGTTTCTCCAATAATTACTAATTTTTACATTTCTCACTACTAATTATGGTATTAAATCATTCACTACTTAATTTGTTCTGTCATAAGTTTTTATTTATTCCAGACTAAATGGTTATAGAGTTGAGACTTTTGCACTTCTCCTATTAGCTTAACATCGTTGATATAAAGCTGCTGTGTGTTGTAATGGTTTATTATTGTATTATTTTTGGTGACTTAATTTTCCTGTGATGATCGCCTCAATTTAGCCATTCTAGATGTGAAATAGTTTCAAAGGATATTTTAAAAACTTCTCACGATTGTTGTTATTTGTAGTTTCATATAATTTTAATGCCATTTTGATAACTGCCTTTTACAATTGCCACCTGCCTCCAGCTGCCTGTCTGCTACAAGCTAACCTCGCTGTGGTAGTACTGTGGAGGGAAAAGACCCCCAGGAATATATTCCATATATAGGTACACACACAGAGAAAATAAAATCTTTCTTTCCTTGAATTATTCCTATATTAATATAAAAAATTGGAAGAATCAAGAAAATATAAAACTATATTTAAAAGCAAATAGTGCTTCATATTTGTCCCATCATCAATGCCTACTTTTGAGATGCTTACTTAGTTGATTACTCTGCATATTTTCCTGAGGCTGCCACTATTGCATATCTGCACGATTTTGGACCCCACTATTACATGTGTTGATATTTTGTTTGCTCCAGACTCTTCTAAAAGTGTAATATAGAGGTGGTGCAGTGTAATATAGAGGTGGATGATGATGCACACTGGTTTCCTACAGAGCATGGCAGAGTTGAGTGGCTACTTTATGACCTAGGAATACGACTTCTGAGTCTTAGCAAGCTAGATATTTCAAATGTGCTCTGCACTCTATCAGGTGGGGACTGGTTTTCTTCCCACACATCTTGTACTAGTAGGTTTCCAGGTAAGGTAGTATCCTCCTTTACTCTTGTTCCCTTGTTCCTCTTTTACTCCTCCTTGCCTTTGAAGGTCCAGCCATGAGATTAGCCACACCTCCCTCCTTGTTGTATTCCTTTACAGGACCCTCTCATTCCTGAGTATTTTAGCTTGTGCTTCATTGTCATTCTTTTTTTTTTTAAGTTTTTATTTTATTTTCAGTTAGTTAACATACAGTGTTCTATTAGTTTCAGGTGTACAATATAGCAATTCAACAGTTCCATACATCACCCTCTACTCATCACAACAAGTGTACTCCTTAATCTTTTTCATCTATTTAACATACCCCCTAAACCTTTCCCCACTGGTAACCATCAGATTATTCTCTATAATTAAAAGTCTGTTCTTGCTTTGACTCTCCCTCTCATCTCCCTCTCCCTCCCTCTCTCTCTTTCCAAGCTGTGGAAAGAGCCCAACGGTCCATCAATTGACACATGGATAAAGAAGATGTGAGATATATATACTTGTGTGTGTATATATATGTGTGTGTGTGTGTATATGTATACACACAATGGTATATTATTCGGCCATAAGAAATGAATGAAATCTTGCCATGCATTGTTATTTTTATCAACAGTACTCCCTGTCATACTTCTTAGTAATTTTAATATCCACAGAGCTGATATTCAGGCTTTCAGCTTCTTGACCTCTTCAGATTCATCAGTCTATTCCTCTACCTTATGTCAGACATTTACTTCCAAGGTCGTATCAAATACTGTATTTCTACCATAATCTCAGTTTTAGGCATGCTGCTTTTTGACCACTTATGGTTCCAGCTGATGACCTGACTCCAAAACAAAACAAAACAAAACACCACACTGGTCCAATTATATTTTACTGTCTTCCTCTATTCCATTTCATATTCTCGCTTCCCTCCTTATCCAGCTTATATTCCATGGTTTGTAATTATAAACATTACTTTGATTTTGCCTTCATTTCCTTTGTCCCTCTCTCTTTTACTAACATAGGAGTCAGGGTTTAAATCCAATCAGACAAATACCAGTGTTTGAGCTCTTAATCACTACAGTACACATATATTATCTCATCTGAGTCTCACAACACACCTGTAAAAAATAAATCAGGAAATACAATTGGAGAAACTAGGTATGTTTTCCTGGATCAACAGAGCTTATAGTGGTGGAGTAGTCCTTAAAGTCTGCCTACTTTGTGCCTATACTTAAGCAGCAGAACTTGTCTGAGAAAAAATTTATGCTGACTCATCTCATTTTATTTTTCTAGTTTTTAATTTTTTTAGCATTTATTATTTTTGAGAGACACAGTGTGAGTGGGGGAGGGGCAGAGAGAGAGAGAGAGAGAGAGAGAGAGAGAGTGAGTCACAGAATCCGAAGCAGGCTCCAGGCTCCGAACTGTCCGCACAGAGCCCAATGCAGGGCTCAAATCCACCAGCAGTGAGATCATGACCTGAACAGAAGTCGGATGCTTAGCTGACTGAGCCACCCAGGCACCCATGACTCATCTCATTTTAAATTTATCATCATTTCAATGGGAGCTTTAATGTTGTCAGGCAGACTTCACTTCCTTAGTTTGTCTTATTTTCTCCTTACCCTCTTCTCAAGCCTTATGTGCTTTCTCATCCTTAATCTCTTCTGATAATCTTGACTAATATTACACTGAGATCATAAAAGCAATTTGAAGAGATTATTCCCAGTGTCCTACCATCACTTCTACCACCCCATCTGCAGGGAAAGCGGTATATTTGGCTTTCTCTGTCCTTAATGTAGACCAGCACACTATGTTCCTATGCATATACAACTCCTTGATATTCACTAGATTCAAGTTCCTCATCCAGGAACCTTGACTCTTGTCCCTGTTGTATAACTAAATTTTTCCTCTTCACTGGGGCATCTCCAGGGCTATAATTTCTTCCATTAAAAAATAATGAAAGACATCATTAGGCAAATAGATCAATGGAAGAGAATAGAGAGCCCAGCAATATACCTACATAGCTATAGTCAACTAATCTTGGACAAAGAAGCCAATGCAATACAATAGATTTTTAAAAAATAGTCTTTTCAACTAATGATGCTGGGACAATTGGGCATCCACATGCAAAAAAAATGAATTTAGACACACACCTTAAACCTTTCACAATAATTAACTCAATATATCACAGATCTAAATGTAAAATGCAAAATTATTAGACTCCTAGAAGATAACAGGAGAAAATCCAGATGCTCTTGGGGTTGGTGATGACGTTTTAGGTGGAACATCAAATGTACAATCTATGAAAGAAAGAATTAATAATTTGGACTTCATTAAAATTTAAAACTTGTGAAAGACAGTGTCAAGAGAATAAGAAGCAGAGCCCCAGACTGGGAGAAAATATTTGCAACAGACAAACCTCATAAAAGACTGTTACCCAAAATATAAAAAGAACTCTTAAAACTCAACAATAAGCAAACAAACAATCTCAGTTTTAAAAATGGACCAAAGTCATTAGTGAGTAGTTACCTCACCAAAAAAGGTATATAAATTGCAAATAAGGATATAAAAAGATGCTCCATGTCTTATGTCATCAGAGCAATGGAAATTAAAACGATAATGACCTATCCCTACACATGTTATCAGAATGGCCAAATTCCAAAGCATTGACAAAACCAAATTCTAGGGAGGATGTAGGGTGACAGGAACTCTCATTCATTGTTGGTTGGAATACAAAATGATGCCGACACTTTGGAAAATAGTTTGGTGATCTCTTATAAACCTAGACATACTTTTACCGTATAACCGGTAATTCTGATCCTTGGTATTTACCCAAAGGACTTGAAAACTTATATCCATGCAAACACCTGTAAATGGATGTTTATAATAGTTTCTACATTTGGAGAAAAGACAAAAATGCAATGAATAATTGTCAGAGCAATAACTGTCCTAGTATTTCATGACATGGCTACTGGTAAACATACAACACTGGACACTGGAGGGAGGAGCAATCAATTAAAATTCCATCATGTAGGCATCGAAGATCTCAGAGAAATGTCATTCGTACTGGCTAATGGAAGGTGAACTCTCTTCTTTGAATTGTTTCTCAGTTTGCCACACTCGTTTAGTCATAACAATGGACCTCACCAAAGGCACTATACTGACATTTGTATACAATGATGATGATTTTTCATTTCTTTTCTAGTAATAGCCCCAGATCTCTTCCAGGTTGAGATCTTCATTGGTCCTACATCTGATCAAGTGGCACAAATTTGCATTGTGGTCAGTAAAAAAGAAAGAAAATAAAGTTTGTAAACCCAGACTCCTTATTTTGAAAGAGGAGGTTCTCACATGCAAAAATTCTGTCCCCCCTTTGAAGTACACTGTCATTGCTGGAGGTAGAGTTTTGTGTAGATGCTGTCCTGGTAGTGGTAGTTATTACTGCACAGATTTCGTGTCCACCCCCAAAAAGTGGATTGTATTGAGTATGTGTGATTGGTATTTTTACTCTAAGTTATAGAAAAATCAGTCACTCCGAAACTATAGCACCTTGTTGTTATTAATAAATTACTCGTAACAGAACATCTCAAGGGACCAAGATAAATTACTAGACTATAATACCATGGTTTAAAAACTCTTGTTATAGTCATTGGATCCACTGACTTCCCAGAAGATGTAAGACTTTTTTTTAATGATTTCAGTTTCAGAATTTATGTTAATCTTTTAAAAAGTAGCATAATGTATTGAAAAGAGCATAACATTTAGACTCAAAAGGCTTTAATCTGGTTCTATGTCCCAAGTTGTATCAGTTATATAATATTGAACAACCCACTTAATAATACTGAGCATCAGTTTAAATATATGTACAATATGATTGTGTAAACTGCAAAATACTCAATAGTTTTGAGTTATTATAACAGCACAGTCATTGCACAGTTATTGTCTTTTTCTACTTCCCTTTTCTCTTTTTTTTTCTTTCCCATGTAGAAATAGGTCCACAGTACTTTTACAACTTGCTTTTTCTAGTTTATCATGAGCTTCTCTGGTGAGTTGGGATTTTTACAGTTGGATAGTTAGGATACAGTGTATGATCAGGGACTGCTGAATTACTTAGAGGGTTTTGCATTGTTCAGTTACTCATTATTTCAAGGAAATTGTCTATTTTTAAAATCATGTGGGTGTGGTTAAGTGAGAAGGAAGGACCAGGTTGATTATGACGTCCAAAGAGAAGTGGAAAAGATAGGGAGTTGGGGGAGGCAGCAGAGAAAATAAAACATCTTTTGACAGTGCAAGGAAAATGTTTCCTGAAGAAGAACTCTGAATGATGGCATATGTTTATGATTAGACACCTCCACGCTGCTCCTATGGAGAAGGGGGCATGGCTGTACCCTGGATACTGGTGGACAACTGGGAGGCCAGCACAAGGACTGAACTTCTTGCACATTGCTGCCTGTAGCTCCAAGGAGGCTGCTCTAAGAACAGCTGTAAGAGCAGGGTTTGCAGAGTTTGAGCTATAGGTAGAGCCTGGGGGTTGCATGAGTCTAATCTATTCATTAATTGTACAAACATTTATTTTAGTGTCTACTGTGTGACGTAAATAGCAGTAGGCAAAACACACAACAATCCTGTCCTCAGGGAGGTTATACTGCGGAGAAGTCTAAGCCTTTGTTGTGAATAAAAATCTTTACTAGTTTACTGGATTTTTACTCTCCCATTGCCATCCCCCGCCCCTGGATTGTTTGGATATCAACATAATTTGAGCATTGTCATTGAATTTTTATTGATACAGGTTGCCATGTTAGAGACACTTTGATGCAGTGGAAAAAATCCAAACTAGGATTCAGAGTATGTAGATGTCATCTCATCTGCCACTAGTGAGCTACTTGAGCTTCAGTCTATCACAGAGTCCAAAGAAAGAGATGGATTCTTCTAAGTCGCAATGATGTATGCTCTGCTAGGCAAAAGAGAGGAAGGTCTTTCCTCCTGAATTAACTTCAGCATAAAATCATGCCTGCTTTCATAACTTGCTCTTATTTCTCTGTAGCATGAATGGTGGTCGCTTCCAGGCTTGTGTGGTACACAGACTCTTTTCAGTCAGAACTTCTTGGACCTGAGTCCAGAATGTGCCACTCCGAGAAAAATCTGTCAGAAAATTAAAACGAATACCTATTCAGTGTCTTCCAGGATGGGCTGTTTCACCATGTTTGGGATCAGGTCTTTTGACTAATCAAAGAAAGTATTTTCTGCTTCCTGTAGTAGCAGCAAGACTGAACTTGGATCATATACGTAAAAATAAGTTCAAAGTCTGTCAGAACCCAGATGTCCCCAGTATCTATTTCTGTTCCTTCCTTTGTAATAGAACCTGCAAATTATAGCTGGGCACATGACTACTAAAAAGCAAGGCAACATTTTTGAATCTCTCTTGCATCTTAGAGTGACTAAGTGACCAAGGTCTGGCCAAAGGGATGTGATGTGAACAGCTTCTAAATAGTGCCTTTAAAGGAAGGGCATGTTCTGTTTTATACTCCTCCCCAGCCCAACACAACTTCTCCATGCTGGAATGAGGACACAGTAGACCTGGTGGGGAGCCACCTTCAACTGCAGACAGGCAACACTCTAGTGCATGGTAAAGTGACTTTAAAGAAGGATTTAAGGTCTCTAGCTTTGTGGAGCTGCCACACTAGCCTTGAACTACTTCTTCAGAGCTTGGTGTCCTTAAACATTTGAACTATATGGCCTCTTTGTTTTGACAGCTTAACCTATATCCCAGTCAATACAAAGATAAGTGACACAGGTAGTAAATAGACATAAAAATGTTACATTATCATTAACTTTCTTTGACATATTCTAAAAATGTGTGTGTGTGTATATATATGTATATATATGTATATACATATATATACATATATAAATATACACATACAAACACACACATATATATAGAATGGGGGGTGTTTGGGGGAGGACCAATATATACATATATATACACATACAAACAGACACATATATATATAGAATGGGGGGTGTTTGGGGGATGACCAATAAGAGTGTGTTTTTTAAAAAATTCATTCCTTTTCTTTGGAGTACAAATTTTAAAAATGATGAAAAGAGCAATATCTGATTGAATATTAAATTCACCTGATTTTTATAAATTTTAAATTACTATTCTTTCATCAATAATAACTTTGTTATAATCCATGATCACAGAAAGTCAAACTGAAATACAGAGGGCCTGAGAAGTTCATAGAGAATGTGAAAATTATTTTGTTGTGGATATTCCGATATTGACTTTCCTGATAGTAGACATTTATTTTCTCAGCAATAATAGTATATCCATGCTTGCATTGGTTGCCAAATTTGTTTGTAAAGAGGTTGTGAACAAACAAGAATAATTAAGCCCCTCAGTATTAACTAAATAATATCTCGATGAGGATTTTAAAACAGTTTGGCTAGCATTTTTTTTTCTGCTTAGAAGTGGTGTCACTGTGAAATGTGAAGATAACACTTCATGTGTTACTATTTGTTGTGAAGTGATTTAATAAATGTTTAAACAAGTCATTACCACGTCGACAGCATTTCTTATCATGGAGCTGTAATTTTGATATTGATTGTCATACTAGGCTCCCCACCTCCTTCCTCTGCCATGGAAATGTGAGGACATGACCCTCAGAGAGTGCTAACAGAATGCATGGTTAGTTATGGATGTCTGTTCTAGAGTCTTCCTCTCTTCTGTGTAAAAGAAGGAAAGACAATCAGGTGTACTTTCCAGACTAAGGTGGTAGTATACATGGAAGGGATAAATTGTGTGTAATATATACTCATCTGCTAGGAAATCACGAGGCTAGCATCTTTAGAGGATGATAGTTTTGCTCATATACAAGTAATTTCAGAAAAAGCAGCAGCCAGGAACCCTTTCTCACCTTGTCTAATAGGTTTGAAATGTGCAGTGAAAGTATAAGTGTAGTTTAGCCTCCTGGCTCCTACGAGTGAAGTCCACCATCTTACCTTCGTGAATAAGTAGAGTTAAATTAGATCTGTGGCATTCCTTCCTTCATTAATAATTATTGACCACCTACTATGTGCCATATAAATCAAGAGCCAAAGCAGTGCTATTTTTGTTCCCTTGTAACTTGCAGTCAAGTGGGGGATCTGCAACCTTGCTTTCGGCCTTCCGTGTTGTGTGATTTTGTTGAGTGAGTTTCCCCTCCTCTGTCATCCTCAGACTGCTCTACCAAGAACTCTTCCTCATGAGTTTCACCAGCCAAAAAAAAAAAAAAAAAAAAAAAAAGCTATGACCTGAGTATGGTGTGCTGTTTTTAGTTAAACAATTTTAGAGATAGAAGATCTCCTAGTTTATCAGTTTATCTGCATCCCTTTCCTTGAAAAAGACTCCTAATGGATGACCATTTAGTTTCTGCTCCAAAACCTTTTAAAAGGGTATAATTCCAGTTTTTATCAAATTTCTTGCAATATAAATTCAGTATTTTACAATTTATTCATATGGTCGTAAAAGGAAATGAAGTCAGTATAGCACAGTCTGACCTCAAAGGATCCATGTTTAATCTGAGTGATTACCTATTTCTTCCTAGATTCTGACAATTTAAGGGAATATTTCAACAACTTGTTTTATTCAGGGACAAGATTTTAAGTCACAGATTTTCAGTATCTATCTTTTTCTCCTATTGAAAATAATACAGTTGCTCAAGTTTTCTGTCATTTTCCTCACTCTCTCTGTAACTATGAGACTGCACATTAAATAATCTTTTCTATATCACCGATGTCTTTCCCATTAGAGGCTTTCTACTATATCTTGGACTTTTTCTCCATTCTCTTTGAGTAACAGGTAAATCCATGGCTTTTTCTTATTCAGTCCTAGAAAACAGATAATATCTAAAATACCCTTCTTAACCAGGAGTGATTTTGTCCCCCCAGGGGTCATTTGACAATATCTTGAAGACATATTTGATTGTCACAGCTGAAAGAGAAGCTGTGACTGGCATCCCATGAATAGAAGCCAAACACACTTGCTGATAATCTTACAATGCACAAGGTATCACCTTACGGCAAATAATTATTTGTTCTAAAATGTCAACATTGTTGAGCTTGAGATAATTGGATTTAAAACAATTCAAATAGTTATTCATTTTTATTAAGATGTTTTCTTAAGGATTTCTGCTACATCTCCTTTTACATCTAGTTAGAGAAGCTACTGGAAATGGAAATATTTTAATATGCTTTCTTTCTTCACTAATCTATTTTTCTCTAAACACTGGAATATTTATTTGCCTGTACTAGGCATTCTAAGTAATATAAAGATCAATAAATCCTTGTGTCTGGTTTTCTAGTGAAAATCAGTATCTGTGAGTTAAGATAATTATAATGAAAGTAAGACTGGTTAATTATGTCAGAACAGACAGAAAATTCCAGAGGAAGTTGGAAGAATTGGTTATTGCTGGCTGGAGGGATATAGATGATATAATGGGTGGTAGTGTTGGAACTGGGTTTTAAGGAATAGTCGTGATTCAAACATGCTGAAGTGAGGGAACAGTTGGGAAGTAATAAAGTGAGAAAGCACATGGAACTAAGGTAGATCAGGGGACCATCAGCGGTGGCCAAGCTTGGCTTGAGGTTGAGCACATAAAGGGATGTGGTTAGGAAGTTTTCTGCTTCTTACCCAGATGTTAATGGTGTAGGCCAAATTGTTGTTTCTTTTGAAAATATGCATATCAGGATCATTATAGCCTTTTAACTTTTCTGAGCAAAAATTATGTCAAATTTTCGTATTATATATTGAACAAATCAGAATTTTTCATTATAAGCTAAGCTTGTTTGCATTGTGCTGAGTTTCTTTCCACGGTATTTTTCTTGCTTTTCCACCAGCTGATATTTGTCATAGTCAGTAAGCACAAACTCTATTTTTTTTTTTTTTGAGCCTGAAAATTCACCTTGAATATGCACATTCTCACAGCTTATTGGGTCACAATAACCCAAAATGCATAATTTCGAAGAGGTTTCAGTGATTCACTCCTACAGTGTAGAATGAAAAGAAATTCTATCCTGAGATAATAAAATTTGCTATAAAATGTCTTTGGAAATACCCACCAAAATATGGTATTAGAATAGAGGGGCAGTGGAGAATTAGCTTTCCTTCTGTGGCCTGGGAGTTTCATCAAATTCCCCCACCCTGGGGCTTGATTTAAACAGTTGATTCCTCAACTCCTCTCAATGTTGAATAGCTTGAATCATAATGGGGAAGGAACTGAGGACATCTTTTTTCATTTTTTCTTCTTACAAGTACAGTAGGTAATACTTGTGAAACTAAAGTTTAAAAACCAGGGTTCTAGAAGATGAAAGAGTCAGACTACTCAGGCTGAGGTTAAACATCTTGTGGATGTGATAGTCAAAAGTGTAACCAGAAATGTGGCTATGTGGGGATAAGTGAGGCTGAGGACACTGACTGAATTATGTAGACAAAAAGGATGGAGATGGGAGAAAACATAGAGAATAAAGTGAAAATACTTATTTGTCAATGATTAACATTCCCAATGGAGAATTATAGTTTAAAAAAATAAATGTATTTATTTTGTGAAAATAGAGATTTGCATGCCTAATAATTAATTACCAGATTGATTTTGGGGATTTGCCTGCACATGGTTATAAAAATACCTTGCTGTTTTAGGATTCTCAGAACAAGGAAAGTTGAGGACACAAATGCTACCCTTTTCCCTTTTGTTGAGTTAGTTAAAAATATTAAGAAACCATATTCATTTTCTTAGAGATTCTACCTACATTTGTCCTCCAGTAGTACAGAACTTTAAGGTAATGGTAACTTTAAAGGTTGGTTTTTTTTTTTTTTTCATTTTTCCTATTATTATTATATATGCATAAATTTCATAAATACTTACCTTGTTTTATGCACTGTAAATATTTTCCCATTGACCTGGGTATTGTACTCATGTTTTATTCTGTAATCTTTTTTTGTAAGTTTATTTATTTGGTGGGGAGGTGCAGAGAGAGAGGGAGAGTGAGAATCTCAAGCAGGCTTCGCTCTGTCAGTGCAGAGCCAGATGCAGGGCTCAAACTCAGGAACTGTATAAAATCATGACCTGAACCAAAATCAAGAGTTGGATGCGTAACCACCTGAGCTACCCAGGCACCCCTATTCTGTAATCTAGTATGCATGTACTAAATATGCCTATGATTGTCAACCTTAAAGGGGTTATGTCTACATAATTCCTGTCACATATAAATGAGTTCTTAATAAATATTTTTTTGATGATGAGGATGGTTCTCTGTATACCTCGTTAAAAGAATCAAATTCACTTGCAGTAGGATATTTATGGCCTTTATAACATTATCATTTCTTAGCACAGTTATTTTTTCCTCTGTAAAATCAAAAAGCTGATGCCGATGCCATCTGACTGTGTTGAGATGATTCTATGTAATAATTATGTAAAGCACTTAGCCTGGGAGGTGCCCAATAACTATCATTCCTGTCTTTGCTTGCTTATGTAATAGAATTGACTAAAATAATTCCTGGCTTTCCTCTACCTTGTGCAAATTTACAGTACAGACTACTTTGACTGAATGTGGAAGATTGGAACACTTCTGTCTGTATTCAATGTTTCTCCCCGCAGACCCCCTCCTAGAGGAGGTTTACACAGCCCTGCCCTGTTCAACTTAAGCATTGCCCTGTAACTAGCAGTAGCAAATGAAATCCCAGTACAAGTGATGAGCCACTTCCTAGCGGAGGTTTCAGAGCCAGCGCATGACTCACAGTGTTATTTCTTCCCTTTGCCTCAAGGACAGGCAATGCTTCATTCACAACTGCTTCATCAGCCTGAGTCCAGGGAGAACACTCTCTGAACCTAGAGCAGAGATAAAGCTGACCCACAGTGAACACAAGTCATGAATGAGAAATAAATACTTGTTGTTGGAAACCACAGAGATTTTGTGGTCCTTTTATGTAGCATAAATAATCCCCACAAGGAATTTTGTGAGGGATAAATAGCAAGGAATACTTGATCAGAGCCTATTTGAAGTGCTACCTTACATCTTAGGCTCTCCCCAGCCATTGAAGCAGGTCATAGGAGTCCCTTTAGCCTTTCAAGTCTTGTCTGGCTCCTCTCTTGACACCCTGTCACAGCCAGCTCTAAGATATTATAAACTGTTTGAGGAATATGTGCTCCTTTGTAATCTCCACATATACGGTATGTGCCAAGCAACTTCTGCAAATATAACTGTAGTGTTGAGTAGATATATTTTACATTTGAATGTAAAGCAAGCTTTGGTGGGTCAGTATACCAATGGTAAATGGATACTGCTGGAAGTCAATATGAACAGGAATGAGAAAGTTGTACCTAATTTAGAGGCCCAAAAGTTTTTGGGGAGGCCTATTGTTCCTAGAGCCCAGGAGAAATCATCCTATATAATTCTACCAACAGTGCCAGGTTCAGATGCTCATTTAAGGGAAAAACATTTTTATAATTTTAGCATTTTCTGAATTCTTCCCTCAGTGAGTCATAGCATTTACCCTAAGCCATTTGGGCTATGGCAGTAGAATTCTTCTGAGAATTTAAAGACAGTCTAAATGGATTCTGAGCCCACATTCTTATAAACAGGATGCCCCTGTTCTATTTTAATTAGAAATATCAGTTTGATACAAACAGGCTCACTAAGAAATATTTATCAGCTTGTTAAATGAGCTGCTTTTGTTACTTATAGAGCAAGTGTCATAAAAATATTCAAAATTTAACAGAATTTCACCAACCATTCAACACAAAGGAGTAGACCACTTTTTGTCCATTTCTTTTCCTACAGCAAGGGTTTTCTCTAGGCACCAATACATCTTAAATATTTCTCTGTATCATTAAGTGTGGATGAACTTGAGAATACTCAGATATTTTTTATGTTAGATTTTTATGAGAAGGTACCTGGACAAATGGATATATTGCATGGTCATTTGGCAGATATTGATGAATACTATCCTAACTGGATATATTATTGAAGATTTGTCTTTTACTGTTTATGCATTCAGAAATGTAGATTAGACTCGGACTAATCTGGTGTCAGATGCCATGAATATTGTGTGTCACCATAGTGAAAGAACAGCTTTTTCTGTTTTTGTCATTTGTGATAAAATCTCTTAAAGTTTTTTCAGTTTGAAAAGTTTGTTTTAACATGGAATGATAACGAAATAACTGAAACAAACAAACAAACAAACAAAGAAACAAACAAACACTAAATCATCTATTTTGTGTTAAGCAGACCAGAAAAATTTGGGTGCATAAAGGTATTATTAATCTAAATTACTAAACTAAAGTCAGCTGCACTGGTTTTTGGATATTGAAACTGTGAGCAAACAAAATGCTAAAGTAGCAGCAGTATCAACAAGAGAAACTAAAATAAGGTTTTGGATAATGTTTTAAGAGGGAGATTCTCAAATTGAGGAGACATGAGCTGTTTGGTCTGCATATCTCTCCCTTGGATTTGCTAGAAGTGTCAATTTACAATATTATGAATTTTCTCCCATAACAAACTAATTTTATAAGAATGGCTATCCTATTTAGTAAATCTTAAATTCTCCTGTAGATTAGGATGTCAGACTTAAATTTATGTGCCAACAATTGCTAAAGGCTGTCTGCATTGTAGTGTGGAGAAGAACTCAGATGCCATATACAGACTCAGAAAGAAAAAAAGATCCTGACAAGTGAATGATATTTGCTATGTTTGGGAAGGGGGGTGTGGCTGTGCCATATTTTTTCAAAAAAGTTTTGATGTTTCTTTATTTTTGAGGGACAGAGAGACAGAACATGAGCCGGGGAGGGATGGAGAGAGAGGAAGACACAGAATCTGAAGTGGGCTCCAGGCTCTGAGCTGTCAGCACAGAGCCCCACATAGGGCTCAAACCCATGAGCTGTGAGATCATGACGTGAGCCGAAGCCAGACCCTTAACTGGCTGAGCCACATAGGTGCCCTGTGGCTGTGCCATATTGAGGGAGTATCATAAGTACCATGAATTTGACGTCTTTGTCCCATAATTGGGGAATCATTATGTAAAAGTAGATTTTTTCCTTCCTCATATTCTCCAGGAATGATTACAAGGTGATTTCTTCCTTGATTGCTTACTACAGTTTTATTTAATATTGCTAAAATCTCATTTATTTTCCAAGATGTTGGTGTATCCCCATCTTGGGAGAAGTTTAAGTGGTAGTTTACTCAGGAGGTATATAAGACTTTATCAAGATCTAAGGATATGTTTGAAAGAAATCTTGAAGAAAAAAAATACTAAAACTCATTCCTTAACAGTATTGCTCAGTACTTATTATGGATGTGAGTTGTAATAGTGATGGGAGTTGGGAAAGTTTGAAATGAAAAGAGATTTTAAATGATATGTTAAAGTTGAAAGAATTTTGGATTATATAAATTTACGTGAAAACTTACTCATGAGTAAGATATGGAGATACTATTTTCCTACCCCACCAATGCCAACATGCTTCATGAGGTCAATAAGGGTTAACAAAATATGTAAGCACATTTGTATAACATTACTCTGGGACTCTGGTAATCCACTCTTGATAGAAGGATCCCAAGTACTGATATTTCTATTGGTATTTCATTTTCACTGCATTTTTTTGGCTACTTTTTAATTTCCCACTTTTCTTGAAGGGAGGTTGAATTATGCTAGGTATAATTTATTCTATATTCTATATTCCAGTTTTAAGATAATTAATTTACTTCTCATATGCACATTTTATTTAATAAGCTATTAAAGAATATATATATATTCTATATTCCAGTTTTAAGATAATTTACTTCTCATATGCACATTTTGTTTAATAAGCTATTTTATTGAAGCGTAACTTGCCACAAAGTGCAGATATCAAAAATATACAAATTTATGAATTACGACTAAGTGGACACACTGTGGAACTGCCACACAGGCCAAGAAATAAAATATTACCAGTATCTTACTCTTCTCTTCTCTCAGAGGTAACCAAGTGTCTAACTTCAAGTATTATAAGATTTTCCTGTCTTGAACTTACATGTACACCATTTTTGAACAATATTATGCTTGCAAAATTCACCCATGCTATAGTGTATATTTGGTGTGTTTCTACTTTGAGCTATTGTTAATGGGGCTATACATATTCTTAAACGTGTCTTTCAGCACACCAATGTATGAATTTAGTTAGAATGTACATAAGAAAAACAAAAAGGAAAAATATATACATAGGAATGGAATTGGTTTGTTATCAAGTATGTGTATGTTTAGTTTTAGTAGAAAGTGCTAAGTAGTTCTCCAAAATAGTTAAACAAGTTACATTTCCAAAAGAAATATGTGAGTTCTAGTTGTTCCATATCCTTAGCAACAGTGGTTATTGTCAATTCTTTCAACTTTAGCTTTCTGTTGGTGTGAAATGGCATCAATTGTGGTAAATTTGAATTTCCCTGATGATTGATGAGAATGAGCACCCTTTCTTAAGAATTTGGGTATCATATTTTGTGAAGTGTATATTTCCCATTTTTAAATTGAGTTGTTTGTATTTGTTTTAATGTCTATTTTGAGAGACAGAGAGAGGGAGAGAGAGAGAGAGAGAGGGAGAGAGAATGTGGGTGATGGGCAGAGAGAAGGAGAGAGAATCCCAAGCAGGTTCCACATGCGCTATCAGCCCAGAGCCCCACATGGTGCTCAATACCACAGATCATAAGATCATGACCCGAGCTGATCAAAAGTCTGAAGCTTAACTGAATGAGCTACCCAGGTGCCCCAAGTTGTTTGTATTTTTATATTAATTTGTAGAAGACTTCATTTCTTCTGTATTCAAGTCCTTTGCCATTTTTATATATTACAAATGTTTCTGCCTGGCTTGCTTTCATACTCTCAGTGGTGTATTTTGATTTAGAAAAGTTAAAAAAATTTGTTTACTGTTTATTAATTTTTGAGAAAGACAGAGGCAGAGTGTGAGCAGTGGTGGGGCAGAGAGAGAGGGAGACACAGAATCTGAAGCAGGCTTCGGGCTCTGAGCTGCCAGCACAGAGCCCAACGTGTGGCTCGAACTCATGAACTGCAAGATTATGACCTGAGCTGAAGTCGGACGCTTAACCAACTCAGCCACCCAGGTGCTTCGATTTTAAAAAGTTTTTAATTTTACTGTAGATCCTTTACTATATCTCTTTTTATTATGATTAAGGGCTTTCTAAACCCTTTTCAAGAAATCTTTATCTATTCAAACTGATGAAGTTAGTCTATGTATTTTCTAGATTCTTGACTGTTTATTGCCTTTCACATTTGGATCCATGATTTGGAAGTAATCATTCATGGAATAAGAAGGGATCAAGAATTACTTTTTTCTGATATAGATATGCAATCAGATCAGTACTATTCATTGATAATGTTATTCTTTACTACTCTGTATTGCGGCTTCATCATGAGTCGTGTGCTTATATTTGTGAGTCTACTTATAGACTCTTTAATGTGTTCTAATGCTCTGATTGTCTCCCCTTCCATCAACACAACTTAACTACTATCAACTGTCTTAATTACTGTATTGTAATATGTCTTGAGATCTGCCAGTAAGCCATGCTGGTATATTTGAGTATCATATATTTTCAGAGTTCCTGGTGAAACTTTATATAAAGTCAGAGCTTTATAAAATGCTATATTCATCTTTAAATTTCACCATGACATAATTTTTCTTACCTGTGTAACAGAAGATTTCTCAGATATAACCTATTTCATGAGTTGAGTAATGTTTATTTTTAAAAACACTACCTAAATACTGCTGCTGCTGCTGCTATTACTTGTACTACGACCTCTGTTGCTAATGTCATGGTGAAAAAGGGCTTTATGAACTCTTTCAAGGGAAAATAATGCAAGGAATTTAGCCACATTCCTAAATGTGTCCATATATTTTTTATTCAAATAAGAGCTAAAAATATCTACTTCACATGAGTCCCTCTAAATGTTTTTCATTCCTACTTAATGTATATTCTATGAAAGTACTGAACATCCATAAATAGTATGTAGGATTTATTTGTCAGTGTAATAGGTATATTTTAACAGCATCTCAAGTTTGTGACCAAAGTCTCAACTAGCTATTTTTGTTTAATCAAAGTGTAGAGAAAAAAAAAAGTTCATTATGTTCCTCCTAGCTGTTTAAAAGAGTTCAGCCTTCCCTGTGCATAGTTTCTCTGTATAACACTTGGTGGAATTGTAATGCTTTTACTGTCACCTCTAAATATCATTACACCTTAGAGAATCTGCAGAGTTATGTAACACTGTGATTAAACAGAATCACACCCCTTTCATAGCACAGACTTCGAATTTTGCTGATGTAGAATATGCAGAATCCCAAGATATCCAGCTGTCTTACCTAAAGTTTATAGGAAGGAAGAAAGATGAACCGACTGAGGAGAAATTAAGAAAAAACCCTCTTGAAGTACAAATGAGGAGGAATGGACAAAAATAAATCAAGCTTCCATAGCTTCACATATAGCCTTCTTCACCAACAATATTTTCTTTCATTCTTGGCTTACTGCCATGAAGAAATTCAGAATTTGAAAGCAAATTGATTATTAAAAAGATAAACTTAGGGCACCTGGGTGGGTCAGTTGGTTAAGCGTCTGACTTCAGCTCAGGTCATGATCTCGTGGTTTGTGAGTTCGAGCCCCGCGTTGGGCTCTGTGCTGACAGCTCAGAGCCTGGAGCCTGTTTCAGATTCCCTGTCTCCCTCTCTCTCTGCCCTTCCCCCGTTCATGCTCTATCTCTCTCTCTCAAAAATGAATAAACATTAAAAAATTTTTAAAAAGATAAACTTAATGTGGAAATGAGGAAGGTAATTAAAAAAGAACAAGAATATTTCTAATCCCTGAGATTTTCAGAGGAGTGAAGTAAACCAGATTTGTAGATCATATGGTGCTACAGTGAAAAAAAAATACACAGCAGAAAAATTATTCTTTGTTTCAGGGATAAAAATGTTATGTTTTTCATAGTTGACATCTCTGTCACACTCAGGTTACTGAAGCAAACATCCAATGAAGGGAGTTAACATAACAATGAAAGGAGTTAGCAACAGAGCTCAGCTATTTAAGCAATACAACAGACATCACTTATACAGGTCAATTACAATTTTTAATAATTAAAAACAAGAAGAAAAATGTTCAGTCTCACATGACACTGTCTAATTTGGTGACTTTCACACATTTCAAAACTGAGACTTGAGGGTGAGTGCAAAGAGAATGTAGGCCTGGCTGACACATCCAGAGTTCCCGTGAATGCTGCTGGAGAAGTCACTAACCTTCATCCGGAGCTGACACCCCACTTCCGGAGAGCAAGCTCACCTTCTAACCATATCTCAGAAAACTTGCCTGTCATGATTATGTCTGTGTTGCTCAATATTGGTTTTATTTCACTCTGGAGAGTCAGAGTATTTAATGAATAATTATTTGCCACTATTTTTTTTTATCCCATGTTCAATTTTCTACTCCTACTTCCTAAGCTTGGATTTATTTTCATAGTACTCTACTAATTATGTAGGTTATCAAATACTCTAACAAGGCAGGCAGTGACAGGTCTGCTCCCAGTTAAGGTGAACTCTTCAAAAATGTTTTTCTTCAAGAACCCAGAACTGCTGCAACTCAATGTTTCAGTCCTACAAGTATGGACTTAGGGGAAAATGTCATGAACTGATGTTTCTATGTATGTATGTTATTGCTCATGAAGCAATCAACTCATTCAGCCATTCCCTGTGTCCAGCACCTTGGAGGTAAGGGGTAGTTATATCTGAATGAGCTCAATTGGACACATTACCAAAGCTTGGCTGAGAAATCACCCTGTGTTTGTTTTTTTTTTTTTCTCATTCATTTGCAAGAAGTGTCCTTGTTACCTCCTTTTTACTCTTCAACCTGATCTTGCTCTTTTGGAAAGGTCAGTGGAACTTCTCATGCACTATATTTCTTTGATAATGCTGTTGTTTTGTACCTTCTGTCACTGGCAATCTGTGATTCCTATTATTTATTTCAGAAGTATGAATTCATCCATAATGGGGGGTAGGCTTCAATTTTCTAGCATGTGCTTCCCATGTTTATGTGAAACCTCTCACAAATTCATTTAACTTTAAATTTTTATTCCTATAATTGGAAAAGTGGTGATTTCCTTGTATTTATGATTATGAAAAGCCTAAGAGCACAAACTAAGATTTAAATGACTACTGTGTTCTAGGCACTCTCATGATATTTGATATATGTAACTGACTAAAGATATATATTTACATATTTCAATGCATCATTTTACTGTATCATTGAATAACTTAGAAAACTGAAGCTCAGAAATGGAAAATTATTTGTCCAAAGCCACACATTGAGTAGTTGTTTAGTACAGAGTTCTGATGCCAGCCTGCTTTTGAACTATTCCTTCCTTCGCCAGCACTGGCAGGTGATTATTTGAATGCTTACTATGTGTCAAGCCCTGTGTTAAGAGCTACTTTATTTTATTCAATCTTCACAGCTATGTGAACGTGTAATTCCCATTATATACATTTATAATGAGGCTAAACTCAAACCAACTTCATGTTTCAAGGGTTTAAGAGACAGTAAGTACAAACTTACTGTCAAGAAGCACTTCAAGATTCAGACTTGGGCCCATATGAGGTCACAACCGGGTTCTTTCTCACTGTGCTAGAGGACTCCCCATTAGTCATCAGGAAGTGAGAAGTTATCTGAATGGATTTGGGATTCTAGGCAATGGTTCTCAGCTGGGCCTCACACTAGAATCATCTGAGGTGTGGGCTCCACACCAGATCAATTAAATTAGAGTATTTTAGGGGAGGAGCTGAGTCTATTTTTGAATGTCGACAGGGCCTATAATAATGTGCATCCAGGCTGAGAACCATTGCTTTGGTTGTAATTAAGTCCTGTCTCATTTTCCTTCTTCTTTGCCATTAGTTGGTGAGTTCTGTCTTCAGGCCCAGGCCTGTTCTGGTTCCAATGCCAACCACGGTATAGGCAAGGACCTCAACCTTAGTGTCCAATGAGGTGACTTAGGTACATTTACAGGTGAGTTAAAAGTGATACAAAAATCTGGTTCTTACTAATTTAGGCAAAATACTATTTATTGGCTCTAGAAAGCTTTCTGATATGAAATGCAGCTTAAATTTGGGGTTCGTACAATGTCACATGGACTCATCTCTGCATTTCACTTCCTCCAGAGTGGCACATTTTTAGGATAATTATCAATGCCCTACTTCAATAAAAGAGATGGGCCCAGTAGCGGAAATGCAATCCCTAGAATTCAGCCTGTTAGGCTCTGATTGGCCTAACGAGAGTCCTGATTGGACTCAGAGGAGAGTCCTGTGTCTGTTCCTGCAGCATGCTCTGTAGATAAGGTATTCTCCGCATGGGAGTTGGCTTATCCTAGGCCACCGGTTCTATTTCTGCAAACAGAAGGGAGAATCACCTTTAAACTCAGTAGGGAGTTGGGGATAGGGAGAAGTTCTAACAAAACAAAACAAAAAGATTAACATACAAATTGCCTTAATAAAGGAAAAGAATCCTTTCAAGCCTGTCTTTAGTTTGCGTATTATATTTACCTGAAGACCCAGCACTCGCACCAAGAGATTCTGATTGAGCTCTAGGTGTTCACCTAGCCTTGAATAGCACCATCTCCTTTTGTTTCCTGTCCATTATCCATCTTGTTTCTGGGACTGACCCACAACAATAAAATCCACCTTACTTAGCTAAAAACTTAGTTCTTTCTTTAAATGTTGTCAGCTCTTAGGGGAAACAAAACAAAGAAAACAATGTTTTAAATTATCTTCTGAAGTTAATTTGTGACACACATAACAACAAACCCACTTCGCTCTGACCCATCTGTCTACCGGATTTAGAAACCAATTTCTCGTTAAGATTTTGGTTAAATCCTTTTCAGCTTTCTAGGCCTCAAGTTGCCTATCTGTAAAATAGCAAAATGATGCTCTATGATCTAAAGTCTCTTCCAGTTGTAAAGTTCTATAAATTTATTCTGACTTCATTCTACTTTGTCTTTTTTTTCTAATAATTAAATCATATCTAATGAAATTTGAACGACAAGAAGTTTTCCTATTGTTCAGGTTCTCACCTTTGTCCTCATGAAATTATTAATTGTGTCATGGTTATTCTTAGCAATGTCCAGTTTTGTGACAAATTATATGGTCACTATAGAGACTGTTGTTTGAGAAGACATGTTGCCATCTTGCTTTCACTACTAATAGTATTTATCAAGCAATTACCATATGCTAGATTCTGTTGTGAGTACTTTATATCTTTAATTTACTTACTCCTCACAACAACCCTAACAGCCAGGCACTATTATCAACACCATTTTATAGATGAGAGGAATGAACTTCAGAGACATTAAGAAACTTGCTAAAGATCACTGAGCAAATAAATGATGGAATGCTGTTTTCTCTTGCTTCACACATTTAATACATTTATTAACTTAATTTAAATTAACAAAAATAACATGAATGGAAACACTAAGTCAAAATATTTATCAAAGCTTTAGAACCCAAATAATATCTATCATCACCAATGATAACCAAAATTGCAATCTAGAGGATGCCAATTATGACAAGCTAGTGTAGGCAAAATCCTACAAAGAATAGTACAGGGAAATTTATGATATCACACATGTAATGTATTTCCTCGGGTAAAAAAAAATCATATTGGCTCTCTCACCCCAAATACATAGTTTTAGTGATAAATTAGATCTTTTAGTATATATATTATATATATATATATATACTTAGGATATATCACATGTGATTATATATATATATGTATATACATATATATAATGTATATATGTATATATAGTATATACTAATCTATCTATATATAGTATATATAGTATATATAGTTTAATGATAAACTAGTATATATATATGTACAGCATACGATAGTGTATGATAATATGTGATAATATATATATACACAATCATATAGTGTGTGTATACATATATACATGTATGTATATAAAATAGTAATTCTGGTATAAGATGTGCCATATATATGTATTTTATGTATATATATATATATACTAATATATGTATTATATATTGTGTATATGTCTATGTGCATATATATGTGAATGTATATATATAATACATATATGGAACATCTTGTATCAACATTTACCTAATAAACATAAGTGATATGTATGTTTAATAAAGACTATATTTTCCCCCTGTTTTTGACTTGATTTGCAAATTCCTCATTCTTTTTTCTTTATTTCTTGCTTAAAGAAATGGGTATGGAAATATTTCAGTTACTATAACATTACAATTTTATTTTAATTTTTTGCCTTTTTTATTTATGTATTTGTTTTCTCTTAGTTGTCCTTAAGTTAAACTGCTAAAAATTATTAGAATTGTATATAGATAAATGTCTTAGAAAACTGTTTTCTCAATCTTTTTTTTAAAGATTACTGTGTGACAAACTTGTCTGATTCTAAGTATTGTCTAGGGATCCCCAATCCAAATCTACTGCTTTGAGTTTCTAGGGGAAATGCCTAGTAATTGCTACTTTTGACAAGAATCACAGATGAATCTTAAGATCAAGGTCTTAAGAACACGAATGTCTGGGAAGCACTGTTATAGACTAGGAATGATTTTTGTTTTATTGAATTGAACACAAAGTCTGACAGAAACCTTGTTTACAAGGACATTGGATAAAATTTGAAATTGCACAATAGTATTTATATAAAATTTTGTAAAACAAATTTTTGTACTGGCAAATATGTTTTTGAACTCTGTGAGTAGATTTATATTTAGGGGGAATGAATTTACTAAAAAATAAACTTGAAGATCAAGTACACACTAAACTCCTTGAATTTCCCAAAATGCATTAGTTCTTTTTTTGATAACTTGAATTTATTGGCATTAATTCTCAGGGTAAGAAATAGCGTCATGTATGTTTTTCTCTAATGATTTAAATGAAAATGACTAGAACTATATTTATTTACCTACTTTTTTAGTTTTTCTAATATTAAATATGAAAATACACATTCACTTTCATTAAACTTGTTAGAAAACAATTTGGAGCATCTTTGTATATTTTAACAACACAAATTATTTTGTTATTGATGTGATTCTCTAAAACTGTAAATTTTGCCGCTTTTGCCACAAAGTTACAAGTCTGTCACATTTCCCAGTGATTGACAGAGGGCCCTTGATTTAGGCCAGCTGTTGGAGTGCTGTGCACTTACTGCTAAAGCTTTCTGGAGGCCTTGGCTATCACATTTTCATCGAATGTGAATTCCTTTTTGTACGTGTACATATTGTACAGAGAACAGAAGAGCTCACAGCAGCCCCTAAACGGCATCTGTTCTTTATAGTGAGATGAAGAAGCTGCAGAAGGTTTGTAGAAACTTGCTGAAGCTTGTTGTCACTTAGCAGGAAGTGTTTAGAAGTTTGCGAAGAACAGAATTACAATTTGTCAAATGTTGCAAACTTCACAGTGAGCACACAATGTCTGATTTCACCGTTGCTCTAAATAGGATTGCATTTTCTATATTTCAAAATGACCAACTTTCTTTTTTTGTAAAATACTAACAATTCTAGCACAGGAATTCGCAGTCACTCAGGTGAGACACATTCTTCTTTAATTTTTACCTTTTTTTTTTTTTTTTTTTTTTTTATTGGTGTGGTGGGTGTTGGAGGCAGGGGGAGGTAGAGAGAGTGGGGAGATGTGGGGGGGGAGGGAGGGCAATATTGTAGAAGTCACAGTCTCAACAGTCCTGGCACCTGCCTTGCTGATTGAGATGAAGAAAGTTTTTTTTCATCATTATTATTATTATTATAAACTTTACTTTCAGTCTTAGAAGAGATTCTTGAAAAAGGCAGTGAAGTGCAGGAGTGAAGGGGGAGGTGGGGGGTGGGGAAGCACTGTCTTTTTTCTATGATTTGCTTGACTTAGTTTGGTTAAAGAGAAAGATAGTGTTGCTTTGGTTAAAGAAGAATCCGATAGGTGTTAGGAGTTCACCAGAAATAAATTATTGCTATAACACTATCTAACTCAACCAAATTAGTTAGCATTGTGAGGTACGAGAAAACTAGGTTGCACCTAACTTTTTCCATTATTTAAAAAACCAGGGCCCATAAGGCATTGTTTAAGTCCTGAAGTCTATTTTTTTTTTTTTTTTTTTTTTTTTTTTTACTTTTTCGGGCTAAGAGTGCATATACATGGAATTTAACCTCAACATTTGGAAAGTCAGCTGCGAATTAATAAGGCTTCTGGAGTTTGGAAGGCTTTCTCATCTTTATTTTTCCTACTGGTACATGTTGTCCTTTCAAGAGAACCTGGATAATCTAATAAATTCTGGGTTTTCTCTTTAACTTAAATTTTATGATTTCCTATTCAAAATACTTGAAGCTTTTCCTGAGGTGAGAAAAAATATATTTATATATATTTATTGTTTTCAGATCTTTTCTGAAGGATTGCCTCATGTTTTAGCTGTTCTTATTCTTGGATTAACTCTCAACTGTATGTCTCTAAAAGTCCATGCCAGCAGGATTGGAGAGAGATTCTCTTTCCTTTCACGAGTGGAGTTTAAGCAAACAGAATGGAATGTGCTAGAATGTGCTGGGGCTGGTCGTTGTAGCACCTTCCTGCCACCCGTTAGCTTGTTTGCGTCATGCAGGTCTGAAATGGCACTGGGTTCCTTTGAGGGTTTGGAAACAATGTGAGTATTCTCTCATTCATTTACTTGTCATGTTAAGAGACATCCTTTCTAACAAGGTTTCTAACATACAATGTTGAACTTCATTTATAACTTTTGCAAATGGGACCCTTTCTAATTATTTTGAAGAAGTCTTAATTTTGCGGCTTGGTTGAAAATCTGATCCTTTTGGAGCTAAACTGGGCCTGCTCTGTTGTTGACTTAGGGAAAGTGGGAAAAAAAAGAAAGGATAATTTCTGCAGGTTCCTGGCATACTTGTTCTAGAGTGGGTATAAATGACCATTTGATGAGTTGTTTCAAGGGAACTTTATGAGCACCCCAAGAACTGATGAAGAAACTCATTAATTCCTCAGGAACATTACCTCCCTTAATGAAAGGAAAACAGTCTATTGGCCCTTTAATAGTAATCAAGTGAAATGCAGCTACTTCTAGGCTTTGATTTTCAATCACCATTTGTAGGAGGCCTCACTTTTTACCATTAAGTCTAGCCAGAAACTATTACAAAGCAGTTTAATTGTAACATGGATCCTCTTTCACTATAAAGATCTCGTTCTAACTCAGGATTACTTTTTCAAATAATTCGGAAACCTTACAAATAGTCTCTCATAAAAATGAGCTTTTAAGCTACCAACTTGATGTCACTAAGTGAGGAATTGCGAAGAGCGCACACTGTCATTTGTACCGGACATTGCAAACATACAATGTGTAATAGATGTAAATAACCTCAAGAGGATAGATAATAAAAAAGGAAAATAATTAGGAAGTGATGAATTTTGAATATTTAATACCTTTGTTTATAATATAATTCATTTAACTATGTTTCTCTTATTTAATTTTTAATACTGGCTGTCTCGACAATCAACTGGAAAATTTCTGAAAATTCAACAGTTGTCCTCACAAGCTTGTCCAAGCCAGGTCTAGGACACTACTGCTCGTCTTGCTGAAATTGCTTCTCTCAATTTCAAGCATTCCTTTTATGATGAGATCCTTGTATATACGGATGGCCTGGCTCAGCACATAAATGTCCAGTGTCTTTCAAATATCCGCTTGAAATATCAAAATCTTATGTAATTTATTATACTTCCATCACAGTGAACGATGTGTCAAAAATAAGATCAGGTTCACTGTTTCCACATTTCTTCATTCCCCTGCCCATCCCATACTAGTTCTCCTTTTCATTCTTTCCCATATATGTTAAATAGCATCATTTTTGTCTCCATTGCAGTATTCGTGGCTATGTGAGATGTAAGGTTATTAAAATTGCAGTTTGCTCTCCTTATTTTCCCAACAAACCAAAACCTGGCAGTCACTTTGAAAGAAATGCCAGCCTTGTTAAAACTTTGAAGAATTGTATGTATCAGTAATATAATTGTCCTTCACCTGTCATTATAATTTACCATGTGTGTCCAATTGACCCTTTTAGTTTATTTATTTATTATGTCATTTTATGAAAAATAGAGGAAAAAGTGAAAGACAACTTTATTAGAGGTTTTAATAAGAATTTGAATAAAACAAAACCTCTTTGAGTCAAATAAATTTTGGAATTCAAGCATCAGAACTGATGAAAGCTTACTGTCATATTTCTTCTTAGCTAAACTAGATACTTCAGATTTTTGTTGCAAGTGTTACACGATGAAGTCCTGTCTTTTGAATGACTAACTGAATGAGAATACCCTATTTCCTTTTCGTCTTTAGAAATATATTGTTCATTAAGGATATCATCATTTAACGTCTCATAGTCTGAGATCTGAGATCTTTCCTACAGACTACCATCGCATGTCCTTTCCTAGATCTCATCCCTTTCACAGTTGGACAGTATAAATGCCCACATCCCATGACCAAAAAGTAGGAGAAGTGGGGAGAGCCAGATAACACCTTGCCACTACATTCATCTGCTTTATCCTGGGAGTAGTTTATATTTTCTTCTAGTGAATCTTGCCATCTGGTAACGATCCATCTATAAATACTGACAGATCTAGGTTTCTAGACTAACCTCGAATTCTTGGTTTCTTCTGATATGGTCAGATGAATTTCAAATTATATCTTGCCTGCCTAACAACTAGGGAAAGGCAAAAAGCTTTCTAAGTTAATATATATGATGTCATGGCTGGATGCTCATTATGAATTGACAAGAAAATTTAGCTCTGGTGCCTTAACAGAACTCTGATATGTAAGTGGGGAGCCTAGAACACTCCTCCAATTCTGTTTGTAATTATCTCAAGTATAAACTAATACATACGGATCTATCTTGTCTTTCCAGTTACATTTTGAGATATTGAAAGAAACGTAAAGAATATTGCCTTGTCTTTCCAATACATTCCACACTGATAGGCATTTATTAAGTTTGAACTGATTTCAAAGTTGCAAACTTATTGAAGTATTTGAGATAACATATTTAAACTTAAAAAAATATGTAAGCAAAAAGAAACACTTTTTTCCCCATGAAGAAAGTGCAGACTTTAAAAACATTTCACATTTGCCAAATCTTAAATTTTATTATTCTATTTCTTCTTCTTATATGATTGTCAAACCTTACTATTCTAAATGTCTATCTTTTGACCAAATGGCAAGAATGCATTTCCTTAAAAACCATTGTTACCAATTATTCTGCCAATCATAGGTATTGCTCTTTTGTGCTGTAAGACTGTCCATATATAGGCAATAGCTTTGGAGCTCTCTACCTGCTCTTAAAATGGTTCCATAATTAATTTTGAAGCTGGTATATTAGGTTAGAGGAAATTCTAAGTTATTGTCACAAATGTTTCTAACTTTCAGGCAGAACATATGCCCTGGGTTTTGAAAAACACATTTGAAAGGAAATAAGAAATTCTGCCTGAGCTTGAGTCATATCAGCATAAACATTTTTTTGAATCTCTACCCTGACACAGGCAATTTTGTTTGAAGCCAGTGCAAACCATTGTAAAGCGATGGAAAACCTTTGCTTGGCTATGAACAAAACCTGCACATGACATGTATTTCAGGGAAGCAAAGAATTTTAGAAGGAATTGAGAGCCAAGACTGGACAAGACTGCATGCTGGGAAGTTCTGTAATTCATGGCTCATTTCCTCTCAAACATATGCATGTTAACGTTTCTTTGAAACTTCAGAGAAGAACTTACTCATGCTTTCCCATGCAAGTAACACGAGGTTCAGACAAAGAGTCTTATGATTTGTACAGGCACAAGATGCACGGCGTTTTGAAAATCCCAAGATAGCTTATGCACTCCACCCCCTCCCCCCCCCCCCCCCCCCCCCCCACCACAGTAGAAGTAGAACTGGAAGTTCTGAATCAGGAGTGTAAATGCATTGCAGTGTAACAAATATTTGAGAAATAGTAAAGGGAATACAGATTAATTACCTAGAATTCTATTCTCACATCCCACTCAAAGTTACCATTAACCATAGCCCTGCAGGTAGTTTATTTTGAGTCTGGATACTGGTGGTTAGAAAAGTATAAGTGATACAAACCATCTCAAACTGTGATGTTGGCTAGTGTAATGAGGTCCTATTTTCATTGAATTATTCCCAAACCTGGATCAAATGTATACAGACGCAACCAATCATCCAATAGTAATGTAAGCTTCCTCATTCTGCAAGTCTGGAAACAGAGGTCAAAATAGATTGATCATTTATTTATTCATTTATTCAACAAGTGAGTGTTAAGTGTTTGCTCTCGTGATTCAGTAATAGCAACATATGCTTTTTTTACGTGGTGGACTTGCCAAAGAGGTGAGATTAAGTGTGTGGGTTCGTGTCAGAGTTAAATCCTTTACTGACCCTCTTGGGGCAATAGCTGGTGACTCCAAACTCTGTGTTTTATTCTTTTCCACTCTGTCACATAGCTTACATTTTTGGATTACAACACATAAGTTATATTCTATGTTATTTGAAATGATGTCCTTTTCTAGGATAAAACATCCTTTAAGGGGCACTAGCTTAACCTTACTGTGCATTACTGAATCAAAGTACTTTTTATTATGAATACCTCTTGAAGAATATTTTTGAAATTCTGTTCTTCAATACCACTAAGTAAACAATGGTCTACTGGCATTAGATGATGTCTATTGTGAGGAATTCTTAGAAGAAAAAAAGGAAAATATGCCTTTTTTGTTGTTTGCAATGTATAATGTATTTTTTGTTGTTTGCAATGTATAAATAGAGGTTTATTGAAATTGTATGTGACTTACATATTCTGGGCTGTATTTCAATGTAAGATTTTTTGTTATGAAAGAGATGGAGCTGGTAAAATGCATTTTAACTTACAAAACCATGCATATCAGTTTGTATCTTATATTGAAACATTATCTAACCTTTATTCCTTTGTGTATATAGTTTTCACTTTTTCAACCTTCAAAAAGAACTGTTTCAGCATATTTTCCCATGGACATGGTGCTCATAAATTAAAGTTGAAACAGCATTTTGCTGTTTAGTATAACACTAGACCTCAGCAAGTGAGGCCCTGGCCCTATGTTTTAGAATGCCCCACTGATTGTAAACCCTCTCTCTCTCTCTCTCTCTCTCTCTCTCTCTCTCTCACACACACACACACACACACACACACACAATTTATTAAGGAACGTGGGCCCTGGGATTGGGTATTTAGTGGTGGTACTGATGTTTAGATATCCCTAAACATTTATTCATGACGAGCATAGTTTAGGGCCTGAGGAAATGCTTTTCCACATTTTTTGCCCCCCTCCCCCCTTTTAAATAAAAGGTAACTGTGTCCAAATGATACAAAGGGATGTTCTGGTATCACTGCCCAAGAGTTAGAATGTGAAAGGGTTTGACTGGGTGTTACCTAAGGTAAGAAAAGATTCTTACATAATAGTGTATTGTTTCCCAGTTGCTTCAAGCATCCATTTTCTTGCTTCTCTTTGTATTTCAATTTGTAATTCTAAACTAGCAAACGTAGACAACTTTACAATATTAAACAACCATTGAAAAGACAGGAGAGTCGATATTCCATATTTAAGAGATTTTAGGTCAATTTATGGTATGTGGGCCTTATTAATCCTCTTGTCTCCCCCCTACCCCCAACTTCCCCATGGTAGAGGCAGCCTGTTTTTATTTAGGATTAACCTGCCAAAAAAGGACAATGCCTAAACTATGCCAAATACCTGGAAGATAACCAATTTCAGTTAACCTTAGGCTGGCATTCAAGGTGCTCCATGGTATGATTCTGGATATCTTTTCAGCTTTATTCCCAGAACTGATCCTCAGACAAGGATTTGTGTGCAATGGGATGTATTAAGGCAGAATTCCCAGGAAAATCCAGTAAGGGAGAGAGGGGAGCAAGACAGAGAAGAGTAAGAATCGAAGTGAGAATTTATAAGTAATGTCCAGCAGGCAAAGCTCAGCCTGATTCTCCCAGGGGAGCTCTAGAGTCTAAACTGCACAGAACCATCGGTATACTAATAGCAAAGGAGCTGGGTTCCCATACTCTGGCACCAATCAGTCATGGGGGTGGGGGTGCGGTAGGGAAGAAATGGTGATATAAATTCCCAGAAACTTCTTTATCTTTGCTGGCAAAGCAGCTCCAATAACTGTGGAATCTGAGTAGATTACCAACAGTGCCTACTATCCCTGGTACTTGCCCTTATACCAGTGTGAGAAGGGCTGAGTCCCTTCTCTGCCTCAGAGATTTGGCTACACAGTAGCACACTAAATGCTCTAAAAAGGCCCCTCTAGGATTTTTAGTATTTATTCTTTGTTTCCACAACAAACTATCTTACCTTTCTTACAATTTATGCTTGCCCCTTTGGAATATAATTTTTTCACTAGAAGAAATATCATAGGAAGCTTTTTTAAAATCTCTTTTACAACACATATCACAAACCACAGAGGTTTCTGTGTGTTTGTTTTTTTTAAGTTATCTATTCATGCATCACTCCTTGCTTTCCTACTCCCCATATCACCCACAAAAGTAAGAAAGTAAGATAGTATTTAGCATTCTAAAAAAATTTTTTAATGTTTTTATTTATTTTTGAGACAGAGAGAGACAAAGCATGACTGGGTTAGAGGCAGAGAGGGAGACACACACACAGAATCCGAAGCAGGCTCCAGGCTCTGAGCTGTCAGCACAGAGCCTGACGTGGGGCTCAAACTCACGGACTGTGAGATCATGACCTGAGCTGAAGTTGGACGCTCAACTGACTGAGCCACCCAGGCTCTCCTGATAGTATTTAGCATTCTAAATATAATGTTTAGAATTACTGCAAGGAACAGCTAGACATGGTATTATATATTAATGATTGTATATTAAATTATATTAAATTGACTTAGTTAAACATTGCTTAAAATTTTATACTGATTTTTTCCCCCATTTTTTCATCTGGATGTCTGGGAAAGAAAATTTTGAATTTAATGTCTATACTGAATATTCCCCAAGCCAAGAAGAAATATAGTGAAACACAGTTGAGCTTCTTAAGTAGGTAATGTGCTAAACCAAAGTGGTAATCTAATTCTGAAGAAGTTATCAACAGCGAACACTGGAAAATGGTGCCAAAGAGTAAAGCATATAGACAGATTTCTCACCAGCTTTTAGAGCTATCTATAGTGTATGTGGAAGTAAGAATGACTTAAGTAAATATTAGTCTTAAGGTATCATTATTTGTTAAAAAATATGAAATGCTTTTATTTATTTTCAATAGAAACAATACCATATATAATTTGATGAACAAAGTACATAAAATGCAAAGATTTTTCATGCTAAATTCAATGATAAAACTCAGAGCATATATAAATATAATTTTCATGGATAAAATTGAACCCAATTGCTAAGGGGGAATGATCTACCTTCTATTTATAGTCTCGGTTTATTGATATAAACTTCATTTGGACCTGAGGTTTTTACCAAAGACTGCATGCCATATAATCTGCAGGGATTTGCCTGCGAAATGGACTGAGAAGCCAGCAATGGCCTGAGGACACAGGGTATGCCCTGTGTAGGTAGGCCTGTGGGGAGTACTGACCCTATGCACTGGTGAGGAGCCAGCCAGTCCTCAGCCCAGCCCAGCTCCTGCAAGTGTTGACTTATTTCATCTCCTTTCTAAGGACCTCATCTGCCCCCATGCCTTCACTGTCAGTTAGGTTCACAACCCTCAACTCTAAATCCCCAACTCACTCATAAAGACAAAAGCAGTATGTAGTTTTAACATTGTCAACATTTTCTGCCTTGGGTCTCTCAACTCCAAAATATCCCCAAACACATTCACTGCTCTGAATACTGCTTCTACATTAGTGCTTTTTGTTAATTTTCTTGCTACCTATAAACCTTTTTAAAAAAAAATTCCGATTCATTCTTTCTCAAATGTCATATCCAATTAGTTTTATATTCTCTTTTTTACCTCTAATCTTGTCTTTCTATTTACATAATAATTCCTCTAATCCAGGCCCTTATCTGTTATAGAAAATGATAAAAATCCCTTTAACTGGCCATTCAACCCAGTGTCTCTCCCCTCAAATTGATATTTTCTTTTGGTTACCAAAATACCCCAATACCAAGATGATTTTGCTTAAAACAAACAAACAAACCCGTGAGTACCCAACAAACACCTTTGATAGATTTCCTTTGCTTATAAAATGAAATCAGATCTCTTCACAATTGTTGAGTCAATTTTTCTGGCTTCTCATCCACATCATATCTCTTATGTCATATTAGAAATCACTTACATTTTCCAAATATTTCCAAATATTCCATACACTTTGACACCTTCACACTCTTATCACTACTTAAAATGATCTTCCATATCTACTAACTCCATCTGGTGAAACCACACTTATATTTTAAGATTCAGGTAAAAATCTTATTTTTATATGAAAGCTTTCCTAATCATCCTGTCACCTCTGATCCTAAAACATTTTGCTTGTACCTTTAAATAGTACTTGATTTATATTAAAGTGACTTGCATACCTATCTTTATCTTATTCTTTTTTGTTTCATTGGAGCTTAATATATGCTCAAGCAATTTTTATTGAACTAAATTATTCAACTTAAATCAGGAAGAATGTGATTAAATGGAATATTCTTTCAGAATTATCTGAGTTTTAGAAATAGGTGAGTGAATGGTGAAATCAGTTATCTCTTTAGACTAAGGGCTAGCTCAGGTGGTGTATTTACCCAAAGCCGTAGGGTTTATTTCTATGTTCCTATTGATGTCAAGTGAATCTCACACTTTAGATTTGTCTCAGTTAATTTCTACAAGCATTCATTTAGTGGTTAAGATGTATTGTGATTCTACTATCCACTAAATAAAAGTGACAAGTCTATAGAGGTACACTCCCAAAGACATTTGCTAGGGTCCTTGTTAGAGATTTGTTATTTGCAGGAAAAAAAAAAGTTTCTGTGTGTGCTTTGTTAGAATAACCCTCATCTAAAATACCTCCTGTTTATAGGCATAATTTTGCACACAATTCAGGAAAATAAAAACCCAAGCAACTACCCAATCAAACATATAAAAACAATAACAACAGCTACAAAATAAGGCCTCCCCCATACACACTGCTCTTTTATGAATCACACAAATATCAGAAGAAAAATAACGTATTTTCCCTAATATCTCAGATACAGTCCCATCCCTTCTACATCACTTTCAGTTGTGAGTATTGTATCTTTAGATGAAATAGTAGGGTCAAGCCTTTTGCCATATTTGAAAGACTGACACCATTCTCTTCAGCAGATTTTGAACACAATGTAAAATCTCTCTACAGTGTGACAATTGACATTTTTCAGCACAGAAGAAGCCATTACCATCTGTCATGTGACTGCTCTGAGGATAATGAGAAACCTCGGACATGTGGGTTGGAAAGAAATGACTTTATTCCAAGTAAAATAAATCTAAATAATACAAATGCAGTGGGAGTGTTGCTAAATATTTCTGGAGACTCTTGAGGCGCTTTGGGAGAAAATGAATCATGTTGGTAATAATTTTTGCTTCTCTTTCTCTTAACTCTGCCAATTTAAAAATATCGTACAGGCAGGACCTGTGTTTTAAACTCTACCTGTACTTCCAGAAGGGTGTCCTCAGGGCTTTGCCTGCAGGGAGGTCACCTGGAGTCAATGCAAATCAAGCCTGTTGCCTCTATGGCAGCAGGTTACCTCCAGGACCCTTGCGGCACAGGCAGATTTTAGAACAGCAGAAGCACGACCAACGTGTTGAAACAAAACAAAATAAGGTTGTTTATTACCCTGTTTAAAAGGAGGGTAATATTTTTCTCTCAGTCTTTAACCCTCTGCTCCTGCCCAACCAGTGTGATCTCTGAACTAGCAGGCTGTGTTCGCAAGGAGTTGCACTGGGTTGAGTTAAAGGAGGACAGAGTCTTCGCTCTGAAGTTCTGCCTTCTGTCAGACCTTTTAATGTAATCTTAACATCCATTCTGTTTAATAATCTTTTGTCCAATAGACATAAATAAAGCATAAATATGTGTCTCACTGCAATGAATTAGTTTTCTAACAGAAGGAATCCTTGCCAAGATTCTGCAGCGATCTGGTCAATGTAGATAATGTGGTACATTAGAGCAGAAGCTGGCAGTTCATTGTTCTATGAATAGATATAGATTTAGTATTTATGGGAGCCTTTGAATAGGATGAAACAAAGCAAGGAGTAGCCAACGGTTCTATGTGGGTTTGATTTTAGCTAGTAATTTCCTATCAGGTCAGTAAATCTTTTGTCAGCACTAAGAACAATTTGTGCTCAAATATCAAAAAGTAATACACTTTTCTTTTCACGTGTACTTTTGCTTAAAACACTATTAATTATATATAAATGTATATTATATATAAATGTAAATGAATAAATATGTATATATATAAATATATAATTGAAAGCCCTATTTTCACTCTGTTCATTAATTTAATTTAATTTTTTCTTGAGTAGGGGGGAAATGTTTGCTTTGTGTTTTCTCTGGGAAAGTTAAATCACCTGAAGTTATCGAAAGGCATTGACAATAAGAATGGGAGTCCTGTGTTCTGGTCTTGTGTGGCCCTTAGCTTACTATTTGACTTTGGACAAGTCACTTTCTCAAGTTTATAGTTCCTTGTCTGTATTTGAAGATTTGGAATCCCATGATCACCAAAGTTCCTTTCAGCTCTATAATTCAGTGTAAAAAACATTAAGATAATAATCCTGTCTTTCATCATCCTGAGTTGGTTATACAAGGCATAAGGTTTCCGTGTTTTCTTGCCAGAATTCAGTAGATGATTTGAATTGTCCCTGTCTTCTAAATGATTGTTCACTTTCCTCTTTTGTCTTGATGTTCTTTCAGGGTCAAAGCTTGAACATCAGCAGCACAAAATGTCTCTCAATAGCTCCTAAGGTAATTGGGGACAGTCTCTACAACTACTTGAACTACTTATTTCTTTCTCCTGCTCACTCCTCTTGCTGCTTTACTGTTTCCTCATTTTTCCCCTGTTTTCCTCTGCAACCCGAAGTCCAAAGCTTTTCTGATTCCTGGAAGTTTTGAGAGAACTGCTCAACAACAAAACCAGTACTCTGGAGCAGAGCTGTGCTATTACCTGCCATAAAATGAACATATGGAAAGTGCTTAAGTGAATGCTTAGCCCTTTACTGGATCACAAAACTGGCCAATCAATGAAGATTCTTTTCCCCTAAAGGTAGATGTTTCTTATGCTGTTGTTTTCAGTTTCAATTTCAACAATTATGGCTTTTTCCTAGATTTACAATGAAATGATTTAGTTAGGACTGAAAACTGGAGTGGGTAGTTGTACCAGGCACACTTGAGATCTGTAGTACTGATCTGTCTCCGTTGTTTTGGTGACTTGTCTCATCTCGGGCACTGCTGAGGAGACTAGTGCTGCTTGGGCTCTGACAGACTACGTGCAGGCATCATTTGACCATACATCCTCTTACAATCACGTTGAGAAATTGTCCTCTTGCCTTCTGGCTTCCTTGTTGATACTGAGGCATAAAATCCCAATAAGAGGACACCTGGGTGGCTCAGTCAGTTTAGCATCTGACTTCTGTTCAGGTCATGATCTCACAGTTCGTGAGTTTGAGCCCCACATTAGGCTCTGCATTGAGGGCTTGGAGTCTGGAGCCTGCTTCAGATTCTATGTCTCCCTCTCTCTCTGCCCCACCCCCGCTTGCTCTCTCTCTCTCTGTCTCTCTCTCTCTCTGTCTCTCAAAAGTGAATAAACATTAAAAAAATAAGACCCCAATATGGAGGCTTGGCATTTATACAAATACAATCTGGAAGTGCAGATGAGAGGAGGGAAGGATCAGAGGAATAGAGAGGCCAGAACTCTTTGCTCTGCAGGACAAACCTTTGACCAATGGACAATGGATCTAGTAGATAAAAATCTCCCCCTTTCCTTGACCGAGAGGCACTTTCCATGTTGATAGTGAACATGTAGGGTCTTCTAAGATTCAACAACCCGTTGTACTTGATACTGTAAAATACTCAATTCTTATTTTGTCTATTCTTCCTAGCCTCATCTTCCTCCCTCTCACTTATGCTTTCCTGAGTTTGCATCTTCAATAAAATAGTAATACATGAGTATTTGTTTCATCCTATGCTTTCTGGGGGACTAAGACTGGTCAATTTAGACAATATTTGTGAATGAATAGAATCATTCATGGTCTGATGAATTGCAATAAAGTGGAATACAGGATAGTGGGAGGTTATGGAGGTAATGTGCATTAACTAGTTACCTATACATCCTATGGGTCCTCCATGACTTTCTTGCATTTAATGCTCCATGGTTGGGTAGAAGTGCAGTAGAATGGAAAAGGCAGCACATGTAAGTTCACAAGGATTTCTGTATTCTATTTTGTAGATGAGAATCTTTTCCCCAAATGACAAGGGCAAAAATGCTATTGAAACCAAAGCTGTTTTCCTGACTTATTTTAAAATACATGCTCACTTGAAAATGCTGCTTGTTATTTTGACAGAGATGGGTAGTAGGGAAAGATTTTGGAAATACAGTGTTGATTATGAAAAGTGTTATAAAATTAATGTTAGAAGAAATTTCATATCTTTGTCTCTACACAACAGTTTCTGCTTCACATTTGCCATCCTCATCTAAACATATTTTTAGAGAAAACAGGAATGTAGATATTCTTATATTCAACAAATACTTGTTGAGTGTCTAGTTTGTGCTAGGTGCTGCTTTAGGTGCTGGAAATTCGGCAGTAAATAAGCCAGATCCTTGCTTTCGTAAAGCTTGTGCTAGAGAGGAATGACATTGACAAAGATAAAAGAATACATAGAAAAAATAACAAGATAAATTTTGAAGTTGGTAGCGTGGTGAAGATAATAGAATGATATGGTATATAAAGATTGAGGGACTCTGCTTTAGATTAGGTAGTCGGGAGAGACCTCTCTGTGGAAACGATGTGAACACAAATTTTCCTAGAAGCTGGGTATGCAAAATAGGCTTCAGACTTCCAAAGCAAAAGAGAATCAACTGCAAAGACTCACTATGGAGTGTGAGTTAGTATGGATCGAGAAAAGAAAGTGGCTAGTGTGGCTTGAGGGCAGAGCCAAGAGCTATAGTGGTATGAATCAAGATAGGAGACGTTAGAAATGACCAGCATTTCATTATAGGCTGCATTAATGAGTTTGAGTATATTCTAAATGTAGTGGAAATTCATTGAAGAGCTTTAAGAACATTAAAATATATAATCCATTTCATAGAACTCTTGCAAAATTCGAATTCCTAACTTAAAAAAAATTTGTGAATGCCTTTTTAAAATGACTTTATTTTTTAGAGCAGTTCTGGGTTCACAACTGAGAGGAAGGTACAGAGATTTCCTATACAGCTGTCGGCGCACACAAACATAGCCTCTTCCATTGTCAATAACTCCCTACCAAGGTGGTTCATTTGTCACAATTGATGAATGTACGTTGGTACATCATAATAATCCTAAAGCCACAGTTTACATTGAGCTTCTTCTTGGTGTGTTACATTCTATGTGTTTGCAGAAATGTATAATAATGTGTATTTATTATTGTAGTATCACAGAGAATATTTTCACTCTCCTAAGAATACTTTGTGCCCTATTTATCCTTTCCTGGCCCTTACCCTCTAACAACCACTGAGCTTTTTATTGTCTCCATAGTTTTGCCTTTTCTAGGTCATATGGTTGAAATCAAGCAGATAAAAATTCTTTAGAATGGCTTCTTTCACTTAGTAGTATTCATGGAAGGTTCCCCCATGTCTATTCCTGGCTTGATAGTTCATTTCTTTTTAGCGCTGAAAAATATTCAATTATCTAAAGGTATAATAGTTTATTTATCCATTCATCTAATTTAGGACATCTTGGTTGCTTCCAAGTTTTGGCAATTATGAATAAAGTAGCTGTAAATATCCTTGTACACGTTTTTGTGCAAACATGTTTCAGCCTCTTTGGGTAAATACTAAGGAGCATGACTGGTGGATCCTATGTTAAGGTTAGGTTTAGTTTTTTTTTTTAAGAAACCACCAAGCTGTCTTCCAAAGTGGCTGTACTAAGTTGCATCCCTCCCCTGCTCCCCAGCAATGAATGAGAGTTCCTAATGCTCACAACCTCACCAGCTTTCGGTGTTGTCTGTGCTTTGGATTTTGGACATTCAAGTAGGTGTGTAGTGGTATTTCGTACTTTTTTAACTTGCATTTCCCTGATGACATATGATGTAGAGCATCTTTTCATATTCATAGCTGTAATTCATATATCTTTTTTTATTGAAGTACAGTTGACACACAATATTACATTAGTTTCAGGCATATAACTTAGTGGATTCAACACCTCTATATATTATGCTATGTTCACCACAAGTATAGTTACCATCTGTCACCATACTGTGCTATTACAATATCATTGACTATATTCCCTATGCTGTATCTTTCATCCCTATGACTTATTCATTCCATAATTGGCAACCTATACCTCTTGCTCACTTTCACCCATTTTTCCATCACTTCACCCCTCCTTCTCTCTGGCAACCATCAGTTTGCTCTCTGTATTTATGGGTCTGTTTGTGCTTTTTGTTTGTTTGTTCTTTGTTTTATTTTTCAGATACCACATATAAGTGAAATCCTATTGTATTTGTCTTTTTGTATCTTGACTTATTCCACTTAGCTTAATGCCCACAAGGTCCATCTTTCTCTCTCTATCTCTTTCTCTGTCTCTCTGTCTCTGTCTCTTTCTCTCTCTCTCATTGTGTGTATGTGTGTGTAATATATATATATATATATATATATATATATATATATTCTTTATCTGTTCATCCATTGATGGACACTTAAGGTTTTTCCATAGCTTGGCTACTGTAAATAATGCTGCAATGAATATGGGGGTGCATATATCTTTTCAAATTAGTGTTTTTATTTTCTTTGGATAAATACTGAAGTGAAATTGCTGGATTATATGATAGTTTTATTTTTAATTTTTGAAGGAAACTCCATACTGTTTTGCATAATAGCTGTTCCAATTTACATTCCCATCAACAGTGCACAAGGGTTCCCCTTTTCTCTACAACCTCACCAACATTTGTTTTTTCTTGTCTTTTTAACAATAGCCATTCTAACAGCTGTGAGGTGACATTGCATTGTAGTTTTAATTTGCATTTCTGTGATGATTAGTGATGTTGAGAATCTTTTTATGTATCTGTTGGCTGTTTGTATGTGTTCTCTGGTTATTTTTATTCTTTGGTGAGGTGACTTCTAAGGTCTTTGGGCAGTTTTTTAAATCAGGTTGTTAGTTTTCTTATTGTTGAGTTTTAGGAGTTCTTTGCATATTTTGGATAACAGTCTTTTATGAGATGTATCTTTTTCTAATATTTTATCATAGTCTGTGGGTCCTCTTCTTATTCTCTTGACACTATCTTCCTCAGAGCAGAAGTTTTAAATTTTAATATGGTCCACATTATCAATTCTTTCTTTCATGCATTGTGCCTTTGATGTTTATTCTAAAAAAGTCATCATCAAACCCAAGATCATCTGAATTTTCCATGTTATTTTCTAGGAGTTTATAGTTTTGTATTGATAGATTTAGGTTTGTGATCCATTTTGAGTTAATTTTGTGAAAGGTATAAGGTCTGTGTCCAGATTCATTTTTTTTTTTTATTTGCAAGAAGATGTCTACTTAGCATTATATGTTGAAAGCATTATCTTTTTTTTTCTATTGTATTGCCTTTTACTCCTTTGTTAAAGGTCAGTTGACTATATTTATGTAGGTCTGTTTTTGGTATATTGATCTATTTGTCTGTTCTCTCACTGATACCACACTGTCTTGATTACTGTAGTTTTATAGTAAGTCCTGAAGTCAGACAGTGTCTGGTCTCCCAATTTTTTTCTTCTCCTTCAAGAATGTATTGGCTATTCTGGGTCTTTTACCTCTCCTTATAAACTTTAGAATTAGTTTCTTGATACCCACAAAATAACTTGTTGGTATTTTGATTGGGAATGCACTGAATCTATAGATCTAATCGGCAAGGAATAGCATTTTGACAATGTTTAGTCCTCCCATCCATGAACATGGAGTATCTCTCCATTTATTTAGTTTTTCTTTGATTGCCTTCATCACAGTTTTGTAGTTTTCCTTCTATAGATCTTGTGCATGTTCTGTAAGATTTATAACCAAGTGTTTCATTGTTTGGGTGCTAATACAAATGATACTGGTTTTTTTTGCCTTCAATTTTCACTTGTTCATTGCTAGTTTATAGACAAATGATTGACTTTTTCATATTAACCTTTTTTCCTGCAATTTTGTTATAATCTCTTATTACTTCAGGAGTTTTCTTATTGATTCTCTTAGATTTTCTACATAGATGATCATTTCTCCTACAAACAAAGAGTTCTATGTCTTTCTTCTCAATCCTTTCATTTCCTTTTTTGTGTCATTGCCTTAGCTAGAACTCCCAGTAGAATGTTGAAAAGGAATAGTGAGAAAGGACATTATTGCCTTGTACCTGATCTTAATGATCTCTTAACTAATACTGAAAAGATGCTATGTCTGGGTTTCCTAAAGTATTAAATAAACTTTTTATTGTTCAAGCTAATTGAATAAGGATTTCTTATTACTTATAGCCAGAAGTAAACTAACTGAAAAAGTCTCCATATCTGAAAATAACTTATAAACCAGAGATGGAGTGCAAGCAAGGTGAAAATACAATTCCATAGTGCGCTACATTAAAATTACATCAAGGAACAATAAACTCAGGAAATACTTTAAGTATGTCTGCTAAAATTATATTTATGGCCTCCATCTAAATGTAGTTTTCCTTCTCTGACATTCCATAGCACCCTGTATACACTTTACCTATGCCATTTATGTTCTGAATTATAGTTGTGTATGACTTTGTCTTATGCTTCTAGCTTATAATCTTGGAGGTCTATACCTTTGCCTTTTGTACAAGTTTGTACCTTTATATCAGTAGGAACTGAATAAGCATCTATTGAATGAATAAATAAGTAGTATAAAGAAGAAGTATAATGTCAGAAGAAGGTGAGGTCACTGAAGAAAGTTCATAAATACAGTTGAGGAAGTCAGAAAAGCATCAAAAAAGAAATTTAACTATATCTTAAAATATTAGTGGGGTTTGCTTAAGTAAAGAAGCCAGGGAAGGATTTTTAGAGGGAGGATGAAGAGACAAGAGATATTAAAACAAAGTTGTAGAATTGTCTAGCTGTCATGACAGGTAGAGTTAACTGGAAAGGTAGTTTAGAGTCAAACTAGGGAAGATTTCACACGTTAAAGTTAAGAATTTATTATCACTCCCTAAGAATTAAAGAGGAACTAAAGTTTGAAACAAAGACATTAAGTTATATGCAAGTATTGTTTTATAGGAATATTAATCTAAAATTTCTCCTTCCTTGATCCTTGCCATAGAAAGGCCTCTTTACAACTTTCCTTTAGGACTAGTTGCATGCTCCAGACCAAGAAAAAGTACTTTGACATAGATATTTTTTTTGAATATATATTACTGATGAATATACATAGTCATAAGACTCAATACAGTGTAATTCAAATAACTATATTCTATATGACCCTGCTCCTTCCTCCCTTTGCCTGCATCTTTCCTTCAGCAGCCTCCCTTTCATCCCAGGCCACTCCTTTACTGTCCTTACCGGGTAAGATTAGGGTGTTTCCTTTTGCAGTGTGAATAAAGCTAGCGTTGCCATCAGATAACTATAGGTACAGAGCAAGAAGAGATTGAATATTAATGGAGTACCAATGGAAAAAGAAGTTTGGTTTCAGAAATCTAAAAAGAACAACAAAGTTACAGAAGATATGGGTGGTGAGCATTTTACCATTGCTACTAAGTTTAATATGAAATTTTGGGGAAAAAATCAGGGCTGTGTAGAAAGTGTGTCAAATGTGGACTTTTCCACAGTGTAGGTCTTGTGGAGTTAAGTGATATTAAAGTATGTTCAGTGATGGTTGGTAGGCTAAGCAATGTAGTCTGGTCACAAGCCCAAGAATACCTAGGCATAGTCCCAAGAGAAGTTTGTAATCAAATGCAGCTTGCAGAGAGAGTTTCAAATCTTACATGATTTTCATAATGAATGTTTTGGATTATCACAGTATGTTTTCCTATGCTCATTTTCATCTAGATGGAGGGGGGATTTCAAGAATCTATGTCTTATATTTTTTATTTCAGTTCCTTAAGGTACCCAGAATTTCCTTGCCAGAAGGATCCATGTAAAAATTAGAATCCATTTTGAAATTCAACTAAAGATTGCATCCCGAAGTTGTTTCAAAAAAATGAGAGCTGAGCATATTGTAATCCTCAGAGCTGTCCCTAGACAGACAATATTGCAGAAGTTTTTGCCCATGTGTCTTTGTTTTGCAAATGAATATGCAACATTACATTAGAGCAACAAAAAAATTAATCTTGGAATTGAAGAACCTAACAAATGCTGAATTCAAAAACAAGTTAGTTAACCTTAGAGAAAGAGAAAAGAAGCATCTAGTAAATTTATTAATGCCTCAAATTTTACAGTGATTTTTCCATTGACCGTTAAAGGAAAGGGGAAGGAACTAGAGACTGCATACAGCATTAAATGGTGTTTTAAATGAATATCTGTTATTGTTCCTGTAAATACCATATAATAAAGCTAAATTATTTAAATATTACTTCGAAATGTATTCTTATAAAAGGCACCAGGCACATAGCCAATTCCATTGCAAAACAAAGAGGCAACAAAAAATAAAATTGTATCATGTACAGAAACCATGACTTACAATACCTCTCATGACTAGAATTGTTAGAATTCTGGTGTAAAATCTGGTGGAATTATTCCACGCATTCTCATGCAGATATTGCAATGACAATACCTTCTTGTTTAGTGTGGTATTGTGAACAATCTGTGAAAGAGCTTATTGAATATCCTTTGGTAAAGCTATTTATGTCTCTTTCAAAGGTTCATTTTTAACAGCTTCTAGTCTTCTTCCTGATCAATTAAAATACAGTGGGCACCCTTGATTTAAATGATAAAAAGTCATGACTTTGAATTTTGTGTAAAGTTGAAGATTAACAGTGTCTGCAAAGAGACTTGAAAAATCAAAGTAAAAACATTTCTTTCCTTCATGATTTATCTTGAAATGTTTCAACTAAATGTTTCTCCTTGAGGAACATTATTCCAAACAGCTTGAGAAAGAGATCTTTTAATAAATAAATTATGTCTAAGTAGATATCTAAATTGAAGATGGTTGATTAAGTGATAGTTTCACCTTTATAGTCTTGGAGAAGAAAACCATTACATTGTGCCTACTAGTGTCAGATGGCTGATGGTACAGATGGTCGGACTGAGAAATGGTCTCCATCCTTTCCACACTCCATGAGGTCAGTTGACTGTCAGGTGGGTCTCCTGTACCTCCTCTTTATTCCTCTCCCTTTATCTAGTTTTTCTCATTGCCATGTCTCTTACTATGACTACCTCTGGTAATGATACTTTGGACCATGAAGTATGCTATTGAAATTTATTCTTGTTTGATAGGAGTTTCTTCTATAATTCAATTATATGTTTTCACTATATACCATAATTCATTACAATTAGAAAACTGGCACAGACAGGGTCAATGTTTTAGTCCCAGAATTAGTGACCAAGATATGACCAGAATTCAGTTCTCTCACTTTCTTTTTTTTTTTTATTTTATTTTTAATTTTTTTTTAATGTTTATTTATTTTTGAGACAGAGAGAGAGACAGAGCATCAACGGGGGAGGGGCAGAGAGAGAGAGGGAGACACAGAATCTGAAACAGGCTCCAGGCTCTGAGCAGTCAGCACAGATCCCGACACGGGGCTCGAACTCACGGACTGCGAGATCATGACCTGAGCCGAAGTTGGACGCTTAACCGACTGAGCCACCCAGGCGCCCCCAGTTCTCTCACTTTCTAATGTGACTCCCTTTCCATGATAATGTCCAGCCTTCAATCAAATGAGCCAAATATGTTTTGTTGGAAACAGTTCATTTCAGAAAAGTGTCTTATCTTCAGTTTTATCTGCTGAAGCCTGGCCATGCTTTTCATGGCATTCCTACTACTCTTTTAGACAAAACAACATTGATGGTGGCATTGAAGACACAGCCTGGTGACTGAATTTGGAGCTGTTCCTTTCAGACCTGAGAAAACCTCCTCATCACAGGCTTAGACTTTTCTGGGATCTTTTGCCGTTTTAGCAATGCCTTTCTTCTGAGTCACCAAGTTCTGAGTTAAAATTGCTTGAAAAACTAAAGAGGAGGGAGCTGGAAGTTTGTATATTTTAAAACATAGTGTTATATATTGACATATGCATTGATATAAGAATGCATATCTCAGAATTATGTACATGTTACGTCTTGTTATAACATTCAAAGTGTAGGTGTTTAGTAAAACTTTTTTATTTATCCAAATCAGAGGCATTAAATGGCTTTAGCTTATTTTCATCAGTTTTTTTTGAACATTTGGAGATAAATCCACATTCAACTGAATGAATCCAAGACATATTACTTATTTCCTCTTATAAACATCACTTTAGTGTTTAAAAATTCTTCAGCTCAAACCTGTAAAATATTTGGGATTTAGTAAAACGTATTTGTCAGTCTTTTCATATTTACCGTGCCTACAACTCAAAGAGAAATCAAATAAGGAACAAGCTCCAAGAATAACTTTGTGTTAGTGGATAAGACATACCATTCTACTTTTGTTTCTTTTGCATGGTTTGCTGTTTTGGTTTTTCCTTTTCGTTTCTTTTCTTTTCTTTTTTTTTTTTTTTTGGTATTGTTTAGTGATTTTTTTTTTTTTGATTACTCAGTTTGTTCAGTTTTGAATTGTGTTGTTATGGTTCTTTATATGCTTGAAAATGATTTTTACCTTTTAATATTTATTTATTTATTTATTTATTTATTTATTTTACATTTATTTATTTTCGAGAAACAGAGTGAGACAGTGGGGGAGGGGCAGAGAGAGAAGGAGACACAGAATCTGAAGCAGGCTTCAGGCTCCAAGCAAGAGTTCAGCACAGAGCCCGAGCCGGGGCTCAAACCCACGAACTGTGAGATGACCTGAGCTAAAGTTGGTCACTTAACCGACTGAGCCACCCAGGTGCTCCATATTTTTATTTTTAATGAGCCACCCAGGTGCCCTGAGGATGATTTTTAAATCTAAGTCTCAAGTAAAAATTAAAAAAAAATAGTTGTTCTCAAATTTTCTTATAAATATAATATCTGGTAATTTTACTTGCATAAATTTTACTTAAATTATTTTATTAAAATAATTATTAATTTTTAGGAGTTTAAGCTTTTTTATATTCTAGAACTTACTCTTTATGTGAAGGTCATTTGAAAATAATTATCTACAGTGCTTCTATGACTAATCTGCTTATTTTTCTTTCTTAGTTGGTTAATAGCTAGAGATGTGGTAAATTGCCTTTAGGAATAAAATTGTGTATTTACTTATCTACCTGTCTATGTATTTACCTATTATCTGTCTACCTATCTCCTAAAAATATGCAGATTCTAGATATTAACAGACTCTTATAATTACTCAGTTGTAAATGAATTTTGCATTTTTCTAACTTTAATCTAAAATCCTACAGAAACGTTTGGAGAGAAGTACAAATCTCATTTGCTCTGCATGCACTCTATGGGCCAAAAATTTCTATTTTATCTGGCAAACTATTTGGTGACTAGAAAACTGATTTCTCTTTAAGTCTTTTCTCCTTTAGAGTAAAAAGTTTTCCAGAATAATGCAGCGAATGAAAGTTTTCTTTTGACTATTAAAAAGACTTACTTTTATTGACTTCTCTTTAATTTTTTTCAACTAGACTCTCAAATTTATCATCGCAAAGTTATGTAATATACATTGTTATTTTTGTCTTTTCTGCTCCATATTTAAAATGAAGTTTAAATATCAGAAGCCTTGTACATCCTTTCTTGAAGTGGATTTAGAAACTGAGAAACAGAAATGGTATACTGTAATTATCTAAAAAATATTGACAGACAACCAAAGATTACAATGTTAGTCTCTCATATGTAGTACAGGAATTATAACAAAACCATCAGAAAAAGAGAGAGAGGAAACAAATGAGGAAGAATAAAACTGTTTTAAAAAGAAGAAATATTTTAACCATGAAACAAGAACAAGGTATTAACAAAAATGGACAGAGAGAAACAGGAGCAGTTGAAATTGAAAATTTGAGAGAAAAAATAATAAAGCATGGGAAGATAAATTTAGGAAAATCTCAGAAAGTAGAAAAAATGTCAATAAGACTAAAAACAAGAGAGAAAAGATAAGAAAGTTAGAGGACCTGTCCAATAGGTCAAATATCTGAAAAATAAGAATTCCATAGAAAATTTTAAAAAAGAAGTAAAACATTAATTATTTTCTTGGTATAAGCCAAGAATTTTTTTTTTCCAGATTGCAGTCGTCTCCTGAGTTTCTATTGAAAGGTAGAAAACAAAGTTATACCAAAGCATGCCATCACAAAATTTTATGGCTGTGGGGACAAACAAACAAAAAAAAGTATATAAATTCAGGGAGAAGAGAAAAAAAATCAGGTCTACTATAAATCATCAAAATAGCTGAACTTTTCAAGAGTAACATTGAAAGATAAAAGGCAATAGAAATCTGTCTTCAACAAAATTCTGAAGAAAAGTAATTTCCAATTAGAAGTGTACATTTAGCCGACCTATACATGATGGGAAAATCAAGGATATTTTCAACTATTCACTTTCTCACATAATGTATTTCTTTATCTAATAAGATAGGGGAAAGTGTGTGCCATTAATCAAAGGAGAAGCACAAGAAATGGGACGAAATGAGATTTGCAGAGCAGCAGATCCACTGATATAGATGGGGAGTGAAGGGAAGCCCCAGACTCAGAACTGTACACTACCTGTCTGGGGAAATCTGCTCGCAAAGGACAAGGTCAGAGGCTCCAAGAAAAGTTCCTGTTTATGTGGATGAAATTGATAGAATACCTGGTGAACCTGAATATCTAGAGTGGAGAATGAGCAGTTGATAAAGAGTTTGGAGCTGAAAGGAACCAAGCAAATGAATAAAACAAGAAATACAGGATAACCTGGGGAAAACTCCAGAAAAATCACCAAGTTACAGCTAAGGTAATATGGACCATAGATGGAATGATTCTGAGTTGGGGAAGGGGGTAAGGGAGCAGGAGGACAGAGCTCTAAATGCCCACCTTATGTAGTATGTAAGTAAACAAATGATACCTAAAACTCACTCAAAAATTAGCAAAAATAAAAACCATGTTACTTTTCAATGTAGTGAGTTATATCAAAATAACCACTTAAAAAGTACCAATAAAAGCATATTAGAGACCTGGTGATAAATAACAATGTAATCCGTTAAAGAGATAAAGATATAAGAATTGTTGCCACAAGGAGGGGTGGGGAGGTCTGCTATTTTCATCATGAACTTTGTAGAACTATTTGACTCTTTTAAACTCTCTGCATTATAGATTTTATTAAAATTAAAACAAGAAAAATTAAAATATTAAAACTAAACAAAACACTAACTACTGAACCACATACATTGGAAGATATTTTTAAAGCTTATAAAGTAAGCTTTACGTGTGGAGACACATGTAGATCTCAACCAGTTGAAAAATTTAATATGGTGCTTCTCTGCTTACTAAGGCACTTTGTAATAACTTATTTATTTATATTTGAATTTAATTAGTATTTTATATTCCTTTAATTTTTTTCTTGTTTACTTCTAATGTGTGCAACAAGGACTGACATATGTTCTTGTAAGCCACCTTGAAATTTCTGGAAACAAGAATGGCATAAATAAGTAATACTGACATTAAAAAAAAAGAATTAAAAACTAACACATAGAAAACAAATGGAGGGAAATGAGATGACCAGTACCAACAACTCAAATAGGGAATTGGGAAATGGGAATTGGGAAAATCATTATCAAATTTAATAACATATGATGTGAAGTTATTGAATTCATAGTTTGAACGACCATTGCATGATCACATTTCTGTTTTGAGTTGTGCCAGATACAATATAACTATTGTATAACAGTTATTTATACAATGTATTGTATAAATGCTATTATTTATTAAGGCAAGTGAATTTGTGTATGAAAGAATGTATTCCATTTAAGAATCACAAAATAACACAAGACCGAATCCAAAATTGTAGGATAAGTGTAAAGGACAGTGGGAGGAAACTTTGTGCATTTTGTCAGGCCAGTGAACATTTCAGGGAAAACTGTATTTGAGATGGGGCTTAAGCATGGGAGGAATTACTGGTTGGGAAGAGGCAGAAAATATGAATGAGACTCATCAAGCTTGAGTTGAAGGCACATGCTGGCAGGTCATGGAAAGTAAAATGATACAGGAGGAGAAAATTATAGAGATAGGACAAGATTGTCAGAGATTATGAATTTACTTATAATCAGTACTGGAAACTATTTTAAGTTCTGGAAATGTGTGATAAAACGGATTTTTGAGATGACTAGTTTGGCAAATAGGTTTAAGAAAAATCAGAGGGGGAAGAGTCTGATGGCAGTAAGATCTGTTGAAGACTGTATGTATGAGTTGATTAAAGTCTTTATTAAAGTAGAACTGGAGAGATGGGTGTAATGAAACATATCTGAGAATTTGTGATATTATTTATATTTTATATTTATGAAATAGGGTGAGAGAAAAAAGATGGTATCATTAACTAATGTGGATAATTTCAGATAGAGATTTCGGTGGAAGGCATCTGAAAAAAATTGTAACACCTGTAGCCTGCTAATATCAATATATTTGTAAAATTACTTTTCATTCTCCATTCCTTTGTGCTAAAGATATCTGATCAATTACTTTTTAACATGTTTAGTGGAAAGAATGCAACAGACAGTCTGGGGTGTTACACACAGTTTTCATGTAAAAATGAAGATCTACAACAAGGGAAAGTTGGAGAACTGTCATTACTATGCAGAAAATTCATACCTACTACCACAAAATTGGCTACTGAAATATTCAAGTTGTTATAGCAGTTTTTAAACTCTAGTTGCTCAGAAAATGACTTTACTTTGTAGGTCTGTTTAGCTAAATAGGCATAACCAATTTTTCAGTTGGTAGGTGCTTGCAAATAAAGTATCTTTTGCTCTTTTTTAATCTCTGTGGATTTGTCATATTTGTCTATTTGTATGGATAACTGTACAAATAAATGCATTCAAGTGATTTCTATGCATATCATTAGGTTTATTCCCTGTTTTTGTTGTCTAAAAGTGTTCAAACTATGAAATCCTTATGATGAGCCAGATCCAGAGGTTAAACAAACAGTAACTTAATCATTTACTACATGTGAAGTTAGTGACAGACATGTGGCTACAATTGTACCTGATATGTTAAATATTTATACTGTAACCAATAAGCCTAAACACTGTTCAGATTGTGCTCCCCGTGGAGGAGGAAGCAGGAGGCAGAATGAAGGTGATATGGGGTGTGGGAAGGATGAGGAGCCAGTGAGGGAAAGGCACCTCTGTGCTTGGCATCTGGGTATTCGTAAACTGCAAGGATAGGGAAATTAAAAATATATATATATTTGGCTGGGAGGTAAAAAAAAATTTAACTTACAATATTGTGTTTCCTTTTATTTGGACAGTTCATTTAAATTTGGTTTATTCAGTATAGCCCTAGACTATTTCCTCTCTTTTAACTAGATGAAATAATTACAGCTTTTTTTCTCCCTGAACAATAACAAATCAAGCAGACCTGAAAGACTTGTGTTTTTCTATTTATTTCTTTTATGCATTTCTGAGAAGTATGAAACTAACTGCTGCTCTCCTCTGGCGGTAGCCAATATTCAGAATTTCATCCAAAGAATTCCTGAAGTTCAATTTATTTCCTTTTTACAGTTGAACTTGGACAAAGGAACATGCCCAAAGATCACCCATCAGTGCTGCTGTGTGTGGTGGTTGTGGAATTTTGTAATACTGCTCGATGTTGTAGATGATCGGCTGGAGCTTGCGTCATTTCAAGGGTGTGTAGGACATGCCCTGGTTAAGCACCACTTCTCTCACTACGTACACTGAAGTCATCTCCAGCTCAACTTACTAGAGCTGCATTCACCCTGCCCTTTCAACGTGGTTTTTTTTTCAGATGCTTTGATTCTTTTAATTTTGCCTCTATACTCCCAGATACTGAAACTTAAAAGTGGTATCTTACTGAAACCTTTAACCGTTTGTGCCTTTATGTATTAGTCTTCCAGTAGGACCCACTGTTCCTCAATTTTTCTTAAGGCCGTCTCTCCTAGGCATCTCTGGCAGACCGATCTTCCTAAAACATGTAGTTATCAAACCTTTATAGCATCCACCTCTCCCCTAAATTAATACATAGCCTCACCCTGGTATTAAAGATCTCACTGTGTGCTCCCAGCCTCACCTCTATGACCTCCCCTCCCCCAACAGTGGATTATTTTTTTCTAGGGAACTTAGTCTATCCACCTTCCCTAACATATTTAGATTTCCAGATTCTAGTGACTGCTCATACCATATCTGTCTCCTTGGGTAGGTTCCCATTACATCAACTAAATAATCTTAGGATTTCCAAGTAGAAACAGCAGCTGCTCCATGAAGCCCTCTATGGTCAGCCACAAATGACTTCCAATCCTTGAAGTCATACCATGTATTAGCTTGCTACAGAGTCTAGGTGAAATGTATATTTAGCCTTGTATTGTCTATGTGATTGTGCTGGTATAAACCTGCTTAATCCAATGGTAAAGCGTATAGTTGACCCTCAATAATGTTAATTTCCAGGGCGCCGGAGTGGCTCAGTCTGTAAAGCTTCCGACTCTTGGTTTGGGCTCAGGTTATGATCTCATGTTTCCTAGGTTCGAGCCCCTCATCAAGCTTCATGCTGACAGTGCAGAGCCTGCCTGGGATTCTCTCTCTCCCTCTCTACCCCTCCCCTGATTGTTCTCTCTGTCTTTCTCAAAATGAATAAATAAACTTAAAAAAAAATGTTAATTTCCTTCTGCCTGAAGACCTATGTTGTTAATCTCTAGTATCTACATATTACTTGTACTGCTCATGGTAAGTGCTCAGTAAACATTTGCCAAATAAGGACTTAGATGAAATTACTATTCGGAACCTATTTAATTTGGTACAAAAAGTGGGCCTATTCTAGGAACTGAAATCCTCCCCTGAAATTTATACAGTGTTTCTATGTTAACCTCTGAAAACCCTGTATTCACAGCACATGAACACAACCCCTTGTCTAGAGATGTTATTATGAGCAAGAAGTTCAGAGATTTCATGAAACCCAGGAGGGCTTTCTGAAGAGCAACTATGAAGCCCCAACAAAAGTTGTCCCAGCAAAATTTCCCATACCAATTAAATACGCCAAAGATGGCTTACATGGAGATTAACCTCTGGGTTTAAGGGTAAGTTGACTTCCTCCTTTATTTAAAATAAGTTACTTCTCACTGGATTGGAAAGCCAAATAAGGTCAAAAAATTGTATTCACAGAGGCGTGTGTAAAGGAAGGTATGTGGCAGCAGCTTCTATTCTCTAAAGGCTTACATTTAATCCAATGATAGACAGTCATTTAAAAAAATGTAAAATGAGTAATTGGAAGAGAAATACAGGGCAGGGATAAATTCGTAGCATGGAGAATAAATAATGACGATTCCATGACAGATGTTTATCTTATTTAATATTTACATTTCATTAATGATCACATTTAAATGTTCTGTTTTAAAAATATTTTTTATCCAGCAAGTACTCAGTGCTGAGGGAGAGAAGATGTTTTCTAGCAATTACTCTGTTAGTTATTAATCAGTTTGAAGCTTTTCATTATGTTCTGTGCCTGTTGAAAATGATTTCTCCAGAGAAAACCTGATTCTGCAGACATGGTTCAGGGAAGGGAAGTCTTTGGGGTTCCTGCGTGAGGTCCTTTAGTTATGTGTTTGGACCCTAAGACCAAACTCTCTGAGTCCCAAGCCTTGGTTAGAATTCGTAAGTTTCTTTACTACTCCATTGTTACTTCAATAACCCATCAGGGTAGGGATTCAGAGAGTGACACCAACAAACAGTCTAGGTTTAAAGCCCTCTGTCTTCCACGGTCTGTTGACAATAATCTTATTTATTATGCAATAGAATCTGGCAGTTTTAACAAAATTTATTTTTAAACATTTTATATTACCTGGATTTCTGATAATGTCATTCCTTTAAATCTTAAACCTTAGAGACTGTTCCTCCTCAGTGTTCCTATTTCTTCTTGTACCTGTGAAATCTCTTCTAATTACCCCTCTTCTTTGGGGCATCTCACACACTCCTGATTCTAGTGTGTGCCCCTAAGAAGCCACACACTGATAAATGGTGAAACTGGGATTTGAGCCCAGGTCTGCAGACACTAAAGCCTAAGGTCTTTGTCACCACTTTGCTTAAAACTAACTCTGCAGCCAAAGTGTCATCACCCTCATTGCTGATGCTTCGAAAGTGCCTATTATGTGCCAGACATTGGGTTTAGATCCTTCATATCTGTCGTGCTAAACTTTGAGACAGTGTTATTCCATTTCATAGATAAAATTTCAAGCTGTGGGAATGGTCCAAATAAGAACGTAAGGACTAGTTACATGCAATTTTACATTAGGAGTGTTGTGTTTACTCTGTCTTTAGTTCAGTAAGATCTCAAAGGTAGACACAATTCTGGGACACGTTTATGTGTGGCTGTCTTCTATTTAAGTTCCTTTAGAGTAGAATACACACATGCATGCTAAGAGAGAGACAAACCAAGACACAGACTCTTTTTAAAAAAAAAATGCTAATGTTTATTTTTGAGAGAGAGAAAAAGAGAAAGAGAGTTGAGAGGCAGAGAGAGGGAGACACAGAATCCGAAGCAGGCTCCAGGCTCTGAGCTGTCAGCACAGAGCCCGATGCCGGGCTCAAACTCATGAACTGCGAGATCATGATCTGAGCTGAAGTCGGACACTTAACTGAGTCACCCAGGTGCCTCAAGAAACAGACTTTTAACTACAGAGAACAAACAGATGGTTATCAGAGGGGAGTTAGGTGGGGAGATGGGTGAAAAAGCGATGGAGATTAAGAGTACACTTATCATGATGAAAAAAAATCATTATACCACTTGTTAAAATTATGAGGGTGAAATAAACCAACTAATTTAGTAAGATTATTTTATGTTGTAATTACATTTATGCAACATGTATGATTCACAGAATAATATTTATTAACATACTAAAAAAATAAAATGTTTGACTAATTAAAAAAACCAAGTACAACACCCATACTCAAATATCTGTTATTATTAGAGCTGGTAAATCAGAGTAAATCAGAGCTTAAGATGATAAGGACTGGTGAGGTTTGTGGAAAATTGAGAGTTTACACCCCACATGGAGTCATTCAGATTTAATTTGTAATGACCTTGTGCAGGGAAGTGTACCTGTTCATGCACACACACACACACACACACACACACACACACACGAACACACACAGGTCACCAGTTTGCAGCTCTTTATTCATTTTGTATTTTGTATTAAGAAATCTTTTAGTGTTTATTTATTTTTCAGACAGAGCGCAAGCAGGGGAGGGACAGAGAGAGAGAGGGAGGCACAGAATCTGAAGTAGGCTCAAGGCTCCAACACAGAGCTTGATGGAGCTTGATGTGGGGCTCGAACCCATGAAACATGAGATCATGACCTGAGCCAAAATCAAGAGTTGGATACTTAATCGACTAAACCACCCAGGCGCTGCTGTATTTTGTATTTTTTTTATTATTTATTCATTTTTTGGAGGCTCTATGCCCATTGTGGAGCTTGAACTCACAACCCCAGACAAGAGTCACATGCTCTCCCAACTGAATCAGCCATACACCCCAGTTTGTGGCCCTTTGAACTGTACTTCTTTCTTAAGCAAAGTTATTAGAATAGATAGGGGCAAGAAATACATAGTTTCATTTTGGAGAAGAATGTGAAGTAATTGTTTTGCATGTATTCATATTTGCATCCTTAAGACTTGTCTGATGAATGGATGATGATCACTTTTAAGGAGTTGCTGCTTTGGTGGAATTGTTTCACCTAGGTGGTAATGATACACATTCACTTTAGTATCTTCTCAGAGAAGAGAAACAGATTATGCATTCCTTTCTTTTATCAGATGAGTACAAGTCACAGCTTGGGAGCACAACGGTTACCTCTCCAGGGGAGGACCTCCCAGGGGTGGGCCGTGGCACCTGATGGTATGTGGAGAGTCAGCTGGCCAGACAGTGGGCTCAGTCCCTCACTGCAGAGAACTGTAGGCAACTCTTTTGCTACTTGGTTTTTCTGCACTGGCAGATGGGACTTCATTGTTTCAAAGTTTCAGTTTGGAAAATTTAGACATCAAGGGTTAATCTACATTTTAAAATAGCTGTCTTTGGAGGAAATTATGCTATAAATGAGAAACCTGTGTGGAGTTCTGGGTTCTTTATGTTAGCTTTGGCAGGGCCAGGAGCCTGTTTTGATGATAAAGCCAGCATTTGAAACCTGTATTTTATATTGCAGGAAAACTAAGCAAATTTAAAACACTCCACATTTGCCTTTTGACACCCCATAACCAATAGATGAACTTTCATTTCTGGGAGGCCTCCCAGTGATTAATGCCTTCCATTTATGACGTGAGAAGAATGAGCCGTATGTTAGTTGGTCTTCTGTCCGTTTCTAAAGAGCACCCGTGCCAGGATTTTGATGTGCACTCGCATTCTGGCACCAGGCTTTACACTTCTCACCCAGCACAGAGCCAGCTCACAGATCCTGCTCGGCACAGCGACTCCAGACACGCAGCCTGAATTTGAAGGCAGCCTCCTAAAATGTGGCAGGCACAGTTCTCCCTCTTCCTATTTGGAGCCCATCGTGTGGGGCTACGACCACTCTCCGCTCCCTGCAAGGCAGCCTGGAGAGAGTTGCATTTGCTAGCTTCTCTCTGAAGCAATCTTCATGAAGGGGAGGTGTGGCACTACAGGGCTGTTTCACAAATGTTTTCTGTTGCCTGTACTTACTATTAAGAGGAAATGGTCACATTTCTTTTTTCACATTGCCAACAGAGATCACATACTCTACTCCCTTGTTGGGGACCATATTGGAGTCAATACCTTTGGGGACTTCTTTGGTTCCAATGTCTTCTGTGGGAGATGAGTGGCATTCACTAAGCCATGTGTGGTAGCTGTTAATGCTGTCCACGAATATTTTTGGTTCGCTCATCTTTAAGGCACACGGTAGGGTTGCATTTCCTGCCTCCCTCTGTGGCCATGTAACCTGCTTAGGTCAATAAAAATTGAGCAGAAGTTACATGTGTTATTCTGCACTGTAAATGTTAAGAGCCAGTGGGTGATTTACCACTTGCCTCCTGTTGTTGCTGCAGGGATTTGAAGAAGCACAGGTCAAGAAAAGGCTTCTATTAGCCTGAATCCATGAGCAACTGATAAATAGAAAACCCCCGTTCACCAATGTTAGACTTGTAGCATGAACAAGAAGTATCTGTTGGTATGTTAACCACTGAGATTTGGGGGATTTCTCGTTACTGCATCGTAATATAGTCTATGCTGACTGATGAGCCTTGTTAACTGGAGAGTAGACCCACTGCATTGAAGCGCAGACAGTGCCTAGGCAGGTCCATCTCTTTCTTGTCTCATTTTCTCTTTTAGGTATCAGTAAGACAGGTCAGTTTCTTTCGTGTGGAAAAGAGACAAACAGAGTCTGCTTTAGCATGTCCATCATCTTTCCCCCATAACAAACTAGGAATACCAAAGTCTAAATCAAGAAAGGCGATAAGGAGAAACTGCTATGTTCTCCAATCAGTTTCACCTTTAGTAGTTTTACTAGATTTTGATCCTACTTAGTTCTTGTCTATTTCTTTTCACATTGGCTAGGAAGCCGTAAGAAGGAGAAATAATGATCGCTGTTTTCTCAAACATCCAACACTTAAAGACCTTAGGTATTTATACAGCACACCACTTAGTCATGTTTGCAGATAACAGAGGTAGGCTTACTATTTTTGTTGTTAAAAGCCCTGAAATGCTAGCAGACTAATGGTGTATAGATGCTGTAGGCAAGATTGTAACATGGCCCTAAGTTTTTAAGCCCCTGGTGTACATGTCCTGAATCCCCTTCCCTTTGATGTATAAATGAAAATATCTTTTACGCATAAAAGTATCACTCTCATGGTTAGTTTACATTATATGGCAAAGGTTGAAGATAATTTTCCAATGTAATTAAGGTCCCTAACCAGTTGTGTTTGAGTTAATCAAAGGGGGGATTGTCTTGGTTAAGTCTAATATCATAACAGGTGAGATTTAAAAAAAAATTTGTAATGTTTACTCAGTTTTGAGAGACAGAGAGAACAGAGCATGAGCTGGGGAGGGGCAGAGAGAGAGGGAGACAGAATCCAAAGCAGGCTCCAGGCTTTGAGCTGTCAGCACACAGCCTAACGCAGGGCTTGAACTCACTGACCAGGAGATCATGACCTGAGCCGAAGTCGGATTCTTAACAGACTGAGCCACCCAGGTGCCCCTAAATAGGTGATATTTTTAAAGAGAGTTTATAGGTCACAAATATAAGCCAGTCAGAGTACCCAGTGAAGGAAACCACATGGCAAGGACTTGAGTTTGGTTTCTAGTTGTTCAGGATAATTCCAGGCTGTCATCTAACAAGAAAATAGGGACCTCAGTCAGAAACAAATTCTGCCAACAACCCAAGGGAGCTTGGATGCAGAAGTTTCCCTAATTGATTCTCCAGATGAGAATAAAGGGGGCCAGAATTTTACCTTAAGCCTTGTGATACCATGAGTAAAGGATCCAGCTAACATGTGCCAGGCTTCTGACCCAAAGAAACTATTAGATAATAAATTTATTGATGTTTTAGTCTACTACCTGTGTGGCAATTTGTTATGCAGTGACGGAAACTAATACATGAGGAATTTGACCTGACTGTTTCACCCTGAAATATCTGGCTTTTGTTTTAATAAATCATTTAGGCATGTCCTGCTATCTCCTTAACTTCCTAAAATCAGTTTTAACTCCCATATGGAGCGATGAGGTTGGAAGAGGTTTTCACAGCGGTTAAATGTGGCTCATGATCTCTTCAGTGTATCCCTCATCAAACCATTGCAAGCAGCCTAAGAGAGCTTCGTGGTTTGTACTCACTTTTGTATGCATAGTGACCACCTTGTCTCCCCTGGGAGAGCTCTTGTCCTCTGACTGGTGTCATTCACTAATAGTCATATAAGAACCGGGGATAGCACCAAGATGATTTGGGGATACCAGGAAGTCTGTGGGGTATCACTAAAACCGAATGATGGGCCACTTTTGACCACATTCTGGAAAGGGATTGTGTTGATACAGAAGCATCCACTTAACTGATTGTAAAGCATTTGGTCTTTTAAGGTGAATTTTGACATTAGAATGTATACTTTCATAATATGCAGCACAACCAGATGGAAATGAGCCTTGTTGCAAAGAGGAGGCTTTTGTTTGTTTTGTCTGGCTAATTTTGGCACCACATTTTTGAAGTTGGTAACCAGAGAGCAAGCAACCAGTTTCACAGAAGCACAATTTGAGGTAAATAACTTTTCTTTATATTTGTCAGAGGTTTGACTTATTACATTTTATGTAAACCTATTTTAATAAAATGACAGAAGCAAACAAAATGTAGTATATATGATTAGCAAAGATTTTTAGATGTGTTATATACATAGAATGGAAAGGAATAAAGAGAATCAGCTTGTTGCTCAGGAAAAACGGCAGTTTCGCCCAATTTGAACAAAAAAGTTTTGTAGAGAAAGAGAAAGCAAGAAAACTGTTAGATGTGCGTAATGGGTTGTATCCTTTTAACCAAGAACAAAAAGACATATGACCATGTAGCCTTGAATCTTTGGTCAGAGCTGCAAAGAGCCCTACTCCAGGTGAATTTATCAATAGGACTCCACTCTATGGTAATAGCATTATGAGGAGTAAATTTAGAGTAAATGAATTCAAAAGTATTTAAAGCTATGGCTTCCTCTAAAGAGTTTGTGAAGGTTCTTGATGAAAACACTGATGACATTGGGTCGACGAATAGGATTTATGTGTAAAATTGTTTGAATCTGTGACATGTGAACTTCTGGGGAATGCTCAATTGTTGCCTCTCCCACTGATTAGATAAATCCAAATACACAAATATTATATGGTTGCTTATCCACATTGTTTCATCAGTGCCACAGATCATCAATTCTTGGATGAAAGCCCCAGCCAAAGCTAGGGTATGGACACTGTGGGCTCTTGTCATACCCTCTAGTCATTCTAAGATTTCCTGGTAGTCTATTTTTTGGATTATTTACCCTACCCTTATAATTGACCAAAGAACATGCATCAGCCCAGGGAGGGAAACAGAGACTTGGTATGCTTAAAGTCTTTAGTGCATCTTACTCTGGATGGTGATTGATGGTGCCAGCTAGTTTAGAAATTTGCTGATAGATTTTTCTGTAGTTCATGCGTTGGCCACCTGTTTTAATGCTAGAAAAGCTCTCAAAGAAGATGATTTTCAGGGACTTGGGGGATTGGGGTAGGGAGCTGAGATCACTAGGACACTGTGAAAAACTGCAAGGTTTGGTGTCTTCTCATTTTGATTATCTTCCCTTCCCAATCTTATGAAGAACCTCTCCCTGATCCTCAGGAACACTATGCTTCCCATTTACTGTTTAAAAATGTAGTTTTTTTCTACTTAAAGTTGCCAGTTCAGCATGTTGGTTTATCTCAGAAGAATATAAATTTAAGTAGGACCACATTCTGAGGATTTCATGAACTTACTCCTTCAAGGTATATTTTATATTTAAAAGATGGTATCCATTAATCTAAGCAAATCTCTATTTGAGCAGTAGGGCAGAGATTTTTGAGCATAGGGATCTGTGTGTATTTCTTTTCTAACGACATTTGCCATTCTCTTATATCTTTTAACTATCAAGAATAAGATTTCTAACCAAATACTTCACTCCTGAAAGGCTGCCGACCTTCTCAGTAGATGGAAAATGTTTTCTCCCAAAGGCATGTAGTTCTCCTTGGTGTTTATACCATTCTGTCACCTACCTGAGTTCTAAACCAAATGAAAGCTACACAAAGAATTCAGTCAAAGAGAGATAAAAGTATCTGTTTCAATAGTAATAGAACTAATGGAAAACAGGATCCAGGCATATGACTAATATGTGCCCCAGAATTAGAGAGACCTATCCACCCAGTCAGAGACAGCCTGGAAAACCACAATCTTGCCCACAAGAATATTTTCTTTACCACTAGCTTCCTACAAGTGGAGAATTGATCTAACCATATGCTCTCTGAAAGTAGGTTGATCCCAAAGAGAGGAGGAGAGGGGAAGGTTTGAGCTACTCATCACATGTTTCCTCCTCCCAAATTTAACAGTTTCCAGAATTCCATTCCCATAGCTGACCATATAGTTTGTGAGGCCCAGTACAAAATGAAAAGGCAGAACTCTTTGTTCAAAAATTTTTTATGAACTTCAAGATGGTGACAGAGTATTAAGTCAAATATAGGCCTTTCCAAGTGTCGAACCCTTTGCAACTATACAGGCTGTGAATTCATGAAGCCAGTCCTGTTCATTTCTTACCTGGGATACAGAATAAGGAAGTGGAGGGAATACAAGAGTGTACTATCTTCATTTCCACCCAAATTGACACACAAATCAAGTGTAAATGAGGTTTTCTTAAAAAAAATAACATTTCCAAGTCTCCTTTTCTCATATCCCTTAGGCTTAACCAGCAAGTCCATGATCCACTGGGGAGTGGATATATCTATGAGAGTAGGAGAGCAATGATCTCATCAGGGAGTTCTTGCTCTCATAGCCATAAGCCTACTCTTTTAGTACCAACCACTGTCACTTTATTGATCCTTTTGGCATACAGCGAAGACTTTACTTAAGAAGCCTAGGAAATAGGTCAGAATCATACAATCATAATCATACTACATTATTCCATACTACTAAGGGATAATGGACCCCTTAGACCAGAGGAAGAACACTGGTTATTTTAAAATTTATCACTGAGAGGCATCCAGGAGGGAGAGAGTGCAGTTTTTCTGATAAATAAAATGTGAATTCAGTCACTTACTTTAAATATTAAATAATGTTTTTATTAGTTACAAATAGAATTCATTTGTGGGGTCTATTAATGAAAGCCTTTTTAATCAATTTATGCTTACTCACTTTAGTCTTCTTTCTGATGATGTATTGCCAATTGTATTTCAAGCATTTCATCCCTGCCCCTTATCTGCATTCTTGCTCTCGGGGAAAAAAATCAAGATTTCTTCATCTCACCTTCACGGCACCCTCCTGCATCTTTTGTGGCAGGGCTGAGTCCCAAGCCTGGGTCATAAAGGGAGAGTCACAGTTGTAATGATTCCTTGTTGCCAGTATGCTGTCCTAGAGGCAGGAGAGATGTGTTCAGTTGGGAGAGTGAATCAATTCATGATGAATTCAGAAGCCTCTGACCTTGACCCTCTACTGCATTATCCAGGGAAGACTTGGAGTGGCTAATGGTGATGTGGTGAAGAGGTGAACAGGGGTAACTCCTATCCTCTGAGCCCTTAGAACATCTGTTGCATAAAAAATAAAATGTAGCTGATGATGTTTTTATTATAGTAAAAAATAATTCTTTTTCTGTAAGAAAGAAGACAGTGCAAGGGAAATGCTCCTCCTCATGAACTATTAAGGCCTGTGCTCTTCTATATTCAAATCAGTTGATAATATTTACAGTTTTGTTGATAAATTCTTACCAGTTTTATAGCATGAGGAATGACCCTATACATTCTAAACCAATTCCACATGAGTTTAAGCAGATTTAATGCGTGACCATGGAACAAACACCATAGTTCCAAATGTTCACTAATAGAATTTCCTTTAAATAAGTTTAGGATTCAAAAGCTTTCCCTTCTTCATGTTTTTTCATTTTCTATAGAAAGATACAACGAGAACCTCCAAAAAATGTGAATGTAGGAAAAATAGCTAGATATGATGCATGAGAATATTGGCTATAAATAGTTATTGATATTGTCAAAACTATAGTATCAAAACAAACAAGCTCATTACCAAACTGTGTTTAAATTAAACATTTCCTTACACAAGGATATGAAGGTTTTCATTCTCCATTGGTCTTCTTTCTCACTATCTGCCTTTCATCAAGCCCAACAAATCTTCTGGCTTTTTTTTTTTTTTTTGCCTCCCTGTTTTTTATCTCCCTACTGTCATTGAGACTAGCTAGGCCCTCATAAGCTCATGTGTGCCCTGTTATATTAGTCTTCTAGCAAAGGTTGGGACTTTCAAGTGCTTCAGCCCAGTATTCCACTTTCAGTTTAGATTTATGGCACACCATCTTTTTGGCAGGATCTGGGGTCCCTGCCCCCAACATCCCTTTCCTTTGGTAGTTGTCAATATGTGATATATCATAGAGGTTCTTCTCCAAACCTTGCTGTCAGCAGCCCCTTTTCTGAAGTCCCTATAGCATAAGCATGTCAGTCCTTTTCATTTCGGCTGTGTGGTCATAGATAGGTTATAAGAAACAAGAAGTAAGAAAGGTATAGGGCACCTGGGTGGCTCAGTCAATTGGCTGTTCGACTTCGGCTCAGGTCATGATCTCACAGCTCATGAGTGCAAGTCCCGCATTGAGCTCTGTGCTGACAGCTCAGAGCCTGGAGCCTGCTTCAGATTCTGTGTCTCCCTCTCTCTCTGCCCCTCTCCTGCTCATGCCCTGTCCCTTTCTCTCAAAAATAAATATTAATTTTTTTTTAAAAGAAAGGTATAAAGAACTTAGTATAGTTTCCAACTGCCATCTGAGATATTCACTGAAAGATAATCTGACTTTTTTCCTTTGGTTTTATTTCAAAAGATGGGATTCACCATTTCTACCTAGATTTTCATATTCCTCCTTAGCAAAGGTAACTTAAAGTTAACCTTACACCCTGGCTTGATGAGGTAATTTAGGCAGAATTACAGATATCCCCAGAGCCTTTACTGACCTCTTATATCTCTGAGAGCATCCAAGCTAAGTGACACCCAGATCCCTGCATAATTATCCAAAATAAATCCTTTCAGAATTTTGATGCCTCTTACTTTTTGTATTAATCTTACCTCCCTAACACTTCTCCCTAATATTCCTTACTCTTCCTCGAAGCCAGGGGAGGAGAGGAGAGAATGAGAGGTTACTGAAGTAGGCATACATGTTATGGAATTGTTCTACTCACACTCCAGCCAAAGAAGTTGTGTTTTCTGTTCTTGTTTTTCATGTGATTTTCTGTTTTACATATAGGATTTGAATAAAGAGATTTGGATCCTGCAATTTTCTCAAGCGATAATCCAGAATCTTATCTATATCAAATTTTATATTTGATGTAGAAATTTTTTTCTATATCAAAATTTCATGGGAAAAGGCATTTATACTACCCTACTGAAATTGTCTCCTCAGAGGTCAGAAATGTCACCTAAAATTTCTAATTCACTTTTGTTTTTGTCTTTGTAAGCACCTTTGACACCAGTGACCATTCTCCCCTCAATCAAGACTCCCCCCCCTCTCTCACTATTTCCAAGAAATACCCATATCTCTCTGAAAATTTTTGCTTCACTTTTTGTTGATTTTACTCTGCCCACACAAAGCATCTGTCTTAGGTCATGTTCCCTGGAATCAAAATCTGAGATGTGATTTATTGGTCAAGTGATTTAATGGAAGGTCACTCAGGAGAAGGGAAGTGAGAAAAGTAAGATAGGCAGGGGGAGAAAAGCTAAACATTAATATGGCTTCAGTTGGAGACTAATTTCAGTCTGATCCTATGGAATGCTCTAGAGCACAATTTGCACCCCTTGAGTTTTCTTTTAGAGACAAAGGGCTAGACTTTTGTACCCAAGACTTTAGGCAATAATCACAGAAATAGGGAGAAGCGTTCTCTAGCTAGTAGATGTGATTTGGTCAGGGTCTCGTCAGCATCCACTACATCATCTTCAGCTCTGTTTTCTTTCCTCCTGACATGGTTCCCTTAAAGTAATATACTCTCACTTTCTATGTATATGTGTATGTCTCCCACACACATATCACCGACTTCTTGTCTTAACTACAGATCTTTATTTCTTAATTCATTGCACAATGGATGTCCTACAAAGTTCACATTTTCAAAAACAAATCATTTCTCATTATTTTATTTCCCCAAACTGACTTTGCTATAGTTGTTAATGATATTGTTATTCTTCATTATTAGGACTCGAAATATATTAAACCATTGATCAAGCTTTCTTCCTCTGCCATCAAACTGTCCTGCTTTCTTCTCTACTGTCCACTTTTAATTCCTTGCAAACCACCAATGATTCTACTACCTTAACCTTTTAGTCTTTGTTCAGAACATTTTCTTTATCATTGCTACTTTTCTACCCATTTTTACATTTTCACGTGGAAGAAGTGATGAAGAAATGAGGGACTGAGTGATGCTGAGCTTTCTTTCTCTGGTCTATTGTGTTCAACTGTACCTCCCATTTTTTAATCTTTGAACATGCCCTGGCCATGTTGTCCTCTCTAAGTGAAACTTCTTCAGCTTTTTGCTTCAGGTCAGTTTGCACCATTCTAGATAATCATATAAAGTTGTCTATGTAAATATACTTAATGGGGGCAAAAGCACATTAACAATTTGAAGATAATACTTATGACTTTTTCTCCCTAATCTCTTGCTTTGAAGTAATAAAATATGACCCAGGGAATATCAGTAAAGAAAATATTTGAGGAGAAATTCAGAAATTCATTATGACTTCTCACAAAGCTGGCCCTTATATATCCCCTATTCCTACCATGCAGATAGTCACATTCTGCCTGGCTGCAAATATCCAGAGATCTATAAATGCAATAATAATAATGACTACAATTTCTGCTTAAAATGAAGACAGCCCTATATTCTGAGATGAGTCTGACATTGCATATTTACTAATAGTTGAAGACTGTTTTTGTATATTTAAAGCTAAGGATAATCTGTTAGGTTTCTTCTCCCTAAGGCCCCTGCTCATTCTGCCTTGTATAGGGAGCAGAATTCAATTCAGTGGAATAATTATACATTTCACAGCTGAACAAGAGATTTAGGATTTACAAATGAGTGTTTGATTAGTTCCAAAATTGACAAAGCGCAACTTCAGAGGGAAATGGCAGGAGACAAATTTAGTAATTACTCCCCAATAGTCAAGAGGTACATGAAATAAACATCATTAATAATCAGGTAACTGCAAATAAAAATGACAGTGGTTATCACCTCATACCTGTTAGAATGGCCATCATCAAGAAGACAAGAGATAACAAGTGTTGGCAAAGATGTGGAGAAAAGGGAAACTTTGTGCGCTAATGATGGGAATGTAGTGGAGGTTCCTAAGAAAATTAAAAATAGAACTACCATATGACCCAGCAATCTCACTCCTGGGTACGTACGCAAAGGAAATGAAAAGAGGATATCAAAAAGCTATCTGTACCCCCATCTTCATTGTGCATTATTCACAACAGCCAAGATCTAGAAACAGTCTAAGTGTCTGTTGATGGACAAATGAATAAAGAAGATGTGAGATATATGTATCTCATATATGTGTGATATATAATATCATATATACCCACCCACAAAAAGGAGGAAATCCTGCCATTTGTGACAACATAGATGGAACTTGAGGGAAATATATTAACTGAGATAAATAAGACAGAGAAAGACAAATGCTATGTGATGCTACTTATATGTGGAATCTAAAAAAGCTGAACTTGCAGAAAGAGAAAGTATAATTATGGTTATCAGGGGCTGGGGGCTGGGACAATTAGGGAGATGTTGGTCAAAAGCTACAAACTTGAAGTTAGAAGATGAATAAGTTCTGAAGACCTAATGGACAGCATTGCGGTTATAGTCAACAGTTGTGTATTATATACTTCAAAGTTGCTAAAGGACTATATTTTAAATGTTCTCAGCATAGAAAAGAAGAAATTGTGTGATGTGATGGAGATGTTAGCTAATACTATAGTAGTGGTTGTCACGTTGCAATATATAACTGTCTCAAACCAGCATGTTGTACATCTTAAACTTATACAGTGTTATCTGTCAATTATTTCTCCATAAAAATTACTCTTTCTCTATTTAAGTAGTATGATGTTTATTTTTTCTGCTGTGTCTGAGCATCAGCCATATAGTGGCCATAAATACATGAAACACTTTGTTTTTCTTAAGGTATTTTTAGAAGTGTATTAATCTTTCTTTTATTAAGGGATATTGGCTTAGTAAAAATATTCATATGAAAGGCTCTGTAATCAAAATAAAAAACACATGAGTTTGAGAATTTTACTTCCAGTAACAGCTAGTTGGCTCAAACCAGTTCTCTCTGTCAGAAAAACTGAAGAACCTGATCAAAGTTTTTAAAAAGACATCTTTTTGAAAGTAGCAAAGAGCTAATAAAACAACGAGAAATAGGCCAAGATTTTGGAGAACTGAAATAAGCTGCTCAAAACTTCTTTTGCTTTGAGCTTATTTTCCCATTCTGAAAGAGCAGCTGCAAAACTAACTTGTTATTTTAGTGGTCTCATTCATTTGGGATGATCCTCATATCCTGATGAGGATGGAGACTCCAGCCTCCAGTTTAGCACTGGGTTCATGAAGAACTATGCTTCCAAGGAAGTGTGAACCAGAAGGAAATCAGATGTTATAGGGACTTGCAGCCAGAATTTTATTACTTAGGATCAGAGAAACCCCCGTTCTCTCTAACAACTCCCAGAAGCTATCACAGATAATCTGTGAAAGACAATGCCATTATTTTAGATATCAAAATCATCTACCAAATAATTTATTAAATGAAGCTTCTATCATATAATTAAAAGTATCAAAGCAAGTACCAAACATCAGAAACAACATACAGTAGAAACAGATGCACAAAGACATGGGATTTAGGAACTCTCAGACTCAGACAATAAAACAATTACTCTAATTAGGGTTTTAAAAAATAAGAGGTAAGCGGCGCCTGGGTGGCTCAGTTGGTTGAGGTCCAACTTCAGCTCAGGTCATGATCTCACAGCTCATGAGTTCGAGCCCCGCGTCAGGCTCTGTGCTGACAGCTCGGAGCCTGGAGCCCGCTTCGGCTTCTGTGTCTCCTCTCTCTCTGCCCCTAACTCACTCGCATTCTGTCTCTGTCTCTCTCAAAAATAAATAAACATTAAAATAAATAAAAAATAAGAGGTAAGATTGAATAATTTGGCAGGAAACTAGAAACTATAAAAATAACATAGGAGAGACCAGTGTACACCTAAAATGGCCAAAATCTAAAACATTGGAAACACTAAATGCTGGTGAGGAAGTGCAGCAACAGGAACTTCACTGCTGGTGGGAATGCAAAATGGTACAGCCACTTTGGAAAGAGAGTTCGACAATTTTTTTTTTTACAAGACTAACCACACTTTTACCATAAGATCTAACAATCACAATGTTTGATATTTACCCAAAGGAGTTGAAAATTTATGCCCACACAAAAACCTACACAAAGTTGTTTACATAAGCTTTACTTGTAATTGCCAAAATGTGGAAGTAACCCAGAAACCCTTTGGTAGGTGAATGGATAACAAACTGTGGTACACACAGAAAAGATAAAAGTATTAGCACTAAGAATAAAAGAGCTATCAAGCATGAGAAGACATAGAAGAACCTTAAAGGTATAGTAGTAAGTGAAAGAAGCCAACCTAATAAGACTACATACTGTATAATTCCAACTATATGACATTCTGGAAAAGGCAAAACTATGGAGACAATAAAAAATCAGTAGTTGCCATGGGCTGTGGGTCAAGAGGAAGGGTGAATAAACAGAGCACAGAGGATTTTTAGTGCTGTGACAATACTCCATATGGTGTGATAATGATAGATACATATCATTATACATTTGTTTGAACCCATAGAAGGTACAACAACAAGAGTGAACCCTAAAGTATACTCTTGTAACAAATGCACTACTGGGGTTGGAGATGTTGATAATGGTAGGAGCTGTGCAAGTAGAGGTAGGGCATGTCAGAAATCTCTCTGAATTCCCCTCAATTTTGCTGTGAATTTAAAGAAACCAAAATCTTAATAAAAATGTATATGTAATTAAAAAAGAAAAATTATGCAATAAAAACTATGATAAAATAATTTCAGAATTAAGTTTATGGATATAAGAGAAAATTAGACACAGAGGAAGAGATATTAGTTGACTTGAAATAGATTAGAAGAAAGTCTTCAGAAAGAAGTATAAATAATATAAAGATGAAAAATACAGATGAGGGACAAATAAACTTAGGAGATTCAGAGAGAAAATCTAACATTACTTTCATTTGAATCTCAGAAAGGGAGAAAAGAGAGACTGGGATAGATGATATTTGATGAGAAAATATCAGAAAATACTCTAGAATAGATGAAAGATACACATCTTCATATTTTAAAAGCCCTATGACTCACCAGTGGGCAAAAAAATGTTTTACATGTTCTTTTAAACACATAGAGACACCCCAGAAAACCAGAGACAAATTTTAAAGCAGTTAGAGGAGACTATGTTTAAATAAACAGTGGTTAAAAAGAGAGTTTACTTCGTGAGTGCAACAATGGAAACCAGAAGACAAAAGAGTTATGTTTACAATATACTAGAAAAAAATAAGTTTTAAAACTAGGATTTAGGGGCGCCTGGGTGGCTCAGTCGTTTAAGCGGCCGACTTCGGCCCAGGTCATGATCTCGCGGTCCGTGAGTTCGAGCCCCGCGTCGGGCTCTGTGCTGACAGCTCAGAGCCTGGAGCTTGTTTCAGATTCTGTGTCTCCCTCTCTCTGACCCTCCCCCGTTCATGCTTTGTCTCTCTCTGTCTCAAAAATAAATAAAAATGCTAAAAAAAAAAAAAAAATTTAAAACTAGGATTTAATACACAGTCGTACACACACCATTGCAAATGAATGCAAAATGGCACAACAAAAGAATTAGTTACTATCAGGCTGTGCTAAGGAAAATTCTAAATAATATATTTTAAGTAGAAGGAACATAATTGCAGATGAGAAGTCAGAGATGTGGGTAAAAAGATGCTAAATGTGAAGATAAACCTAATGAATATTGGCTGGTTAAAACAACAACAACAACAACAACAATAATTTTTATGGGTTTTAATATATTTATGTTTTAATATCATTAGTAACAGCAATTGATTATAAATTTCAGTTGAAAAAATGGATTTAAGATGTTCCCAAGTCCTTTAATGTGTTGTCCTGGGGAAAAGGAAAAGTACTGCAAAGTACTCGATTTTGTTAAGAGTGCATGTTTAAATTTTAGAGTATCTACCATTTTGCAGATGCTCTTGTTGCCCTGAGCTATAATCCACTGGCCCACTTAAAGATATCTGTTGGCATAGTAGACTGTCCAGCGTGCATGCTAATAACTTAATATAAGTGCTTACAACTCTCTTCTCTCCCTGAAGGGATTCTATAGCTCTCTGAAACTTATTTCACCATAATAGCCACAATATACCTTGTGCAGAAAAGGTAACTACTCCAAGGGTATCTCACAACCAATGTGGATAGAATTTGGTGAAAAATGACCTGACCACTCAATCCTCTGGGGCAATGATCCTGGAGTATGTCCCATGGGTTCTTAGAGAATTCACAATAGGGTTGACCCAATTTGTCTGCAGCAATGCCCCCACTCATTTGTGTTTCTTTTATTGGCTTCTCTCCCTTCTGTGTCTCACATTCCACACCCCTCCATTTCTTTCTGGGATTTCTTCCAACTTTTGGTACATAAACCCTTATCTTGGGGTCCGATTTTAGGGAAGCCCTAACTAAGGAAGTTGCATCAGACCTGGCTCTAGAAAACAGACTTTTAGGACATGATTCTGGTGTTGCATCCCTTGGCCAGCAGGTGATTAGAACCCAATCATTGATAATAAGTAGGTTGTGGAAAATCTTTTGTGTATTGTACTGTCACTATTCCCTAGATTATCACTGCAGTGAGCTGGCACACAGGTAGGTTTGGCAGGGAGAAAGTGCTGGCTTTTGCAACAGATCTAACACCTGAACAATGAAGGGGCATGGCAATTATAATCAATGTAGAGTTAGCTAGTTTTTCAACTGACTTAGAGGCCTTGAAAAAGGATAAAGTTAGATTTAGGTCAGCTATGAACCCAGAAGACTTCTGTGGAAGTATTTAAAGAAATTCTTCTGCATCTAGAGGGCTTAATATACTGTAAATCAGGCCCCCAAGTTGTTATAAGGACATCCTTATGCACTTCCAGCGAGGATCTTATGCTAAAGTCAGGATGCTGATGAAGGAGAGGCAGGACTTACTATCTGATTGGAAAGAAGATAGTGATATATTTGAAACCTTGAACCCCTAGATGTCGCTGAATCCTTCAGGCCAGCAGAAGCAGTCCTCTGCTTTGCTAGAGAACAGCCTCACCTTGCACTTTACTGTCAAAGGCAAGATGGATACAATTCATCTACTGATCAATGAGGCCAGAATAACTTTGGTCTGCAAATCAGTGGTTCATAGACCATGGAATTCCTACAGGCTAAATAGAGAGGCAGTCAACAAATGGAGAGGCAGTCAACTAACATTAGTTTCCTAACTAATCAAAATGATTATGAGTAGGTGAGTAAAAGGCTAATGTTAACCATCAAAGAGGAAGCCCTCTTAACTAGCCCGTTTAAATAGCAACCTAACTTTTCCTATTAAAATAGCTTTCCTATTAAAATTGCCCTTACCTAGTTCTTTTATTTAAAAAAAATTCTTTTAAGATTATTTTGAGAGACAGCACCAGTGGAAGAGGGGTAGAGCGAGAGGAAGAGAGAGAATTCCAAGCAGGTTCTATGCTGTTAATGTAGAGACCGACGTAGGGCTCATCCTCACAAACCGTGAAATCATTACCTGAGGTCAAGAATCCAAGGCTTAGGGACACCTGGGTGGCTCAATCCGTTGGGTATCCAACTTTGGCTCAAGTCATGATTTCAATCCTGAGTTGGACTCTGTGCTGACAGCTCAGAGCCTGGAGCCTGCCTTGGATTCTGTGTTACTCTCTCTCTCTGCTCCTCCCCTATTTCTCTCTCTCAAGAATAAATCAACATCAAAAAGAAAAAGAGTCCAGGGATTAAACAACTGAGCCACCCATTCGCCACTGCCGTTGCCTAGTTTATATTATCTCCCCTCACACTTTCTAAGTGTGTGTTCTAACACTCTAGTGTTTCCTATTTGTTATATTTCTTTTTAATTGTTTACTTCCCCCACTATAATATATGTTTCACAAGGGCATTTTTGGGGGGTTCCATTTTGTGTATTTATATATCCCAAGCACCTAAAATAATGAATGTCACAAAGTAGGGACTCAGTGAACTTTGGTAAATGAATAGCCAGTTTTCTTCACTGCTGTAAAGATTATTATCATTTTTTTTTTTTTTCTGAGCAACACCATGATGCAGTGCGATTGGTCAATATCAATGGATGATTTAGAAAAAAAAAACTCTATGAAATCTGTGGCACTGTAAAAATGTCCCTTTCTTTGTATGAAGCATGAGTACTTTCAGGAGGCATTCCTGGCAGGCTGATTATAAAAAGAATAGCTAATTTTTTTTTTCCCCTAGGTAATTAGTTTATACTTGTTTTGTAGACCCAGGGCTTGGGTTTTGTTTTGTTGTTGTTGTTGTTTCTCTTTACTATTATCCTATTGGATGTGATTAATTCCGTTTGTGTGTCATTGTAATGTCTAGAAATCCTTTGAGAAAAAAAAATGGGCTGTATTTATAAATATTAATTAGTTATCTTTCCAAATGAACAGTTCTGAATGTGCCTAGAGTTTGGAAGGGGTTAATTCACTATCCAACTTGCTTAACATACTGTGAGCAAGGGATACGTGTACTCCAAAGACCAAAGCAATGATGACATTAACCTTTTCTAGCCTAGCTCTATAAGGTACCTCACCATTGGTTCAAGTGACTCTTTTTCTTTTCATTGCAACTAGCTGGAATTTTTATTAAGTGTCATTAATCAAAGGTGAAAAATTCTCAGAGCAGGAAAATTGTCAGTGAAACTGGCTGCTGTATGTGGGGGAAAAAAACAAATAAAAGGGTTTGATAATTATATATTAACTCAAGCATTAATAGTCTTTTCAAATCATCATAGGTTGTAGCTCCTCTTTGATTTTAGGGGTCTAAGGTTGGGGGAAGACCTATTAATCTTTTTCCATTTCTTTGCTCTCTTAGTCATTGAACTGTTCAGTTGTTATTGATTAACGTAGCTTTCTTAAATGACAGGTGTGGTATGACAGTCAACGCTATTCCCTATGCTGTTTTTCTGGAATGACTCATGAGACATTCTAGAATGTGAGGAAAGAATAAGGATTTTGAGTTTTCTCATAAAAACAGATAGACTGAGCATTACTAATCAGCTTTTCTTTGGAGCACTGGTGTTGGGGCTAATTGGGATTAACTTTAATTTGTAATGTAAAAATTAATAAAGAGAACCTCACTAAAATGACATTGAGAGGTTCAGGATGGGGGAATTCTCATGCTCTACCACTTATCATTAATTGCGGATCCAAGAGAAAGAGACGGACCTTACAGGGGAAACTGCTTTATTATCCCAGCAGGAGAAAACAGGGCTTTCCTGCTCTCCTGGCAACAGCTCAGCCAATGACAGACAGTCACAACTCAGCCAATGAGAAGCCGCTATACTTAGAGCTCTTAGTTTACTCCAATGGCCTTTTTGTTTATAATCGCTTTCCCAACTTCCCCTTTTCCTCTATAAAAGAACCGGTGCCTCTCCTTTGTTCTGCCGAATTGTCTATAGTTTTGCTGTAGTTTGTCCAGAGTTATAATTTTTTATTTTCCACACGTGAACCCATTTCTGCTGGTAAAGTAACTGACAGTGTTGTTTTTAAACTTAACAGTATCCAAAGTAAGAGCTAGCCTCTAATAAACATTAGATTTGGGCCTTAGAAAGGTTTTTATTAATATGCTCCTGTAAGCCTTTAACTGAAGTGACTGCCAAAAGAAATTCTACTCCAGATGTAGCGCATTGAGGCTTATGCTAGCTGCAACAAGTAGGTGAGTAAAACTTTATATTTTTAATAGGCTCACATCACAGAGAAAAGAGAAAACACGATCTTGAGAACAAGGGGAAAACAAGATCAGTAGAAAGTAGGTATTTAGAAAGGTAGACCCTGTAGGATTATATCATAGCCCAAAACTGCCAATATCATTTATTTTGTGGATTAAACATCTGTGCTTTGCAGTATGATTGGGGGATACACGTACAATGTGAGTTCTGTTTAGTTTGCAACTCTGGTTGTTTGTTCCTTCACACTGTTTGTGTTAATTGCCCCTTGTGGGTGGGCTGCATAGTCTCTAATCCTCATAGTGTGCAAGTGAATTTGTGCTGTGCTTCTCTCAAACACACCTGCAAGAAATTTTAATAGCTTTAAAAACTGAAGATGTTTCCCTAACTCCCTGTTGCATAACAGTCCTGACTACCTGAGGTATCATCACAAAGCGTAATTTAATAATAGCTATGATGATGTAGGCACCTGAAATTCCATCTGGCAGTATATACTGTAGTAAGTTGTATATACATAGAGATTTTTTATAAACTAGGCTAATGTATTTACACTCTGTGTATACATGCTGCTTGCTCTTGCTTGGACATCCAAAAGACATTTCAGCAAGTTGTAACAGTGAATCTATTACAAGTTGGTGAATGCTTTGACAAATTATGTCCTGTTTCATACCATTCCTTAACATTTAAATTTAGGTTACAATAAAATTGTATAAGTGTTGAATGGGAAAAGTAATATGCTTCACTAGCTATAGTCTTTTTGGAGCTATTGATTCAAAAAAGCAAAAATAAATGCTATTTTCACTACAGTGTGTGACAGAGTTTAAAGATCTTAGCTTTCAAAATTATTTACTATATCTTAATAAATGGATGGCAGATTTTTTAGGGAAAGAAATAATTCTAAGCAGGGCTTAAAGTATTTTTCCTAGAGAGATCAGTAACTATTGAATGAATAAATAGGTAACTCATGTATAGATAAATGAACTAAATATGTAGACTCATTTAGACTAAAATTTATATTACATTTATTCATTTCTATATATATACAATTTCTATTTCAATTCTATCCCGGGAACAAACCAAATTTTCCAAGTGGGCAATATTTCTTGGCTCTTGGAAATCTCTATATGACCACACATCTTGTCATTAACTAGATACTTTGAAATTTGAATATATGAAAGATGAACAATGTGTATGCTATGGCTGTGAACCATTTGTTTTCTGTCTGCTCTCTGTTTGTGTTGCTCTTTCACTTGGAGTTTCCTTATTAGAAATTATTTCTGGATTTAACTGGATCTCCTTATAGCTCATAGGGTTTCTGGTGTGTGTGTGTAGGAGAAGGGTCGGAGGAACAGAGGTTAAGTCTAGATTAGAGAGGAATCTCCAAGGAGAATTAGCTATAGTTGGTGCTTAGTTTCCTGTTTTGGATGCTTCCAGCTTACTGCTAGCTCATTAAGTTTTTTTTTTTCATATTTGATAAACATATTAAGACTATTTTAACTCTTACTACTATAATTTATTGCTCAACACAGCATATTAAGCTTTATCAAATGCAAAAAACCAAAAGCTGTTTTCCACTAAGATGGTTTGTATGCCGTTGAAGCTTCACCTGAATGCGTGTATGGTCTATAGTCTTCTTTCAGAACATGTGTGTTACATTTTGAAAATTGAGCCTGAAACTTTGATCTGGTTGAACTAGTCATTAAAAAGCAAATACTATCAGTCTGTTTCTTAAAAGAAATGATCCTTGTGAGGCTGCAGACGTCCAGTGAGCTATCTTGAAATGTTAAAAATTTTTATTGACCTTGAGTTTAAAATGCCAAATGAATATCTCAGGAAACCTCTTTAGTCAGAATTGATTTAAAAATGTTGATATTTGGTTAGAAGTTTAGATTTAGTCAGTTCTTTCTGTTTTTTAACCTGAGATTTTATCCATTTTATTGAAACCCTAGCTTTTTATCAAAGAAAGACTCAAGGGCATAATGTATGCCCTGTCTTTCTCACCCATATGGTTTTTCAGCAAACAAAATCTCTAAAATAGAATAGGTTCTGTTTTATCAATACAAAATTATACAAAGTATTCTTTGCAGAATAAAAAAATCTGTGCCAGGTAAGAATGCATTCATCTGTAAATAATAGAAAATATCCTTAACAGTGGCCTAAGCAATGGCATTAATTATTATAAATAAGAGGAGGTAGGGACAGAGAAGTTTGTACAACATTTCCACCGTGCCAAAATAGATTTCTGCTTCTGCTATCCATTCATTCTGTGTGCTTGTTGCAAAATTGCCATCGAAACTCCTATTGTAGTTAGAAGAGGGGGTAGTGCCAGTAGGGTCTCAGTCCCTCCCCTCCCCCCCCAAGAACACTGCTTGCCCAGATACACCCCAGGGAATTAGATCTTACTGGCTGGAATTTTATCACATGTGCATCTCTTGTTGCAAAGGAAGCTGGAACTCTAAGCATTTACCTTTTGCAAAACATAAGCAAATATTTAGTGTGTCCAATCTTTATGGTAGAAGTCAGTGAGAAAAAAAGGGTGGAGAATTACGTCAGCAGCATCTAATATGATTTCCAAGCTCTGTCTTATGTCTAATTTTAGTCATTTGACTCCAAAACAAATTTATGGGACGATAAAGGGATTGAGACATCTTTTGCACATTTATTGGAGAATATATAACTAAGAATAAATGGCATCATCTAGTAGGGCTAATATAAATTGTAATTTTACACAAAAAAATGTTACTGGCTGTTTTAAAAAAATGAACTTAAGCTGTGTTAAGTCCATTTTAAAAACTTAGGATGAAAAATGGGGTTTTCTCTTTAAACAACCATTCAAAACAATCCCTTTTCAGTAAAACATGTCAGCGGACCAGTGTGATGATTAGATCAGGATTTTTTGTGTGTGAGGATTTAGTTAAATGAGCACTAGTATCACTACTAAAATGAGTATTCCTAACCAGTACTTGTTTTATTCTAGAGCAGCAACAAAATGGCAGAGACGACAGCTGCCACATCATATACATACACACACTCCTTCCTACACAAACTATGTTTTGTACATCAGATGCAGCATAAATACCATGGCATGTGGCAGTTGCTATGGTGACAAGTTTTTTTTTTTTAATGAAGAGCAGATGGACTAAGCATGTAAAACTTGCACAAGTTGTTAGTAATCTGTGAGTTACTGTAGACTAGTTGATGAAGGAAACTACAGTCTAGCTTTTGTAATTCTTCCACATAATATGTTTAACCACCACTTTTCTCCTTGTCTTCAGTTCATTCTGTTTTGCAAGTGGCAGTGGAAAATTGTTAATTGTTTTTCCTGTACCACAGGAATTATGCGTGTATATAATAGACCTACATATATATGCATTATATATGTATTCCTTCTTTGCCAAATAAATTTCTGTTGTGAAGCTTTTAACTCTTTAGCTGAATACATAAGTATTTCCAATGGGCCCATACAAGTACATTTCATTAAGTCTAATTCACACAGCATACGTGATAGTTTGAGAATGGTTTCAAGTGTGAAATGCTTACAACTGGTGAGCAATTGGCTTTCTCTATACTACAAGTGCTATAGGACATACAATTTTGGATTAGTTTTTGTTCTCTTTGTCCACTCATCCAGTCTAGGCAGGCCTAGTTCTGAAGTGTCCTAATCATGTGTTGTTCCTAGCTGCTTATGGAAATGGACAAGAGGGGAAAACCCTCAAGGAATGCTTGCGCTATTATAATCAATGATTTTTCTGTATTCAATAATTTCTATATTTATCTGTAAAATCAAATAGCAGAGCAGTTTTAACATAACTCAGCAACTATGTGGTGTGCACCCCACCCAAGGCAACATAGGATGGTCACGCTTTCAGGGGTATGGCACGGAACTGCCTTTGGGGGCAAGAGAATCATGGCAAAAATAAGACAAACAAGTGTCCCTAATATGACATAGACCCTAAAGTCATTAAGGAGGGACTTAATCCTGTTGAGGATCCAAGCAAAAAGAGATCATCGTGGATAATGGCTTTCTTGGATGTCTCCTGATTATTTGGCACTATTGGCTTTCCGCAAATCTTTCTTAGATGTTCTCTCCAAGCATGTGTTTTCCTTCACTTTCCTGTTTTGTTCATCTCAGATGATGAATTCTCTATCACCTAGGCTATGGAAATATTTTAGGAAAGTTGGTTCACATGGATAGACAATCAAATGATATTAAATTCACTTTAATTAGTCCTTCGGCTCTTCCTTGAGCGTTTCCTCAGGATGAGTCAAGCTTATTGTTAACCTTTATACTTTCTTTTCTGTACAAGGATAAAACAGAGTAGAGAGATTCGCGATTAGCAGTTCTTTTATATTCTGAGCATGTAAAGACGTCCCTTTGGCTTGCAACCCTGGTTGCTATTTTAGATGCTGTGATGACATGTACTTCTGATTCAACCAGTAAGAGGCTTTGTGATGTGACGCTGCAGTATTTAAGAGCCAAGCTCTGCTGTGTGTTTAATGACTGATGCACACTGCCCTTATTGCCCAGGTGTTCTCAGACGTGCCTCATGGCAAAAGCTGATCCTTATCTTCACAGAGTATTCATTAGAGACTCAACTGTTGCTACTTCTGAGAACAATGGCAGGTTGCAAAAGCTGGGCCACAAACCCTTACTCACTAATTTATTAACTTATCCGTTTAACATCTATTTGTTAAAATGTACTATACGCCAAGCTGGTACGGGATACTTGAAGTACAGACGTTAACATGACAGACTTCTGTTGCTTATATTCTACAAAGGGCAAAATAATAAACACGTACTTTCTTTTTTTCCCCTAATGGTGATTGCAAATTTTATCTACTATAAGGTGGTAGCCTGGGTTGATGTGACCGAGAACAACTGGGGAGGATAATTTAGATAGGGTAGACAAAGTCAGCTTCAACAGAAAGAAATGTTTGAGGTGAGAGCATATTTCCAAATTGAAGCTGGAATTAAAATAACAGTTTCCATTTTAGGCCTAGGTTGCCTACGTATTGTGTGTTCTGCAGCACTTGGTAAGGAGTCAGTGTGAAAAAATCTGAGATTAAAAAAAATTCACTTGTTCTTGTGTTATCAAGAGAGCACCAATTATGTTTTCAGTCTGGGAACTGATTAAGTACTGCATGCTTTGAAATAAGCACAGTAATCATAGTGGGTTTTGAAAAATTATGATTTCACTTTATTGTACGTAAGCCTAAAATAATTATATAATTATAGAAGGAAAAAAAAACAAGAAAAAAGTTCTTTCTCACCATAAATATTCTGAATCTGAAATATATTTATTGTTTCTTAATGATAAACTCAATGTCCTAGGGGCGTCTGGGTGGCTCAGTGGGTTAAGCGTCCGACTTCGGCTCAGGTCATGATCTCGCGGTGTGTGAGTTCAAGCCCTGCGTCGGGCTCTGTGCTGACAGTTCAGAGCCTGGAGTCTGCTTCGGATTCTGTGTCTCCTCCTCTCTCTGCCCCTCCCATGCTCATGTTCTGTCTCTTTCTGTCTCTTAATAATAAATAAACGTTTTAAAAAATGATAAACTCAATGTCCTTAATCTTGCAAAAAGTCCATTAGTTAAAGGTAAGTATATCCACACTGTTTTAGCACCTAAGAGATGAAAATATACCCTCTGGAGTTTTAAGAGAATCACATAAATGTCCTACCCATGCTGGATTTAAAACTCATGAAAGTCTCACTTACCAAGAACCAATAGACAGTAATTACTGTAATCATACTGCATTCCTTAATAAATTAACCCTTCACTCCATGGGAAGCTAACAAGAATTAAGTATGCTTTGACTTCCAGAGAGTTACATGTATTTTTATATTTCCAATTCATTACAAAAATAATTGTGGACTCTAATTTTGTTTAACTAGTGTGCTGCTTATAATTGCAAAATAGCTGTTAAACAATTGCTGCAAAGTCTCGACGATGTAAGACATTAATGACTGTTCAACCTCTAGTAAGACACTTAATGTGGAAGGACGTGAGAGATTTATAATTAAAACAATCTTCTCAATGAACAGTTTGCTCAGAAAACAAACAGCTCGCCTTTACCTTGGCACTAGTAATTGACAATTAATTGACAACATTGTTGACAGTGCATTTGACTATGCTTTACCACTTACTAGAAATAGGATTTACTTCCATAATAACATCACACTACTTGTGATATTATTAACTGTAACTCGCTGGCAAAAATAATATATGATTGAACACTCTCTTCTTATCAGTACCATTAGTCAGTGTTAATCAGTGCATTGGAGAAGCCTGCATTGTTATTCGTTTTGAAGTTCTCTCTTTATATTTCCACAAATGCTGTCAGATGAACAGATGAAGAAAAATTGAGTCCACATAAAAAAAGAGATTTAACTGTTAAAATCATAGCATAGCTCTGGGAAATTTTTTCCAAGACAGTTCTTATCAAATGAAAGTAGATTATTCATCACAAATGAAAATGGTCTAATGTGCTTATTTTACATGCAACTATGGTGGATTCCAAAGCACCAGACCTTGTAGCCTCTTGTCTTCAAAGGTACAGTCGAACTTTTATGTTTTCTGATATTTAGACACAGAAGTGTTTTCAGTGTGCTAGTCTTGTAGACTAACTGGCCCCCTCTGTGCTGATCCTTTGAGAACTGAGAAGTAGGTGGGGTGGACATGAATGGTCTCTTCACCACTTCTGCAACCTTCTTCCCCGTCAGCCCTCCTCCATGCACCTGTCTCACTTTGGGGATACAAACTGTATATTTGAGAAGATACGAGACTGAGACCTAACATTGTCACTCAGCATCCTGTCCAGCCAGTGCCAAGTTAGGTATAACTCTCCAAACGTCAGTCTTCTTATCTGTAAAATAGGTAAACTTAACAACACCTACCCTGAATACCTCACAGGATTCTCTTGAAATCACAATGAGAGGTGTTTTGTGAAGGTGCTATACATACGTAAGTCATTGGTGCTTCCAAAACTGGATTTTAGTTCACATAGGCAGCGTAGTGTAGTCAATAGATCAGTGGATTTGGAGACTGACAGATTGGTTTGAATATTGACAATTTTTAATAACCTGCATGTCTTCAAGTAGGTCACTAAACTCCCTAAGCCTCAGCTTTCTAATCTGCAAAATGGAGGAAAAAACCTACATTGCAGAGATAATGGGAAGAGTAAGTAAAATAGTATGTGCACAATTATTGGCTTTCTGTAGGTACTCAGTAACTGCTGGTGATTACTAATGACAATATTGAAGGAATTATAGGACTTTTGTATACCCTATTTTTTCTTTGATGTTACACCTAATAGGCATTATTAGCCTCGTCAGCACTTGCTGTACCATTGATGAAAAAGAGGACAATATTGCATTTTTCTTTCTTGCATAAAAGCCCAGTCTTTTTAAATACATGCTTGTATTTTATGTTCTTGTTTTACATTGTTTTTTCAACTCATCATTTGGTGATAAAAGCCTCTATATTATCTATTCTGTATCTGCAACATAGGCTTCACTACTGTACTAGTCTTCTATTGTTGCTTGTTATGACAGATTACTGGAAATTTAGAGGCTTCAACAACACAGGTATGTTACCTCACAAGTCTGTAGGTTGGAAGTCTGAGCATGGTATAGCTGGGTTCTCTGCTCAGCAGGATGAAATGAAATTATTGGCAAGAGCTATGAATGTATTTAAGACTTGTGGTCTTTGTCCGAAGTGGCTGGTTGTTGGCAGAATTTAGTTCAATCTGGCTGTAGGAGGCAGGTCACTGATTTCTTGCTGGCTCTAAGCTGGTAAGTGGGGTGTGACAGTCTCACTTTCCTAGACACTGCTTGCCATCCTCTGTATTTTTCTCTACAACGTGGCAGTTTGCTTCTTCAATGCCATGGGGAGAATTTCTGTGTTATGTTCTCATTCACAACACAGGTCAAAGTGAAGTAGCAGTGTTACAAACCATGGACAGGGATGAGGGTGAGGGTACTGCGTGGAATCCTACTTCATGCAATTATTGAATGACCCGCGCCTCTTCCCTCTATGTCTCCGTGGCTGTACCATCTTCTAAGCTCCCCGCATCCCCTTAACTCAGCCAGTAGCTAAGCAGTGAGCCTCAGACTAGATCTGGATGGTCATATACAGGATGATTTTACATTAAGGCAAAGTGGGTAGACCGCTTTTTCCTTCTTCTAGCAAGTCATTCTCAACATTCCCTTGCCATGAAATCTAGAAAGGCTGTATTAAAATGTATACAATTTCCTTGAGAAAAGGTCATTCATGTAATTGTGCAGATTTACTTGTTTATCAGATTAGCTACCTTTTGTGGGCCTGAGTGAAAGGAACAGAGACGGAATGTGTTCCTATGGCAGAAAAGCAAAGGTAGCTAGAAATATTTAGATAATGGGATGTTTGCCAGGGAGGTATAGACATTGTAGTTAGTAGACATGGGGTTAAGAGAAACAAGGGATAACAGCAAACAACACTAAGAACTAGAAATGACGTACCTTTTTCATTGCCTTTGAATTTGGTCTAGAAGAGCCTGTCCAACAACAGAAAGATGAAGTTTAATGATAATAACAATATACTTATAATATTCATATATGTAATACTAATAATGAACAATTAGATTAATATGAAGTGTTGTTTTGTAGCATCTTATTCTGACATTTTTAAAGTTTCCATTCACGCAGCTATGTTATCAGGACAGAAGAGACAATATGGAGACACAATCAGTTTACTATTTGTTCTACAAATAGACAGGAGGGGATACAGTAGGCCTGCCATGCCTTGAGCACATAGGCCTAGTTTCACTCTTTCATACCTAATGCTTAATATGTAATGCAGGTTCTTACCTTCATGTTATTCTGCCTTATTGTATAAAACCCTCCCAATTTCTTTTGGTCAGGGTTGAGCTAGTTACACCATTCATTGTTCCATTCCTAATGCATTGACATTTTTCCCTTAAAATAATACTCTTTCTACAGTAGGGAAGTTAATTGCCATGGTGACCATGGTATGTTCACAGTTCAGTGATATTAGATTTCTACTCTATTTTGCCAAATTCCAGGTGTGTTCTTTGCTCATCCTGCTTTTCAGGTGTCAGGAAAGCTGTCATTCTGAAGTATCCTCCTTTGTATTTTTTTCTCCACCAAGTCCCTGTGACCAATATCAATCCCTGTTAATCTAATTATTTAATTCTAGTATATGAACATTGGTACATTTTTCTCCAACACAGTGAGTTCCTTTTCTGAGAAATATTGTCAACTAAGCACTTTTAAAACAATTTCCTTTACTTCATCTTGTCAGTAAGACTTTGGAGTTGTTACTATTTCCCTGGTTTTGAGATAAGAAAGGGCTAAAGAAAGTGAGTGATGCACCCAAGGACGCAAGCTGAAAACAGTTGAAAACATTGTAATGTTTATGTGTTCTGGTCGCAAGTCTAGTGTTGTAAAAAATTATGCTATACTTTTCTCAGATCAATTATATTTTGCCTGAAATAAGTATTGGTTCTATAATTTTGAATTTTCTATTACAATTGTAGTTTTAAGGTAACATGAAAGCTTTCCCAATTTATTTTATTATGTAATTTGAGAATAAATGCTGTTAAAACTGAGCATAGAATAGCATTTAATTATTACTTATATACATAGGATCAGATGAAAACTAGATCTGTGTTCATTTCAAATTAAAGTTCTGCATGTGTTGTATTTTCTAGGCAGGTATTTAGTGAATTATTTAATATATTTAAACATCATTCCAAATGGCAATATTTGTTTTTTTTTTATTTTTTTATTTTTATTTTTTATTTTTTAATATATGAAATTTACTGTCAAATTGGTTTCCATACAACACCCAGTGCTCATCCCAAAAGGTGCCCTCCTCAATACCCATCACCCACCCTGCCCTCCCTCCCACCCGCCATCAACCCTCAGTTTGTTCTCAGTTTTTAACAGTCTCTTATGCTTTGGCTCTCTCCCACTCTAACCTCTTTTTTTTTTTTTTTCCTTCCCCTCCCCCATGGGTTTCTGTTACGTTTCTCAGGATCCACATAAGAGTGAAACCATATGGTATCTGTCTTTCTCTGTATGGCTTATTTCACTTAGCATCACACTCTCCAGATCCATCCACGTTGCTACAAAAGGCCATATTTCATTTTTTCTCATTGCCACGTAGTATTCCATTGTGTATATAAACCACAATTTCTTTATCCATTCATCAGTTGATGGACATTTAGGCTCTTTCCATAATTTGGCTATTGTTGAGAGTGCTGCTATAAACATTGGGGTACAAGTGCCCCTATGCATCAGTACTCCTGTATCCCTTGGATAAATTCCTAGCAGTGCTATTGCTGGGTCATAGGGTAGGTCTATTTTTAATTTTCTGAGGAACCTCCACACTGCTTTCCAGAGTAGCTGCACCAATCTGCATTCCCACCAACAGTGCAAGAGGGTTCCCGTTTCTCCACATCCTCTCCAGCATCTATAGTCTCCTGATTTGTTCATTTTGGCCACTCTGACTGGCGTGAGGTGATATCTGAGTGTGGTTTTGATTTGTATTTCCCTGATAAGGAGCGACGTTGAACATCTTTTCATGTGCCTGTTGGCCATCTGGATGTCTTCTTTAGAGAAGTGTCTATTCATGTTTTCTGCCCATTTCTTCACTGGGTTATTTGTTTTTCGGGTGTGGAGTTTGATGAGCTCTTTATAGATTTTGGATACTAGCCCTTTGTCCGATATGTCATTTGCAAATATCTTTTCCCATTCCGTTGGTTGCCTTTTAGTTTTGTTGGTTGTTTCCTTTGCTGTGCAGAAGCTTTTTATCTTCATAAGGTCCCAGTAATTCACTTTTGCTTTTAATTCCCTTGCCTTTGGGGATGTGCCGAGTAAGAGATTGCTACGGCTGAGGTCAGAGAGGTCTTTTCCTGCTTTCTCCTCTAAGGTTTTGATGGTTTCCTGTCTCACATTCAGGTCCTTTATCCATTTTGAGTTTATTTTTGTGAATGGTGTGAGAAAGTGGTCTAGTTTCAACCTTCTGCATGTTGCTGTCCAGTTCTCCCAGCACCATTTGTTAAAGAGACTGTCTTTTTTCCATTGGATGTTCTTTCCTGCTTTGTCAAAGATTAGTTGGCCATACATTTGTGGGTCTAGTTCTGGGGTTTCTATTCTATTCCATTGGTCTATGTGTCTGTTTTTATGTCAATACCATGCTGTCTTGATGATTACAGCTTTGTAGTAGAGGCTAAAGTCTGGGATTGTGATGCCTCCTGCTTTGGTCTTCTTCTTCAGAATTACTTTGGCTATTTGGGGTCTTTCGTGGTTCCATACAAATTTTAGGATTGCTTGTTCTAGCTTCGAGAAGAATGCTGGTGCCATTTTGATTGGGATTGCATTGAATGTGTAGATAGCTTTGAGTAGTATTGACATTTTGACAATATTTATTCTTCCAATCCATGAGCAGGGAATGTCTTTCCATTTCTTTATATCTTCTTCAATTACCTGCATAAGCTTTCTATAGTTTTCAGCATACAGATCTTTTACATCTTTGGTTAGATTTATTCCTAGGTATTTTATGCTTCTTGGTGCAATTGTGAATGGGATCAGTTTCTTTATTTGTCTTTCTGTTGCTTCATTGTTAGTGTATAAGAATGCAACTGATTTCGGTACATTGATTTTGTATCCTGCAACTTTGCTGAATTCATGTATCAGTTCTAGCAGACTTTTGGTGGAGTCTATCGGATTTTCCATGTATAATATCATGTCATCTGCAAAAAGCGAAAGCTTGACTTCATCTTTGCCAATTTTGATGCCTTTGATTTCCTTTTGTTGTCTGATTGCTGATGCTAGAACTTCCAGCACTATGTTAAACAACAGCGGTGAGAGTGGGCATCCCTGTCGTGTTCCTGATCTCAGGGAAAAAGCTCTCAGTTTTTCCCCGTTGAGGATGATGTTAGCTGTGGGCTTTTCATAAATGGCTTTTATGATCTTTAAGTATGTTCCTTCTATCCCGACTTTCTCAAGGGTTTTTATTAAGAAAGGGTGCTGGATTTTGTCAAAGGCCTTTTCTGCATCGATTGACAGGATCATATGGTTCTTCTCTTTTTTTTGTTAATGTGATGTATCACGTTGATCGATTTGTGAATGTCGAACCAGCCCTGCATCCCAGGAATGAATCCCACTTGATCATGGTGAATAATTCTTTTTATATGCTGTTGAATTCGATTTGCTAGTATCTTATTGAGAATTTTTGCATCCCTATTCATCAGGGATATTGGCCTGTAGTTCTCTTTTTTTTTACTGGGTCTCTGTCTGGTTTAGGAATCAAAGTAATACTGGCTTCATAGAATGAGTCTGGAAGTTTTCCTTCCCTTTCTATTTCTTGGAATAGCTTGAGAAGGATAGGTATTATCTCTGCTTTAAACGTCTGGTAGAACTCCCCTGGGAAGCCATCTGGTCCTGGACTCTTATTTCTTGGGAGATTTTTGATAACCGATTCAATTTCTTCGCTGGTTATGGGTCTGTTCAAGCTTTCTATTTCCTCCTGATTGAGTTTTGGAAGAGTGTGGGTGTTTAGAAATTTGTCCATTTCTTCCAGGTTGTCCAATTTGCTGGCATATAATTTTTCATAGTATTCCCTGATAATTGTTTGTATCTCTGAGGGATTGGTTGTAATCATTCCATTTTCATTCATGATTTTATCTATTTGGGTCATCTCCCTTTTCTTTTTGAGAAGCCTGGCTAGAGGTTTGTCAATTTTGTTTATTTTTTCAAAAAACCAACTCTTGGTTTCGTTGATCTGCTCTACAGTTTTTTTTAGATTCTATATTGTTTATTTCTGCTCTGATCTTTATTATTTCTCTTCTTCTGCTGGGTTTAGGCTGCCTTTGCTGTTCTGCTTCTATTTCCTTTAGGTGTGCTGTTAGATTTTGTATTTGGGATTTTTCTTGTTTCTTGAGATAGGCCTGAATTGCAATGTATTTTCCTCTCAGGACTGCCTTCGCTGCGTCCCAAAGTGTTTGGATTGTTGTATTTTCATTTTCGTTTGTTTCCATATATTTTTTAATTTCTTCTCTGATTGCCTGGTTGACCCACTCATTCGTTAGTAGGGTGTTCTTTAACCTCCATGCTTTTGGAGGTTTTCCAGACTTTTTCCTGTGGTTGATTTCCCAAATGGCAATATTTGACCTTAAGTATAGTAGCTTTTTTCAATGAATATGTGCTTTATTTTCCTTATGATTATACATAAAGATATTAATTGTAGAACATTTGGAATGTACAGGATAAGTTGATTTCTGTGCTATTTGGTTACAGGATCTCTTAATACCTTTTGCTGTTCTCAGTATGTATTAAGCACCCAGGGAGACTTCTTTCACAGTGAAGTTCATGGGATGTAAGGCAAAGTCCACCCTTTTGCACAGCAAACTTATTTGCTTTATATACCATACACATACACCCTTTTGCACAGCAAACTTATTTGCTTTATACACCATACACATACACATTTGCTTTATACACCATACTTGTTTGATGTAGTAAACTTTTTTTTTGAGAAAATAAATTTGAGTGTTATTTTACTGATAATAATTGTTATGCCCAGAATTCGTGTTCCCCAAATACTGCCAGGGAGCCGAGTCCGATGTAAAAGCAAAAGAGCCTTTATTTGAGCTAGCTCGAGCTCAGTCCCCTACCTGCACCGATGCAGTGGTGAGATACCGGGGAGAGAGAGCGAGTTTCAAAAGGACAAAGGTTTTATTGGAGCCTAGGGGCAGTTGGTGAGGTAATGGCTGTGGCCTCAGCCGATTGGCTGGAAAAGGGTCGGAGTCCTGTTAGGCAGGTGAGCGGGAGGTTACTCAAGGGGAGGAGGCGTGGTCAAGGTGAAATTACACAGAGCAAGATGGAGTCGGCCAGCGTAGGCCTGCCATTTCTTTCCCCCATTGTCATGTAGCTTATGGACCCAATCATGGGACCAGCTGCATTTATGGTGGCAAGGGGAACAGAGTTTGGAGGTTTACGCAAAGTTCTGGGAGCCAAGTGTCCCTGGGGTGGCCCTGGGAGGTCTGATTAAGTATTGTCCCTGAGCTGGTGTCTATGATCTGCCAGGTGATGTTTTGGGGGGTGTGGGGACTCCCAGCAGCATGAGCAATGACAAGCAGAGTTAACAGAGTTACCAATATTAGGTGGGTCAAATGCACTGTAGCTTGAGCTTGAGCGGGTTGTGTTGGTCCCGATTGACGGCCCATCGTGTGACAAAGTCCTTCCAGATCACGGAGGGGTCCGCTGGCCGAACGTGGGTGTGATGGACCCAGGTTGCGATGCCGTCTACTTTGAGAGCGGTGGGGGTTGTCAGCACCACGATGTAGGGTCCCTTCCAGCGTGGCTCGAGGGTCTCTCGGTGGTGCCTCTTGACGTAGACCCAGTCTCCCGGCCTGTACTGATGAGGTGTCGGGGTTGGGCCAGCCTCGTAGATGGCACGGAGGCGTGGCCAAATGTCCTCGTGCGCCCTCTGGAGCCCTCTCAAGGAAAGAAAAAGTTCTTGATCTTTAAACTCAGCAAGAAGTTCAGCTCGAAGGTTGGGAATAACAGGGGGTGGCCTGCCAAACATGATCTCGTAGGGAGTAAAACCCAGAGTGTAAGGAGTGTTTCTAGCCCGGTAAAGGGCGTACGGTAGGAGAGTCACCCAGTCCCCACCATCCATGGTTAATTTGGTAAGGGTCTCTTTTAGGGTTCTATTCATTCTTTCTACCTGTCCTGAGCTCTGGGGCCTATAAGCACAATGTAATTTCCAGTTTGTCCCCACCGCTTTGGCTACTGCCTGTGTTACCTGCGAGATAAAAGCTGGTCAATTGTCTGATCCTACCATGGCAGGAAAACCATACCTGGGTAAGATGTCTTCTAGTAGCTTCTTAGCCACCATCTGAGCCATTTCATGCTTGGTTGGGTATGCCTCCACCCAGCCAGAGAAGGTGTCTGTAAATACTAAAAGATATTTATAACCATAGTGAAGTCGACCTCCCACTGGGCTCCCGGTCTGGTGCCTCTGAGCCTGGTTCCTTTTTTGTTTGATGTGGCTCTCGCGTTGGTGAGTTGGCAGGTCTTGCAGGCAGATACAACTTGCTCTATTTTGGTGTCCCGTTGGTGAATCTTAATTCCGGCATGTCGGATTAAGTCTTTTAATTTTTGGGCCCCCATGTGAGTAGACCGATGCATGTGCTCTAACATTGAGACTCCGAGCCTGTCTGGCAGCACGAGCTCCTTGTTAGGTGTATACCACCATCCCTTTATCTCCTGGGCCATGGGGAGTTTCTTGATCTGATGTAACTCCTCCTGGGATTATTTGGGCTGGTCTGGTAAAACTGGGTCTCCCGGGTCCGGTAGTTGTATGGTCATGATGGGGACTGAAGTAAGGGCTACTGCCTTGGCTGCCTGGTCAGCCTTTTGATTACCTCTAGCTACTGGGTTATCAGCTTTTTGGTGCCCTTGGCAGTGGATAATGGCTAGCTTGGCAGGAAGCCATAAGGCTGTAAGCAGGTTAAGTATCTCCTGCTTATTTTGTATAGTCCGTCCTTCTGCCGTCAGTAACCACCCCCTCTCCTGATAAATTGCCCCATGAATATGAGCTGTGGCAAATGCATAACGGCTGTCTGTGTAGATGTTAAGCCGTTTTCCAGCTCCCAGCGTCAGCGCCTTGGTGAAGGCTATGAGCTCTGCCCACTGGGCTGACATTCCGGAGGGTAGAGCCTCTGCCCATACGGTATCCGTTTCGGTGTCCACTGCTGCACCCGCATACCTGTGTCCATCTCGCACAGAGCTGCTGCCATTAGTGATCCAAGTAGCCTCGGCATCGGGGAGGGGCCGGTCTGTCAGGTCCGTCTGGAATCCATGTACTTGTTCCAGGATTCCCGCACAGTCATGTAGTGGAGCACCTAGGTCAGGGTCGGGCAGCAGGGTTGCAGAATTGAGGGCTGTGCTGGGGTGGAACCGCACTCGTGGAGGGTTGAGTAGGAGGCTCTGGTAATGAGTCATACGTGTATTGCTCACCCATCTATCCGGAGGCTGTTTCAGGACCCCTTCAATGTTGTGTGGGGTCGTGATCCAGATCTCCTGTCCTAGGGTCAGTTTGTCTGCGTCCTTGACTAGGAGTGCTGTCGCCGCAATAATTCTTAGGCATGGTGGCCAGCCGGCAGCCGCTGGGTCTAGTTTCTTGGACAGGTAAGCCACTGGGTGATTCCAGGGGCCTAAAGCTTGAGTTAGAACCCCTTTTGCTATTCCCTTATGTCCATCTACAAAGAGGTGGAAGGGCTTCGTAATGTCTGGTAGGCCCAGGGCTGGGGCACTTAGGAGGGCCTTTTTTAACTGATTAAAGGCAGTTTCTTCTCTTTCAGCCCATTTAAATGTTTTCCCCTCTTTGGTAGCTTCATATAGGGGCCTGGCAATCTCAGCAAAACCTGGAACCCAGAGGCGGCAGTAGCCGGCTGATCCTAAGAATTCCTTTACTTCTCTTCGGGAGGAGGGAGTAGGGATCTTTAGGACAGTTTCTTTTCTGGCATCTGATAACCGCCGCTGTCCGCCCTCCAGCATATATCCCAGGTAACTTACCCTCTCCTTGCGTATCTGAGCCTCCTTCGCGGATGCCCAGTACCCAAAGGCGCCCAGGGTAGCTAGCAGGTCCCAGGTCCCTCGCTCACAGTCTTTGGCCGTGTCGGCAGCAATCAGGATGTCATCTACGTACTGTAGGAGGGTGAGGCCAGGGTGCTCCCTTCTGTACTCACCCAGGTCCTCATGTAGTGCCTCGTCGAAGCTGGTGGGTGAATTTTTGAATCCCTGAGGTAGCCGTGTCCAGGTGAGTTGTCCATTGTAGCCCTCCTCCGGATCATGCCACTCAAAGGTGAACAAGGGTTGGCTCTGGGGTGCCAGCAGCAGACTGAAGAAGGGATCCTTTAAATCTAGTACAGTATACCAGACCCTGGAGGGTGCCAAAGAGCTCAAGAGAGTATATGGGTTGGGAACAGTTGGGTGTATGTCTGTGACCCTCTTATTTACTTCCCGGAGGTCTTGTACCGGTCGGTAGTCATTTGTGTGAGGCTTTTTGACCGGCAGTAGGGGGGTGTTCCAGGGAAACTGGCAAGGAACTAGTACCCCTAGGCTTCGTAGTCTCCGGATGTGTGGCTGGATCCCCTTCTGGGCCTCCTGAGACATGGGGTATTGTTTGATCCTTACTGGACTCTCTCCTGGCTTGAGCTCTACCAGGACCGGGGTCCTGTGAGTGGCTAGTCCTATCTCCCCCGTCTCTGCCCAAACCGAGGGGAATTCTTGTAACCATCTGTCTATATTATCCTCTCTCGGGAGCGCCTCCTGGTGGAAGCAGTATTCATCCTCCAGTTTCATGGTCAGGACCTGGATGGGGTGGCCCTTGCCATCGGTGACCTGAGGCCCTCCTTGTCTGAAAGTTATCTGAGCTCCAATCTTGGTCAGTAAGTCCCATCCTAACAGCGGGTAGGGGCATTCTAGTATTACCATAAAGGAGTGGGATACCTGGCCCGTCCCCAAATCTACCGTTCTTTGGGTAGTCCATGAATACTGACTCATACCAGTTGCCCCTTGTACCCAGGACTTCTTGCTGGCTAGTTTTCCTTGTGGGGTGCGGAGGACCGAATGTTGTGCTCTGGTGTCAATGAGGAAGTCAACAGGGGTCCCCTCCACTTTAAGAGTTACCCTGGGTTCGGGGAGAGGGTCTAGCTCTAGGACTTTTACTCGATCAGTGTTTCTTCCCTTCCCACCGGCCCTTTTCAGACGCTCTCGGGCCCAATGCCCTATCTCCTTGCAGTATGCGCACTGATCTTTCTGCAGCCTCTGTTTTCCCCCCTTGGTGGTTCCTTTACCTTTTCTTGTGTCGTCTGTCATCTGCCAGCTGCCAGAGACGGTGGTCTTGTTCCTCGGGGAAGTCAGCAGTGGTAGCTAGTAGTATTCTGGCCAGGTCTCGAGTCTCCTTACTGCTGGCAGCCGCCATGGTGCAAGCCTGCTTGTCCTCAGGAGGCTCCCGGTTATTATATACCTTTTCAGCTACCACCAGTAAGTCCTGCAGACTTTTTTCTCCTAGTCTATCTATTTTCTGTAATTTTCTCCTAATGTCTATGGCCGATTGGTTTACAAAGGCCATGATAACAGCTGCCTTGCTTTCCGGAGCCTCTGGATCCATGGGGGTATAGGTACGGAATGCCTCCATGATCCGTTCTAAAAAGGCAGCCGGAGATTCATCTTTTCCCTGTTGTACATTTCCTACCTTGGCCAAATTGGTTGGCTTTCTAGCAGCCATTCGGAGACCCCCCATTAGAGTCTGGCGGTAGACCCGGAGCCTCTCCTTACCTTCTGCCATGTTGAAATCCCACTGGGGCTGAGTTAAGGGGAAGGAGGCATCCATCTGAGCCTGGTTGGTGGTGGGATTCCCGTCTGCACCCAGAACTAGTTTTTGGGCCTCATTGAGGATTCTTTCTCTTTCTTTAGTCGTGAACAGGACCTGCAAAAGCTGCTGGCAATCATCCCACGTGGCCTGATGGGTAAAAAGAACAGGGTCTAATAAATCAATAAGCCCTGCTGGTTTCTCGGAAAACTTAGGATTCTGAGCTTTCCAATTGTAGAGGTCACTAGTGGCGAAAGGCCAATAGTGATGGGGCTGATTCCCCTCTGCGTCTGGGGGTCCGGTGGCTCGCAGGGGCAGAATAGTGGAGTCGGCGGTGGGGATTGCTCCCTCTGAGCCCTTTGTCTGGTAAAGGGTGGGCCTACCACTGGAGTGTTTCCGCCTCCCGCTCTTGGAACAGTGGCTGCCTCCCCCAGAGGGGGAGGCTGGTGTTCTTCCGGCATCCTAGAGGGGTTATACGGGGGAGGAAAAATTAATTCTTCTTCAGTCCCCCCTTGTAGGACAGGGTAGAGGGGTGCTGAAGGCTGGGTAAGACTTTTCTTCTTCTTTGTCCCCTGCAAAGCAAGAATGGGTTTTGGCTCCAGAGGGAGTGGGGCTAGGAAGGGCTTAAGCCAAGAGGGTGGATAGAGGGGTAGTCTGAGTCTATCCCACAACGTCCGTCCAGTAAGTCCACAGAACAAAACAGAGAAACACAGAAACAGATGGAGGGCCCCTAGAAAGTCTTCCAGCTCCATGGAAGCAAAACTGAAAGCTAGCTTAGACCTTTGAGGGGATTCCACATCCCTCCAAAACCGATGAGGGGATTCCACGTCCCTCCAAAACCGAAAGCTAGACGACGGCCTCACGCTGACCGGCAGGAGCGACCCGCCTTGTCTCAGACCTTTGAGGGGATTCTTTGTCCCTCCAAAACCGATGAGGGGATTCCATGTCCCTCCAAAAGGGAGGATCGGAACGTCTTCTGAAACTCCCGGCCCGTGGTCCTCCAGTACGTCTACTTAGACCACGTTGGGCACTACCAGAATTTCAGAAATGAGCTCACACAGAAAAGACGGAACGAACAGACACTAAACATGGCCAGTCAGGCTCTCCATGTCAGGGGTCCCTCGGGGGTCTTGGGGATCCCGGACGAGCCCCCAAATGTTATGCCCAGAATTCGTGATCCCCAGATACCGCCAGGGAGCTGAGTCCGATGTAAAAGCAAAAGAGCCTTTATTCGAGCTAGCTCGAGCTCAGTCCCCTACCTGCACCGACGCAGCGGTGAGATACCAGGGAGAGAGAGCGAGTTTCAAAAGGACAAAGGTTTTATTGGAGCCTAGGGGCAGTTGGTGAGGTAATGGCTGTGGCCTCAGCCGATTGGCTGGAAAAGGGTCGGAGTCCTGTTAGGCAGGTGAGCGGGAGGTTACTCAAGGGGAGGAGGCGTGGTCAAGGTGAAGGACACAGAGCAAGATGGAGTCGGCCAGCGTAGGCCCGCCATTTCAATAATCATTACGAGAAATGACTAGGAAGGAGGAGAAAAAGTTACATCCCACACTAGGCCCCTGTCTTTGGTGGTTTTTCTGTGAAATCTCACTGCCCTTTATTTGTCTCCCCACCAGTTTCTGTGTCTTAAATGTTAGGTGGGGACCAATTATTCATTCAAAAAGTAGTTATCAAGTGAATACTAACTTGTAGATCTTAATCTAAACACGACTTTTAAACTCAAGTTTTTATCAGTTAACTTATGTATAGTCTCGTGTCCTTGTTGAGAGTGAAAGCTGAGTAGTGAATTCAGTGCTCTACCTAAAGTCAAGCTTGGGGTATTACAATGGGAAAAAAAAAAAAAGGTATGTGCTACCTCTGTGTATCCATTCCTCCCCTGGGTAAGTCTGGTTTTTGTAAGGGGCAGTGGCATCTAAATCTTTGAGTGGGAAGATACTGGAAGATTCTTTGGAGTTACAGTGATGCTCATTATTGACCCAAGTAGCCATACAGACCATTTTCCCCATCTTTATGAGGGTAATACAGTTCTGAAAAGTACATCATACAGGTGGTTTTCAAAAGTAAAAAATACATAATTAACATCTCTTTCTGGAAGAAATTTATATGCATTCCTGAGCCCGAGGTGATACTTTCTTTTTTCTTTTTTTTTTTTTTTGCTAAGACAACACCACATTCCATTGAGATGAGCAAAATTAATAGGCAACACTAGCTATCTTAACACAACCTAGTAAATCATATTACCTTCAAGTATTACTTTATCACTCTTGATCTGCTATCATTCAGTTCTTTTGTAGCTATTGCCACCATATATTTACGACTATACTTGTAAACATAGCATATGTACGATACTCATTTTTTTAGGTATTTTAACATTTGAACCTTTAAGTCATAAATAACAACAAAACAAAAATGGTGAAGATGAAAAACAAATTGAAAACAATGAAAATGATATCACCAGTGGGTCTTCTGTTTTTGGAGACTCTAACATTTTCAACTAGACAGATTGTTTTCCATAGTTCTGCTATTTTCAAAAACAACTACCGTAAGCACATTATATTTCAATTAATTGGTGCATTGCCAACTATGTTTATGGGATGGGTTTCTACACATTGGGTTCATGGAACATTGTAAATGTTTTAGACACTTATTTCCATTGGCTCACAGAAATGTCTCCTTAGTTCATACTTGGTGGCAGAATGTGACACTGCCCATTTCACCAGATCTTTGTTATAACTGAGTATTATTTTTCAAATATTCACCAGTTTACCGAGTAAAAGTATGTATGTTTATAATTTTCATGGCTTTTCCTATCAAAGAGGTTAAGCATTTTCCCATGTGCCTCATAGTTGTGTGTGTGCGCTTCTGTGCGTGTGGGTGCATGTTTGTGTTTGGGGGTAGGGTGCTTGTGTCATTTACTTATTTCATGGCCCTTGTTTCCAGTTTTATTTTTTTGTTTTTGTTTTTTTAATTTCCATTATACTTTTGTTTATAGTGTTTTCAGACATCAAAAGTCTTATGATGGCATGGAGGCAAATTTTTGTCATAAAACATCTAGGAGGGTTTCTCTGGTACAATGTGATTTTGATACAAGAAGATTGTCTGAGCAGGGTCACTCTATAGCAGTAGATGTGTTCTGTAATGATGTTGAAGTCTCTTCCCTTCAGATCCCAGTTGTGTACATTAAGAACATGCCAGACTATCCAGAAACCAGGGAAACCTAAGTACTGACCTGACAGAGGGCAAAATCTGTCTTGAACAGCATTGTTGTCAACAAGAAGCAGTGGAGGTGGTGAACTGATCTTTGCCTTCCTCTGGTTGGTATGTGGAAAAAGAATACAGCATTTGAAGTGTTGGGTGAGGTCCTCAAAAGGAAGATATTAGACTTCTAATAGAGTATTTGAGTGCTTCAGCATTTAATTAAGATTAAAAAATGGCTCTATATACTGAATTTGTTTGTGTAGGTTATATCATTTAAGGAGTATACAATAAATTTTTGACCTGAGTCTTTAGAAATAGTGTATGTTCATCAGTTAGAATAATTTTTGGTTCAATTGTATTCCTGTGATTGAATTTCCAGTTTACCTTAGATAAATATTTCCATTCTGCTCTATCTTACAGGTTTTTTTTCTGATAATTTTTATGTCTGTTTGATATTTGAGTATTTTTTGGTTTTTTTTTAATCTTACTTATTTCTCCAGAAAGCAGAATTCTAACCCAAATTTATAATCTTGAAATTTAATAAGTAAGTTTAAAACTTCTGTTTAGATTCATGGCTGGTACTTTTGATCTAACAGCTGTCATTTTTATTTTGCTTTCTATTTTCCATATTTGCCTACTGTTTGCTTTTCTCATAGATACTGCCCTGATTTTTACATTTTATAGCAATTTGGAATAAAAAAGCATCCTTTATATTGCTCAAATTCTCATATTCAAGGAAAACTGAGTCTTTGGAATCTTTTTGTCTTTTGGGCACAAATGTAGCAAGATTTTATTTTACCCAATATTATTTAAAAAAATTTATTTTACATTTATTTATTTTTTGAGACATAGAGTATAAGTTGGGGAGGGGCAGAGAGAGAAGGAGACACAGAATCTGAAGCAGGCTCCAAGCTGTCAGCACAGAGCCCGACACGGGGCTCGAACTCAAACTGTGAGATCATTACCTGAGCCAAAGTCGGACACTTAACTGACTGAGCCACCCAGGCACCGCAATTTTACCCAGTATTATACTCCCAAGACTTCCCCCCCTATACTTTGCTAATATATCCCTGGATGTTCAACCTGTATTTGTGTTCTTAAATTGTTAAATTGTTCATGTTTTACATAGCACATTTTCTTTTTGATGTTTTTTACATTTACATTTTATTTTAAAACTACTTAAAATAATTATTTATGTAACTAAAAGTGTACATATTTCACTTCTAAATGAAAGATCTATTATGACACCGTCTCCCAGATTTTGAATTCTTACTTTTGTTCTCTTAGTAGACTAGATTATAATCTAAATTATTTTTAATAATAGACTTAACAAAATTTTTTTAATGTTTATTTTTGATAGTGAAAGACAGAGTGTGAGTGGGGGAGGGGCAGAGAGAGAGGGAGATATAGAATCCAAAGCAGGCTCCAGGTTCTGAGCTATCAGCACAGGCCCCCCAATGATAGACTGTTTTTAGGGAAGTTTTAAGTTTAGAGAAAATTGAGAAGCTACTATAGAGAAATCCCATGTACCCAGAGCCAATTTCCCCTATTAATAACATGTCAAGTTAGTATGGTACATTTATTACAATTAATGAACTAATATTGATATATCATTGTTCAAGTCCTTACTGTATTCATATTTCCTTAGTTTTACCTAATGTCATTTTCTGCTCCATGATCCCATCCAGGATACCATATTACATTTAGTCATCGTATCTTCTTAACAACTCTTGGCTGTTAAAATTTCTTAGGCTTTGCTTTTTTCTGATGAGATTACCTTGACAATTTTGAAGAGGATTGACCAAGTATTTTGAAGGATGTCCCTCTATCGGAATTTCTTCTAATGATTCAAATGGAGTTACGAGGTTATGAGAAGAAGTCCATGGAGATAAAGTGCCATTTTTATCACATCATATCAAGGATACTGTTATCAGAGTTCTCCAGAGAAATATAACCAACAGGATTTATATAAGGAGAATTATTTTTGAGCAGTTGGCTCATGTAATTGTGAATTTGTAGGGTGGTCCACAGGCTAGAAACTCAAGCTGGAGTTGATGCTGTAATCTTGAGGCAAAATTTCATTTTCTAGGAGAAACCTCAGTTTTTGCTCTTAAAGTCTTCAACTGATTAGATAGGGCCCACCTACATTTTGGTGGGTAATCTCCTTTACTTAAAGTCAGTTGATTGTAGGTGTTAACATCTACAGAATACCTTAACAGCAATGTCTAGTACTTGATTAAATGAGTACTGTAGCTTTGCTAAATTGACACATATAACTAGACATTATGGGTACATACTATGAGCATGACTTATCACTGTTCTTGTTGAGTTTGATCGCCTGGCTAAGGTAGTATTTTTCAGGCTGATGAAATGTTTCCATTGTGTGTAGCTCACACTTAAGGGGTGGGGACTTGTTTCTCCTCTTTTCAAGGGTAAAATATTTACGTAAATTACTTGAAATTTTACAAGAGAGGTCTAATCCCTTCCGCATTTGCTTTTTTATCCAATCATTTATTTATATCAATATGGACTTCATATTTTGGGTTATAATCCAATGCTACTTTATCTTGTCAATCAAATTGTTCTAGCTTTGGTTGTTGAGAGCTCCCTCAGTTGACTCCTGTGTCCCTTTAGCATACCTTCAAAAATATGGGTTTGGGTTATTTATTTATTTATTTATTTTGGACAACAGCCTTACTCTAGAACTAAAAGATGCTTCAGATTGACCTAATATTTTTCCAACCTGTCCTTGGATCAGCCATTTCTCCAAGGAATGCTGGTTCTATTTATTGGAGAGTGTTATTAGAAACCAAGATCTGGGTGCTAGTTCACTTATTGCTACAGAAGTGTGATTTTTTTTCTAGGTCCTCTCAACTGACAGAGTGAGGAAACATATATGTATATAAAAATCTGTGTGTATACACACATTTATAAATATTTGTATATGTAACCACCTGTATGTATATTAAGTTAAACATGAGTTCATACTGATGTTTCCAACTCTAATCCCTTAACACATGGATCACTGTAGTTTCCTCTTCTTGCTTATCTGTGAAGTTCTGGTCTGAGTGAGAAATCTGTCACTATCTACCAGACATTTATGTAATTGTTCAGTTTCGTTACACATGTATAGCACTATCAATTATTAACCAGTACCAATGTGGGAAACAACTTTATCAACTAGAGCAGAGTACATCTGTACATTTCCTTTGATTTTTAGTTGTATATACTGTGTTTATTTTAAAGTTAGTTAGGTCAGGACCTTTTACACCCACCCTCTGCAGTAAGGTCGTTTCATGCGTTTGTAATACAGCTAGCTTCTGCTGTCACAGTTTTCATTCCTTCCTGCGATGTTTTGATGTCCTAAGTGATTTTATTTCTGTCATTTGTTTTGTAATATTATGTGGGTTTTGACCGATGCATAATGCCATGTGCCCACTGTTACAGCTTCACATAAAGTAGTTTTACTGCCTTAAAAAAATACCCTAAGCTCTACCTAATACCTGTGCTCTACTCTATCTGACTTAGCCTTATCCACCCCACACCTCTGGTAATCACTGTCATTTGTACTATTTCTATTCTATTGCCTTTTACAGAAGCTCAAATATTTGGAAATAGACTGTATACAGCTGTTTGCAAATGTCTTCTTTTAGCAATGAACGTTTTGGGTTCATCATGTCTTTGCACACAAGTGGATAATTCTTCTTTTATTGCTGAATAGTATCCCATTGTAAAAGCTGTAACACAGTATCTTATTGATTATCATATTCAAGTAATCTTTTTCATAAAAAAAACAGTGTTGTAGCTACGTATTAGGAGTGGTTGCTCATCTGCATGAAATTGTCTGATACCTTTCAAAATATTAAAATTTGAATGGGTATGAGATCTTCATGAACACAAACTTTTACTCTCAATGCTGTTACAATACATGCTGATAATATTTACTGCATATAGTTCATCAATTCTAAAATGCACATTTTTTATATTGTAACATTTCAAAAATTCTGATAACTTGTAATAACCTCATATAGTCACTTTGGGGTGGCACTTAGGGGTGGCACTTTGAGATGCAAATGGCGTTTTTGTTAGGCATATACAAATTTGGTCACAATTCTTCGTCATTACTTCAATTAAGTGTATGCATTGGTGTTACTGCACATATTGACTTTAAATGCCATCTCAAATGTCTTCAAAATAATTACACACTAATTCAGCAGTTAAAAGTTTTTGAGTTGAATATAAGGGAAGTCACAGTTTAGAGAAGAGATGTATAAATTTGATATTAATGCAAAAATTTTAATTGTTGGAAAAAGTACAATTTTTCTCTGCTTTTACTTTTTTTTTTTTGTAACTAGTAAGAAAGTCCTCTATGTTATCAAAGAAAGGACAAAACCCTAAGGTAGAGGACTAAAATGTATTAATTATTTATCACAGATTTTTGTGCACAAATATTGTCTGTCACACTCAAAAGAATGCAAATGAAAGTATGAGAAACTGCCATAAAAATCTTAGTATAGCTGAAATTAATTTCAAAGCAAACGAGAAGCTGGGGTGATAGATTGTCACTTAGGATTATCATTAAAGCATTATGTCACAGTTTAATTGACAGTCTTTGGCTCCCTTACTTAATAGTAGATAAAATAATGGTGTATTTTACAATCCTTAAAATCTTATATTTAATAACATATGGTATTTATGATGTACTCTGCTCTGTGGTTTATGTATTCAGTATCATTTAAGCTTTGCTGTTACCCTATGAGGCCGGTTTTATTGTCCTTGTTAAGAAATGATGTCACTTAGAAAAAATATGTAGCTTGCCTGAGGTCATAAATCTAATAATTGGTAGAGCTTTGACTTGAGTTTTGCTGTTACATTCCATTATAGTTCTTCAATCCTTTCTTGCTCTCATGGTTACTGAAAAGTTTGAAATCAGCTGATTTTTTTTTAAATTTACATTTTAGTTAACAGTGCAATATGGTTTCAGGAGTAGAATTCAGTGATTCATCACTTACAATACCCAGTGCTCATCACAAGTGCCATCCTTAATACCTATCACCCATCTAGCCCATCTCCCACCCACCTCCCTCTGTCAACCCTCAATTTGTTCTCTTATCATTAAGAGTCTTTTGTGGTTTGTTTCCCTCTCTTCCGCACCCCACCCCCACTTCCCATATGTTCATCTGTTTTGTTTCTTAAATTCCACATATGAATTGTGGATTATTTCTTAATCCTGCTTGCCTCCTTTTCCACCCCTTTTCTCATGGAGGTATCCATTAAAATGATGACTAAAGTTTTAAAATTATGGGAATGGGAAAGAATGTATAATATCACAAGAAATTTAGGGCAACCAAATAGAATTTGAGAGTTTTTTTTAAGTAGATGTAATGGGAGAAAGGACTGTACTAGAGATGTCATTGAGAACCAATTTTAATTTCACTCCTGAGAAGTACGTAAGAAAATATATTGTACTCCATTATCACTGACAGCATGGTAAATTCTAGACTTGTGTAGCAAGGTTTTAATCAGACAAATGTGGGATAGCAGGAACAATACTCCTATGTCCTATGTAGTAGAATAATATAAAGCTTGAGGATATTGCAGAAAATTACATCTACAATATACAGAACATATATAAAGTTTGTCATGATAAGAAGAAAAAGATTAACATCACAGAAATAAAAAGAACTAAGGAAGCTGTGGAAGACAGGGAATATAATGTCCAGTATATTTTTCAAGAAAAGAAAGCACGTCTTTTCCATTGAGAGTAGGCCATTATTATGGAGAACATTCTTGGCCTGTTTCAAAATACTTACTCTTCCTCTCCTCTTGCCAGAGCCATGAAGAAACTGGCTGAAAAATGATACAGTTAAATCAATGGAGATATTGATATTATTTGAGCAATAATAGAATTAAAAGAGATGCATACTTTCCAAAATATATCAATATCAAGATGGAAACATTTAATGTAAAAATTGAAATCTTAAATAGCAATAAATACTGGTAATATTTATGTGATCTCTTAAGCAAGGAATACCTTATATATAGGAATTAAACCAAAGAGAGAACTCACAAGAATGATTCATCATCATTTCATCAATATGAAAGATTTAAAAATTAATTTGAAAACAAAGGTATTCAATAAACTAAGAAATAGATTTTTATAATACCTATAATAGATGAATGAATACAACTTTTAAAAAGACAAGCTTCCTCTCATCCTATCATAAGGCTAACACTTCATAAAAAAATGAACAAAGAGTGTGAATAAATAATTCATACCCCCAGAAGGAAATAGAAGTGTCCAGTCAGTATACTAAAATTTTTCAACCTGTCCCAATAATTCTTATCCTTGAAACTTACCGTAAAGAAATAACAGAATTGTTTGTAATGAGACATGTTCAAGTTTTTTTTTGTTTTGTTTTTTTGTTTTGTTTTGTGTTTTGTTTGTTTGGTTTTTTACTATGAATTCCAGGAGTTCTTTTTCTCAGTCAAAAGAGGTGAGGTTAATATTAACATGTGTAAGAACTCCACAGGATAATTATTTAAAGAAGTCACGTGGATAAAATAACAGGTTTTATATACTTGCACAAAAGAATGGCGATACTATTTTGCTCCACATCATTGTATTATGATACAGTGGTTGAAAACTGGAATGTAACTATCTAGATAGGAACTTGATTAAAAAATTTACCATAGAAAACTAATTACTCATCTTATTTTTTGTAATATTGTTGATAAATAAAGTGTGTTGGGGGAACAGGTAACAAAGATAAACAGTTATCTCAGAGTTCTAAGAAGCAGAAGTCATTCACATCTACTTCCAATAAGTGAGCCATAAATTTTAATGTAATTATCTCCTGGAGTGCTATGATATGTGATCACCCCTGCATTCTCTCTCCCTCTTTTCCTTCCAACTTTCTTTGTCCTCTCCCTTTCTCATTCTCTGTATGTGTATCTTTTTCTCTATCACACACATTGTCTGTCTCTCTGTCCCTCTTGTTCTCTCCCACTTCCCCCAAATTTTATACTATATGTGTATTACTTGAGTTCGAAGAAAAATAATTAAATGTTACCAAAGAATGGCCAGGAGTTGTCTAGGCTTCTTTCCCCCACCTCAGAAGAGCTTCTGTTTTGCTGCTTAATACATCTTGGTGGTGTTTCTCTTCCACTTCTGTTTCTTTCTCAGGGTCCCCATGATTTTAGGTAGGATCTCTGCCTTAGTTTCTGTTTGATTTCATCTTTTTGTCCTTTCCCTCTGTTTTTGCATTTTTTCTTCTGCATTATTCATTTTGTTTCAGCAATATCTGCTTTAAAAATTTTTAATTTTATTCTTTTATTTAATTCCAATATATCATCAGATAGTGTTATATTAGTTTCAGGTGTACAATATACTGATTGACCAATTCTGTACATTGCTCAGTGCTCATCATGATTATTGTAGTCTTTAATTCTCTTTTTCACCCATGCTGCCCCCCCCCCCCCATTCCCTCTGGTACCATCAGTTTCTTCTCTGTAGTTAAGAATATGTTTCCTAAGGGGTGCGTGGGTGGCTCAGTAGGTTAAGTGACCTACTTCAGCTCAGGTCATGATCTCACCGCTTCTGAGTTCAAGCCCCACGTTGGGCTCTGTGCTGACACCTCAGATCCCGGAACCTGCTTCGGATTCTGTGTCTCCCTCTCTCTCTGCCCCTCCCCTGCTCACTTTCTCTCTCTCTATCTCTCTCAAAAATAAACATTAAAAAAAAAGAATATGTTTCTTGGTTTGTCTCTTTTTCTTTTGCTCATTTGTTTTGTTTCTTAAATTCTACATGAGTAAAATCGTATAGTATTTGTTTTTCTCTGACTTCTTTTGCTTAGCATTATGCCTTCTAGATTCACCCATGTTGTTGCAAATGGCAAGAAGTCATTCTTTTTTTGTGGCTGAGTAATATTTTATTGCATATATGCACCACATCATCTTTATTCATTCATCTTTTGATAGACACTTGGGTTGCTTCCATATCTTGGCTTTTATAAATAATGCTGCAGTAAACACAGGGTGCACACATCTTTTCAAATTAGCGTATTGATATTTTTTGGTAAATGCTCAGTAGTGAAATTCTTGGAACATAAAGTAATTCTGTTTTTAATTTTTTTAGGAACCTTTGTACTGTTTTCCACAGTGGTTGCACCAATTTGGATTCCCACTAACAGTGCCACGAGGGTTTTTTCTCTGTCCTCTTGTTTCAATTTTAACCATTCTGACAGGTGTGAAATGATAGCTGATTATGATTTTGATTTGCATTTTCTTGATGCTTAGTGATGTTGAATGTCTTCTGCCCATTTGTAATTGGATTATTTGTTTTTTTTTTTAAACCAGGGAAGAGGGGTTATGTTCCTACTACCCATGGCTATCTGCAGATTTAATGCCATCTCTATCAAAAGACCTACAATGTGTCATATAAATAGACAAAACAATCCTAAAATTTATATGGAACTTCAAAAAACCCAAACAGCCAAAGCAATCTTGAAAAAGAAGAACAAGATGGGAGCTATCATAATCCCAGACTTCAAGATAAACTACAAAAGCTGCAAATCAAAACAGTATGGTACTGGCACAAAAATAGATATGTATCAATGAAACAGATAAGGAGCCCAGAAATAAACCCACAATGTTATGGTCAATAAATCTATGGCAAACAAGGCCAAAAAAAAAGGCAATGGGGATAAAGACAGTCTCTTCAACAAATGGTGTTGGGAAAACTGGACAGCTACATGCAAAAGAATGAAAACTAGACCACTTTTTTACATTATATGCAAAAACAGACTCAAAATGGATTGAAGACCTTAATGTGAGATCTGAAACCATAAAAATCCTAGAAGACAACATAGGCAGTATTTTGTTAACATTGGTTATAGAAACATTTTTCTAGACATGTCTCCTCAGACAAGGTAAACAAAAGCAAAATTAAACACTTGGGACTACACCAAAATAAAAAGATATAACATAGTAAAGGAAACCATCAATAGAATAAAAAGAACCCACCAAATGGGAGAAGATATTTGCAAATGGTATATCTGATAAGGGGTTAATACCCAAAATATATAAAGAACTTAACTCAATGCTAAAATAAATAATAATCCAATTAAAAAAGGGCAGAAGTCAGGAAGACATCTAGACATTTATCCAAAGAATACATCTAGATGGCCAAGAGACTCATAAAAAGATGCTCAGCATCACTAATGATCAGGAAAATGCAAATTGAAACCACCACAAGTAATATTTACTTTTATATTAATAGCTTATAAAAGAATTTTAAAGTAATGCTATTCTATGTTTAAATTTTGTTTCACTATTTCAGTGTTTCATAAAATGTGCAAAACAAAATGAAAACTAATACAAAAATGAATTCTAGTTCACTATTAATGTTTTTTTTCCTGAAGACCCTTTGTTCTCCTAAATTTCACTATATGGTTTCCTTGTAGTGATATCCTCTTATATTTTATTGTGAATATACAACTTTTAAAAAATTTCCTGGTTTTGTAAGAAGTATCTTTTGTAGATGGTTTCCAGGATGATGTTTCTTTCATTGAGATTTTATAGTATTCTTCTTAAATTCTTGTTATTCAATCATTCTAGTCTAAAATAGATCTTTTCACTTGTAATATTTTAAAATATTATGTTGTTCTTCACTTCACCTACCATCTGCCCACGTACTCACTGAGTGCCTTCTTGAGTTCTGCAGTTGTAAGGGAGTTTGACAGTTACCATCCAGGTGGCCAGAAAGCAGCCTTCAGATATGCATATGTTGGACCAAAGTGAGAGTCTTTTATTTGGTTGGTTCTTGCACATTCCTGGTCAACTCAATATAAGATAGACTAAAATTTTCACAGATATTTCTGTCCTGGTTTTCAAGAGGTATATGCTTCTCTTGGTGCCAAAATACACTTTAAAAGTCCACATTTTTTATGCCCAATTGTGTTAAGAGCGTTGAGCCACTAAATTGAAGTATGTGAAGAGTACTTACAGAGGGATCTTTTAAGTTTCTTAGAAGCAACATCTTTTAGTAGAGAATGGATGCCTAATTTTCAGGTTATAATTCTCTTAGACTTCATAGTTAAATGCTAGAATGTGTCAGGGTAGGGAGGGCAAGGTTTTCTAATCTTATTTCAGTTGAGCTGCTTTTCTCTGTTTTCAGCAGTTGAGCCTGTCTGGTTCTTTGTTTTGTTTTTGTTTTTGTTTGTTTTTAATTTTTTTTAATGTTTTTTAATATTTGAGACAGAGACAGAGCATGAGCAGGGGAGAGGCAGAGAGAGGGGGAGACACAGAATCTGAAGCAGGCTCCAGGCTCTGAGCTGTCAGCACAGAGCCCAACGTGGGGCTTGAACTCACGGAATGTGAGATCATGACCTGAGCTGAAGTCGGACACTTAACCAACTGAGCCACCCAGGCGCCCGTCCCACCCCCCATCTGGTTCTTTGAACTTCTATGTAAACCCCTCCATCCATCCTGGTTTTAATGGAAATTTCCTAAAGAATTTGCTAATAGGTCTATTATAGGGATTCTTGTTGTGATTGCAATCTTTAAAAAGTATCTAGTTTTAAAATACATTTTTACAGGTATTTTAATACATTGGAGGGTTTGGAGAAGCTGTATCATGGGGTGTTAAACCCTTTTAAATAGAAATTCTAAGGTCATGAATTTAAATGATTTTTTAACTCTTAAAATGTAACCAAAATAAGGGAATTAGAGGGAGAATTTTCTCTGAAACAAATGAACTTGTCATATTTTTTTTCCTCTTTCCTTTGCCAAGTATGATATCATTTCAGAGTTAGATTTGTTTTCCTTGTCTTCTTGAATTTTTGAACTTTGATATTTCTGTATTTATAACCCTCTAACCCCCTTTTCTTTGAACTCATCTGATGGGTCTTCTAGAAGTCCACACTTGTTAATTTTTAACACAAATGCTGGTGATACTCAATAAGCTCAGTAACAGTAAAAATCATACGTGCCTCAACAATTTTAGACTAATTTTCATGTTTTTCTCTTCTCCTTCCCTCACCTTAAATCTCCTTCATTTCCCTCCACTGTTTTCCCCCACATCTCTCCTTCTCCATCAGTGTACTAACCTACATTGGTTATCCTGGTGTTTCTAAGCATCCCAAGTTAGAATCGATTTATTTCAGTTAATTATATTTTATTTCAATTTAGATAGACCTTTCCTAGACAGTGCATCTTCAGTTTGAAAAGTACTAGACATCTTTCAGTTGCAGGTTGGACCAAAAAGAAGTAAAATCAGAACACTTTGAATATTCAGTAATTCCTTCTTTTTCACAAACGTGCACGATAGCACCCTATTTAGAGAGTTGAGAGAAAAGAGACCTGAGGTGAACGCTGGTCAGCCAGAGGGAAATGGCCTCCGTTTTCTGCTTATTTTCTGCTCTCTTACACTACAGGTCTTAACTGCCTTAAGGAATTCTATCAGTCACCACTTGCTCAACTGGCAGAGTGTACAACAATAGGACCATATGCCATGCTAAAGAAAATCCTGTGGGGGGTGATGTAAGTGCAAGTAAGAGAGGTTATATTCATGAAAGCATAGCATTTTCTTATCATTTGATAAGTCAATAGACAAGCAAGTCAAAGAAACATGATCAGCATTTGCTTATTTAGTATCTATTCTGTCATCCTTCTCCTGTAACCTGAACAAGAGTTGATCTATACAAGGATCAATGCAGAATTTAACTACTAAATGATCATAGATCTTTGAAAATGTCAACAATATCCAACTCGTTGAGAATTATGACTTTGCAGCTTTAAGACCATCTCTATTTCTAACAGTTCAGATGAGGTAAAAAAGAGTTCTATTTAATTTATTCCTAAAGTTTATTTTAAATTCTAAAAAGAACTGCAGTTTTAAGTTTAGCCCTATAGATGATAGGAGACCTATAAATTACCTGTGAATATGTTGCAAGTCCTGGGCCCACGTTCATTCAGGTGTATTCGTTGAGTGGCAAAGACATATCTTAATTTATTCTATCCAACGTATAGAATTCTTAGATCCATCAAGAATAGCAATCATAGAAAATTAACCCTTCAAAAGGAAGCTTGAGATAATGCTGATACACTTCTTTGAGTCCATTTTTTCTAGAATTTGTACTTTTAAATGTGTTGATTTCAATCAGTTAACCACATAGCAAAATGCAATATGTATGTGTATATGTAAATATCACAATTGTGGTTCAGAAATTATACTACCTATACACATGAGCATACAGATACAGACACAGTCACATAGACACACACACACACACACACACACACACACATACATACTTGGACTTCCATTCATAGAAGGCCATGTAGTTCGTGTGTTCCAATGCTACAAAAAGACTATTTGGTTACCATTGAAATAATAACGATAGGAAAAAAATGATTCATTACTCTAGTAAGGACTAACAATTATATTTAAATAATGCTTCTTGTAACTTACTTAGATCCTAGACATAATCCTTCTTGACTGATTTTGAGGAGGAAATTAAAATGGTCTTAGATTTCTAGAAGCAAAGCCTGGGAAAAGGATTGAAGATATACCTGATTTTAGCTTTGCCACATGTGGGAGGTAGGGGGGCACCTGTTTGTGAAGTAGCTCTCACATGATGGGGTCAGTTCTCCAGGGGAGAAGGCAGCCACAAACCATTAAAAGCCAACACTCATACCATCTGGGAATGGGTGTGTCTGCCACTAAATAGGTCTTGGTGAGATATTAACAGTATCCACTAAAATTATACATTCTTCACTGAAGTAATCAGACACATTTTGGTATGATTAATACTTTGCTTTCCTTAGTCATTCTTATTTTGCTTAATATATTCTCATTAATATTTTATTAGCCCAAATATTAGCCTTTATTAAGCTTTGTTTTCACAGATTACTCAGGTATAATACTGAAACTAACATAAAGAGACAATAACCAGATAGTTCCACTTATTCCATGACTGCTCTAGGCTTCTATTGTCATTCTAAACACTCTTCACTAAAGCCTTATATTTGTAACTTAAAATTTGGCTAGAATGCTATTATATTGATAGTATATGATAACATACTATTCTACATGAAATTCATTTACTATTATGTCACTGGGGATTCACTAAAAATAATATTTTAGTGGAGGGTATTTATAAGTTTTAGGAGGGAATTAATTTATTTTAGAAAATCTTAAAAAGACATTTTAATCAAAGATTAGTTTCTGAAATCTCTCATTCACTCAAGTTGTTTTTAATTCTAAACGTGATAAGACTTTTTCTCTGGAAGAGTTCAAATCTTGCTCAGCTGGTTAAGCATCTGACTCTTGATTTCAGCTCAGGTCATGATCTCAGGGTTCCTGAGTTTGAGCCCCATATTGGGCTCTGTGCTGACAGTGTGGAGCCTACTTAAAATTCTCTTGCTCCTTCTCTGCGTGGCTCTCTCTCTCAAAAATAAACCTAAAAAAGAGTTCACGTCTGATACTATTATTTCAATGGGTTTGGGGTCTGGATTCATTAATGCATTTTGGGTAATGTAATGGATGGAGTAAATCATAATTTCTTGGAATAACTCCTTAAAAATTACATGTTGTGATGAAGCTTCTTGGAACTACATAGGAATTTAACTGTTGTGGGTAGGGTAGGTGATGTTTTCAAGTTAACGAATACTTGAGATAAATAAAAATATGGCTTTTTGTACCAAATTCTTGTTTTATTAAGTGATACAAATCATCAGATAGGTATAATAGTAAAAATGAATAATACCAAACATTTAGATAGAAGTGCCAAACAATGTTCTGAACCTTTTCAATATATGGGCATATTTAATCCTCACAACAATCCTGTGAAGTATGCCTGATTAATATCCTTACTTTACACATGAGAAAACTGATGCACAGGGTGGTTAAGGGACTTGTTTGAGATGACATAGCAAGTATGGGAGAACCACAATTCAGACACACAATCTGACTTCAGAATTGAGTGCTTGACCACCTTATTAACGAAACGTTCTCATGAGTAATCTTACTCTTCCTTCCTGAGTGACAATCTCCATACTCACAGGGAGATAGTATTGCTCTTGGTCCTACTGATGTGCTTTGGAAATTACCAGCGAAGAGTTGTCCCTCTAACTCAGCTATGGCTGTTACCCTGAAAACTGCTGTGATGATGACGTCACAGAGGTGCTCTTACTCTTTCCCCTGTTTCTCTCCCTCCCTCTGTCCTTTCTCCTCCCCTTCTCTTTCACTCTCTTTTTCTTTACCAAGTACAATGCACTATTAAAAAGAAAATTAACTGGTCAAGGAATTGAAGAAGCTCTAAAATTCTGCAAATCAGAAAATGGGACAAGAAATTTGATACTATGCTTAAGAATATAGTATGGCTTTCATTATTTTATAAATAGTGACTTAAGTATTATGTACTTAGAGTATAAATGTCTTCTATATACCTTTTCACTTGGCTTTCTAGAAGCTAGGTGATGCTGAAAGTAATTGCAGAGTTATAATAAAGATCTCATCTTACAGATGGTTGGACTAGAATTTTGCAACTTAATTTATTGTTACTGTTTTTAGATGTTGTAGATACATATTTTAGAGTAGTACTGATAGTTGATATGTTTGGAGAAATCTCAATTTTTCATTTTATTTAACTAAATTTTATTTTGGAATCTTTAGACATTGTTCCTAGAATGGAGGGAAAATGTGTATTTGTGATATTCAGAATAAAAAAATGGTTGGAATTGTTTTTTCTACTTGCATATATGTATTTTTTTTTAATTTGACATTTTGCTTCTTTTAGAAAGTGAAGAGCACTGTTTTTGGAAAGTGAAGTCTCTTTTGGTGTTTAACACTCTTTGGAAAGGGAAATTAACAGCTGTAGAGTATTACTCAGACTCAGTCTGATTGTATATCTAGAGATGAAGTCCTACCTTAACTGTTTAATTAAAGATTGGGAGAAAATATTTAAGCAGGTGTTAATCAAGTCTTTAAAAAAATATTGCATACCTTTGCCTTCCCAGGTGCAGTTCAAGTTTTCATACCTACTACAAAATAAAGCAGGTACTAGATAGAGAGATAAAGTCTATTTTGAGGACTGGAAGTGTATTTCTTGGGGTTGAATAATCTTATGATTACCATCCAACATATAGTGCTGATTCCTTTTAAAGAAAAAAATACATCTTACGTTCTTCTTTTTTTAAAGCTTTTAAATTCACATTGCATTATTTCTAATTTGATAGACATTCAGCTGAATATATATCAAGTGTTTAACTTGGTTAATTTTTGCCACATATACACCAGTGCCATATATATGTACATATATATGTATATACATCCATGAAATTATATATATATGAAATTGTATACATATATATTTATGAAATAATCACTGCAATCAAGATAATAAATATAACCTTATTATTATAAAACAAATAAGCTTGCAGAATGTACACAAAACAAAGTTGTAGAACTCAGTGATTTATCACAAAGGCAATACTCAGCCACCCGTCTGGTCAAAAAATAGAATATTGCCAGCCCCCTGCACCCTATGAATCACTACATTTTATTTCCCTCACAAAAGTAAATACTAACTTAACTCTTTGGTAATTGATGCCAGACTTAAAAACAAAAACAGTCATAAAAACAAAACAGAACAAAACAAACAAACAAAAAACCGAGGAGTCCTCAAGTGTGGCACACCATTGAGGAGACACACGCCACAGAGTTGTTTCAGGCAAGTCACTAAACAACAAATAACAGCTTCCTGGAGTGGGATCAGAATCTAGGACTATGGGTTTGCTTCTCCTATTTTAGCTTATTCCAAGGTAAAATGCTCTTGGAGGGAATGGCTGGTGAATTACCTCAATTTGGCAAACCATTGTTTTTTTCCCTTCTCTCATTCGCTTTCTTTCTTCTTTCTTTCCTTTTTTTTTTTTTTCCTATTTTACTTCTTTGCTTCACCCATCATTCTGTTATTTCTGAATATTTTGGATACTTTTCTTTTTCCCTAAGAACTTACGGTACTATTCCTGTAAGTTAAGGCATCATGGTGTAATTTCACACTACTTATATGTGTATATTTGCCTGGACTACTCATATATGTTAGGAAGACTCATGTATTTGGTGTAAATACCAAAATGTTTACATGTTAACAATGGTTATCTCTACCTAGATGGTGAGTATTGTTGTGTTTCTTCCCTTGAACTCTTCTGATTGTTTTTTGTTTTGTTTTAATAATGATTCAACAATGCAGTATGGTACTCATTGCTCATCACAATAACTGTGGTCTTAATCCCCTTTACCTATTTCACCCATCCATGCTTCCACCCACTTCCCCTCTGGAAAGCATCAGTTTGTTCTCTGTTTTTAATTCTATTTTTTTTGTCTTGTTTTCCCCTTTGTTTATTTGTTTCTTAAATTCTACATGTAAGTGAATTTTGGCTCTTCTAATAATGAGTATAGAATATCTTAAATGAATTTATTAATTCATTATTTGTATCACAGGACACAAAATTAATATTCAGAAATCTGTTGCACTTGTATACACTAATAATGAAGTCACAGAAAGTCAAATTAAGAAAACAGTCCCATTTACAATCGCATCAAAAATAATAAAATACCTAGGAATAAACTTAACCAAGATGGTAAAAGTCCTGCATCCCCAAAACTATAAAATGTCAATTAAAGAAGTTGGAGAGGATTCTTCTGTGCCTTTTAAAGTTTTCTGCATGAAATATGTAGACATTCCTGTAAATCTTTTGGGGGAAGACCAATAAATAAATGGAAGTTAAATTTTGAGATTGTTCTTAAGACTTAAAAAAAAAAATTGGTAAAGGATTCTTTCAACTCTGGGATACACCTAACTATATTTTATAATATTGAACAGTACAGAATCAGTATTTTTTCAAACACTTTTTTATCTCAAAATGAACTATATTGTACCAAAAATATTTTGCATTAACTTTTAATATCATTGTGATTCAGTGAAAGCTAATCCATATGCTTATGACTGATTTAAATTAAATTATCAAAATGATTTTTAGAACCATCTGATGTTTAAAGAGAAATTTTAGGATTTTAAAAACAAAACAGGTGATTTTATTGCTTTAATGGGCAGGAAAGTCAAAATGTTATGGAAGATTCAGAAATACTGTTGACATTGAGCACATGAATTTTTTAAGTCACTAGCAGAAAATATTTACTCCCACCTAAAAGGGCATAAATGTTTCTCTGCATGAGTAAAGTAAGAGTCTATAATAATAAGGAAACATGAGTAAAAATTTCATATTTCTGCTTTTAAACAATTGCATGCAATGTATATGATACTTTTGTGAAAAAGGCTTTTTAAAAATTTTACTGTTTGCCAGTTTTGCACAAACCTTAATAGCTCTTTAATTCCCCAGTAACTTATGAAAATCTTCAAATATTATTATCTAAGTTCAGGCTTTGAGGGCACCTGGGTGGGTCAGTTGGTTAAGTATCTGACTTCAGCTCAGGTCATAATCTTACAGTCTGTGAGTTCGAGCCCTGCGTGGGGCTCCGTACTGACAGCTCAGAGCCTGCTTCAGATTCTGTGTCTCCCTTTCTCTCTTTGCCCCTCCCCTGCCCACATTCTGTCACTCTCTCTCAAAAATGAAATAAAAACATAAAGAAAAAAACAAATTCAGGCTTTGTATTGTTGGTTTTTAATGTTTCTGCTGGTTTTAATTCTTCGCATCTCTATCACTCTTTCTTAATTTACTATAGTGATCAAGCTAAATTATAAGATTATGCTCCCTGCCCCAGATAACTTGATTCTGAATGTGAAAGTTGCTTTAACACTTACATAAACATGTGTCTGCAAACACATTCATGTACTTCATGAGTCTGAAAACATGTAAATCACATGGGAAAATATTTGTCAAAACACTTTCAATCAATACATACCTATTTACATCTGGAAGAATGGAAGCCTATGAGCCTGATTCTGTGGAAACAAAGAGGTGTAACTTTGTCAAAACTGTGCTGGCATTTTTTTGTAAAACTACATTTACATTCCTTTTGGAAATGCCAACCATCTTGGTGGCATTACCTTCTTTATTACATCTTACGGGTCCATTTTACTCACCACTGGATTTCCTGCCAAGGTTCATTTGACAGGTTTCATTTTGTTTTCCTCACAGTGTTTTTAGTTAATTTTAATCTGTGTCTCCTTGACTACTTATTCTTGACTGGAGAAAAGTGAGATGAAAGGTAGAGATTGCCTGTTGGGAACCAGCACTGTCATCACACAACAAATTCCAGACTGGAGATGACAGAGAGGAGGATTCAAGAGAGAAACCATGTATTGTTCAACCAGGATTCATTTGAGAAGGAAAGGAGACACTAAAATATTTAACAAATCTTATTTTACTAACTCAAGTGAAAAACCAGGAATGTTCTAGGACAGGATGTCTGGCCACCCTACCTAGGGACAAACCAGAGGGGGATAGACAGGGTGAATGGCGATGGGGAGATTGGTGTCTATTGAAAGAGGAGACTGAGCTAAAAAGATGTAATAAAGGAGATAAAGCAGAGAGAGGGGAAATCTGAGGGTCACAAGAAGATATTCATGAGACTGTATTTAAAATATATAATTAAGAATATATTCAAAGAACTATTAAAAACTATATTTTAATGAATATGTAAATGTATTCCTCATGAAATTTTTTTCATGAAAATATTCTCATACATTTTTATGGATATGTTTTTCTCTTGGGGCAGAGAGAAATTGAGCATTCCCTACAATGCTATTATGAAGACTAATTGAAAAGTGGTCAACTAAAACTTTACAAAAATCTTGAAAAGATGGTGCAACTGTCTCATCCAATAGGGACTGTTGTAATTTATTTTTTAAGTTTATTGGATAAAAGTACATGTGCCTTCAACAAATTAACTTTCAATTAATTTTCTTGTAGTGAATAGGTTTTCCAAGGTTGATCTGGTAATTTTTGAGTCCAGACAAACATACTGAACATAATTAATATTAGGAATCAAAACTCCTAAGATTAAAATTAGGATCGTTTTTAATATTTGGTTATTTTGCATAATGGGAAAGGGAATACATTTTTGTATGAAATGCTTGGCTTGCTTTACCTCTTTTTCATTGGCTAATCCAGTGGAAATCCTGGGCAAAGGATTAGCCAAAATGTAGGTAGTGGGGAGGGTAGGAAGAAAATGTAGGAAAAAGTGTGTAGGAAGAAGCTAAAATTGGGCTGGAATTCTCTACTAAGATAGAACAATCAGGTCCTTAACACAAAGCTAGAGTTGTCTTCTGTGTTGTGAATTTAAGCAGTTTAAATATTCCTAGGGACAGAAATATTTTCTTAGCATAACACACAGGTGCAGGTACTGTGCAGCCAAGGAAAAGCATTGGTAAACATTGGAATATCCTTCCAAAGGCATGGTCCAGAGCCAAACTTTCAAACACCCTCAGTGGCTTAAGTTCTTCACACTCAAATAGAGATGGCCTGTTCTCGGTGTAATGAAAGGACAATCTTAAAGTAACCTGAGGAATCTTTGTGCAAAGGCAACAAGGGCTAAAATAATCTTCAGGGGAGTTAGTTAGCTATGTTTGTTCAGCAGCAAGACGTTTTTAAATGGAAAGTGTTCTCTGGCTGTTTGTACTGGACAGTGGTGTTTTACATTCCAGTCATCTCATTTAGTCTCATTGGATTGGATTCTCCCTTTTAAGTTAAGAGGTAGTTGGCAGAAAGTCTCCCCTGGCATAGAAAAGAAACTTTTTCTATGTTTTCAGACTTTTCAACGCTCTTGTGTTTATGCCAGGTTATGACAATAAAACCTAGAAGCAACAATTTACTTTAGGTTTTTGGTAGATAAAAGAAGTTCACTTTTGCTAAGAGGTCAGGAACCTTATGGCACATTGCCTTGATAATGCATTGTCTCATTTTTTTTACATTCTTACATTCTCTCCCTGGACAGAACTGCACGTTCTCAGAACATGGGCAACATTTTCTCCTTTCTTTCAATATCTAGTGTCCACGACAGTATCCGTGTGCACCCTCTCCTTTTCAAAGCAGAGAAGCACTTTTCCTATTCAGATCCATTTTACTAATTCTGAATGTTTAAAATGTGCATTCCCAAGGGCTGTGTTGTCACAGGTATTATCACCAACATTGTTTCCTTTATGAGACTCCCATTTTGGCATGTATTATATCTGGATAGGGACTGATTTGCTGGTTCTTCCATTTCTGACATTTTTGCTGTTGACAAGTATTTTAAGAATTTTTTAAGAATCACCTTGCCTTAGGTTTTCCCCTTGGATCCTCACTCATTTTGAATATTTTTCTCCTTTGGTGATATAGTATTGTTCATATTGAGGCTGTAGTTTGACTAGTATTTTTCTTCTAGTAATCTCTAGTATCTTTCCTAATTCTTCTGGAAAGCATACAGTTCTGATTCCATGAAATATATATGACTACTTCAAACACTGGTACTGAAAGAGTAATGATTTGACAATGAGAAAGACAAATGTCAGTTAAACACAGTTGCTTTCTGGGTGGGACTCATTCACCTTAAATAGCAAGGAGGCTTTATGTCAGTTCTGATTCAAAACTGCAGTGGACTCAGCAAGATGCTTTGGGTCCAATCGTGTTACCAGTTAGAAATCCAAATCGAATTTTCAAAACCTTGTAAAATTTAAAGCGATACGGTTGTTCTTGAGAGAAAATTGAGTTCTTTAAATTATTATTTTGCTAATGATGTGCTTGTAGAAAATGGAAATATACTATTAGAAAATATTTAATCAGATTAGTTTTCCATGTAGTGATATAATTCATACAGAACAAGTGAAGTACTCAGGGTATGCTATATAAGGCAAAAAGATAGTAACACTGGCCTGGAGGGGGCTGGATCTCTTCAGTAAAAGTTGCAGGGTAGGAGCTGACAAAATGAGCTATGATGGAGGTCTACAGGAAAGCCTTTTATTGAAACAATTATTCTGGACATGTGGTAAGGCAAAGGAATTGGTATTTGGCAGGCTCAACTGCATTAATTTTGCTCTGGGTGTAAAATATGTTAATTTGCCACTGTCTGGAAGAAATCATGATGAGTCATTCACCAAATTTCTTAGAATCTACTTTGAACACTTCGCAGTATTCATTGCTTTGGCCATTCCTTTTTCTCTTCACAAATCTATTAACTTATTTTAAAAAGTATAAAAATGCTTTTATTTTGCTTTACCTGAAAAAAATTTCTAATGGAAAATTTTGAGTTGAGTAAAATACCTGATTGTATTTAATTTCCATTCTGAAATTATTTTGTACTTTCTGCTTGATCAGGGAGTGTTTTATGAAGAGGGCCATGATTATTTTTTATTCCTTCTGATAATGTAAATCATTAACTTGTGAAATCAGAACCATACTGTATCCATAAAATGAGCTGTCTCAATACCAAAAGATTTTCCCTGCACTTTCCAAGGATTCAGACTAATCTTGGGTAATCAGCTGTGTATTGAAGCAGAAGAGGATTGTATTGAAAGCAAAAGAAAAAAAAAGAACCCAGTGGGTTAAAAAAAGTTTATTTTATCTCAAAATGTTATTGTAATTTGAAAAATAACACACCCACTACATTCATAACCCCGCTTCAGCAGATATCTCAACCTTGTAGCAAAAAGTTCCCTTGTTTGGTCTTCAAAATTATAGAATCTATGCTCCTCTTTTCCCAACCATACTTCATGTAATTCGTGCTAATCTTAAATTAAGCAATTTATTAAAATAAAGTATAAAAGTCTAGTTGGCTTTATGATCAACCATTAAACACTTGACGTTGAACCACTGAATTAAACAGACACAGTGCTTTACTGTTATAAAAGAAGTAAAAAATAACAGAATAAAATCAGTATTTGGAAAAATACTCTCTCCAAAACAGAGAAAGCTAAACACACAGGTTCTCAAAATTCTGCCACCTTCCTACCTGTTTCCAACTAGCACTAAACACAGAATTATAAAAATTTGCGCTTGTACCGTTTGTCTCTTAAAATAGCACTAAACGTATGTGAAGTCTCCAAATTAAAGCTTCCCCCACCCACACCCCAACTATAGGACATTGTAACCACAAATGCCTTGAGATATTGGCTGAATCATCCCCTTTTCCAAAATTGTCCATCTGTCTTTGAGAGTAGTTGTGATCTGGAGGTTCAAGTTGACTTACTCACTGAGCTGCCTGCCAGTTTAGATGCACTTTGTAGGTGGAAAATTGTTGGTCTTTGTCCCTCCCAGCTTGTAAGTAAAATGAGGCTGCCAAGAGATAAACACATTCTAAGTTTATCATGCTATTCTTGGCCTCAAACTACAAGCCATAAGGCAACTATTGCTCAAGGTACCGTGTTTACAAGTGTTCAGTCCTCCGCTGTTTCAGAGACCCAACAAGATGGAATTTCTTCCTGCCAGCCGATATTTTTTTTCCTAAGCTTTCACATTTCTCATTTCCTTTTTAAAAGTGAGGACAGGGAGCAGCTTCTTTGACAACATCTCGAAGGGTTGAAGTCTCATTAAAATTTTGATGATGATGTTTTGGGGTTTTCTCCCCCAGAGGCAACCATAAGTTCCTAAAAAAAAAAAATTTGGAAGCTTCTTTCTATTATTATCATTATCATCGTCATTTTTTTACTTAAAAGTGAGCAGGATGTATGCTAATGTATCTTCATATAGGCCTTTGCAATTTTTGCTGTTTATTCTTTACCTCATTTAATGCATTGACCTTTAATGTAACACATTTATTATAATAAAATCCATCTATGTTTCTCTCTTAATTGATACGATTTTTCTTATTAGGTAGCTGTATTGAAAATAATCAGTTTGGTAATGTTCCCAAATCAACCCCCCCCCCTCCAGTTTTTTTTTTTTCTTTACTTTCTTTTTCTTTTTCCTTATTTTGTTTTCTTTCTTCCTTCCTTTCTTTCTTTCTTTCTTCCTTCCTTCCTTTCTTCCTTTCGTGAAAGTACTGAGTTAACTTTTCTTCACAAATGTCTTCCTGGCTGCATTGGATAACAGGATGTATTGAGTTCATACATCTTAAATATAAAAGAGGAGTATAACTATATCACATCCTATATTGGCACAGTATATTGACATGTATTATGTATGATGTTACACTGTTTAAATTATTAGAAATCACATTAAAAGAAATTATAATAAGATAGGGCTTTTTACCAAATCTAGAATATTTGGCAAAGATAAGATAATCAAGTTCAATCCTTGATTTACAAATAAGACTTTCAGCTCTCAGAATTTTATAACTACATTATATATCATGATTTTTTTGCATTTCATTAAAACTCTAACATTCCCTTCAGATTTCAGCATAATACTTATATAATTTACCTATAAAATCAAACCTTAATTGTTTTTTCTTGGGTATGGTAGCTATTGATCCACATTCTGGAAAATATTTTGGACATACACTAATGTCTGTTCCTACAGTGGTTTAATGTTGCTGTATATTAAATTCACTGACTGTATGACAAATGAAAAGAACATGACAGAAGAAATTTTACTTGTTCTGGTTTAAGTTCTAAAGGTAGAGAAGAAAGATTTGTGATAATCTACCCTGGGAGACTGCAAGGAAAAATGAGATGTTCTTTTTGAAGCATTACTTACGATCATCCAGAGGGTCAAAATCATGTCTTCGCTAATATGGGCAGGAGAAGCTTTAAGGACTGTCATGCATAGGGGTCAGAATATATTTCACAACCACTCAGTGGATTTTGAAGAGGTACAGATCAAATAATGGGGAGCACTGGATGAATTCACTATTTGAACGTCATCTCTTTGTTACTGCTAGAATTTACCTACAACACTCCATTAACAACAATAAAAGAGTGAGTAATATTATCATCAATGCCTGTAGAAATCTTAACTACCTTTTATCTGTACAACTACAAGAAGGTGTTAAGACTTGTGTATATTCTGAAGACCATGTCACTGGATACATTTGATGCCTTTGCTTTACAGATGTCTTGCTCTTGATTTATTCAAATAGTGTTTTTAAATGTACACAGGTGACACAGAGTGGCTAAATAGTTTATAAAATTTGTTATAATATTTTAAAATTCATAGTGTTAAAATATCTAAAAGCCTTCGATGTTGAAGAAATAGCCTAAATTCTGATGAACTAAGGGATTGACTGGTTGTTAGTACCTAGCAGTGTTAGTAGCCACTGTCCTTTGATTGGACTAACAGGCACTTTCTAGAGCTGAAGGAGGAGACTGTCAGAGTGTTGTTACTTTGACATTGTCAAAAGCATGAGGCAGGTTACTAGAATATTTTAACCTATTAGGAGTCATTGTGGAGAAACACTTCCTGAATAGTATTTGACAGTTTTTTACACTGTACATGTAAATTAAATAAATTTAATTTCCTATTTAAGTCTGATTCTTGGCTTAAGCTAAATGTAAGGAGTCCCAGAATTAAAATTATGAAGTAGATAGTTTTCAGCATCAATGCCATTAGTAAGAAATTAAAATTTTAAGTACCAGGAGCACACAAATAAAACAAACACATACACACTTTTTTTTCCTGAAAGATTGAGAGTTATTTTTAAAAGTAGATAGTTTTCCTACTTGTGAAATAGATTTGCTTTACCTGTTAAGCTAGGATATTCTTTGAGTTTACCATTTAATCTTCTATTGGACTCTTTGGTATTGATACAATTTACTTCCATTTTGTTTGTGGATGTTCTTGAGAGGGTGTGTATGAAGTCATGCTGTGAGTATTGGAAGTCTGCATGACGCTGTGATAACAGTTCATAAATCTCAATGTCTCAGTGGTTTAAACAAAAGAAGATATTTCTTACAATACATATTTAACAGAGTAAAGCAACTATCTTCAAGTTTATCATAGTTACTCCAAGACCCAGTAGATTGAGGCTTTATCTCAAGACATACTTTGATGACTATTGAGGCAGGAAAAGGGAATAAGGTGAATTACTCCATGGCTCTTAAAGATTTTGTTTGTAAGTGGCATGCATCTCTTCCCTTCATACTTTCTTAGCCAAAGAAAGCCACAAGATATTGCCTACCCCAAACATGGTAAAGAAATGCTCCTACTTTGTGTTGTGAAGAAGAAATGGAAAATCCCTGAGCAGACCTTATGACTTAACTACTACAAGGGATAATATTTATAACTATTAAGGGAAGTCACTTTTTCTTTTTTTTTAATTTTTTTTTGGAAAATTTTTAATGTTTATTTTTGAGAGAAAGCTAGAATGCATGTGAGCAGGGTAAGGGCAGAGAGAGGGAGACAGAGGATCCAAAGTGAGCTCCATGCTGATAGTAGAGCCTGATGTGGGGCTTGAACTCACAGAACCACATATCATGACCTGACCTGAAGTCAGTCGCTTAACTGACTGAGCGACCCAGGTGCCCCAGAAGTCAGTTTTTCTTAAATCGCCAGGAGTAGGACGCATTTGATACAGAGTTCTGTTTTTCTGCCTCACATTAATTTAATACTTGGGTAGCATTCAGGGAGATTTTGAGTCCTTGTCTCACTTTAAATCTTGCCTTATTGTGCCTACCATAGTTAAACCCTGACAAATGCTTTGGGAGAGCTTTCAGTGTTTCCACACTTTTGCTTAGGAAGTCAACATGGGAGTATCTGCTTTTATCTATAAACTGTAGTGAATTAGCAGCAGCTGCTTAAACCTGGTTGGAAACAAGTTGTGCCCCTATGTACATGTGAAGTAGCTAAAACGAGACCTAGCATACAATAACATGAAAAAAATATAAAGTCTCCCAGAGATACGTAGCAAACATAATCCTTGTTATAAAGCATGTAGTTTCAGTGCTTTTAGATCAAAATGGCCAATATGTTTACTCATATGGAATAGATAACATTATAGAGAGTTTGAAAATCTTGTTTTTAAATGTTTTTTGAGAGAGTGAACATGAGTGGGGGAGGGACAGAGAAAGAGGGGATGGAGCATCTGAAGTGGGCTCACCTCTGACAGCAGAGAACCTGGACTCAAACTTAAGAACCCTGAGATCATGACCTGAACCAAAATCGGATGCCTAGCAGACTGAGCCACCCAGGTGCCCCTAATCTTAAGCATTATCCTGGAAATACTGTATTATCAGTAACTTAATAGAACCAATGCATTATACACAGGAGTGTAAAACCTCAGTCAACACACTGTGCAAAATAAGTCCACTGACCCAATCAAAGGAGGGACAGGGAGATTCAGAACACAGTGAAGTGAGGTTTTAATCAACATTCTTGCAAGAGGGGGTATCTGATGGACAGGCACACACAGTCAGTTAAAGCAGGCAATTTATCTCCTAGCGTGCAAGTCCCACCCCTGATTCCTCATTGGCTGAATAACTACAGAGGTTACAACCTTACCCGGAAGTCGCCTATGCCCATGTAAGGCAAAATGTAGTCTGATTGGAACAAATGTACATTCCTTGAGGTGATGCAGAGACTTCAGTTCTTGGGCTCATGCTCATGGCAAAGCCTGAGAAAAATAAAACTGTGAAATGGATAGGGGAAGAAGAAGCAGGAAGTGAAGTATCTAAGGTATTGGGAGTCCATTGGGGTGCGGTGGTGGGCAGGGTGATTGGTACATATTTCCAGTAACTTGTAAACCTATTGTTAACTAGACAGCACAGATGTTATTTGGTATTTCTGAAAGTGAATCATCTCACTTTTCACACAAACATCCCATTAACAACTTTAAAGAAATCTTGATACATCTTATCTGTTACACATTGCCTTATTTTGTCTACCACATTACTAGTCATAGTGACATGATGATGGTCCAACTCTGAAATTTTACATATTCTCCAACTAATAGTGACACAAGATATCTGGAAATGAAGACTAGAAAGGGTAATGCTGATGTATGTGTGCTTTTGTTTTGCATCCCATCTTATAATTTTTCTCCATGCCACCCCTTAAAACTTAAAAGGTACTGGTGTGAAAGAACCAGGTCATTATTCTTAGAAAAGATCATGGGATCATGTTCAGTTAAAGTAAGTAGTAAAGGACCATAGAGTCCTTTGTTTGCAGGGAGGACAATAGAGAATCTTCAGAGACGAATCAAAGAAACCATGAGAATGAGAATATTTGGGAAATGGTGGGGTGGGGCAGGGGTGGGGCCAGGCCAGCAAACACGAGCAGGTCTCTGAACTATCTTGTTCCTTGATGATTTCCTGGATCCACTTTCTTGTTTCTTAGGGTGATCTGAGATTTCTTTTCCTCACAATCAAAATACTTGTCAGGAAAAGTAGAGGTTTCTTAATTGTATCTAGTAGAATTGAACATCTTGCTTTAAGAAAAATATTTAAATTGTAATTATTCTGCACATTTTTAGTTCGTGTTTACTAGGCCAAGAGATAGTTTATTTAATGAGTTTCTACCTGGTTGTCTAAATTGTATAAATATGAGGAGTAACTATCAATAGTTAATATATAATAATTTATAAATATGAAGAATAACTTTTATCTAGAAGACTGTTTAGAAATTACATAAAACTTAAGCTTTGTTTATTACTGGTGGAAACATGGATATTGTTTATTATTGACCGTTATCTCTGAAATGTTGACTAAGCAGTCAAAGATCTCTGAAAAGTTCCAGAGCAAGAATTTTAATTGTATTGTCACACAATGTAAAATATAAATTCTCAAGTTCTAAGCATGCATTGCTCAGTCGGTTAAGTATCGACTTCAGCTCAGGTCATGATTTCATGGCTGGTGAGTTGGAGCCCTGCATCGGGCTCTGTGCTGACAGCTCATAGTCTGGAGCCTGCTTCCAGTTGTGTCTCTCTCTCTCTCTCTCTCTCTCTCTCTCTCTCTCTCTCTCTCTGTCCCTTCCCTGCTCACACACTCTCTCTCTGTCTCTCAAAAATGAATAAATGTTAAAAAAAAAAAAAGAATGATGTTGCTAATACATCCCATTTGCCACTAATTGCTGTAAGTCACCTAAAGGCTTATTCTCTTTTTTCAAAAATAGACATAGGTAATTTGATATTTTTTTACTTAAGTAAAAAGAAATTACATGTATCTTCAAAATATTTTCTTACATTGATACAACACTTAACTTTGATTAAATTTCATGAGTTGGACATCACAATAGTCATAACAAAATAACTTATATTAACCATGTTGAATAAAGATGGGTAATATTATAACTGATTAGTTAATTCATATTGCCATCCTTTTTATTTCATGAACTTAGTTAACAAGGAGTGCCAAGATTTAGGCTGTATCTACTGGACATGCAATGACCTGAAGGTTTGACATTATCCGGCTTCAACATTTGATCCAAATGGTTTGTTTGTTTTTGAGAGACAGAGCACACAGGTGGGAGAGAGGAGCCAAGGGAGAGAGAGAGAATTCCAAGTAGGCCCCATGCTCAGCATAGAGCCAGACATGGGGCTTGATCCCACAACCCTGGGGTCATGACCTGAGTTGAAATCAAGAGTCTGATGCTCAACAGAGCCACCCAGGTGACCTCCCAAATGGTTTATTTATTTAAATGCACTAGTCAGCATAACAAATGTAGGCAAACAGAGTTCTGAACCAGCGATTAGAAGACCTGTTCAAGTCTCTGTTTTGCCTCTTATAGGTCATTGCTGGCAGGAAGGGAGGTGGGGGACATTCCTGTTGTGTATTCTGGAACCTACATCTTTATTTATTCTATCTGAAAGGAATCAAATGCCTGGATGTTCTAACCTACAGGGACATTATGAGGCATAAACCAGGTAATACACATGAAGTACTTTGTTAATTACAATATATTGAATTATCAGTCAGAGGTATCCCATTAAATATGTTTGAAAATACATATTAATAAAAGGTTAAACCGGACATGAAATCTGAAATCAGTAGACATGAATGTTAATGCAGTTTTTAAACAGGCTCGTAAGACCTGAAAGTAGGTCTGTCCCTGAGTGGACCTCAGTACCTTGTTATTTTCCTCAGGAAGAGGTTTTAGCTTTTGCTCCATTCAAAGGGCCATTGCAAGGATAGAAAATAGATTTTACCTCTTAGAGTAATTTATCTTATAAATATGTTTGAATGTACTTAGTTTTATTATTAAAGGTAATATATCCGTTGGCTGTGATAAAACAGTGAAATGAACTTACCCTCTCTCCAAATGACTGAAACAAACAAACAAAACATATGAAGCTGTGGGCATTGGACAACAGTACAGGACAGCGATCTAGGAGAAGGGAAATCATTGAGCTAACCTCTAGGATCGACCCAGTTCACTGCTTATGATTGTCCTATTTACAATCTAACACCATGCAAGGAGGGTGAGAACCAACAAGAGCCCAGTAATCTCTGAAATGAAGAGGCAGAGAAGTCAAAGTAGTTAGAATTTGCAGAGCAGAGTGCTATAAAAGAGAGCTGTATTAAGAGAGAGCTACAGAGATAGAGCTCTGGAAGTCTGCACAGGGTTCTCCCCAAGTCTTCAGGTGTGTGCATAATAAGCGCATGTATATAAGAAAACTACTCAAGGCCAGAGAATGAGACTCTGGGAAGGAATTGTCAGAGCAATCCCTGGTGATTGCGAAGGATAGTTGGTATTGCCGCAATGCAGATAGAGAAAGTTCTCATAATACACAGGGCATATGGTAGAATATTCAAAATTGGTGTTGCCTCATTAGGGGGTCAAAATTAGCCCTAGACAAAAGATCTCCCTGGAACTGCCTAATGAAGCCTAAAAGCAAATTTGGAAAAGATCAACTTATTTTCACGTAACTTGGATCCTATGCCAAAGCTCCAGAATATTTAAAGGAATAAAAAATATATATCAGTATCCCATGAGGTTAAAAAAAAAATCTGGCATCAAACAAAAAATTACTGTGCATGCAAAGGCTATAAACCACGATGAGAAAAATCTATCACTGGAAACACAATGAAGTGCAGAGGATAGAATTAATAGAAAAGAACATTAAAATAGTTATCCATACAATACTGATATGTTTAAAAGGATAATGGGATGAGCATGTTCCAATATCCTAACTTGTGACTTTATATCAGAGATTTAATGTAGAAATAATACCAAACGCCTTACAAAAAATTGAAAAGGGAAGGAAAGTAGCATTATCCTGATACTCAAAATAGAAAAAAAATATTTTGGGGCACCTGGGTGGCTCAGTCGGTTGAGGGTCCAACTTCAGCTCAGGTCATGATCTCATGGTTCATGAGTTGGAGCCCCGCATTGGGCTCTGTGCTGACAGCTTGGAGCCTGGAGCCTGCTTCCGATTCTGTGTCTCCCTCTCTCTGTCCCTCTCCCCCTCACGCTCTCTTTCTCCCAAAAATAAACATTTAAAAAGAATTTTAAAAAAATAAAAACAATATTTTAAGAAAAGAAAGCTATGGGCCAACATCACACGTGAACTAGATGCAGAAATTCTTAACAGAGTTTAAGAAATCAAATCCAACAACGTAGAAAACGAATGAGACACCATAATGAAGTGCAGTTTATCACAGGAATGCAAGATTTGTTTATGATTCACACCTCAGTACATTCAACCTTATTGAAACTAAGGAAAAAGGAGATAATGGATGATCTCAGTAGAGGCAGAGAAAACATTTGTCAAAAATCCAGTATCGATTCCTGATAAACATTCTCAACAAATTAGAACTAGAAGAGAACTTCTTCAATTTGATAAAGGCTACCTATAGGTGAATTTATAGTTAATAGCATATGTAATTGTCAGACATTAAGTGTTTTCCCCTTAGGATGACAAGCAAGATGAAAATATCTACTCTTAGGGCTTCTGTTCAACCTGTCATGGGGGTTCTAAAGAAGAGAAAAAGAAGTAAAATCACTCAGGTTGAAAGGAAGAATGAAAACTGTCTTTATTTGCAGATGATATGATAATCTGTGTAGACAATATATATGATCTACAAAAACATTACTAGAACTTTAAACATGTTTATCAAGATTTCTCAATACAGAGCCAAATATAAAAACAACTGTATTTCTATAAACTGTCAATGAACAATTGTAAGAAATGTGTCATTTGAGGTAGCATAAAAATAATGAAATATTTAGGGATAAATCTGACAAAATATTTGTGTTATCTCTACACTGAAAACTACAAAACATTACTGAGAGAAATTATATAAGACCTGAATAAATGGACAGATATACCGTGTCCTTGAATTAGAATATTCAATATTATCAAGATGTTAATTTTTCCAAAACAAATCTATAGATTCAATGCAATTCCAGTTGAATCAATACTAGCAGGCTTTTTTTAAAGTTTTTAATGTTACGTATTTTTGAGAGAGAGCGTGAGAGTGTGAGAGCTCAGGGGAGGGGCAGAGAGAGAGGGAGACACAGAATCCGAAGCAGACTCCAGGCTGTGAGCGGTCAGCACAGAGCCCAACATGGGGCTCGAACCCACAAACCATGACATCATGACCTGAGCCGAAGTCAGATGCTTAATGGACTGAGCCACCCAGGAGCCCCTAGCAGGCTTTTTAAAAAGAGGTTGACAGACTGGTTCTAAATTTATTTGGTAATGTGGGACCTAGAATTGCAAAATGACTCTGGCTTTTCTAACTGAAAAAAAAAAAAATTGGAGTATTTACTCTAGTTGATAAAAATATTTAATGTAAATTTCTAATAGTCAAGTATAGTACTGGCAAAAGTACTAATGAACACAATAGAGAATCCAGAAATAGATCCACACTGTACAGTCAATTGATTTTTGATATTAATGCCAAGGCAATTAAAATGGGGGAAATGATCACCTTTTCAACAAGTAGTATTGCAAGAATTGATTAGCCATAATAAAATAAGGAAGAAATTTGACCTTTTCTTCATACCATGTACAGATATTTAATTGAAATGCACACCTAAATGAAGGAGCTAAGACTGTAAAAGTACTAATAGAGAACAGGAGAAACACTTTGTGTCTTGGGGTAAACAATATTTCTAACATATGACAAAAGCACAGTCCATAAGATAAACAGTTTGAAAGCTAGGCACCAGCAAAATTAAAATCTTCAGCTTTTCAAAAGGCACTTTAAGAAAATGAAAATATAAGCTGTAGACTCGGAAGAATATCTGCAAAACGCCCATTTGATAAAGGACTTGTGTTCAGAATACATAATGAACCTGAAAAACTCAATTCTACATAAGCAAACAAACATTAAAAAATGGGCAAAGAATTTTCATAGACAATTTGCCAAAAAAGGTATGCAGGATCATTAGTCATTAGGAAATGCAAAATTAAGCTGCGGTTAGATACACCAACACACCCACTAGGATGGTTGAAATTAAGATTTACCACACCAATGGATTGTGAAGCTGTGGCATGACTTGAATTCATATATGGATTTGGGGAGTAAAAGATACAGTAACCACTTTAGAAAACAGTTGGGAACCTAAAAAGTTAAATGTATTCCCACCATATAATATAGCCACTCCATTTGTAGATATTTACTCAACAGAGATGGTAAAGCATATGTCCATATATTACTAGCACAGAAATCTTTATAACAGATTTATTTGTAATAGGCAAAGAGAAAATCTGAATGACCATCAACAGGTAAATATATAAACAAATTGTGATATATTCAAAAACAGTATACTACTCAGTAGTAAAAAGAAAGGTGAAAATGAATAAATCTCAAATAGTTAATGCTGAGTGAAAGAAACCAGACAAAAATGAGTACTTACTCTCTGGATCTATTTATATAAAATTCTAGAAAATGCAGTCTTTAAAGACATAAAACAAGGTAAGTGGTTCACTAGAGATGGCTGATAGAGGAGAGAGAATGAAAGCTGGAATATACTGGGGCACAAAAAAGTGGGGGGTGGTGGTGGTAATGTATATGTTCCCTGTATTGTAATAATGTTTTCTTGGATATATACGTGTCAGACCTCATAAAATTTTACATCAGTACATGGACTTTGTAGTACATCAATCATACCTCAATAAAGCTCTACAATGAAGAGTAATATATCTGTACTAACGTGGTGAAGACTATAGATACCTTGATTTTCATATAATCAGTTATAGCTGCTTTTACATATATCAGAAGTGATTTACAAGTGTATGCGTGTGTCTGTGTGTGTTTTAATGAAATGCTTAAGGGCTTTGGCCGTCAGACCTTTTAATGTATCTCCTACTGAGGTGTAAAACTTAAAGCTACACATAAGAAATTTTGATTTGATATGATGCTTAAACGCCTTACTGACTATTCATATGAATGAAATAATCAATTTGGCTTTTTTGATAATCAATTTTTAGATGAAAGGCAGACGAAATGCACAAATTAATGATGTCTATGGGTTAGCCCTCTTTGACCCGTTGTGGTCTTAATAACATTATTAGAAGAAAAATGTCATTATCCAATGTGATCTCATAAGCTACCACAATTTACAATCACCCCTGCTTATTTGCTACTCTAAAGAACAACTTTGTGGCTTTGCTTAAAGAAAGTGAAGTCTTTTGTTTCTCCCTGAGGTTGTCATACCAACAACAATTATTTAGCTCTAATTGGTCTGCAGGAGGTCAGGATCAGCAGCCTAAAAATGCACTTTAAGGATTTCACATTTCAGCTCAGTGGTTAAATTGTAGCATTCTCTGTCTTTACAGTAATATTCTGAAAATGCCTATTTTAGACCTCTTGTTTGCCCCCCTCCTTTCTCTTTTTCTAGAGGAAGTTTCAGTCCATTAATAAGGAATAGACCCAGGGTGCTTGTGGCTTTTAAAATGTGATTGTTTTGCCTCTTAAATTTATCCCGCTCCACTTCTTTGGAACTGGTTGTGAAACAATGCTTCTCTATTTCCAAAAGTATGCCATTCACTTTGCAATGTATATTTTTTTGTCTCTAAAAAATGAAAATACTGAAAAAGTTGAAGCCAACCTAAATCTGATGATTTTATAGCCACCTTAACTTTCATCTTTATCTCTGCTTGCTCCCCTTTTTAAATGAATTTTATTTAATCTACTCTGTAGCTTCCCATTTTGCTCATGTATAATATGTCTGTCACAGCTGAGGGCCGTGGCAGTGTGTTTAGTAAAGATAATAAATTAGAAATAAGACAAAATATGATTTGATAATACTCAGCTTATCAATACTAATTGTTGATTTGAACTTAAGATTGCTTTGTAGTCTTTAATGTTAGTCTGATTTTCAAAACTATAATACAATTTACCAAATCTGGCATTTTTATAAAAAAGACTGTCAACCTTTTTATATGTTGATAGCTTTCATTATGGCAGGGAGTCTTCAAAAGGCTGTTTGATATTTTCCTTTATAAAAGAAATATACACAGGTTTTTAATTTATAATTTTACTAGTGGTTCTTCATACCAAAGGACTAGAGTATCTGTCTTAAAATTACATGTATTTATATGTACGTATATATAGCTGTGTCCTCAAGCTTTGTCTTGATCTACTTTAATCTCATTCTGTTCCGTGGCCATTGCAGTGTAACTTTTTGTCCCTGATTATAATTTAATAACATCATGTCTGTCTTCTAGAGTATTAAACTCTTATAACCAGAAGTCTAGATATCCTTATTCCCTTAAATATAGCTCCTAATTGTCCCAAAATACTGGTAGAAAATATTGAATGATAACAAATAAAATGAGAAGCTTCTACACAGGTTTTGAAACACTTGAATCAACTGTTTTTATTCTACGAAAAGAAACAATTGATTTTACTCGGAGGTTTGGGGGAAAGTAGCTTTACACAGGTGTGCCAGAAAACCTTGAAAAATTATTTCAGTAAAAAAAAAAAAAAAAAAAAAAACCTCTTTGGTGGGATTTCATGTGATACAGCTTACCATTACTAATAACTGTATAATGTAGTTAAGACCGTAATTTAACACATAACATTACGTTGCAACCCTAATGTCAAGTAACTAACATTTTCTTTTTTTTTTTTTTTTAATTTTTTTAATGTTTATTTATTTTTGAGAGAGAGAGAGACAGAGCATGAGCGGGTGAGGGACAGAGACGCAGAATAGGAAGCAGGCTCCAGGCTCTGAGTTGTCAGCACAGAGCCCGATGTGGGGCTTGAACACACAAACTGTGAGATTATGACCTGAGCAAAGTCAGGCGCTTAACTGACTGAGCCACCCAGGTGCTCCTAACTAATATTTTTAAGCCTAAGATTCTTTACTTGTGTAATGGCAATGATAATTTCTACTTCAGACTCTGGATGTGAATGGTTAAATGAGATTATGTGCATTAGATACTAAATACTAAGTGAGCATTTATTATGTAAATAATAGAATTAAGGGACAATAAAACAATTGGACTGCTTTGAAGAGAAAAGAATTGAATAATATAATAAAAAGAATGATTAGACAAAAATAAAAGATTAAAAAATAAGTTTGAGGCTATACCAACTTTTTTTTTTAAACAGACTTTATTTTTTAGAGCAGTTTTAGGTTTCTAGCAAAATTAAGGGAAAGGTATAGGGATTTAACATCTGCCTCCTGCCCTCTTACACATGCATAGCCTCCTCTATTAAACATCTTCCACCCAGAGTGGGAAATTAGTTATAATTGATGAACCTTCACTGACCTATCACAGTCACCCAAAGACTGTAGTTTACACTAGGATTTATTCTGGGGGCTTTACGTGTTTTTTGTTTTTGTTTTGTTGTTGTTGTTTGTTTTTGGTTTTTTTGATATCAAAAATCAAGTTTTTTAATCATAAAAATAAATTGTTATATTTCTATTGTAAGGAATTTATTAGCTTAACTCACAAAACTTATCTATACCACTTTTTCATTTCTTAATCATCTAATACTGCCTTACAACTTTAGGGGCTTTATGTTTTTTGGGTTTGCAAATATATATATTGACTTCTATCCATCATTATACATATAAAGTCATTTTACCACTTTAAAAATCCATCTAGAACTGGCTGGAACTGGGTATTTCCCTTCCCTCAGGTCGGTTGGTCAGTGATAGAACCTCAGCAGGTTAGATTGTGATTAAATAGTTTCTCCAGAGGGCAGAACTTGTTAAGAACAGAACATTGTGGTGTATCTCAAAATGGTTCCTTTTTCCCTCCCCCTGCTGGAAGCATGAGGGAACTTTTCTCAAATACTCATTATGAGAACCAGGTTGAACTCCAGAGGTAAAATTCACAGAAGTGTGGGACCACCCCTATGATTGAGTCCCCTTGGAGTTTTAAACTCTGAGTTGTAATTAGCCAATTACAGTTAGTATTTCTCTTCCTTTCATTCAGCCACCACCCCCTCACCCCCCCCCTCCCCCTGCCCCCCAGCCCCCTGCTTTCCTGTAAATGTTTCTGCTGATGAGTTGTGAGTCTCTGTTTTGCTATTGGTCTCTCCAGTTTTCTGGGCAGTGGTTTTCCCTGAGACCTCACATCTTTTATGGTTATGAGAAGACTTGTCAGTTTTTCAATTCAGCTTTTTACTTGTTTGGACAGAGTGGTAACTTCCCATCTTACATGCCACTTTGGAAAGTAGAAGTCCCATATCAACTTTTGCTAATTACTTGAGATATTTTTTACAGATATTTAAAGATAATTTTAAAAAATAATTCTCACATTTAAAAAAATAATTCTCACATTTAGGCCTCAATACATTTTATTTTTGAAACCAATATGCCATTTAAACAAATCACTATGTCAATGATTTATTTAGCTTTCATTATTGAATAAAGAGTATTGGAAGTGTTGATGACAAAACAAATTATATTTTTAAAATACATGTTTAAATTCTATAATATGCCTTGTATTTTCCTATGGAAAAATATTTTAAGGATACATATTCCAATGTGAGGCCAGATATTATATTTATGTGTGTGTTCTGCTAGTCTCCTCTATTTTGCTCTTGTTTGTTTGTCTTGAAGTTGGTTCCATTTCATAAAAGCATTTAACTTGATTAAACACTGGATAATGTGAGAAAATACAATCAGAATCTTGGTAAAAAAAAAAAAAAAAGACATAATAATGCTCTTACCGTAGCTCAAGGGTAGAACATAGTTTTGCCTGAGGAATCTCATAAACACCTAATACGGTCCGTGTTGCCATATCCCTGAAGTGTATGAGGAAAATATTAATGTGAATTATATAACCCTAAAATCATTTAAGATTTGAAATGTATAAAGAGTATTGGTGGTTGGAGCTTAAACACTGGAAAATGGAAGTAAGCCAAAACACTGGCACTAACACTCTGCTCTTGTTAAGAAAATGCCAAGGGATCTTTTCACAAGAGTAACTCGCAGATTGCAACACAGTTACCTTAGCTGGCTCCTGACGTGCAGTATCACACCACATTTAAATTTCCATCTGTGGCGTCTGGAACTATTGTTCTGACTGTGAACTTTTTTTTCCCCCAAAGTAAATCTGCAGGATCCGAAAGACCACAGGACACGCTGCCTTTAGTGGGACAACCAACTGGACTGACTTAAGGAAGTTTTAAATGAAGTTTGTAGTTCTAGCAACTATAGAGTCATTTCATATTTCAAAACAAGTAAATTGGCATTAACATTATACCTAGAAAATGCTAAATTTTGATATATCTGGGTTCCTTTTTTTTTTTTTTTTGGAATGTCTTCAGTGCTCTATTGTTACAGTGTGTCTCTGTGAGGAGGAAAACGAGGATGCTGTGTTCCTTGTCCTTTCTCTCTGAAACTTAGTCATCAACACCCTTAGATCCAAGTAATTGGTGGTTATAAAATGTAATTGGGTTGGCAAAGGTCATTATTTAGCAAATAGATTTTAAAACAGTTTTACATGTTGATGTGACGTTACCTTGTGTCTAGGTGAGATTGCGCATGCACGCTCCACTGACACACACGATATCTGCTTTGTAGGTGTAGTAAATACAAAGGAATATTAAAATAAAGCTCATGAGCTAATCATAGGACTAATCTTTCTGCTTTAAGAAGAGGCAGTGACTTTATGATAAGCTTTATTTTTTTTTACTTTTTTTATACAAGGGAAAACATATTTGTACTGTATTCAACTCTCAACTTGGAAGAGAAAGTGAAATTGAGTGTTTTAAGATCTTTGAAAGGAAAGCTTATGTAAATAAAACATTCATATATCTATTTTTAAACAGAGGTATACACTTGATGTCTTTGCCTTATAGATTAACCTGATAACCATTTTCTGTTTTTTAATAGATATATATTTTCTTATGTATTGTCCGTCTCTTCTTGAATATATATACATATGTTCAGTATATTTACAATATATAATTTCCTCTCTTCTCCATATTCCACATTAGAAGTTAACATGTACAAAGCACTTAAAACAGTACCTAACAGTCATATGTCAGTAAATATTAATTAATGACTATTATAATGTTGCTATTGAATGGCTTTGTATTCAGTATTTGATTATCAACATTATCGTTTATCTAAGTTAGCACTATGGAGAGTTACTGATTTTAAAGGTTGCATGATCTGCAAGGACCTTTAAATGATCAGCCCAAGAAGCAGCATTAAAGCAAATTCTACTCCTTTGCTCAGCAATCCTGTTGCTAAGCAACTAAATTTGTTTATCTCCTCTTGTTTGGGTCAGGACTGGAGGTAATGAGCTGATGTTACATGTCAGGGAAAGGAGTTAGTGGCTGACAAAGAACTTTAAACCTCTTGGCTTTGCATTGTTTTCACACTTAGGAACCTTCTGGGTAGTTTTGATCACATGACCCTCCTCCTTTAGGGTTGTTTCTTTTAGATCATTAAATTAATAATTCTATATAAGGGCCTTTAACAAATTACCTACACCCTGAAAAAAAGATAGTCCAAATAATACCACCAACCAAATGAACTTCAAGGCAAATGTTTTAAAACTTAAAAAAAGAGCATAGAAATGTCTTGTCAAAGTGAAATATTATTATAATTATTATTTATTGACTTGTTTTCTAGTTCCTTGAAGATATGAATGGCAGAAATGATTGACAAGGCACTATGTACATTTCCAAAGCCAATTCTTATGACATAGTATAGTGCTACAAATAAAAATGTCTATAAAGATGCATAAGTTATTTCTGTAGGAATAGAAGGGATGAGTTACATGCCATTCCATTTTGATGAACTTGAATCCAGTTTCTAATCAACAAGATTGCCCTATACAATAAACTACTGATTGTGACTGCTGGCGTTAACAGTAATAGGACAAGAAGATGTGTGGCACAATTTTCCCCATTCAGCTATTCATTTTCCTACTGCTTTGGAGGAGTCTTTATATCCTTATGATCCTTCTCAAAGTTAGTCTGATCAATTGTGCTAAATGTGCCCAGTAGAGCCATTGAATACGTGGACAACTCTTGTTGATTGCTAAGTAGTGTCAGTTTGGCCTCAGTTCCTCGTTTTTGTCAGAGTTCGCAAAATATGAATTTAGTTTCAGGGTGTTTTTGCACCCTTTGATAATGCTCTCTACTCAAAGCCCACTTAATTTTATGAATACTGCGAAATATAAGATATAGATGTTCAGAAGCTGATATGTTCAGGCCACATTTCATTAGTCTTTCTGAATTCTGTAAATTCATTTTTTTTCTCAGCCAGTGCCAACTAGAGGAAGTGTGATGTGCTGTATTTAGCCGGAACAAAAACCTTTATAAGAAAAAGCAGTAGAAGAGAAAACATCAGCAGAACTTCTACTTTTATCAGTCTTCATAGTCTGCAGCTCTGACGTTCAGACTTGAAGTTAGGAGAGAATTTGTGAAACTGCTGTCAGAATTATTAACTCCAAGAGGCTTTCATTTGGAAGAATCTAAGTTCCCATTTTCCTAGCAAATTTATAACTTAACATAAATTTCAAGGTTTCAAAAACATCAAGACACAGCATAGATGTTTATTTGAAAAACAAATCACTTGATAAATTTCAGAATGTACGGTTTTGTTTATTTTTAAAGAACCTGTCAAGCTATATTGTTGAATTAACTAAATAATACAGTTTTCCTCTGGTAGATTGCTATGTTCACCACAGTTAAAATATGCCTTTCTTGCCACCTTGCATTGGGTATGTGCAGCAATAGATACTTGGGTGGCTACTGTTTATTCATAATTATTCTTATAGATGTGTTGTTCAGAATACAGTGATGCATTTATAACAAATGTCATCATACCTAATTTATTACCCATTATCCATTCTTGAAGGCTTACCTATGTCTCCCTGAAACTTGCCCATGAGTCAAAAATGCTCTCTTTTCATAGTACCAACTGGAGTGTTGGCCAGATGTGACCTGTATTTCTAACCTGAGAGATAGAATTAAAAATTATTAACCATTTGATGTAGATTTAAAAATCAGTTTTCCCTTAAATATTCTGTTAAAAAATGAAAATTGTTTGCTCTCTTCTTTGTTAGAGTAGTAGTATTAATACAAAAATTGTTGGTTTCTTGATCTGTGTGAACTCTGTGAAAAAAAGCTTTATATGTCAAATATTTTTGATACTCAAAACAACCTTTCATAGTAAAGGAGATGCTATTTTATGCCTCTGTTACTGGTAAGAAATCTAAGGCACAGAGAGGTTGAGGAATTCGGGTCATGTAGCCGGTGATAGTAGAGCTGGGATTCTAATCTAGACAGCATCATTCTAGATATTGTCCTGATAAGGTACCCAGCATTAGCCCAACAGAAGGAGGCATCACCACTAGATGTAATTGTTTGTATGTTTTCTTTTAGATGTTTTACTTATTTAGTATTGATCATAGCCAATATTAATTAAATTTTCAAAAATAATGTAACCTTAGATTTTGAGTAGTAATTAGGGAGCCAAACTATTAAGCCTTATAATTCATGGATTGTTAGGATTTGGAGGGGCTTTTGCTGTCATTCACTTCTACCTACACACTGTATGAATTGGGAATCTGAGGTTTGTGAAGTAAAGTTACTTTTTTCAACTCACACACCTATTTAGAATCAGAGCTAAGGTGAGGATTTGTGTCTGCTTATTCCCAGTGTGCTTATTAATTGTATTTCTCTCTAGTTAGAAAAGAAGATAATAATCTAGAGCAAGTTCAATTTATTTTGGTGGGGCCAGGGTGGGGGGGATTTTTTCTACCTGAGCACACTGAGTTCAGCTGATGTTCACTAAACAGACACAGGAGAACTTGGGCAGAATGTGCACATAAATAAGTATATGGGTTTTTAGTTAAATTCCAACTACTTCCAAAAATGCTTTGAGGCAGTTATATCCAGTTGTGCATATGTGAGAAAAGATTTGTGGGTAGCAAAAACCTAAATACTTGCTGATAGCTAAAAGATGATATTGATGAGCAATGATGTTTTTGTTAGATGGAGATACTAGGTGTTCCCTGATTCCATCAGAAAATACCGATGAGAAAATTTCAACAAGGCCTTTTGAAGATGTTATTTGGAAAAATGTGAATTTGATAAATTTGATTTCCTGTGGGAGAATTTTTAACACTCAAATGCTTCACATTTTTATGCACCAGACCAAATCTGCTTTCAATAGTTCAGGTCAGATATGGTTAAGAAAAAAGTTTCCCGAGATATTCGCCAGTATAGAAAGAAGCCATAAATATTTTCAACAAAAGAGTTCAATTTCTTTGAGCTCTGAGTAGGAGAGAAGAGAGCAATGTCAGATGTCCTCACAGGATTTTCCAACAAAATTGTAATATATTTTTAATTGATCTATCACAGGGAATCACAGCATATAATATCAAAAAGGCTTCTCATCTAGACTTATATAAGTTAAATTTTTTCCTTATGAACTAGGAGAATTCGCATTTTGTCAATTATTTTGAAGATTTCCGTGAAACATTTTTATGTTAATATGTTATGTTTTCTTTAGGTAACTGAATGCTACCCTGATCCCATAAATATGTGTTCTTTTCCCAAAGAACAGGCATCATAGTGATTTCGTGGAGAATTTTTACCTCTTGGAATACTTTTCTTTCGTTTTGTAGTTGAAGTGGTTATCATTTTTGTTGTGCTGTGGAACAACATCTGCCCCTGTGGAATACTCTCTAAATACTTGGGAGATTGATGCCTTTTGTTGGATCCTTCTCATCGAGTTAACTGTTAGCTACATTTTGAGTGAAAAGCAAGTTATTTTGACCACATTAACTACTTCTATATCACTCATTGTCCTTGCATGTACTGCCCTATGGATATGAATAGGAAAAGACCTTCATTTTAATATTATTTTAATATTCTTGATTATCATTATCATAGGAAGAGTCACAAAAGCATTATTTAGAGATGTACACTAGAGGGTGGTGTTTTACCTGGACACTACACCTATCAATGCACCGGCTTTGAGGAAGAGTAAAATATATTTCCAGGAAATGTTCCCCATGTTTAATGTTACATAATTCTCAGCACATATGCCCCATTAACAAAGTTGATAAACCCCAGGGAATGGAAGCAGAGACGGAGTCACTTGGCGGCCTTGCTATCCGGTTTCTTCAACACATTCCTGTAGGTGTTTGGTTTTTCTGAGCTCCACATGCAGAGTGTCACTTGAAAACCAACACTGATCACTGGGTGAGAATATATTTGACTCTTTATAACTACAGGGAATTGGAAAGCAAGTGAGGCAAATAGTGAACATGGGTAAAGCTATTAAACTCACCACTTCAGTCTTTGCACATAAATCCTCTGCATTGTTTATGTGTATTTTCATGATTGATCTGAGAATAGAAACCATTAATAGTGGTGGGAAAGGTGATTTCTGGAAGACCTCATGTTTCTGTGCCCTACTCCTCTGGATTTTACTTGGTTGGGGTAAAAAAAAGATTGGTAATCTAGTGAAGCCCATCTTTCATAGTATCTTGCATGGGATGATTAAATGTTGGTATACATTTCTCCCCTTGGTAAACATATTAATGTTAATGATAGGTTGAGGCATTGGTTTTGGTTCTAGCTGTTGCTTTCATCTTTGTTTTTTCTCAGTTCATTCTATTGGTATTGGTACAGTCTGCTCAAATCACGAATTCTTTTGTGGTTTCTCATGACAAATGTCCAAATTTTCATTGACTTTTACCTGGCCATGTGAATAAATACATAAAAGGTGAAAAAAAATTTCAAATTTATCACTCTGAAATTTCCCTTCAAGGGAAAATTATTCTCCCTACTCTGGCCAGTAGAATTTCCTTATAATGCAAGCAAGTCTTCATCTGATGTTGGATGTTTTCAGACCTATATGCTTTATTATTCTTTATTACTATCTGATTCAGAAAGACTGTTGGAACCAAGATCTCTTGGAAACAATTTAAAAGGCACAATTTTATATGATTGAATTAAAGTTGAATTGACTGGTTCCTATTAAAGTTAAGCCCTGACCAATACTGCCAAACCCAATTGAAGCTAGGTACACACTTTCCTTCAAATGTTCCTTAGCGTTTGGCTCTGGCTGTTTCCATGCCCCCTTTCCTTCAGTGATACGATAACATCGCAATAATACTTAAACGCTGACACAACAGAAAACCTTGCCAGTTTGGCTCTCAACCTTGGCAAGCTTTTTGTTATAGTTGCAACCCAGCTTACTCCTTGAGTTGCACAAAACTTCCAGGGCTCCTCCACAGCATGTTTTATAAAGGGGACTAAAAGGGAAAGTAAGAGAGATGCTAATTTTGGACAGAGAATAGTAAATAGGACAATAAATAAAAGCTCTGTTTTGGCACATTGGAACTTTCTTTTTTTCCCTTTTAAATGTGTGATTCCTTTTCCCAAATGTTGCACTAGATTTATTTTTAAAGGTGTCATCTATTTCCATTCCAGTGCTATGTCATCTATAATTTAAATTTATGAGATGAATCTTGAGGTTCACCAGTGGAGCAGCTGGAGAATTGTAGCCACTTTGCCATTGAAAATGCAGATTTGCTGAAGGTTTTTGTGTCTGACAAGCCCCATTGAAAGCATCTCACTCCCTTTCCTGACAAGCATCCATCAACATGTAATATTTATTCTTATGTTTTAGTTTCACTACAAATAATTGGCGGTCCCTCAGCAAGAAGATGGTTTCCTGCTGAGGCAGCACCACCTGTATAGCTTCACCAGGCTGAGAACAAATGCTCTGAGAAGGAAGCTTTCCTAGAACTGATGGATAAAATGAATGAGGGATGTTTTATAAAAGGAGGGAAAGCTAAATTTGTTCCTCTAGTTGCATCATAATTGTTAGTTCTCCAATTTTCCTTCTGTCACCGTCAGAATAGCAATGGAATGTTTATGCAAACATTTTATGGCTGATAAGAAAATATTCTTGTTGACTTGTCTTCCACTCCACTTCTCTTTAGATAGATAGTTATAAATTTGTGAAGCCTTTAGCTTCACAATTATTATCTTCCCTGGATTCTATCTATGGGCTTGGATTGATTTCTATATTTAATATTCAGCAAACATGAAAATTTTACACCCAACTGTAGCTGTTGTAACTGCAAATAGTAGAGGGCCACGACCTTCATATTCTTGTGATAACTTCCGCTTTTCCTGTAACCCCTAGACCTCCATTCCCCTTGTTAAGAAAGGATGTGTTCTTAAAGAATTGTGTTCCTGTAAAATTTGCATGGGTTGCACTCTTAGAAAGATAGGAGAGGTAAATGAAAAAATGAACAAGTTGACATATTAATTATTTTTTAATTATTTTTAAATAAAGGACAAGCTAGAGGGACAATGTCGATTTACCTTAATTTCTAATGCAGGAGTTTACAAACTTTGAGCTTCAAAATTGTTGTACTCTGGGCTGCACATTGTACTTTATTACCCGAATCAGGCAAAGTGGTTTTCTTCCAATTTCCAGGAAAATAACCAAATTGTTATCTTGTATTCCCCCCATTTTCAGGGGGGATTAATCTCAGGATTATATTTTAATATTTCGTGTCTAGCATTACTCATTTTCTAGTGAGCAAGATGAATGAACAGGTAAAGGAGGAATGTACATACAAATACTCCAGTGCCTGCTTAAATCCCAGCTCTTGATGAATGGACCCAAGAGCTCTTGGTTGTTACCCTGAGTTCTATGAATTTAATTTAAACTTAAAACTAATAAGCAAAGTAAAATGTCAAACAGCATACACCAACATTTATGCTGAATTACTGTGAGTGAGATGGAACTGATTGTTATTGTGTGGGCTTTGACATAGGATACCATGATTTCTGAGGATTATGTTATCAGAGGAAGTCTGAGAACTATCAAATGTGCTTATTTATAATAACTTATTTTTAATAGCTTTTGAACTTACAGAAAATAGCTTGACTAAATGGAGTAGTTTTCATGAAACCCAAAAGACTAAGCATTTTGCCATTTTATTGGCAATCACTTTTTAAGATATATACAAATAGCATTTTTGTAATGTTTGCTGATTGTCTCACTGGTCACATGAGAAATGGGTGGTCATACTGAGATTAGAGTTCTAACCAACATGAGCTGTTAAAATATTTATTTAGTATTCAAAGAGTAGCAAGTGGTATAACAAGGGGTGAGGGACAACTTAAAAATACCTGGTGTAAGACCTTTCCTCAAGGAAATTATAATCTAATTTTAAAAATATTTATTTTTGAGACAGAGACAGAGCATGAGTGGGGGAGGGGCAGAAAGAGAGGGAGACAAAGACTCTGAAGCAGGCTCCAACTCTGAGCTGTCAGCACAAAGCCAGAGGGGGGCTCAAACTCATGAGCCATGAGATCATGATCTGAGCCGAAGTCCGATGCTCAACTGATTGAGCCACCCAGGTGCCCCAAGGAAATTATCATCTAAACAGAAGGCGTGTAAACTGCAAAAAATGTGCAGACCATGCAAAAGATAAAAGGGCAGCCTAGGGATATTAGAGCTGCTGAATCAGCACATTCTCCATCATTGATGAATTCTTCCCCAGGTCTGGTCTTGGAATCAACAGCCCTGAGGCTCCTGTTGATTTATATTCTAGCTGAATTATCCTGTTTAATTTGCTGATCTCTCCTGAATCTTAATTTCTTCCTCCATCAGAGACAGCTAATACTACCTACCGCTAAGTGATATATTTGTTTGTTTTGAGAATTAGATGATTGACCAACTGCTTGGTAAACTGTAAATTGTTAGAACACGTAAGATATCTTTATGATCTTTTCTTGGTGCAAGGCCATGTAGGGAAAGATCTAGTAGGGAAAAAGCAAGATAACATAATGATAAAATAGTTATATTAATATTTATGGAGAATAATTTTTATATGCCGGTCATCATTCTCAGTTCAGTGTGTTTTAGCTCATTTAATTCTTATGATACTCTTAACCCATAGGTATACATCGCCTAAAAAGATAATAGTACAAATATGTATAGTAGTAAAAAATGCCATATGCCATTAGTACTGAAGGAGATGTTTGAAACATGAGATCTTTCAGAATCTGAATTCTGAGTACAAAGAGATCATTAGGAATTGTGGAGGTCAGGTACGGCTTTATGGGAGGACTTGGATATCATAGGTAGTCAAGCTGCCTACTTAACGTAAGAGAAATAGGCAGAGACTCTGTAATTCCACACCACCTACTGACCAGCCATGGCCTCTCAGGCTTTAGAAAATGACTCAACTTCTCTCAGACCTATTTTAGATCCCTGCAGCAGAAACCTTCTGAATGAAATACATCTTGCAATTGATAGCCTGCTTCGAATCTACTTGAGGCCTCAAACAGCAGGGTGTCTAGAAATACTAGTCTTTGCTACTAGAGCAGAAATCTTAAAGAGCCATGCAAATTGGATCCACCCGGTCTTTAACTTGGGCCAATTCTTCCACAGTACATGCAGAGACATTGTTCGGTGACTTTGCTGCATAATAGAGATCATTACAAGCACTTACTTAATCTCACAGGGGTCTACTGAAGATTAATTAGTTAATGTTGGCAGACGAAAGGTGCAATATATGTGCTAAGTATTATTATTATTACTGTGCCACTTATCTTTAAAGAATGTTGTTCGTGAAGTCATAGTGCCTATGTGCCATCTGCTCACAGCAGCCTTTACCATCTCTCTACTCAGAGACTGAATCCGGTGTCTGAATAAATAGATGTGCTCAAAAAAAAAAAAATCTATCACACCTCCATCTGTGCTTATGGTATATGAATTCAGACATAGGCAAAAATGCAAATCAATCACAAGTGGAGAGGCTTCTCCAGTGCCCAGAGTCACATTTTGAGATGTTGCTCTAATATTCTTGCTTTTCATTTTAGAATCCGCTAACTCACGATGTGATGCTTCTGTGAAATTTTATCTCTTCTGCATCTGAAATAGGGTGTCACGTTAGAGCCCTGAACTGCCTTCTCTTTTGTTCCCAGAAAGTTGAAAGAGAAAACTTCCCCAGAACACGTTCACTGCTGATCTTTTGCAGAAATTAGCTCCATGATTTTAATGCTTTAGATATTAGTATAATTATCAGAAGCTAATGAGTTTTTAAAGGTTCCTATATGAAATCATGATTTTGAAACTTCCCTCCTGCCAGAATTCTAACTAGGTTACAGACAACATGACATGATCTATGACCCATTTTTGCTAATGACTAAAGAATGAAGATACAGCTTCTTATGAATAAGCACTCCTTCCTGAACATGATAGGGCACTGCAAGTGTGAAAGCTCTGAAAATCAGAAAGATTAAAACCTTGAGCTAAAATTATCCAAATGTTTCATGGATGCCACTATAGTGATATAAATATGATTCTTTGCCTTTGAAATAGTTATTGGTATCACAATTAGCATAGATATTTAATATTCTTCCACAGTAGGTGGCTCAATCGAATTATTTCTTCCCCCATCATCCTACTAGCTCTTTTTCGAGTCAGCTGCAGAAAGTAAATTTATCTTCTATCTGAAACTCACCTCACTTGATCCATATACCCATGATAATTCCAGTAATATTTTTGCTTAATTTTATATTCTTGTGTCCAGTTTGTTTGCACATTTCTTGCCTTGTCCAAGGTTATGCTAAGAAGTCTTTTAGGGTGGCCATAGAATTAATCAATTAGGAAATAATCTCTGGTTCATTAAAGCTTCTGTGACCTATTTTATATATAATCTGATCTCATGGAGGATGCAAGTCATATTTGAGTTCAATTCATCTAATTTAAATTATGCATCCACCTTATGAATTGATTAGGTTTTAGGGATATAAAGAGGAATAAAATACCATACCTAGCCTCAACTCAAGAAGATAAATCTATAACTAACTATATTAAAATGATAAGCTCCAAACTAGGCAATTTGAGCAAGTCTTAAGAGAGCTCAGAGGAAGGAATGATTCATTCTGTTGAGACTCAGGAAAGAGTTTCAGGAGCCTTCAGATGGATGATACTTGAATTAGGCCGTCAAGGCTGAAAATGGCATCGGTAGGTGGAAAAAGGAGAGAAGATACACTCAGCTGTCCTGACTCGACTTTCCAGCAGACTAATGCCTCCTCGAAATGTACTGTCCTATCTTGTTAAAAATGAACCTCAGACACATTTTTGTGGACACATTCTTCACATTTTGAAAATTTTCCTCTTGGACTCTTGGATTTCACTCCCCTCTCAAATTCCAGCTCCCTTGATGTTGTTTTCTGTTGCTTGATCCTACACTTGAAAATAGATGTCTTTCCCAATTTAGAACTTCAACTTGGGCATAGGTTTCACCCTCCTTACTAAAGCACAGTGCCCCCGATATCACCCACCTGATGTTCCTGCAAACTTCATATTGGCCACCTAGAGGAAACTTACATATTTTCAGGCAGAGGAAACTACAGGGAAAAGACTTAGACAGCAATGATCAGGGCATATGTGACAAAAAGCAAACTGTCTTGTAGGGCCAAAGCTCTTTGTTCCCTCATGCATCAGGACATTTGACAGAATGATGTAAGCAGCCCCACAATAGCAGTGATACTGTGAAATAGCAAAGGTAACTCTATCCCTGCAATGCTTTAGCCTATCCCTCAGAAAATTCTAATTATAGACAGTGTACACACAAATAGGTTTAACTCCCTAAACGACCATGACCTTGTTGCTTCTTAGATAAGACAGTGTAATTGTCCATTCCTTGAATCTAGATTCTGCACATTTAGGGGTCCATGTTTCTCAGGGGAGAGCTCTTAAAAACATCTGGGCAAATTAAATATTTTATAAACTTCCTGATTACTGATTTGTAATCATAGAGTGAATGCAGAGATCTTTGGTGTCTTGAATCTTGGATATTTTAGACCTTGGTTGCCTCTGCCAGCTCATTGTGTTAGTGATAAGATAATGTCCCATAAGATGGGGAGTTGAGGTTGCAGCTAGATGTGCTGACCTTTAATGGTACTTGCATTATTGGATAGACTAAGAGTCTGAAACCCTTGTGTCCCGTCAGGAATAAGGATATGATGGAGTGGGGCTAGCTCAGAAGGCTTGCAGCATGACAACTTATGCAATGCCTTCTCTAGACTAAAAAAGGGAGTCTGGACTCAGGGCTGTAAATTTGGCACTGTTCAGGAGTTCTAAATTGACTTTAAAATGAATGAGGTAATGGAATACTCAGACAGAAGGCTCATCCATTATAGAAATACACCTCAAATTGGTCCTTCTTTTGGTAAAGGCTAAGAAGTACTTCTAGTTAAAACTTGGCAAGTTATTTGCTTACCAGGTCTTGCTGGGATTTGAATTAACTGTCATAGTGATAAAATTTTCCTAGAAACTAAATGAAAAAGCCAACATAAACAAATGTTACGGAAAGCCTTCAAATTTTTCAGAATTAACTGTTTGATCTAGTTAGCACCTCTAGATCTGTTGGTATAGTCCATTTGAAACAGATTTCTGTAAGAGGATAAAGAGTGAAATTGAAGCAAATTACACATATGGCATGGGTCTATCTATTTATGTAATGGAATCCGAGGCAGAAAACAGAGAGAGAAGAAAATTGGAAGAAAAGAGATAGTGTTAAGGAACAAATAAAATGCTCCTTTAGTAGACCCTAAAAATTCTCATTCAGGTCATTAAAAACAACAACAAATTAAAGGGTATTTAAAACACCACCAGCTGAATATAACCCACATGGCTCTGTGAGATTTTCACATTGGTCGGGAGTTGCTTAGTGAATTGAGACTCTATTAAGTTACATGTGGTTTCCATTCTCTTGTTTTTATAGCTTCTTGGAATTTACTTTGGATCTGTTGAGACCTCTAACCATTTTCTAGCCTGAAGATGCTGTTGTAGACAATACCACAAAGATAATCTCTCTTGTACAGCCATCCAATCACACTGAAAGTCCTGGAATTTTTATTCAACGTTAATATGTCATAATTTAGTCCTCACAACTATGCTGTAAAGTTGTTACCTATAGCTCTATTTTGTCATTCAGTTGAGGCTTTTAAAGATTGAGTAACTTGCCCAAGTAAGTGGTACAGCCAACTTGAAACCCAGATGATCTGGATTCAGTTCCTGTACTCTTTCCTCTAAGTCACATACGTGCTATTAAGTTCTTAAAGCTTCACTTGTATGTACGAATCTTTTTGTAGCTATGTTACTAATATTTAAAGAGATTATATTGATCATGGAACATCACTTTGCCTTCCCTGACTCCCAGGATTATTTTTGCCAGGAGGGGACAACTATTAAGGTGAGAAATTATGACATCAAATTTTATTATGAAATCTTTAATAGTTTTATGAAATTTATTGGCCATTGTCAAATTATGCAAATAGGAAGTTTATAGAGAGTCTAAGGAATGCTTACTTTAGCCCCCAGATTTTTCATTTTATTTTTCCTTATTTTTTTTAATTTAAAAAGTGATATATGAACAAGCAAAAAATTCCAAACACTAAAGAAGTCATAACATGAAAAGCAACTCTTTGTCCCATCTTTGCTCTCCAGTCCCAATTTTCAGGTAAATGTCTTAGGTATATTTCCACAAGATTTTTATACATGCAGGCATAACATACTTCTTACTTTTTTAAACATAATATTTGGTGGTATTTTCATTATCAACTCTAGAGTGTCCCTTGCTTTATCACAGCTGCAGAGTATTTCATTATGGGTGGACTGAAATTGACTTAACCCATTTATTACTGCTTGACATCTAGAGACTTGGCAGACTTTGGTTTTAAGTATGCTGTGATGAACATCCTTGTTGTTTGTTTAAAGATGCATGTATAAATGCCCAAAAGTTGCATTACTGAGTCAAAGGCTAAGTTCAGTTTATAATTAGATATGTGTGACAAAATTTTCTTCTATGTGTGTCTGTTCCCGGTTACGATTTGTAAAAAGAATTACATATGTATATTACAAGTAAAGAAAATTATCCTATTTAGTAAGTTTTACAAATTATTTAAAAATTCTTTATGTTGTGTGGTTTGGGGCATGGAATATTTAAATTTTTATGTAGTCAAATTAATCCTTTTTAGTGCTTCTTCTGGATGGTTCCTATTGTTTAGAAAGAGTATTTCCATATTAAAACTTTTTGTACATGTAAAATTTTTAGTACTTTAAAAATTTTATTTTTACATTTATCTCTGATACCTCTGGAATTTATTGAGATCTACTCTTAACTCAGTAACCAGATTTTTTAAAAATTTATTTTAATGTTTATTTTCTTTTGAGAGAGAGGGAAAGGGGAAGAGCGTGAGCAGGGGAGGGGCAGAGAAAGAGGGAGACACAGAATCCAAAACAGGCTCCAGGCTTTGAGCTGTCAGCACAGAGTCTGACACGGGACTCAAACCCACAACCGTGAGACCATGACCTGAGCTGAAGTTAGATGCTTAACCGACTGAGCCACCCAGGTGCCCCAGTAACCAGCTTTTTAAATTTATGGCTGGCTGTCTCAACATCATTTACCAAGAAAGCTATTTTTTCACTTATTTAAAATGCCATCCCTTTATATATTAAATCCTCACGTGTATTTGTTTATTTCTTCACTTTGTTTGGACCCATTTTATCAGTCTGCCTATTCAGACACCAACATCAAATAATTACAGTAGTATTAAAATATACCTCACTATCTTACCAAGGTATTCTCTTTTACTACTTTTTATTTTCTCAGAAACTTCCTGCCAATTTTCCATGTTTATTTTTATATAAGAAATTTAGAATCACTTAGCTCAAGTTCCAAAAATAAGGCTGTTGGTATTTTATTTGGATCATGTGAAATCTGTAGATTAACTTAGTTTGAACTTACATTTTTACAATAGTGAGTCTTTCTGTGCAAGAAATAGTTTTGCCTTTTTTACTTTTGAAGCCTTTTAAGAATATATATCCTTTAGTAGAATTAAAAAAAAATTTGAAGACATCTTTCACATTTGTGATTAACTTCACACCTAGATATTTAATCTCTTTATTTTAAAGATGAGGTTCTTAATTTCTATTTTATAGCTGCATATGTTTCCAAAAAAGCGATTAATGTTCATATATTTATTTATTTGTATTTGGCTCTGTCGGTAAATATTTCTGTTGCTTTTAATTCTAATTAAATTTTCCAGTTGTATGTCATCTTAAATGACTGTTTTATCCTTTACAGTATTTATATCTGTATTTAAAAAATTACTTTAGGTTTTTAAGAAATTTTTTAAAGTACATCATCTGGTACTTCTAGAACAAGAATACATATTTAGATAATAGTAGTCATAAACATAATGTTTTATTGTTACTAGATTTAATGAAGATGTTTTAATATTCCATTATTATCATAGATTTTGCTTTTAGACATATATCAGGTTATAAAGTTTTACAACATATCAATTATCATTTATTAATAATTATAAAAATCAAGGTTAGATATCAGTCTTTACCAAATAATTTGTGCTTTCTACAAAATAATCACATGCTTTTATTTTCTTATATTTTTAAATACATTGATAGATTATATATAAGATGTATATTTACATTACTTAAATATAAACCTCCTTAATTGTATTATATTCTTTTAATATTCTACGAATTTCCTCTTTTTGCTTTGGTTTGTATAAAAAAGCAGTATGGGTCTATAGTTTTCCTCCTTTTTTAATTCTGGTAAGATCATTTTCCATATTTAAAGCATTAGTTTTAAGTTGGCTTTATAAAAGATGAATTTCGAAGTTATATGTGTGTATGCTTTCTAGAATATTTCAAATAGCTCTGCAATTATCTGTTTCTTAAGTGCTGGTTATAATTCATCACTAGAACTCCTTTGTTTAAGAAGTGTTTGGTTTACTCAGGAACAGGGATAAACAAATACTTAATTTTTTTCCCCAGAAAAATTTGAAAATTTGCCTTCATTTGACTTCTGTTGTCCTTTCAAACAAATTTGTAACTTCTGTTATCACAATAAAGCATACATTTTATTCAGATTTTCAAATGTATCTTCAGTGCATGAGTTAAGTATTTTCTCATAATTAGTTTCATTTTTCCTGCATTAGAATCTACTAACAAATTCACTTTTTGCCTAGTGTATATATTGTATGTAATGCTATATTCTTCAGCTTATTTTTCTAAGATTAGTTTATATAAACATACATATATATGCAAACATAGGTACAAACGCATAGATAGGCACACATATGTATGTGGTTATATATGTGTATATAATATATAGTATGTATATATAATATATACAGTTACTAAAAATTTCAGTTTTACTTTTTTTACTATATGTGCTTTCTAAAGTTATTTTTGCATATTAGTCATAAACATACATATATGTTTGTATATTAGTGTGTGCATAATATATATTCAGTTATATATGATACATATTTATATTACCATACGTCATTGAATTTGCTGTTTAATTCTTTTTCTATTTTCTAATTTATCAGTTTTGCTTTTTCCACTAGTAATTCCTTCCTTTTGATTTTCTTAGTTTCGTGTTATTGTTACTTTTCTAATTGTCTTAGTAGAATGGTTAATTAACTTATTTCATTCTTGGTTGTTTAGCAAGGTAATTATTAAAGCCTATAATTTTTTTCTTTTGATAATAATTTTAGTCAATTTTCATCAGTTCTGATATATAATTACTTGTTACTGTTATATTCTAGATATTCTCCACTTTGCTTTTTTTATTTTTTGTTTTTATTTTTTTTAACTCATGAGCTGCTGAACACAGAACTTCTAAATCTTTACATAGCTGGTATATTATGTTTTTCTTTTGTGTTAGTGTCATTGTAGTATATTGTAGGCAGGGGATTTCTCTAAATAAACCTCTTGTCAAAAAATTGCTTTATGTTTTCTGTATAACTTAATCTGTATGCTATTTTACATAAGGGGATTGATATATTTTACTAGTTATACCTGTATACATTTATTTGGCCTATTTGACCAAATGAGTTCAGATGTAATTTAAAAATACTCTAGTGTTATTATATATGTTCTACTTAATTAAAGTGCTTATTTTAATTCCTTTAATATTTTTTCTCCTCCTTGATTTCAACTCTGATATTAATATCACACATTTTGCTTTCTTTTTTTGTTAGCATTTTCCCAATATGTCTTGGCCTATCCATTTCTTGTATTTCTTTAAAGCTACTTTATTTTAAAAGTTCATTTTATTTCCCAATGGGATTGGACTTTCTTATGGGTCAAATTAGATAATTTTTTATTCTTAATAGGTTATTTTATTTTATTTACCTTCACTGTTGTGAGAAATATGATTGATGTTAGTGCTAAAACCTTATTTATATTTTATGTTTCGTTGTTTTCAATCTCATGGAACAGTCTGTATTTTATTGTGCCTTCTTTTTATGTACTTCTTTTTTTTCTTATAATTACTTGGAATAGTTATTGACATTTGAGCTGCTATTGTAAGTTTAACTATATTAAAAACTGTGGCTTAATTGATTAACTTCAGAAAATCCATTGAATCTCTGCATCAAAATATAAAGAAATCAGCTCACTAACACTTGTGTTACTCTCCCTCTGAATATATGTTAGTTTTAGTTGATTTTGTTAATATTTTTATCTTGTGTCTGAAAAATTTATTTTGCAGAATCAGCCAATATCTGTTGAACTCTTACCTGGAAATGGCTGTACATTCCCTACATCACCCTTCTCTTTTTTCACTCCCTCTCCTGGTTTGGTTGGTTGTAACATTACATAACGACCCATAATAATAATAATAATAATAATAGCCACATTTTTTATCCTTAATTCTTTTATATAAATTATATCAGTGCTCACCATTGTATTTTATCTCAAGCTTCCATTCCTGGTCTTTACTTTGATTCACCTCTGTCAGGTTGGATGTTGTGATTAAGTAGTTGTTAAGTGTGCTCATGGGGATTGGATTAGCTTAGGCTCCATGGAGCATTTATCTGTTGCCTTAATTATTAAAAAACAAAACAAAACAGTTTTTTGGGGGATAAAAAAACGAAGGCAACCTTTTCTTTCCCTTAGCAATCTCCTGCCTTTTTTACTCTAAATGGTTATTTACTTTCTCTCTTTTTACTCTACATAGTTATTTGTTTTGTTTGTCTAGGATTAGTTCTTTATACTTAAAGTCTGTTAAGTAACTGCTATAGAATATGCTGAGGTATTGGTTGATGCATTTCATTTTTTTAAAGATAGAATTTATAATTTTAATATGCAAATTCTGATCTTTATTATTTTGTTGTTTCAATGACCTTATTAAGAAACTTCATGTTGTTTTCTTCAGAACTATGAAAATATATGTATATGCCCATATGTACACTTACATATTTCAAATTTATCTCCCTTATCTCTTATTATGTCTAAACATTTATTTTCCCCCATTTAACTATATTCTGTTTATTCAAGTTGGTCTTCCCTGTCCCCGTTGTGTTTTCCATATTTTCTCTGCTACTTTTTGTTTCTTTTAATGTGCCTTTATTTACAAAGTCATTGACATTCATCTTCCATTTCTATTTTTAGTATTGTTGACTCACTTTTAATTTTTTTTTTTTTTGGTGTCTTTTGCTATCCTTTTTGACTGCATATAGGCACTCTTAAAAAAAAACAACAACACAAAAAACACAGTTTGCTTTCTTTAAATCATGATGAAGAAAGATTTGTTCAAGGCTGTCTACTGTCTTCCATTACAAGTGTAATCTTCTGATACCTCATCTCATGCTGGTCTCCTTCTGATTATTGTTTCCTACTAAATAGGGGGAAACACTCTGTTAGGCCTATTAGTCATGAAGTATGAATAAAATGGATGGAGCCTTGATGAGCTAAGACATATACTGCTTCATTTTGGACATTTTATTGTAAACTCTGCTGCAACCTCTATCTTATGGAAAAAACTTGACGGAGGGAGTCCATTTTTTCTGTTTTGTGTTGAACAAAATATCTGCATGGCTCTCAGTGATGCATAATGCAGAGTACTTGTGCAGTAATGTGCCTCGTTCATATAAGCATGGAAATGAGGTCAGATGCAGGCAGTGTGGTGTGGTGGTTATAGGCATGGGCTTTTGAACCAGATAGGCTTCCTGGTTTAAATCTTAACTTCACCACTAATTAAGTACATGCTGTTAAGAAAGTGGCCTTTCCTCTCCGAGTTGCTCACCTGTATCTACCTCAAAGACTTGAGAGTATCAACGATATAATGTGTTTAGAGCACTTGGTACATAATAAGCACTCAATCAGATTTCACTAATGCTATTATTGAGGTATAGCATACTTAATGGTGAGGGCTGCTTGGGTTCAAACACCAGCTCTGGCACTTACTAGCACTAGTCACTTACTAGTGACATGGTACAATTTACCTCACTTTTCTGGGCCTCTGTTTCCTTATATACAAGAAGGAGATTATATTAACAGCTACTTCTTTTAGTGTTGCGGGGGGTGTCTTTAGAACAGCGTGTGGCCTCTAGTAGCCACTCAGTAGCTTTCTTGTTAATTGTAACACTCTGACCCACATAAAAGCTAAATTGGGCATAGACTCTTGATCCATTAATCTCAGTCCATTCATGAGTATTAAATGCCTGAACATATGTATCTCAAATCAAGGTGCTTGTGACTTATGAGCTTCTACCCCAGGATTCAGTAGAGTAATAACACAGTAAATGGTTGCAGAAGGAATAAATGTATTGATAGGAGTCATGTGACACTGATGCCAAGTTGTTCCCACCTCTACTGGTTTTTTGTTTTTTTGTTTTTACCATGGAAGGGATACTGAGTTCAGTTTTTCAAGGTTTCTTATTTGGTTATTTGACTCATTTCTCCTCTCTTTGTCTTCTGTATTTTCAGTAACTTGGTTTTCCATTTTTTTAAATGTTTATTTATTATTGGGAGAGAGAGAGAGCACGCGCACAAGTGGGAGAGGGACAGAGAGCAAGGGACGCACAGAATCCGAAGCAAGTTCCAGGCTCTGAGCTGTCAGCCCAGAGCCTGATGTGGGGCTCGAACTCATGAACCATGAGATCATGACCTGAGCTGAGGTTGGGTGCTTCATCGGCTGAGCCATCCAGGCTGTTTTCCTTTCTGTCTCTATTTTGATGGCACCAGTTATTTTCAGGCATATAGCATGGATTGATAGGAATTTGAAATCCTTTGAATTCAATATAAATATTATTCTTAACTCAGAGAATCAAACCTCTGATTTGGCTTTCGTATTATTAAGTATTGCCTTCATTATAGCTCATCTAGGGGGGGCTACATGGTTCACAGTATTTGAAACATGAGCTTGATATGGAGTACTTGCAGCTTCACATTTTCTACTTAATTTATTTGAGTCATCTTTATTTGTTTATAGCCACTGGTGTATCCTTGGTTTGAAAGAAAAGTGACTTTTCATCTCCAAATAATAGTCCTGCTTCATTTCCTCAGCTACAGTAGAATGGCTAGACTTTGTAAGTAATTCTTGCTTAACGGGTTTACTGCACTTATTATCTTTGTTATTGTTGTCATTACTGTTCACTGAGTGCTGAAAATCTTTTCAGTACTTTTCAGTTCAGAAACCAAATGTAGTTTCTGCCCTGGCAGCTCCTATCCATAATGCTACAACTGATACTACAGAAGAAGAAAAAAAAAATGTCATAAGAGAACACAATGAATTTAGGTTATTCAGGGTTAATGCCATTTCATACTCGATTTATTCATTAATGTTATTTCTGAGTACCTCTCTTTACTGCATTAAGTTCTTTGAGGAATATAAAAAAGGAAAGGGCATATCACTTTCCTAGTACAATTTGCAATTTAATTTGGAATGCCTAACATACGCCTTTAACATGAATAGACAAAAGTTACCAGGTACCCTGTGTTAGTCAATAAATTTGCACCGGACCTCTATTAAATGCCAGGTATGAAGAGAGAGAGGCTTAGGATACAAAAACGATTGAGAGATCATCTGTTTGGTTGTAAAGAGCCCAACATTTGATGAAGGATAAAATATCACTTAATATTACCATTACCACTACGAAAAGCTAATGTTTCCTGCAAGGTTATGGTATATGCAGTTACTTATTTACACACACTTCACATATTAACTCACATAATTCCCATAGTAACTGAATACATAGTGCTGTCATTCTCATTTTAAAGATGAGGAAACTAAGGCACAGAATGTTGCAATAACTTGCTCCAGGTCATTCGGCTAGTAAGGCAAATGGCATATATGAGCCCAGTGACATCAGAGTGAAGGTGAGGTATAGTGGAACAGGAGTTGGGAAAAACTCTTTGAAGGAGTTAAATTTTTAGCACAATCTCAAAGGTCAGGACTCCATGTATTTTGAAGAAGCACAGGTATGGAGGGGAATGAAAAGGTTGAGGAATAAAGAGACAAGAGTTGGTTCTGATCAAGGTTTCAGAGGGATCATGAATGAAAGACCTCTGAGAAGTCAGATAGAAAGGCTGAGCAAAATACACTGCTTCACGTGAAAGTTTTCTGTGCCAGTTTTGGAGAAACTTAGACTGAATGTCCAGGTAACATCTAAAAAGTGACATGATGAAATTAGCAGCTTTCCTAGTGCCTGACAGTGCTGCAGAGCTAGGGCATTCTTTTGAGACCATCACTCTTAATATTGCAGATAACACAGGAAAGAATATAGAATCAAGCTGTTATTTCCATTAACACTTAGTGCCCATTAACTCATTTGTGAGTTTATTGGCTCACTTAAGTTAGATCGGTGACAGAATGCTAAGCAAGGCAAGTCATTTTAATAGCAGTGAGAGGGTATTGTAAGATTGCTAAATCACAGGACACCAGCTAGGCATTGGGGACAGTAAAGTGATGAAAAGTCAGGGACACGGAAAGTCAAAACAAAAGGCTGTGAGGGTAAGTCCCACCAATTTCACAAGTTTGCGGAGAGCTGGCCCTGAGAAAGATTTAAGGGTAGATCTTTCACTAATGTGTGTCATTAGTAGGGTAGAATGTGGAAGGGGTGTAATAGTCCTCAAAGTTTTTTTTTTTTTTTGTATGAGATCTTTTTGCAGTAGTATGCAGGAGTTAGCTGTTAACTAATGAAAGACAATTGTTAAATTTACAAACAATGTGGGCGCCAGTTGGTAAAGTGCTGCTAGACTGAAGTAGACCATGGTGGCAATATTTACACTGTGGATGATGGCACATGTTACCAATCAAGTCTTCTACCTTCCCATCTTCCCCACCTCCAACCTCCCAACACTATAACCCCTCATTATGGATTGAAAGTGATGGAAGAAAAATTCAAGATGTGAGGTTTAACCAGCATGCCATGGATTTCAAGTGCCAACTCCTTTTCACTCTAGTGAGAGGAATTGGAGCTGCTCTAAGGGGAAGAAAAAATGCTCTCCTACCTCATCATTGCTTGGATTCGTATGAGGAAACACAAACAGCCGGATGGATGCTTTTAGTTTCCTTCTCTAAGAAAGCAAGATACCATGGAGTTTGTGATTCACAGAGTGAAGAACATAGAACGTTGAGGAAGGAGCATGAACACTTGGTGGTCCTTGGGCAGACCAGTGGGGAGGAATTCAGAGGGATGAAACTTTGGAGTGTTACTGACTCCACATTTTACGAAACTCCAGTGAGGGAGGCTGTAGAGACTACATTTCCTTGCAAAGTGATTGCTTCTCCAGCCTCCCCTTTAATCCTCATTCTTCCAACTCTTCCTCCTTTGTGACTGCGTTGAGTCTCTGAAACTGTTCTATTTTGACTAGAGAATAATTGTGGGGAGAAAAAGGTAAAAGGAAAGGTTTATAAAAGGCCTCTGAGAAGAACAAAGGCAGACTGCTAGAAACAAAGGTGGCAGGAAAAAAAAAGTGCACCAATACATTTTAACATACTATTAGTAAAGAGCCTTGAAATTTTCAACTCGAGAGGAATAAAGCCACTTAAGCAGATGGGGGAAAATAAAAGTTAGATGAAACTATAAAATATTCCAGTTACTAAACTGAAGAAACCATTAGTGGAGCTCCTCCTTTCATTTAAACAGCATGAATAAGACTCATTCAATAATAAATTCTTATCCTGCAAGCTGTTTGTACAGTCAAGGAACCTATCTCATGCAGGTGTTCCATGTGTGAAATGCCAAAACAGATAATAGAAGCCCCAAACATACCATATTGTGGTTAGAGGGAGCTCTAAACCCAAAGACACGGTAAGAAGAAGAGGTTTTCAAAACAAAAGTATGTTTGTGCTTTAGTGCTGCTTTAAAGTGATTCAGTTTGTTTTAATCAGTTACACTTTTGTGCCATAAATTCCATATGTATACTAATTATACTAGTAAATTTGAGTTTAGCATTTCATGGAGAGAGCTTGTGAGTTCTGTGAGAAGATCGAGCTTTTCCTACAGGATACAAACTCAACTTCAGGTCATTACAAGTGAAATTTACTGTAGAAATTATTTGCAGAATGGCTTAAGGGCTTGATTTGGCATGCTTATGCATGCAGAGCTCCTGGAGAAGTTATGGAAACTTAGAGCTCTATAAATGCCAGCTGTTGAAGGCAGTCTGCTCATGATCTGAGCAGAGGAGGAAAGAAAATGTAGGTATGGAAGAGTAAAACACATTGTAGCAAATAGAAAATTCAGGCTACATACTTGGTGTACATATAACACTATGACAAAAACAGGTTCGGTATTGCTTAGGAGATACAGCAAGAAGGGGATGAAGTGTCACTACTGCCCAAGTGGACTTGGAGGCCCAGGAACTTCATTTGTATACTCATTAAGTCAACCTTAGTCTTTGGTACTTCTGCAGCCACTTTTCCGTATACAGGCTGAACATACAACTACACATATGCTCATACATTTACATATAAATATATACACACAATAGATGCATATCTGTGCACAATGTATAAGTATATATGCATACACACACACACACACACACACACACACACACACATATATATATATATATATATATATATATATATATATATAATGGGACATAAATAGGGTAGAAAAGAAATGTAAAAAGTGCCTTCTAGAAACTTATAGTTTGAGGACAAAGGATATGATATACAGAATAATTTATTGTAGTTTGATCTCTCATTTGTTATTTAATCTACTTTAATTTGGGTCCTTCCCCACATGTTCATTCAAACAGCTCTATCTGCATTTGTAGCCAAATATTATGTACTTTCTAAAGTACTTTTTAAAAACTTTGAGCATTACAACATTGAACTGATCTGTCACATTTGACCTCTCCCCACATTTTGAAACTTTCCTTTGCTGGTGTTGGATTTGCTATTCTTCTGATTTTAACTTCACTTCTCTGGACATTCTCAGTCCCTTCCATGGCCTTTTTGTCTTTAGCTGGCCTGTTACATGGTGATGCTTCCCAGAAGTTTAGTCCTGTAACTCTTCCTCCTCTGGGTGATTTCACCTGTACCCATGGCTTTATCCACATAGACATTGATGATTCTGAAATTCAGCCTAAACCTCTAATCTGAACTCAGACATTTATATATAACTACCTAAAATAAATATCCACTTGGTTATCTTATGCCATTTCAAGAGTTTTCTTACCACCTTCAATAAACCTGCTCCTCTTCTTGTCTTCTTATTCTTATTTGGTGATATTTTATTCTCTCAGAAACTGTAACCCTGAATCATACCTGACTCTACCTACTACCCCTTCATTCTTCCATAATGATTCCCCCTGCAGTACTGTCAAAAAACTCTCCAGTGACATTTCTTTTTTATCCTTTCAGTTGATCAATCCACCAATCTATTTTTTAAAATTTAAATCCAAGTTAGTTAGCATATAGTGTAATAATGGTTTCAAGAATAGAATTTAGTAATTCATTACTTACATATAACACCCAGTGCTCATCCCAACAAGTGTCCCCCCTTAACACCCATCACCTATTTAGTCCATCCCCCCCTTCACAACACCCCTTCAGCAACCCTCAGTTTGTTTTCTGTATTTATGAGTCTCTTAAGGTTTACCTCCCCCGATTTTTATCTTCTTTTTCCTTCCCTTCCCTTCCCTATGTTCATCAGTTTTGTTTCTTAAATTCTACATATGAATGAAATTATATTTGTCTTTCTCTGGCTGACTTTTTTCACTTAGTATAATGCACTCTAGTTTCATCCACATTGTTGCAAATGACAAGCTTTCATACTTTTTGATCACCGAGTAATATTGTGTGTGTGTATGTGTGTATATATATGTATATATATGTATATATGTGTGTATATATATACATATATATACATATATATACACACATACACATATATACACATATATACACATATATACACATATATGTGTATATACACATATATACACATATATATGTGTATATACACATATTTATGTGTATATATACACACTTATACATATATACACACATATATACATATACATATATACATATACATATATGTGTATATATACACACTTATACATATATACACACATATACACACGTGTATACTTAATGTGTATATACACACACACACACACATATATATATATATATATATATATATATATATATATATATACACACACACATACCCCATCTTCTTGATTCATCAGTCAGTGGACATTTGGGCTCTTTCCATAATTTGACTATTGTCAGTAGCACTCCTATAAATATTGTGATACATATTCCCCTTCAAATCAGCATTTTTGTATCCTTTGGGTAAATACCTAGTAGTGCAATTGCTGGGTCATAGGGTAGCTCTATTTTTAGTTTTTTGAGGAACATCCATACTGTTTTCCAGGGTGACTGCACCAGTTTGCATTCCTACCAACAATGCTGAAGTGTTCCCCTTTCTCCACATCTTTAACAAAATCAGTTGTTGTCTAAGTTGTTCCTTGTAGCTATTCTGACAGGTGTGAGGTGGTATCTCATTGTGGTTTTGATTTGTATTTCCCTGATGATGACTAATGTTAAGCATCTTTTCATGTGTCTGTTAACCATTTGGCTGTCTTCATTGGAAAAGTGTCTCTTTATGTCTTCTGCTTATCTCTTCACTGAATTGTTTTTGGGTATTGAGTTTGATAAGTTCTTTATAGATTTTTGGTACTAACCCTTCTTTGGATTTGCCACTTGCAAATATAATCTCCCATTTCATTGATTGCCTTTTAGTTTTGCTGATTGTTTCCTTCACTGTGCAGAAGCTTTTAATCTTGTTCAGGTCCCAATAGTTCATTTTTGCTTTTGTTTCCTTTGTCTCTGGAGACATGTCTAGTAAGAAGTTGCTGTTTCTGAGGCCAAAAAGGTTGTTGCCTGTGTTCTTCTCTAGGATTTTTATGGTTTCCTGTCTTATATTTAGGCCTTTCATCCATTTTGAGTTTATTTTTGTGTATGGTGTAAGAAAGTGGTCCAGGTTCATTTTTCTGCATGTCGCTGTCCAGTTTTCCCAACACTATTTGCTGAAGAGACTGTCTTTTTTCCATTGGATATTCTTTCCTGCTGTGACATTTCAGTTGAACTTCTTTTCAAATTTCTCTCCAAATAATTCCTAGCTGGTTGAGTCCAAAATATGTCTGATTGTGTCTTCCCTTTTGAAAATCCTTCAATATTTTCTAATCACCTGCAGATAAAACCCTGAATACCTGAGCATGGCATAGAAAGCATTTTATAATGTTACCTCTGCACTCCTATTCAGCCTCATATCGCTGTCCCCCCTTTTACTCCTGTCTAGGTAACTCATCCCTTTAAGACTTGACTCAGGTGTCACTTCCTCAGGGGAGTTTCCTTTGATGTTCTTCCCAAATGCTGTCATAACCCCTGGAGAGTTGACTCTACCATAGTGCTTTAATCCATTGCATTGTACTAATTGTTTTTTCTTGTTTATCTTTCTTATTGCATTTGGGAGCTCTTGGAAGGCAAAGACCATTTCTCATTTGTCTTTGTGTCATCAGTACATTGCAAAATGTCTGGTACATTTATATAATAAATCTATAAATATGTGATAAATGTTTTGTGAATTACTGAATTCAAAGCTAAACGCAGAAATTGTGTTTGGGTAAAGGAATTCAAATTTGTATCTTCCCCACTCCAATGAAACCACAGTGGGTTAGGCTAATGAGTATTTTACTTTTGGTTTGGTATTTGTTGGGAGTTGCTGTGGCAGCCGCACAATGATCAGATCTAGGATCTCCACTCTTTCTCCTCAGTGGTTAGCACATTGTTGCCAATCTCAAAAGTCATTCCATGACTTAGGGATTTCTAGCCTTCATGTCGGTATTCAAGGCAAGGAGAATGAGAATGTGGGGACAGGGCAAAACAGAAAAATGTCCACCTGAGTCAAGCTTCTTTAAAGAATGTCCCTGAAAGCCTCACCACAGTCCTTATTCTTACGTCTTATGGGTCGCCACCGTCTGCATGGCAGGTTACGAAATATAATTTTTTATTAGGTGTACATTTTTCCTTTTGGAATAAAATTAGTATCTATTAGTATAGAAGGTGGAGAAGCAGTTTTTTAGTAGGCAAATTTTAACATTGGCATAAGTGTACAAATTAACTTTATCTATGACTAATTCTATAGGAGTTTTAAATATAACCTAATAGTTAATGTGTCCTTGCAAGAAGGAGGATGGGAGTGTTTGCAAATGAGCTGTGAAAGATGGGTAAGATTGGAATAGGCTGAAGCTCAGAATGGCATTTCAGAGAAGGAAAAAACTATGAACAAAGTTTAGAATTAAAGATTAAGGGTGGTTGCTTTGGGGTATTTGTTTTCTGCTGTTGGTCTTTACCAGATTTTGAACTCCTTGAAGTAGAATGTTTCCTGATCTTTACAGTTCTCCAGTATACAACATAACCCCTGATGCCTAGTAGATGCTCAATCACTTCTGTTCTAGAGTTGATAATGAGGATGGGTTAGAGAACATGTTTAGAGAAATTGTTTTAATGCATAGGATAAATTGGACTTAATTCCATACTTCACGGGAGGCATTGAGAACTTTGAGAAGATTGATGCAATGAAAATGTTTCTAAAGGTGTTTTTATGATAAAGGTGCTGAAAAGAGTCTTGAGTATTTGAGAGGTTGAATTTGAATAAGTGAGGAGTTTAAGTGGAAGGGAATCAGTAAATAAATAAAAACAAGGAGTAATTAAGGAGGTTCTTCTATAATAGTTGTTACCCTTCTCCCTGATAATACCTTTTCCCTTTCCCTGCTTAATTTTTTTTTATGTCAGTTATCACCTTCTAATATGCCGTATGATTTACTTAATATCTTAAATATTATGTCTTTTGGAGCAATAGAAAGTATTATGAATTGATTTGTTGGGTTACAGTGTTGGCAGACTGTCCCAAGTTAGAGACAGCTGAGATTGGGAAATAAGTACAGAGTTGAAGATACATGTTTAAGAATTACTAGTATGGAACTGTTTATTAAAGCTGAGAAGTAGAAGCACTGTACAGGTAGGATAATATAGAAACAGAAGGCAGAGAGTAGGTAATCAGATGCCAGATGATAATGATCAATGATGTTTACAACCATAAAGCATTCTTGTTTAGAAAGAAATGCATCTTGAGGGAAATACTAATATGTAGTTCTTCACCCTTCCTCTCTTTCAACCAGAGGAAGCTGGTTTGATTAAGCCAGTATGGACTTGAGATCACGGGTGGGAATGGGATGAAAATTGTATTTTTATTTTTATGGTATGGATCCAAGTTGATTTTGATGTTGTGTATGTGTGTTACTTTTATTGAATTAAGTTTAAAAATAAATATGAGGTGATGTTGATTTTGTAACTTTGGCTACTACCACTAGAGGTTACTTACATGCTCAAAGCAGTGGGTTTTTGAGCTATTGCCTTAGGGTAACCAGACTTCCAAGAATGGTCCTGTCTGAGTGAAATTTTAGCTGTATAGAGTCAGTTTCTTTTAACTTCCTCATTCCCCCATTAACTTCTGATTCCCCCATAACTTCTGATTTTTTTTTCTTAACTCTTTCCATCAAGTATATCCTTGATAAGTGGGTGGTAGTAAAGAGGAGTTTCCCAGGCTGTTCTCTGGGGGAAGCATGTAGCAATTTCACTTTGGGTTAGTTCTCTCATGTCCTGTGGGTTGTAATATAACATAATGACTCCATGTGATTAGCTTTTCAACTGCTAAAACTTCATATGTTATGTATGTAACTATGTATGTATGTATCTTTTAATCCATCTATCTATTATCCATCATCTACCGTATTTTCACTGATTCCAATTCAGTTGAATTCTTTAAGTCACAGTAGCTACTAGTTCCTAGAAAGTCTGTAGCCTTATAAAAATTAAATTTCTCATCTGGTTCTGGTCTGCATAAAGAATACACAAAAGGCAATGTTATGGATAAAACATATTCAGAGGAAACGAGATGGCCAGATGACCATTGTCCCAGTGACTACAAGTAATGTTTTTTTTTTTCCTTTTTTTCAAACAAGTGATACCTCTATGACAAGAAGGTGCTATGCCTTTTTTAAAACTGGTAAAGACAGTTGAGAAAAGGAATCTTTTAGAAATGTCTGATTAAGGACCACATTTACTAATTAACCCTGGAGCTGAGAAGACCAGGACCAAGTATAACTACTAGGAAAGGAGAGGCCCAAAGCATTCGAATATATAGCAAATTCACGTCAACAAATATTTGTTGAAAATTTATTTCATTCCACTTTTGGTGCCCAAGACTATCTTTAGAGGAAGCTTGCACAGAAGCTAAGTTACAAAGTGTTTAAGATGATTTTGTCAGGGTTTCTGGTCTCTTCAGATGTAGTTTGTCCTTGAAAGAGAAACCAACATGTAGAGTGTGTGGCGCCATCAGCTTGTAGGTTTGTTTGTTTGTTTGTTTATTTATTTTCCTTCCATAAGTAATGTCTCACTAGTCTCACCGAGCTTAGGCATAAAGCTTGGTATAGCAGTACTTACTACTGGGGAATGATGAACTCTTTTAGTCATGTTCTAAAGAGGGGAGGGTTTTGTGCTGTCATTTGGTTCCCAGTAAAGATAAAGGTTTAAGCTAAAAATTAAGATAATGTTCCAATGGCATTTTGCTTACAAACCTTATTGATTTTGCCTAGTGGATCAGGTACTTTGTCGTCTGTAAATTATTCATACCTAATGAGAGCAGACATCATTTTGGAATTGGAAGAGTTATACCCCAAATTACATGAAACAAGAATCCCTTCAGTTGGGTTTTGGAAACATAATTCCACTCTAAGGTTTTGCAATGAAGACATCTGCAATTCGGCAATTCAGATTCCTATTTGTACCATTTCATAAAGCAGGCTTCTGAAAGTTAGAGATTATAATAATTACCTTGGACATCTCTCTATATTTCCCTTTTAGACTTAGCGCATTTTACAATTTCCCTTTAATAAAAGGTCATTCTCTCATCATCTGGTGAAGTGGCCTGACACAGGGAATCTGGAGGCAAGTTCCAGGCAGAGCTTTATTTTCTTTCTACATTTGTTTACATTCCGACCCCAATTTTATTTGCAGAAATTATTTATGAAGCTCTTTTATCCCCTTCTTGCTTGTGAAGCAGCTCTTGGGTCTGTAAGCCATAGAGTAGTGTTCTCATCATGCATATATTTAGCACCCTAATCTCTGCAACCAGTTTTAGCTGCTTGTTATACTTTTCTTGACATTTTCTTGTATGCTTTTTGACATCTGCTTGCAAACTTCTGCAGCCTTTTCAATCCTGATATTCACTTGTTTCCTCTGATGTTGTTATCATTCTCCTTAGATATGCAGATGTGTTGCGTTCCTTCAAGTCCTGTCCCCAAGTCTTTCTAACAAGATTGTTCTGGATACCCACCCCCATTTCTTGTTGATCTGCTTGTTTCCTTGCTTGTTTATTGTTAAACTGTTTGCTGCCTCAGACCTCTAGCATTGTACTCTTCCTTCGAGAACTGAACGCCTTCAATTGGCTTTTTAATGCGACCCATTTGAAAACACCTACATGGACACACACACAAAACCAGGCAACGGATAATAGTTCAAAGAAGGCAGTATTTAATATCTTTTTCACAGTTCTGACAGTGTTCTTTGCAAAACTCTGTTGCCCAAGAGCACAAAAACCTTCATGAAATGGATACTTGGGAGAAATGATTTTATAAACTTCAATAATGAGCAACCTAAGGTGCTGTCTTACCACGTGGCATCACTTTGTGTCAACAATCATCCTTTCTGATCATCAAATTTAATTTGTTTATTTGTCTCTAATATCATGTAGATCTATGACCTTATCTGAGTGTTTGGTAATGAACTCGAGTATAGTGCACTACTTTCTTCTGATCTCTGAATATTTCAAAAGGCAGAATCTTTTGTGTGTCTGGAAATGTGCCACACTAGTAATGCAGTTTATATCTTTGGAAGAGAAGCCTGCAGGGATGCAAGCACACAGCATTCATGATTTCAGGTAAGCCAAACAAAGGTTTGAGACCCTGAAATCATTCCACACAGTGGCTCATTTAGTCATGAAAGTTTGGGTCTCATGCTAGATTTCTAATTTCTGAAACAAAAGCTCTTTTGCTTCTATGTTCCAATTATCAGAAGACGTTTGGGTAGTAGTTAATTGGTAAAAATCTGTCAGTGCTGAAGGTGAAGCAGTAAGGAGTTCAGTTTTCATCAATACCGAATGGTGCGATGTCTCACACATAATATTTAAGTCAGTAGCTTAACCTCTCTTGTATATTTTATACAAGATAAACTACCAACACAGCATTTTGAAGTGTTTCAGTAACTCTATATTTGGATTGAGTTTGAAGAAGCAAAATATTGTTTCTAGTAGAATTAATAAAAACAGTATAGCTCTGTACATGATGTTGTCTTTATTCAAGTCACTGATAATTGGCACATGATATTTCAGTTGCATTTTTGATATCAGACATTTGATTATAGGGGTGATCTGAATTATTGAAAGATTCAAAAGACTTTAAACAGTCCAGCCTTAAAAATATACTCTCCCATAACCATGATAAAAGCTTTCCTAAGGAGAGTTAAATAACACTTTTTTTTTTTTAATTTATCAGACTTTGGACATGTTCTTCACTATCCTAGAGAAAAACAAAACACAAACACAAAAGGCATAGTTTTCTGGAAAAAACTGATGCCTCCCTGGCCCTTTAAACATTGAGCTAAGTACATGAGTTATTGAGGTGAAATAAGTTGCTTTCAACAGTTGTTAATATATCATTAATAATCATACATGCAATAAATAACAACACATGAGTTATTTCCTAAGAGATATATGACTGCAAATTGCAGTAACAAATCACAGCGTGTGTAAAGAATGCTCATTACTCTAGTGTGTACAGAAGCTGTTTTAACAACTGTATTCTTTATGGTGAAGCTCACCCTAATTAGCCTTGCAGATTCCTTAGGGAATGTGTGCGGAATGTTTGACATTGTGATGCTGTAGCTAACATGGGGGAGGAAGGTAGGGTTTCTGCACTGAGAAAGCACCAGGCCACGAGCCTGGCTTTCTATTCAGTCACTTGTTTTAATATATGCATTGTGGTGAAAGTAAATAGCCTTTTCAAACAAGTAGATAACAAGGGTGTTTGGAATTAAATGACTAATTAAATCAATGTTAAACATGTAGGCTAGACAGCAATGTGGACTAACATTTTATTTGCCTCAGTGGTGCCCTTCCATTATAGAAGCTGCATAGGCCACCACATGTCTGTATGCACTTGCACACCAAGATTTGTAGCCACAGATGTAAAAGGAACACCCTTGCTAGTCTCTATTGTATTTGAAAACTAAGTGGACTGTACTTTTTTTTTTTTAATTAAAAAAAAAGGTTGAAGCACACAAAAAAGCAGCATGTTTTTTTCCCCTCTCAATGTAACATTATATGTGGATTCTGCTGCTCTATTAGCTTATAGCTTGTTACTAAATCAGACCTTTCCTGCAGTGAAAAAAATTGCATCTTTTCGTTGTAATCCTTGACAGCTTAAAGTTTAATGGAGGCAGTTTTTTTTTTAAAGGTATATAATGGGTTGACACCACGGAAGGCTGCTGAGAGCTCACAAACTCAGAAATAGCATGAAATGCACTAAAAACAAGCTTTTGCTGTTTTTTTTTACATCATAATTTCCCATTCTTGATAGAGAAAGCAAGTGAAGAAAACAGCTTTTTGTTTTCTTAAAGTAAGTCGTTTTTCTCATCCCAATCAAATGACTCTCTCCTACCCTGGAAGAGTTTTGTACTGGGGATTTGTTTAAAAGGTAGGAATAAGGTTGCACAGCCATTAATAGAAAATAGATCTCTACTTGAAAGTAAGAGTAAGTAGAATACAAACTGCCATGATGAGAACCCAGTGAAAGGGACAGATGCCCCACTTTTGGTGAGAAGAGTCAGGCAACAGGAAACCATCAGTGGCTGACAATACCACCCTGCTTGACACCCGGGGGTCATGCTTGGTTCCATTTCAATTTACAGAGTCCAGAACACCGTCTCCAGATAACACATGCTCAGGAGTGTGGCTGAGGAGGGTTCAGAGATTACACCTGTAGCACACTTTCAAACAATCTTGACAGTTGGCACCAAGATTCCTCTGGGGAAGAGATAACACGAGTTTATCATGGTTTGGTTCCTCTTAGTTTGGGATAATTCTCTGATAAATACTTAGAATGATAATATGGGCTAAGGTGATAAGTCAAACTTTAAGGGAATATAATGGTTAGAGAAAAGAAAACAGATGAGTAACTATAATAATAAGTATATGAGGGGATCGAAAGGGGGAGTAGAAAAAGGTGAGAAAGAGAATAGTTAAAAAATACAATGTGGCACAAAGTTCTTTTACTAACCAAGTTATGTCCTATTTAATTTCCATGGACCTGAAAATACTTAATTCTAACTGAGAGTCTTATTTTACATCTTTCCATTATGCTTTCAGAGCTCTTTCTTAGGGTTCCATTCTGTTCAGTACAAGGGTGACACATTGTGGAGTGGCAAAATTTATGATCATGGAAATGCTAATATTAGCTTTTTGTGTTAGTTTTGAGGGTAAATATTGCAATATTTACAGGTTGAGTGCACTCTACAGAACATCTAGATGGTGCTCAAATGTTGAAAAAAGCAGATTTAAAATTCTGTGGTTTTATGTTGCATTGTTTTCTCTTCCGTTTCTCATGTTGGCTTTTGAGTCTTCTCTTTTTTTCTTAATGTAGTTAAAGCGCTGGTCATTACTTTCATACTTATATAACATTTGTAATGTTTACATTTTACATAATGTTATGTTATTGTTTATTCTGGTCTTTATTTCTAATTTTTCTTATTTCCTTTTTCTAATTTATCTTTCTTATTTCCTTCTACTAAGTTTCAGCTGAGTTTCTTCTTTTTCTAGGTCCTTATGGTGTAATGTTGTGTATTTAAACCTTTTTTCTTCATACAAGCATTTGTATTATAAAAATAAATAAAAATAAAATAGTATTTATCATGGAATTTAAAAAAGACTAGAAAACAAATGAGGAGACTAAAATTTACAATAGAAAATAATCTGAATATATTATAAGGAATTTTCTAAGGATATTCTTGGTGTTTCCAAAGACTTTTAATTAATTTAACAAATCTTTATGAGAAGTTTGAGCCAAATAGTATTTAAAAATATTTTTAAAGTTTTATTTATTTATTTTGAGAGAGAGATAGCATGAGTGAGGAAGAGGCAGAGAGGGAGGGATTGAGAGAATCCCAAGCAGGCTCTGTGCTACCTGCGTGGAGCCTGATGCAGGGCTTCAACCCACTGAACTGTGGCATCATGACCTGAGCTGAAACCAAAAATTGTACTCTTAACCAACTGAGCCACCCAGGTTCCCCTGAGCCAAATAGTATTTTAAATACATAGTAGGTACTCATGGTTCTAGACTTAGATTACTCAAAAGCTGAAATTTCAAATTTAAACCATGTTTCCAAACTTTCCTTTAAAATACCTATGACAAAGTTTGCTTGTGTTAAAGTTTGGGTACGATTTTGCATATATTTTTTTAAAATGGATCAGTAGATGTAAATCAAGTCCTAACTGAATTTTGGTTTAAGATTTATACTTTTCATTGCTTATGTGCATCCAGCGCTGAAGTTTATATTTAAAAATGTAGTTGAGGGATACCTGGGTGGTTCAGTCAGTTAAGCTTCTGACTTCGGCTCAGGTCATGATCTCACAGTTCATGGGTTCGAGCCCCACATTGGGCTCTGTGCTGAAAGCTCAGAGCCAGAAGCCTCCTTCAGAATCTTTGTCTCCCTCTCTCTGCCCATCCCGACTTGTACTCTTTCTCTCTTAAAATTAAAAAAAAAATTAAAAATATAGTTGAATATATTTTATTTTTAGAATTTTTAAAAATTTGAGTATACATTGTGTTGACACACAATGTTCATATTTTTTCAGGTGTACAGCATAGTGATTCAATAACTGTATGTTATGTTCACCACAAGTGTAGCTACCATCTGTCCCCATACAAAGCTATTACAATGCCATTGGCTATATTTCATATGCTGTGCTTTTTATTTCCATGACTTACTCATTCCATAACTGGAAGCCTGTATCTCTCCCACTCCCCTTGACCTATTTTGCTCATCCCTCACCAGCATCCTTTCTGACAATCATCAATTTTTTCCCTGTATTTATAGGTCTGATTCTGCTTGTTTATTTGTTCATTTGTTTGCCTTTTTAGATTTTACATATAAGTGTAATCATATGGTATTGGCTTATGTCTGACTTATTTCATTTAGCATAATACTGTTTGGGTACATCATGTCACAAATGGGAATATCTAGTTTTTTTATGACTGTGTAATATTTCATTGTGTGTGTGTGCGCACGTGCGTGCACACACGTGTGGGTACATACATACGCACCACATCTTTATCCATTCATCTGTCAGTGGGCACTTGCACTGCTTCTGTATCTTGGCTACTACAAGTAATGATGCAGTAAACAAAGGGGTGCATATATCTTTTAAAATTAGTGTTTTCATTTTCTTTGGGTAAATACCCAATAGTGGAATTATTGGATCACATAACTTTTTTATTTTTAATGTTTTGAGGACCTCCATACTGTTTTTCCACAGGGGCTCTACCAATTTACGTTTCTCCCATCAGTACACGAGAATTCCTTTTTCTCTGCGTTTGTTATTTCTTCACCACATTTCCTATTTCTTGTCTTTTTGATTCTAGTCATTCTGACAGGTATAAGATAATACTTTATTTTAAAAAGATCGTAATGTTAACAGGGCATCTGGGTGACTCAGTCAGTTAAGCGTCTGACTCTGGCTCAGGTCATGATCTCACAGTCCATGGTTTCGAGCCCCCTATTGTGCTCAAAGCCTGGAGCCTGCTTCAGATTCTGTTTCCTTCTCTCTCTCTCTCTACCCCTCTCCCACTTGTGCTCTCTTTTCTCAAAAATAAATAAACTAAAAAAAAATAAAATCTTGAAAGAAAAGATCATGATGTTAAAAGAAATTTTGAAGGTACCCCTAGGCCTGTAATTTATGATATGCAAATATAAATTGATAGAACACAAAAATGTACGGAACACCTACAGTGTTCATAGTGCTCTACCAGCATTGGGTATGATCGGATGCTGAAAAGACATGGATTTAAAACTGAAATTTTAGTCCAATAAAAGAATTACTCATTTTAGTGGATTGTTCTGTAAGGCAGGAACTAATAAGTACTTCAAGAGCACTAAGAGGCAAGTGCATCGGGCAAAGACAATGATATCCAGTTGCTGGGAAGGCTTCCAAGAGCCATGCTAGACCCTGACAGATACTAGATAGAAATGGAGAGGCATGGCTAAAAAAGGGCTTGAAATATGTCCAGAGCATGTGGAGAAAGGCAGGCAGATGGAGATCCTGGTACATCTATAGGAAAGCAGGTACTTCGTGAGGCTATTGAACCCTTCATAGGAAGTGATATGTAAAAACATTAGGAAGATGGGTGAAAGGGTTAATGCTCAGTAGATAAATTTGGAATACATTTGGCAGGAAATGGAGAGTCCTTTCAAGTTCATGAGCAGAGAAATCAGTGCTAAAACTATGGTTTAGAAAGATTAATTTGGTGCTAGTGTGTAAAAAAATTCAAATGGGATGATTTATTTATGAGGGATTTTTAGTGGCATAAATAGTGGCACATAGTCCCATGTTTGGTGTAACCCATTTTGATGTGATTTCACACAGAGTCAAAAACCCAACAAATTTTTGTATTCAATGATATTTTTCAACTTTCAATAAGCAGTCCTATCTTTTGGGGACAATGGGGTTGTTATCCACTAGCATGAAGAACAACTGATCAGACAGCAAACCTTTCTTTAAAAACTTATTACTACTTAAAACGTATTTAGTAAGAGATAAATAGGCATGATTAAAATAGGACACTAAAGCCACAATTTCTTGGGGCTGTCTAGATGTCACAGATTATGCTAAACACATTATATGAATTATCATATTTAATCTTCAAAACCACCCCAGGGGGGAAGCATGTTATTGCTATTTTATGGATTTAGAATTCTAAGACTTTGAGGAGGAAGGTGAAAAGACCAGGCTATCAGTGTAATATCTACCTCAAAATCACATTGCTAGAAATCCACAGGCATGCATTGAATAGGAACCATTAATGAAATAATTATTACCGGAACATACTAAAAATGCAAGACACAGATAACAATAATACCTGTGATTTACTGAGCACCAACTCTGCCAGTAACCCAGACTGGCTGCAGTTAGTATCTGTGGACTGCTAAGTTGGGTCAAATATCACTGTCACATCTACAGTAGGACCATGTATCAGTAATACAAGGATGCTTTTCAGAGGGAAATGGGCAAATGGGACATGGGATATTATGATGTGTGGGCTCCAAATAGGAAGCCTTTGACTTGGTTTATTTTAGTATGTTGCATTTTGAGGACAAAAACAGAATATAGAGAAAACAGCGCTTTCAGAGAAAGAACTGAGTGATTAAGACGACAAAAAATAATTCCTGAGAAGCAACAGGACTGTAAGTCAGTATTACCAGGTTTTAGTGCTGCTTTTCTTACTACGTGGCTATGTAACTTGAGGACACATTATTTGTCTTTTTGTATCTTAATCCCATATCTATACAATTTCTTTTATAGTTATATTAACAAAGTAAATGTAAATATTGATGAAGGATAGGTATCATCCTTGGCATTATGGAGGTGAGAAAGGGATTTTTTTACTAAAGAAATGATTTTATATAAAAATATAAAATTGTTTTTATATTTTTATATATAAAAAGATTTATATAAAAATCTCTTCTATAAAGGAGCAGAGGAAAGGGACAAAGTGGAGCATTCAGGGCACTGTAGTATGTAATTTGTGAAGACAGGAGTGAGTGGTGAAGGTTGGGGCATTTTGAGAAGTGAGGACAAAGAGTGAGTACTTGACAAAACTGAGAGAGTCTGTATGTAATAGTGGTTGAGAGCACAGGCTCATAAATCAGGTTATTTAGATTTAGATTTTCCCATATGTTTATTTGTTGAAGGGCATTAGGTAAGTTAATGAATGTCTCTTAAACTCATTTCTTTATCTGTAACATGGTCACAATAATGGCACTACGTCTAGCAGTATTGTGAGGATAAAATAAGTCGTGTTGAAGAGAACAGGCTACCATTCAATATCTAAAAGAAAGGGCTGAATTCTGCTTAGTAAACAAAGGAGAGTGATTTTTTTTGTTTGTTTGAGAGAGAGAGAGAGAGTGAGACAGCAGGGGAGATGGGCAGAGGGAGAGAAAAAAATCTTAAGCAGGCTCTATACTCAGAGCAGAGCCTGATGTGGGGCTCAATACCATGACACTAGGATTATGATCTGAGCCAAATCAAGAGTTGGGTGCTTAAGCAAGTGACTGAGCCACCCAGGCGCCCCCCAAGGAGGATGGTTCTTATAAACCATAGTCTCCCTGAACACACTCTTGGGTTGAGTATTGGTGTAACTATGGAATTGGCAAACTTTTACAAAGCTAGAGTGTTTAGCCACAAAAGGATGGCTATTGCAGTGTGGTTCTTAACACATGGCCAATTCTAAGAAGCATGGTCACTAGAATGAGGCTGTTACTGATTGAGACCTGAGCCACTGATCACCTGGCTTTGAGAAATATGGTTACTGGGGTGCCTCAGTCGCTCATTTGGTTAACTGTTGGACTCTTGATTTCAGCTCATGTCATGATCTCAGGGTTCATGAATTCAACCCCCATGTTGAGTTCTGTGCTGACAGCGCAGAGCCTGCTTGGGATTCTCTCTGCCTGCCTCTCTCTTTACCCCTTCCCCTCTCTTTCTCTGTCTCTCTGTCAAAATAGATAAACTTAAAAAACAGTGTAAAGAAGTATGGTTACTGGCAGATGAGTGTGTAAGTGCTTGATTAGGATGGCTCCAAATTCATTCTAGAGGTTACCTTCTAGTGTGACCAAAGAACAATTAGCCTTTTTCTTACCTGAATATAGAATATAAGACCATCACTTAATTACCAATTCATTTTAAATTGAGTAGTGCCTTTGCATTATGTGTTATATTACTAATAGTTCTATTAATTGACTGGATTGAGAACTTCATTATTTTCCACATAATCATGAAGAGGATTGCTATTATTTTTTCCTTCTGAAAGCAGTGGAAATTGTCTATTAAAGGAGTTTTCGCAGTGGAATGACATGATTAAATTTGTCTTTAAAAAACAGAAACATCCCTGGCATATGGAGGTCAATGAGAAAAATATATACATAAAAATTGTATTTTATTCCTTTCTATGGATTTATGTGTATCAGGAATGTTGATCTCCGATGTATTTTCTATTGAGTCATAGTGGTAAAAAAAAAAAAAAAGGAAAAGAAAAGTTACTTTATATAGCCTTGTGGCAAAAACACCTCCCTCACCAATTTTTCCAATAAAAATAACTCACTATGGAAGTTCCAAGGGATTTTCACATTCAGGGGGTAAAAGGGAAATCAACTAATGCTCCAGTCTAAATTAAATGAAAATTCATTATACAAATTATTGTTGAATTTGAAACAGGTGTTCCCTTCCTACTTAGGAAGGTAAGAAATGAGAAAGCTGCCACTAGATTTGTTATTGATTTAAGTGCTCTTAAAGAGAGGAAAAAGTTAATTCTTAGTGCTTCACTTCTAAGTTCTCTGAGGAAATCCTCTTTAATAAAGAGAATTTATGGAACATAGGAAAGAAAAGACATTACCAAAAAAGGGATGTGTCGTTTATAATATTTGTGTCTGCCAATATGGTTAGCCAAATAAAAGGGAATTGAAGTGCTAGAGATTTCAGAAGTAAATCTTGATTTATTTGTTGGCACAACTCAAATAATGGTGTCTCTAGTGTTCATGTGAATTTGCAAATGCCCCATTCCAGCCCTGAAAGGAATACAGAGATGAAAAATCCAGGACAGCTGTTGGGAGCCTTTTCCAAGCATTCTCATTCTATTGCCTAAAAAAGGGAGCCCAGGAAGAAAACTATTACACACAAATCTATGGGTAGAAATCTGTCTTCACAAAACTAAGCTGTTGTCGTGTAACTGTAATCACGCCCATGAGGTTTGAATAAAAGCAGACTTTCTTCTTTTATACTGACCTCACTTAGAAAAGAATCAAAGGATCAACACATTATTAAAAATCTCAAACTGACCGTTTATAATAACATGGTTTGAAACACAATTCTCTATAAAAAGGATCACTAGGATGTAAGTTTATTTTCTTGCAGCATCCCACTTGTGGAAGCATAATGCTGCATGATATTCCTGATGCTCTCATGATAGGGTGAAAAAGGGCCAATCTGTGAAGCACTGCATGGAACTGCAACATATGTAACAACCAAATCTGACTGCAATAAATAAACTTAGACCCAGGAAATCAAGTTTTTAAAATCAAATTCTACAGGTTGCACTTCCCATAAATGAAGCTTGTTTCAGTCCATGTGCCCATTCTTAGCCCATCCTATATATTTCCTAAAAAAGGCAATCATGTCTTAACCTGTCTGACAGGGAAAGTAAAATTTAAATGGAATTGATGGACTATTGGTGGTTTGGTATAATTTTGTTCTGACACATGACAAAGTTTGGGCAAGGACTATGCCTTTAAACTAGTAACATAAGTAATTTCCATAGGTGTACATTGTGGAAACAAACAGTATTGAAATTAAGAAAGGGCGGGTGACTCATTTTGAATCTACTGTAACCAGCACCTTTAGATGGGGTCTAAAATAGATCCATCGTATCCAGAATCCCGACTGAGGGTGTGGTAATTTTCACATGAGATACGTGCTAAGTGCACTGTTGAGCATACAGTGAACATTTAACAAATGTCACAGAAGAGTGGTATCAGTAGGCAAAGAGTGGTTAGGATGAAGGGTAAAGTTCACAGTCTGTAATATGCCTCCAGGACTGACTCATCTCCGGCATCATGCATCACTAACCTCCCACATTCAAACTTGAGATTCTGGTTATTACCAGACATCATCTTTTCTGAATGTTCCCCCTACTCTTCCTGCATTCATTACCTTCTGTTCATTCTCATTTTAGTAACCTGTAGTCACCCCTGATGTACTCCTGTATTGCCACCTGAGTTAGGTGGCTGTCCTGTACATTGTAACTACTCTGTAATTTCCTCATTATAATGTTTATCCCACAGTTAGTAATTTTCTATTACACAACTATTTCCCCCATGAGGCTCTCCCCTTCTAAAGAACAGTAACATTAACTTTATTGCTTACCATTCCATCAAAGGCTTTGGTCCTGTGTTTGGCACTTGGTAAGTACCCTAAATGATTATTGATTGAACAAAGGCTTATATTTGAAGCATGTGTAAGTTGATCAAGTTTTTTACAAATAAGATATCCCTAGGTAAATATTGCCTCATCCACCTGATCTTGGGTCACTTGAATTTTGGCCTGGTTTTTGGTATAATGGTTCAAGAAGACCGGGAGTAGGGAGACTCCATTTTTCTTTTGAGCATCCTAGTTAGATTATATCAGAGAATCCTAAGGCAGCCACTCAATCTGTGGTATATTCACTTTAATACTAGATTCTCATGCACAGTCAAACTTAATCGTAATAGGATTCATCATTACAACTATAAAGGTGCAGACTATATCTCTGGTCACATCATGTCCACTGAAAACCATAATCACAAATAATGAGACAGTTTTACAAGCTGTATGACAATATAATATTGCCTTGTATTTGCTAGAGTATTAGAAGTATTTCTATCATGTGCCTTTTATAGAGATCTCATTATTGAAGTTCCAAATGTCTTTTATTGAAGCTATTAAATCGAGTTTGATTTTGTAATGATGTACAGTCAAATCTGTTGACTCACATTATGAATCTGTGTCATTCAGTAATCTCTCTGTATCTGCATGAAGTTTGGAAGCCATAGTTTTAAACAAAGTTTTCACTTTATTTTGATTTGAGGAAATATGACCTTATCTGGAAATACATAATTTTCAAAAGTACAAATATAGAAATGCTTTATTCCAATTTTCTGGAAGGAATAATGATTTTTTTAGAGCATGTTTTTTTTAAGTAGATGATAATGAATGTAAATCATTCTACAGAACAATGTGAGCTTATTTTCACATTTGTTTGGGATTAAACTGCATCCATAAACTGCTTCCACATGTATGCTAATTAACTCTGCAACAGAACCAACCCTACTCTGAGGATTATAGACAAAAGCTTTATGAAATCCTACCTTTTCAGTGAAACATTTATCATCATATTTCTGGTCATCAGGGCTCAGTTATGAGTAAGTCTGTTTTGTGGTCTCTTTTTGGCTCAGGGCATTGTTAATAGGACATGGAATCTTTCTCTTGGAGGTAAAAGATTGAACACAAACCAGCCTCATGTAGATCCACAGTTATTACTGCTTGATTGCTGACAGTAGCGAATATAAAATTAATTAGTGGTTTTCTAGCAAATAAATAGTAAGATTAAAAAAAAAGTTACCTTGAGTCAGTATTAAATAGTATTGCTTGGAGCTGCAGGAAGCCAGAATTTGAGTAGCATGTAACAATGTGCAGACCTTTAGGACTAGCAATTTTAGCTCACATATTAGAAATATTTGATGACTCCAGGAGGTTGTAATATGCCTAAGCCCTATTTGGAAGGACTTGTTTGTATTTGATGCTTATTTATAACCATGGAAGTGTAAAATGAAAATGAATAACAGTGCTTTTTGTGAGTATGTGTGTGTGTGTGTGTGAGAGAGAGAGAGAGACCATGTTTTAAATATGGGCCCTGTTTGTTATCACTAATTGGCTGAGAAATAGATTCTATTATTTTGTAAGAAGCTTTTTTATTTGCTCATTGTGTTGGTGCTTTGTTTCATTTTGCTTTGGACTAAGTATGTTAATAAAAACTTTAAGAATTTTAAGGATATCTGGGTTTACTTGGATTGAAATATAGGTCACTTCCTTTAAGATGGCAGTATAATTCATAGTTCCATCATATTTGTATAATTATAATGATTCAGGTGATACTTATGAGTAAATAATTCCAGTGATAAAACTAACCAGTGAACTTTTATATTTCTCATACTAAAATCGTATCCCAAAATTTCTGTCGATATTTTATTCTGTGATTCATACTTTCATTCACCAAGAGGTTACTGAACACCAGCTCTGTACCAGACACCATACTAGCTATGAGTTACAGCCATGATTAAATGAATGCAATATGTTATTTTATTTCACAGAAATTTTAGCATGTATGAGTGTGTGTTTATAATTTTAAAAACTGTGAAAAATTTTGTGAAAGATAATAAAAGAATCTATGAGAGAATTGAGCTGGACATACTTAATTTAGTTTGAGGGCCAGGCAAGGCCTCTAGCATTTGCACTAATGAACTTGATTGCCTCACTATGCTATTATTAACATCAACTTGGCTTCCCAGATACTTAACCAGTAATAAGGGAGAATGTTTTGTCTTCAAACGTGTACACACGTAATAGCTTTGGGGTACTTCTTTCTGTAGTATATTGGCCACTGGCTCCCAATATAAATGAATCAGAAAATGTTAGGGAAATGGAAAAAATGAAAGCGACAAGTTGTCTAAAGTAACATACTGTTTGTGTTGCCCTCTCCCCTTCAAACATGCCCTACACACATTGATTAGCTTCTACATATTTATTAGAGACATGGGGATGTTATATCATCCTAAAGTTAATCTATTTGGGAACAATTTAAAAATCAAATTTAATCTCTAACTTCAAGCTTCAGGCTTTTTGTTTTGTTTTGCTAAATTGATGTAAACGGAATTACTGTGTTAATACTGGCCCAGTGAATATTTTGTTCTAATACACAATTCTATCATTATTTTTCCTTTTTGTACACAAATACTATTTGTGCCTGAAAGTACTACACTGTGTCAGTGACACATTTTGATGGTAAAAAACAAATAGAAGGATTGAACATTTATAGATTGTAATAACCTAAAAGAAAATGAATCTTGCTTATTTTATCTCATATACTTACACGTTTTAAGCAAATTTTCTCTTTTGGTGTGAAAAGAATCTTCCCATCTGTATGTTGTACCAGAGTGTGAAGTGAATAAATATCAATCATATTGTTGTTTAATGAATATTTTGGATTGAGATAAAGGGAAGAGAGTTGAGACAAAAATTTCAATCCCTGTGAGTTCTCTACTTTATAAAATTATATACAACTATAGAATTGATATGATGAAGGAAAAAATTGGGGTCATAATTACTAACATCCACCCCAGAAACAAAAGACATTTATCTTATCATACCATAAGGATCCACTGAAATAGGTCTGAAAGGGTCTGAAGCTGCTGACAAAACCACAACACTGGGCCCAATTAACAATACCCATTTTTAATTAACAGTTGCTGACTCCTTGCCATTGAAATATTCACGCTCTAGGTGTGAAATGGCAACCCCCATTTGTCATATCTGTCAAAGTTAATTTTGAAATCCCATGGTCTTCCTTCCACAGTATAAAAGTGAATAACTAGAGCATACTTCCTACCTGCCAAAAGTTCAGTTCTGGGACAAAGACTAGGAAAATAGAACCTAGAAAACTGCTTAGGTCAGCTCTCATAGTAGTAGTCATATAAATTATTTTCTTAGAATTTCTGATGCTTCAAACTATGCCAATATTTAATCCATCCTTTGGGAGAGGATATGAGTGGCACTTTAAAAGTTCTTGTCCTTAATTCTTTAAATAAATTTTTTCATTCAAAAAAATGTGTTAAGCTCCTAATACATGTTAGACTCTAACCTGGGTACATCTTTGAGTCCTGAGGTCACAAATAAGAATAAGACATTGTGCTCTGGAGGACATCACAGTTTAATAAAGAAGGAAAAACTGCCAAATTTGCGTATATGTAAATATTAGGAATGAGAGTATGATCTCTTTACAAAGATGCGAAAGTATACCACCATCAGTGATGGAATGGCTGGAGAAGAAGTTAAAAAAAGGTTAAAGAGTATATAAGCTGTTGACACCTGGGTAAGACTTGTTGCAAATGGTGCCTTTTATACATAAAAAAGTTGGTTGGGTTCAGCAATAGTAATAGAATTAGAACCATTTTGTGTATTTATTGAACATTTAATACAATTTTTTGGTAACAATATACGTTCTACTTAACTCATTTGATCCAAAGATCTTATGAGGAGATAGTTTGTTTTCATTACATAAATGAAAAAATTAATTTCACCTACCTAATTGACCCTCCTAAAGTTACATAGTTGTAAGTGGCAGAGCTAGTACTGGAATGATCAGTCAACACATGAATTCATGAATTCATTTATTGAGTGACTACTATATATGCTCTGAGGTATTGGGGTTCGAAAATACAGAGATGAATAAAGCAAATCCCTGACCTCAAAGCATTTACTTCTGGCAGAGGTGGAAGATATGTATATAAGAAATTATGATAAATAGGAAAAAATGCAGTATACACATCTTACCATGTACCAGGGGACCACACATAAAAGGATGAGTGCTAAATTGCTCTTGTGAAAATAGAGTACTTCAAAAGAAAATGACATTTTCTGATCCATTTCATGATTTTTTTCCCCCAAGAGTCTGCCTTTGTCCATCCTACGTAAAACACAGGTATCATTAGAGAAAGAAAAGGATCTAAAAACACTGCATTGTTGCAGTACTCAAGAAGCTTATATTCTAATTAAAGAATAAAATGTCACCCTTGAAGCAATAGAAGAGCTGTGGAGTTTTCAAGGCTGTAATCATTGCCTAGGTCTCTTTCTAAACAAAAGGGAAAATAAACAGTGGAGCATGAAGAAGTTGTCTCATTCCCCACCACTGGGGAATTTACTATTACTAACGGGAAAATTAAGCTGAATTTTTCAAGGGTAAACACAAATTGAAGGAAATTAAATTCAACAGAATGTACCTGGAAATTTGTTGAAGACACTGTACTGTGTTTTAGGTGGGCAGGAAGATGAATAAGATAAAATCCTTGCAAGATTTAATTGAGATTAGATCTACTGTTATCCAGACTCTGACACACAAGCATAGATGTCTGGAAACACTTCTCAGAAATTGGAGGCTTTCAATGAAGAAGGCATATATTAATAATTAACAATTCTTTTCCTTCATTTTCTATATTAGTTAAAATGTTAGTAAATAACAGGTAGGCAAAAGGAGATAAAAATCATATACACAGTTTTCCCACTGTTAATTGGACACATACTGTTTAGTGGGATTACATTATGTATTATTTAATACAAATATTTCCAGTAACATCTGAGGTTTTGTTTAAATGACTACCTATAATTTATTAGGTCTCTGTACTGTGAATTGTGTAATCAGGCCTTTTACTTCCAAAATTTTATAATTGTAGTAAGTATTTTTGTAGCTAAATCTTTCATACTCTCATGATTATTTTTTATGATATATTCCTGGAAATATAACTATGGGATCAATAAGTAATATTTTAACCCTTTTGATATGTGTGATCAATTCTCTTTTAAAAGGTACTGATTTGCATTCCCATTGGTATTGAGAGATCATATTTTTTTCCAAATGCTAAACCTTGTTAAATGTCTTCTCTTGGTTGCAAAGAAAAAAAAAATCATTGTTTTAAAATTGCATTTGTGGATTATTGGTGTTGTGGAATATTTTTCCTTTGTATTTACTCTTCTGTTAATTTTTGATGTTCCTTCTTTGTTCAGATATTTATTGGTGGCTTCTTGATTTGTGAGAAATACTTACATACTAATTAATTCTTTTGATCCCTTGCCCTCAGATGCACCACAATTAAGATGGGGCGTTTTAGATTGTATTTTTATATAGTGGAATCCAACAATATTTTCCTTCATACTTTATATTGAGGCGGTGTCATGTATAATTTTTTTCATTCCAAATGACATAATTAGCACCTGTATTAATTCTTGTGTATTTATTTATTTATTTATTTATTTATTTATTTATTTATTTATTTATTTATTTTTAATGTTTATTTATTTTTGAGAGAAAGAGCATGAGCCAGGGAGGGGCAGAGAGAGAGGGAGATACAAAATTCGAAGCAGGCTCCAGGCACTGAGCTGTCAGCACAGAGCCTGACCCGGGGCTTGAACTCAAGAACCTGTGAGATCATGACCTGAGCAGAAGTTGGACGCTTAACTGACTGAGCCACCCAGGTGCCCCAATTCTTGTGTTTTTAAATTTATATCTTGGGGCGCCTGGTTGGCTCAGTCGGTTAAGCGTCCGACTTCAGCTCAGGTCACGATCTCGCGGTCCGTGAGTTCCAGCCCCGCGTCGGGCTCTGGGCTGATGGCTCGGAGCCTGGAGCCTGTTTCCGATTCTGTGTCTCCCTCTCTCTCTGTCCCTCCCCCATTCATGCTCTGTCTCTCTCTGTCTCAAAAATAAATAAACGTTAAAAAAATTTTATATCTTTTGCTTTTTAAATTTTAGACACAGAAAGCATGAGCAGAGGGAGAGGAACAGAGGAAGAGAATGTTAAGTAGATTCCTCACTGACCAGTGTGGCACTCAATCCCAGGATCCTGGGATCATGACCTCAGGTGAAATCAAGAGTAGGGTGATCGACCAACTGAGCCATCCATGGACTCTAACAAAAGTAGATCTTTAATTCGTGTAGAATTTTGATGCATGATGTGCCATAGGAATTCACTTTTATGTTTTCCTAATGGTTAACAGTTTTCTAAATGATACCGAGTTATTTCTCCACTGATCTGGCATATATTTTCTTTCCTTTTTAAAAATTTTTTTAATGTTTGTTTTTGAGAGACAGAGACAGAGTATGAGTGGGGGAGGGGCAGAGAGGGAAAGAGACACAGAATCCCAAGCAGGCCTCAGGCTCCGAGCTGTCAGCACAGAGCCTGACAGGGATTCGAACCACCCAGTGGTGACATGACCTGAGCCAAAGTCCAACTTCCAACCCACTGATCCACCCAGGTGCCCTAATATTTTATTTTCAATTATGGAATATATTTTATATTTTTCTTACCTTTACCATTGATCTGTTTCTGCTTTGTTTTATTTATTAAGTCTTTGAAGTAATTTTTATATCTGCAATGTTACTTCTCAAATATCACATAGCTATTCTCTCACATATATCCTCCAAATAATCCTTTGAACAATTTTATCAGATATAAAAAAAAACTTACTGATTTTTTTTGTGATTGTATTAAATTCATAGATTACTTTGGGGAGAATTGAGATCTTCACACTATCCCTTTTATCTAAGTACATAGTTTCTCTTGCTGTTCATTCAGTTTTTTTTTTTTTTTCTCTGAATCTCTTAGGAAATGATCACCTATTGATCCTGGAAAAACTTATATTAGAGAAATTCCAGAATGCTATTAGGCAGGACTGCAAAAACTACTATACTATCCCTGAATGAATTACACAAAGGCTAATTCAATCTTGGAAATGTTTACATCTTTTTCTTCAAATAGCAACAAAATGAAAAAAAAAAAAAAAGAAAAACAATGACTGGTAGGATATTGCCAAGTTAAACACTATCTAGACACATATGTATAGTAATCAAATGACTTTTATCACTTGTAATTTTTATCATCTTTTTTCTCTGAATACAATTAGATGAATATGCTGTAATTTTTTTTTTCTTAAAACATAAAACCTATTAGAAAAACAGAAGTCCTGGAAATTCACTGAATTGAAACAGAAGTGCCTGGAAATACGGCAACATTTGATACATAGGGAAAAAAAAACTCAAAAAATGAAAAAAAAATGAACTTAGATGTCTGAAGTAGATGTCTTTGGGTGAATCATGAACCCTTGGTCACCATCTGAGATTAGTACTAGTGTCCAGGAATGCAACTGACTTAGGTGTTTATTATGTTGGAAAAAAATTTTAGGAGACCTGGAATGAAGAACAGGCTAGGAATGTGATTACATGGAGAAATGTTTCTAGATACATCTCAAGGAACATTGGATATATTCCAAGTGCTGATATTGGGAAACTTTTCCTCTTGGAACATGCTATGCAGATAAAACTGATGGAAGTTAAAATAATAGAATTTTATAATTTCTTTTCCTGAGTAAGTTTCTAGCAACAATAATTTGTGATTTTTGGTTGGTAGCATATGAAGACATAACCACAGGTTTTTCACTTATTTTTAATAGAGATGGATTTTTCTGACCCATAACAAACTCCTATTGTATGCTTTATGGCCAAGGACATGAATTATCACTGCCAAAGAAGAAATTAAAGTGATGTCCAAGACATGTAAAGAAGCAATAAAGTGTAACACATACAAAAATACAGTAAAGCAATTAATAGGAACTGCCTTTGAGATGGCCCAGATATTGGACTTAGAAGACTTCAAAGTATATATTATAAATAGGTTAAAAAACTAAAGGAAATTATGTTTAAAAATTTAAATATAGGGTGACAATATCTCCTAAAATAGAAAATGTTCATGAAAGATAGAAATAATTTTTTAAATGGTAAATTTGAAGTTGACACATAAGAATAATTGATATGAAAAAAATCACCAAAGGTATTCAACAGTATTGAGCTGGAAGAAGAAAGAATCAATGAACTTAAAGATAGATATATGAAGATTATGTAATATGAATATAGAGGGGGAAAAAAGGAATGAAGGAAAATGAGTAGTCTCAGAGAAATGCATGACTCTATTAAGTGTATCAACATAAATAATAAGAGTACCTAAAAAGAGAAACAAAAAGAGCAAACATCAATATTTGAAGAAATACTGACTTAAAAGCTTGACAATTTGGTTGAGAAAGATTATTCTAAAGATTCAAAAAGGTCCATGAACTCCAAGTAGTATAAAGATATTAATACACAGACATATTCTAGTCATTTGTTGCTGGACAAATACCGAAACTCTTGGAAGCAATGAAGAGAATTACCACAGACAGTGGAATCCCAATAAAATTAACAACTAATTTATCATGGGAAATAATGGAGGCAGTGAGTAAAAAGGTAGTGAAAGGACATATTTGAAGTGCCAAAGAATTACATATGCAGAAAAGTATTTTTCAAAAATGTAAAATTAAAACAGTTCTGGATAAACAAAACCTTAGAAAATTTGTTAGCAGGTCCACCCTATAAGAAACACTTAAAAGAACTTCTTCAAGCAGAATGCAAATGACATCAAAGAGTAATTTAAATCCTCATGGAAAAGAAAAAAAAAAGCACCACTTAATGTAATTTTGTAGGCAATTGTGAAAGTGAAAGTAAAATTGAATATTTTGATTTCCTCATCTATTGATGATTTAAAGATAATTTGCATTAAATGATGTGTGTGTATGTACATATGTATAATTATCAAGTTTTATGTATGTATAACTTTATTGTTGAACCTGTAGTGCATAGGAATATGTGTAACAATAACAGAACAAATGAAATGGGTGGAAACAAATCTGTAGTGGAGTAAGGAAATGATACTACATGGTAATTTGATTTCACAGGAACCAGTGAAGAGAAATGAAGAGAAACAGAAATGGAGAATTTGTGATAATTTTCTTTCAGCTTAATGAACTTTCTTCAGTATTTTCCTTTATTATAACTTGAGGAGTGATTTAAAGACAAAACATCCTCTCACCTTGTGTTTGAAAATGTCTTCCTTTTGATTTTTTTCAGGTGAGACTTTTGCTAGGTATAGAAATCTATTTTGACAGCTGTTTTTCTTTTTCTATCATCACTTTGAAGATGGCATTCCATTAACATGTGGGTTGTATTTTTTTCTGATGAGATGTCAATCATCTTTGTCATTGTTATTCTACTTTGTATAAAATGTCTTTGCAGTCTGTTTTTATGATTTTTTTAAGTTGGTCTTTGGTAACTTGATTATGGTGAAATACAGTTTTTTTTAAATTTATTTACTTATTTTGAGAGAGCTCAAATGTGAGCTGGGGAGGGGCAGAGGGAGGGAGAGAGAGAGAAAGAGAGAAAGAGAAAGAAAGAAAGAAAGAAAGAAAGAAAGAAAGAAAGAAAGAAAGAAAGAAAGGGAAAGAGAGAGAGAGAAAAAATCCCAAGCAGGCTCTGACAGTGCAGAGCCCAATGTGGGGCTCAAACTCACAAACCTGTGTAATCAGCACCTGAGCCAAAATCAGTAGTCAGACCCTTAACCTACTGAGTCACCCAGTAGCCACTGATGAAATACAGTTTTGTTTGTACTTGTATTACATGAATTCATTGAGCATCTTAAATAACTGGGTTTTTTCAAATTTTTCAAATTTTTATTTTAATTCCAATATATAAACTATAGCATTAGTTTCAGGTGTACAACATAGTGATTGGACAATTTTATACATTACTCAGTACTCATCATAATAAATGTACTCTTAATCTCCATCATTTATTTCACCCATTCCCCATCCTACCTCCCCTTTGATAACCATCACTTTGTTCTCTAAAGTTAAGAGTCTATTTCTTGGTTTGTCTCTCTCTTTTGTTTTCCTTTGCTCTTTTGTTTCTTAAATTCCACATATGAGTGAGATCATAGGGTATTTCTCTTTCTCTGACTTATTTTGCTAAGCTTTATACTCTTTGGCTCCATCCATGTCATTGCAGATGGCAAGATTTCATTCTTTCATATGAATAATATGACATTACATTACATATTATTACATTGCATATATTACATTGTGTATATATATCACATCTTCTGTATTCATCTGTTGATGGATGCTTAGAGTGCTTCAACAATTTGACTGTAAATAATGCTACAGTGAACATAAGGATGCATGCATTCCTTTGAATTAGTGTTTTTGTATTTTGGGGGTATATACCTAGTAGCATGATTATTGAATCTAGGGTTGTTCTATTTTTAACTTTTTGGGGAACCTCCATATTGTTTTCCACAGTGGCTGCACCCGTTTGCAATCCAACAGTGTATGAGAATTCCTTTTTCTCCACATCCTTGCCAACGTTTGTTATTTTTTGTGTTTTTGATGTTAGCCATTTTGACAGGTGTGAGGTGATATCATTGTAGGTCTTTTTTTAAGTTTTTATTTAAATTCCAGTTAGTGAATGTACAGTATAATATTAGTTGCAGATATTTTCATTTTCATTTTTATCTATGTATTTTATTTACTCTTTGATTTCTTAGTTGACCCATTCATTGTTTAATGGCATGTTATTTAACATTCTTGTATTTGTGGTCTTTGCAGATTATTCCTGTGGTTGATTTCTTGTTTCACAGTGTTGTGGTGCATGGCATGACTTTGATCATTTTGAGTTTGTTGAGACTTGCTTTGTGGCCTAATATGTGATTTATCCTGGAGAATGTTCCATGTACCGTGAAAAAGAATGTGTATTCTGCTGTATTAGAATGGAATATTCTGAATATATCTGTGAAATGCAACTGGTTCAGGGTACCATTCAAAGCCAATGTTTCTCTGTTGATTTTCTGTTTGGATGATCTGTCCATTGATGTAAATGGGGTGTTAAAGTCCCTTACTATTACTATATTATTATTGGTAAGTTTCTTTATAGTTGTTACTGTTTTATGTATTAAGATGTTTTCATGTTGGGTTCATAAATATTTACAATTGCTATATATTCTTATGGTATTTTCCCTTTTATTATTATGTAGTGTCTCATTTTGTCTCTTGTTACAGTCTTTTTTTTTTAAGATTTAATGTTTATTTTTGAAAGAGGGAGAGACACAGTGGGAGCAGTGGTGAAGCAGAGAGAGAGGAAGACAGAATCCAAAGCAGGCTCCAGGCTCTGAGTTGTCAACACAGAGCCTGACATGGGGCTCAAAGTCACAAGTTATAAGAACATGACTTGAAACGAAGTCGGATGCTTAACTGACTAAGCCACCCAAATGCCCCTATAGCCTTCGTTGTAAGTAATTTGTCCAAAATAAGTATTGCCACCCTGGCTTTATTTTGACTTTCATTTGCATGATACATGTTTGTTCATATCCTTACTTTTAGTCTGTAGGTATCTTTAGGTCTGAATGAGCCTCTTGTAGGCAACATATAGATGGGTCTTGTGTGTTTTTTTTTTTTTTATCAATTCTGTCACCCTAAATCTTTTAATTGGAGCATTGGGTCCATTTACATTCAAAGTAATTATGATAGATATGCATTTATTGCCATTTTGTTACTTCTGTGGTTTTTGTGATTTTTCTCTGATCCTTCTCTTGATCTCTTCTCTCATAATTAGTTGGCTTTCTTTAGTGATATACTTGGATTCCTTTCTTTTTATTCTTTTATTCTTTGCTTAGGTATTGGTTTTTGATTTGTGGTTACCATTAGGTTTATATATAATATCTCCTGCATATAGCAGTCTGTATTAAGTTGATGGTCACTTAAATTTGAACCCAATTTTTACTCCTCTCCCCCCCTACATTTTAGGTATATAATGTCATATTTTACAATCTTGTATTTTGTGGATCCTTTACTGATTTTTATAGATAAATTTATTTTTACTGCTTTTGTGATTCCTACTTTTCATACTCTCATATATGTTTTTTTCCACTCATTTTGTCCCCTTTAATATATCTTCTATGGCTAATTTAGTGATCATGAATTCCTTTAGTTTTTGCTTGTCTGAGAAAATTTTTATCTGTGAGTCTCTGCTGAATGATAGCTTTGCTAGATACAGTATTCTTGGCTGCATATTTTTTCCCTGCCAGCACTTTGAATATATCATGACACTCCCTTCTGGCCTACAAAGTTTCTGATGAAAAATCAGCTGATAACCTTGTGGAGCTTCCTTTGTATATAAGTGTCTTTTCTCTTGATGCTTTTAAAACGTTTCCTTTATCACTAATGTTTGCCATTTTAATTACTATACATTTTGGTGTGGACCTCCTTGGGTTGATTTTGTTGGGGGATCTCTGTGCATCCTGGATCTGGATTTCTGTTTCCTTGTCCAGGTAAGGGAAGTTTTAAGCTATTATATTGTCAAATGAATTTCCTGACCCTTTTTCTCTCTCTTTCTTCTGGGATCCCTATAATGTTAATGTTATTACACTTGATAGAGTCACTGAGTTCCCTAAGTCTACTCGCAATTTGCATAATGTTTTTTCTCTCACTTGCTCAACTTTATTGCTTTCGATTACTCTGTCTCCCAGATCATTAATTCATTCCTCTGCTTCCTCTGGCCTACTGTTATTCCATCAAGTGTGTTTGTAATTTTATTACTGTGTTTTTCATTGCTGAATGGTTCTTTTTCATCTCTTTATCAAGCGTCGCAAACTGATGTCCTCCATTCCTTTCTCAAGTCCAGTAAGTTCTGTTCTGTTCTTTCATTTGGGACATGTTCCTCTGTCTTTCTGTCTGTTTCTGTATATTAGGAAGGTCAGCTACCTCTCCTGCTCTTGAAGGTATTGTTTTTGTGACGAAGATGTTCTTTAATGCCCTGCGGTGGAGTGTCTTCTGTTCCCCAAGATCTGGCTCTTCAGGGAGTGTCTCCTGTGTTTGTTGCCTGTGCCCTGATGTTGGGTCCTGGATGCTTTTCCTTCAGTTGTCTGCAGAGGTTCTCTTTGCCTCTTGTGAGCATTGTTTGTTGCTGGTTGGGGTGGAGTGTGTTTTAACAAGGGATGTGCTGGTCTGCTTGCAAAATGAGACTTGCTGCCAACACTACCAGAACCAAGGCCCCTCAAAACCCACAGGTTAGAAATGTGGTGTTGCTGGCTTTTGTGCCAGTCTTCTGGGGGGAGGCCTGCTGCGGCACTGGGACAGAAACTAGTGGGACTGGGAAGGACAGGGTCCACCAAACCATGAGAAGTTGGGGTTTAGTGAAAGCAAGGTAGGTAGTCAGTGTGGACTCCCTGCTGTGGTCTTCACACAGGTGACCATTGTTTATACTAGAAGGGAAGTGCTGCTTGCCAGCTCCTTTGTTTCTGAAGGGGTCTTCTTGTGATATCTGTCTCTCTGGGCCATACGCTGAGATGAACAAATCACTCTCCTCCCCCATCTGCTCCCACTGTTTTAGTAAAACTGCTTGTTCCACATTGTATCTGCATGAACCAAGCCCGATTTTAATATTCCAGGCTTTAAATCCCACTGGTTGTAAGAACTCAGGAAACTTGTCCCTACTCATTTGTGAAGGAAAATATTATGAGGATTTGTCTTCCCCTTGTGGGCTTCCTGGTGTGATAATGTGTTTCTTGCCCTTCTTGGCACCACTGGCTCCCCTTTTGACCGAGGCTGGCCATGGTCTCAGTCAGTGCCAGATCGCGTCTCTGTGCTTCCTACCTTCTTTGATGTGGCCTGTTCTGTATCTTTAGTTGTACAGTTTGTTCTGCCAGTCTTTGGGTCATTTTCTGGATATTTCCACCATGAATGTTATCTAGTTGTGTCCATGGGAAGAGGCAGGCTTAGGGTCCTCATATTCTGCTGTCTTCCTAACATGGTTTTTTAATTTTTTAAAAAATACTTCTCTTCTTTTGGGGCTCTGGTTACACAAGTGCTTTCTTGTCCTACATGTCCTTTATGAACTGTTCTTAGAATTTTTAGTTTTTTTTTTTTTCTCTATGTGCTTCAATTTGGGTAATTTCTATTGATCGATTTTAAAATTCATTGACCTTGCTTCTACTGTATTTAGTTTGAAATTAAGCTCCATATCCAATAAATTTTTATTTTTGAAAATTTTCTTTCTAGAATGTTAACTTTGATATTTAGAGATTCCATTTTTCTATTGACATGGATTTTTCCTTATTTTGTCTGTCTTCTCATTTCTTTAACATGTTTATGATGGTAATTTTATTTTTTTAAATGTATATATTTATGGGGGGGAGAGTGAGCACACATCTACAAATGAGGGAGTGGCAGAGAGAGAGAGACAGAGACAGAGAGAGAGACAGAGAGTGAGTGTGGGAGGGATAGAGAAAGGGAAACAGAATTAGAAGAAGGCTCCAGGCTCTGAGCTGTCAGCACACAGCCAAATGCAGGGCTCAAACTCACGAACTATGCGATCATACACTTAACCATCTGAGCCACCCAGACACCCCTATAGTCATTTTTAAATTAAGTATATAATTTACAGTAGTAGAATCCCAAGCAGGCTCTGCACTGTCAGCACAGAGCCCAATGTGAGGCTTGATATCATGAACAGTAAGATCATGAACTGAGCTGAAATCAAGGATTGTAAGCTTAAGCAACTGAGCCACCCAGGCACCCCTGTGATGGTAATTTTAGTCTGTAATCGGCTAACTGCAATATTTAATTTATTTATGGTCTGCTTCTACCGATTTATTTTTCTATTTCTTTCATTTATTGTCATTTTTGCATATGCATGATTGCATATTTAAATGAACCAAAATATTTGGTGTAAAAATAATTTTTCTCTGAGAGGGCACATCCCTTTTTCTGTCAGGCAGCGAGGGTACAGAGTTGATTATTTTGATCCAAATAGGAATTCAGGTGGGTTGCATCTGGGTTGCAGCTTGAGTTTCATTTTATCTCCAATTTCAAATGTCTTAAGTATGAGATCTATTCTGAGTGATTATAGGCACCCTTTACAAGAAATTTAGGATTGAAGCACTGCAATATGTAGAGATTTCCCTCTGATATTTAGACTAGCTCATAGCATCCAATAATGCCATACTCTCAACCGGATTCCTTTGGGGAAGCACTACCTGGACAGAAGAATCAGCACTGAATATGGGAATATAGTAGATTCTAATCTTTTATGCCAGCTCATGCAACTATTAAAAATTCTGTAGTTCCTGCTACTACATCAAAGTTCTTTAATGCATGACTGACCCATTTCTTGCCCATTTATTCTCAAAAGTGGCTAATGCTCACAGAGAGGGAAATAGCCCTAGTATTGGCTCAAAGAAACCTCTTTTCTCTCTAGAAAGGAAGCTAGCTATTTTAGATATTTTATCTACAGTAGTCCCTGAAGTTTTAATCACACACACACGTTTGTGTGTGTGTGTGTGTGTGTGTATGTGTGTGTATGTTTTATCTTTTTAAAATTGGTCCTAGTTGTTAGGGTGGGAATTATTACTTGTACTTCCTAAATGGATGTTCCTTTAATGTCTTAAAAAGTAATTGATATAATGTTGTTTTTATTTTATTTTATTTTATTTATTATTTATTTATTATTTTAATTTATTTTATTTATTTTATTACTAAAAGCATATATTTTACAATTGATGGGTAATATTCACAATAGTCAATAGGGTGTCATGTCATAACAACAGTTAATATTGGTGGAGTTCTTTTGATAGAGCAGGTAATGTTCTAAGTGCTCTATATATGTTACCTAACTTAATCCCCAAGCAATCCTACAGATTAGGTACTATTATTAATCCTATTATACACATGGGAAAACAGTGCCATAGAGCATTAAGGTGACCTCTCAAGGCCACGTACTGTGTAAATATTGAGTCACAATTCAAGTCCAGGCAGTCTTCCTCAGAGCCCTAGTTCTTAGTCACTATACTATATTGTGGTATTGAGTGAACAATTAACATTTTTTTTACAGGGTTATCCTTCACTTTGCTTGTCTCTACATCTTCTCAAGTTATTTGTGTTGTTTAATCTTTTAATTATATAATTCTGTTCCATCCTTCATTCTTTGCTTACACTCTTAAGTTAGCTAGGAATAACTTGTATTTCTTGTTTACCCAGTTGACTTTTCTTTAGAATTCAGCTCAGCTGTCACCTCCTTCAGAAACTTCTACAATTCAGAATTATTCTCTTTATCTACTCTTTCTGAACTGTATGCATATACCTACCTTAGCATTTAACATATTGTATATTATGTATTTATATATGTGTGTCTTACCCATTGGTCCTTAAGATTATTGAGAGTAGGAGCTGGGACTTAGCCATATCTTTCTATTACATGCCTAATGATGTTTGACATGTAATAATCACTGAATATGCATTTACCAAAGTGATTTCAAACTCTGTTTCTAAAACTGATTCTGAAAAGGAATTTCAAAGGTTAAAAGTCTCTGCGGTGTATTGCACTTATCTTGCTACAAAAGTTAAAGCTTAATAATAAAGCTCAAAATAAATGTTGTCATACATTTTGGAAGATCTCCTTGGCTAAAGTTAAAATAGCAAGAAATGTGGTTATTTAAAACTATAAAATTATTCACTTTAATTTTTATCTGTTTTTAATAGTTAAAAGCGAAATTCAAGTCTCCTATTTCAAGTTAAACTACTATTCACTCTTAACTAATAATACCTTTATGTGCCTGACACTTCAGGTGGAATGATTAAATTATGCACCTGTAGAAAGATCTCAAAAAGCAATGACAGGTATTACAAACCTACTATGTTCCTGGGTACTTAAAAAGTACTGTATTTAAAATTTAAGACATTGATTTCAGTTCATTGTTTCTCTTGGATATGACATTCTTCTTTTCCTTTTGATTCACATATGAGGTGTAAATTTTCATTTCCTTCACTTTTCTCTGCTTTTTACTGAATTTATACCATAGAACATTGTATTGTTCAGCTTTATTAGTTACTTTAAGCAAGAAAGTAGAAGTGTAGAACCATTTGTCTTGCTCAAAATGGAAAATACTTGGAAAGGACATTTTCTTTAAAAAGTACAGTCAACAGTGGGCTGCACATAGAGAGATTAAGGCAGAGCACAAAATCCTTAAAGCTACTCTTTCCATTCTTTGCATATAGACTATGTCTTGCTGCATTGAATGAGTGGAAGATATTTTCCTCCACTGTTATTTAAAGCTGAAGTCGTCAAACAGAAATTTAGGGTAAGCAACCCCAAATAACTTCTTTAGCTCTTGTAAAGTTGTTTATGCTTGCAGGCCTTTTGGATTCTTTTTATGTTCTACTATGGAATTTATTTAGCACCCAACTATAAAAACTGCTGAGAATGCTGGTCCTAAGAAGGAAGAAACAGAAGGCTTAGTTTTGACCCCTCAGGGTCTATAATTTCTGGTTCGGTGAAGGACTGTTATGCCATTCTTTGAAATTACTTTCTACTCTCTGTTTCTTTCTAATGTAGGTTTTTGTTTTGTTTTTTTGTTGTTTTTTTAGAGGTCTAGGATGGAAGAACATAGCCAAAAGGCATATGAGTGTTATCTTCCAAAAACTGCTAGATGTGCTTTTTTTAATTATTATTATGGGACAGAAAACAGACGTGGAACCATGATTTGACAAGCATTTCCTTGAATGAAGGTGTCCAGGATGGGAGGAAATATTTTTCAAATGTCTTGGGCAATATTATCACTCCTCTTCACAAGAGATTGTAGTATTTTTGGTTAGAGACGTTTTATTTCATCTCCTAAAATGAATTGTTGCCTCAATGAAACTCAGTCTTGTGACTTGGATTTTAACATAACAGGAAAAGATTTGTCTGATGATGCATTTCCCTTGGTAGTCCGTGTCCTCTCCTCCCCTCTCCAGGAACAGCAGGAACACCCATTCTCATGGTTTGCCTTCAAGTTTGAATCTGAAAATTAGCCCCCCTCCCAAATCGTGTCTGAATTCAGTGATCATAATTTTTTCTCCTCCTTACCAGGAGCCCTTATGGGTAGAATATGGGCCAAGGTAGTTTTGTCTTTTCTTTTTCATTTCAGCCAGTCATAACTACCTATACTCCTGTACTCCATAATAAGTTTTCATTCTCATTGAGCACATAATAAAAAAAGATATGGTGATATCCAATTTCTTCTTGCCTCCAACTTAAACCTCTTTATACATGTCTGGAACTTACATATAAGGGAGAAAAGAGAATCAGACTCTGTGTGTGTGTGTGTGTGTATGTGTGTGTGTGTGTGTATGTGTATGTGTGTGTGTGTATGAGAGTGTATTTATATGTATGCATCTTACATTTATATACTCATTCATTCTTTTAATAAAAAATCAGTGCTCATTATTTAGTGATAAATTTGACCTTAAAATATCACTTTGTAAGCTATGTGTAGATGAGGGGGCCAGTTAAACTCCACGAAACTTTTTATTTAATTTGTTAAGCTTGTTTATTTCAAGAGAGAGAGAGTAGAAGGGGCAGTGAGAGAGGGAGAGAGAGAATCTGAAGCCTGCTCTGCTCTGTCAGCACAGAGCCCAACACGGGATTTGATCCCGAAAACTGTGAAATGACCTGAGCCGAAATCAAGAGTCAGGTGCTTAACTGACTGAGCCATCCAGGTACCCATCCATGAGACTTTTTATATGAAAAATGGGGACACTCATACTTGTGGGGTTGCAATAAGGAGCGACTGATACATAAAATATATAATATACAAAATGTGTGTCACATTATAGGATCCCCAAAAGTGGTAGTTATTATATCAACTACCCTGCTATTCCTACTTTGTAGTCACTAGAGTAGGTTCTCAGACACAGAAGCAAAACCTAACCCCTTTATCAAAAGTGTTGAAGTCTACTGAGGAAGACTTAAAAGAGCATCAAAACCCAAAATATTATATACCAAGTCCTATTAAAAATATTAAACAGGTGCACCTTCAAATCAAGTGGAGCAAAGCAAGCACCTGGTGGGCAATGGTTGGCAAAAGAATTTTTATCTTTACTGATTTAATTAAACTCATAACTAGCCAGGGGATTTTTGTCTCAGCTATTCAATATTTTTAATTTGTTAACATTTTTTATTGTTTAATGTACTTGTTTCTATTTAGAGTTTATATATTTGTGTAAAGCTAAGCATAGGGAGTGGTTCTGCCTTTGCATGTGAATATCAAAAGAAAGTAGCCAACACCACTGAACTCAGGTTGTCTTGTCCTGGAATCAGAAGGAAGGTTCATACCAGCAGATGATCTTTCAGAATACAGTCACATGTGCTGGGACACAAGTGTTGGCGTGTACTTTTTTATAGAGTGAATGTCATTCAGCTTTATCCAAATGAATTTCAGACATTTAGAGATCAATATTTTCCTGCTATCCCTATAATATTGAGGCCATTTCCCCAGTTTGGAAGCTTAAACATAGTAGTTTAATATTAAAGTTGCTTTAAGACACAGTGGAGCAATTGACAGAGAACTCCGCCTTCTAAGGTAGAGGAGTGAAGGTGATCTGGACCACAGTAAACTCTAGTAACCCTAAAGGTTTGTGGGATCCTGGGTCAGCAGCTGGAATTAGGAAAAGGATGCAGCATACATATTTACTTTCTCCATTCTTCTGATGGGTCTGACAAAGCTTACAATGTATATGTTTCTCAGGAAATCACCCTTTTATGCTTTTTGAGAGAGAATTTTAAGTTAGGATAGTATGAGCCTTTGACTGATACAGAGAGAGGAGAAATCCGATACTCTTCTTTTTTATTACTAAATATAAGTGAGAGTAACTGAGCATGGATAGGAAATTAAATACTTAGAAATAGACATAAAACAACAAGAAATCCATGAAAAAATACAAAGAATACAAGCAAGGATAAAAAAAAAAACAGGAGTACTGAGGAATCAAAAATTGAAAAGAGACGAGAAAGCAAAATTGAATATATGAAACCAAATATTGACATCAATACAATGTGTTTAAAGAAACAAAGTCTCGGTTGAAATAGTTTTATTATAGCTCCCTTCTTTGTTTTTCTCTCTTAGTTTCTAGTTAGGAAAACCCCTACTGTTTTGCTCCTTATTTGCTTACTATTTTTCATAGCTAGGGAAACAGGGAGAGAAAGGAAAGTCTCCCAAGGAGAGGCATCCATGAGGGGCTGAGCCAGAACTTTGACCCAGATGTACCTGGGTCTGTCACACCACCTGTCCCCTCTCAGATGTAGTTGTGTGTGTGTGTTTTAACAAAAAATGTAGCAAATTAAATGTACAGATTTAAAATGTTTCTTATCTCGAATCTTTATACTATAACCTCCTTGGTATTCTGTCTTGAGCTAAATATTCGTCTCACTTTGCTGGTTTCCTCTGATGCTGGAGTTCACTTAAGGTTCAATTTTAGGAAGTTGGATTTTTAATAAGATTCCTTTAAATGGTTTCCATATTTAGCCAATCTTGCAGTTCTCAACAGTACATGGAACAGCAAATAGCGAGCTTAAGAAAAAAAAGAGCTTCTTTAACTACTAGATGAAACCAAAATTTGGGCTCTCTGACTTCTAAGATTTGGAAGCAGTGTTGGCATTCTAAATTTATCAATAGCCAAAACAGCATTTTTCATAAAGAACTTCTTTATTTTCCTTATGATAGAAATGTTTCTTAGGTTTCTGAGAGTGGTCCTTTCCCTCTAAGTGTTTTCAGCTTGATGGCTCTTTTCTGAAGTACGTTAATTTGAGTCCCATGCTGCTACTGCATGTTAACTTATATATATGAAGAAAGATGTCAAATACGGAATAAGTCATTTTTGACCCTGTTTTAAAAAGACAGATCTGATTTCAGTTTTTAAAACCACAGTATGCAAGGCCATCCTCGTCTTTCTCTAATGAATACTGAAAGTTATGGACTCATTTTTCCTTAGATTGTTATTGGATTCTTAAGTCCTGCAACTCCTGATGGTGGGAAAGGAAGAAGGGTAGAGGGAGGAAGGAGAGCAGGAAGTGGAAGGGTGGTAGACAATGTTTTGTGATTTATGAAATTTTTATGAAAAATGTTCTCTTTGCTTACTGCATAGTGTTACTATTATTATCATTTGGTGTGCCTGAGGCATGGGCCACACACATCATTTCCCTAAAAATAATTCTATAGCCTGTCTGGGTGTCATTATGGTGTTTGTTTCATAACAACTGCATATGAATCTTTATTAAAATTCAAGTAGGCTGAGACTTTCAGCCAACAGTGGAGCCTGTATGTCTTTAGGAAGGCGCTGGCAGGATGAGAGTAGGGTGTGTCGAAAACTAGGCAAAATGCAAAGAATCTCAGGCCCACAGACTGAAAGAGACAGGATGAGACCACTGAAATGTGTTCTGTCCGACAAGATTTTTGATACTTCGTTCACTCCTGGAATGAGCGGGAGTAGACTGCTGAACTAAACAACCTAGCAGAGAGGCATGCTGCTGCTCACCTTACTGACTGACCCAGGGGAGTGAAAGCCGAAATGTCAGGGGCTTTTCTTAAGAAGATTTCTAAAAGCACAAAGGCAACAGCACAGGATATTTCATAGATATATCCTGAAATTTTAGGGTTTAGATGGTGGTATAACAGTCTTGATAATTGCATTTCTTCTTTCATATATTGAGATACAACCTATGTCCTGAAACAAAATCTCCATGAAAATCCAGGGAATATCAAGTGTAAAGTTGACAGATTTAATCTTTAGATTAACTTATTTTTTTACAGGTCTTTTTTTTTTTTTCTGAATTAAAATACTCCTTTAAAAAAGACTATGAAGGGACACCTGCGTGGCTCAGTCAGTTGAGTGTCCGACTTTGATCTCAGTTCATGTCATGATCCCGCAGTTGTGGGATCAAGCCCCACATTGAGCCCCGTGCTGGGCATGGAGCCTGCTTTAGATTCTCTCTCTCCTTGTCCCTCTGCCCCTCCCCAGCTTGCGTGCATGTATGCTGACTTGCTCACTCTCCTCTCCTCTCTCTCTCTCTCAAAGAAAGAAAGAAAGAAAGAAAGAAAGAAAGAAAGAAAGAAAGAAAGAAAGACTATGAACACTGTGTATGTCCATACATAGGACTGGTCATGAGCAAAAAATAACTAGTTGTAGAATTAAGGTTAAATAAAAGAGGAGATATATTTGGCATTTTATGCCATTAATTAATTACAATAGAGCTTATTTATTTAACATGTGGGAGAATGTAGATAACAAATGCAAAAAAAAAAAAAAAAAACTGAGCTATTTCCCATGATCATGTTGGAGTGATAGCATTAGTAGTATTTCATTGGGGCTTTTGGGCTTGTAGGGTTAGATAAGGCCAATGAGTAATTATGGAATTATTTTTCTCATAGACTTAATGGATGATAAACTGTCCGTTTTCACATGTATGAAGACTTCTGAGTTTTGCTTTTTGTCTTGAACTTGCCTTTTTATGGACATGGATTTCCGCAGCCAAATAACTTTCCTTAGGACTTGGTCTATACTGCTTAATTACATTCCAGCAACTTATTAGAAGTCTGCTTCTGATCTGATCCTGTTTGTGTGGTGGCAAACCTGCGGTGATTGTACCTATTTATTTTTTCATCTAAAATGGATAGTTACTAATCCTCCTAACATTTTAAGTGTCCTCATATTGTGTCTACTTTTGGATCTTTTTTCACTGATATAGCTTGTCATTAATTGGTCTTTTTAATATGAATGCTCTCATTTTTAACATTTATGGAGATATAATGTATATACATAAAGCTCACCTATGTCAAGTGTCCAATTCAATCATTTTAAATGTATTTACAAAGTTGTGCAATAATCATCTTTATCTAATTTTGGAATATTTTTGTCTTCCCTTGTACCTATTACTAGTCATTCTTTGTCTACACCCATGCCCTGGCCCTAGCCTTAGGCAACTGGTAATCCACATCTATATCTATAGATTTGCCTTTCCTGCATATTTCCTATAAAAAAAAAGGTCATGTAATATGTAGTCTTTTGTAACTGCCTCCTGTCATTTTTCATAATGTTTTTGAGATTCATCCATGCTATAGCGTGTATTGATACTTCATTTATTTTTACTGCTGAAGAATATTCCATTGTAGGGGTAATCCCACATTTCATCTATCCATCTTTCCATTGATGAGTATTTTGGGTTTTTTCCCCACCTTTTGGCTTTTATGAATAGTGCTGCAGTGAACATTTGTGTATAAGGTTTGCATGGATATGTTTTTAGGTCTCTTGAGTATTTACCCAGGATTACATTGCTGTGTTACATGGTAAATTTATACATAACCTTTTGCGGAAGTTCAGACTATTTTCCAAAGTGAATGCACAATTTTACATATCACTAGCAGACAGGGTTCAAATTTCCCCATGTCCTTGCCAACACTGGTTATTCATCTTTTTGATTATAGCCATCATAGTTGGTGTGAAGTGGTTATTCACGTGATTTTGGCTTCTGTTTCTTTAAGGACCAATGATGTTGATCGTATTTTTATGTGTTTGTTAGCCATTCATATGTCTTCTTGGAGAAATATCTGTTCAAATCTTTTGCCCCTTTTTATTGGGTCATTTGTGTTTTTATTATTGAGTTCCAAATTCTTTATATATTCTGGAAACAAGTCCCTTACAAAACACATGGTTTGTGCTTGCTTTCTCCTATTCTGTGAGCTGTCTTTCCACTCTCTTAATGGTGTCTTTTGACAAAATTTTTAATTTTGATGAAGTTTACTGTTTCAGTCTACTTTATTGTTATTTTTGGTGTTGTATCTAAGAAATTGTTGTGTAACTCAAGATCATATAGGTGCTCCTATGTTTCATCTGAAAGTTGTATACTTTGTGTGTGTGTATATATATGTGTGTGTTGTAATATACATAAACTATGAAAGTGACTATTTTAACCATTTTAAAAGTAAGACAGTGACATTAGTTACATTCACAACGTTGTGCAACTATCACCACTATCTAGTTCTAGAACATTTTTATCACCTCAAATGAGAACGCCCTGTTCATTAGATAGTAACTCCTCCATGACCTTCTCCCACTGCAACCACATACATACTTTTGTCTCTGTAGATCTGCCTATTCTAGATATTTGGTATAAGTGGAATCATACAAGATGAGGCATTTGTGTCTAACTTCTTTCATACAGAGTAATGTTTTCAAGATTCATCCATATTGCAGCGTATATCAGTATCTCATTCCTTTTTATGTGTGAATAATATTCCATTGTATGGTGTTTTTTTAAATTTATTTTTAAATTTAATTCTAAGTTATTTAGCATATAGTGCAACAATAATTTCAAGAGTAGATTTCTTAATGCCCCTTACGCAATTAGCCCCTCCCCCCTCCCAAAATCCCTCCAGCAACCCTCTGTTCATTCCGTATATTTGAGAGTCTCTTATATTTTGTCCCACTCCCTTTTTTTTATATTATTTTTGCTTCCTTTCCATTATGATCATCTGTTTTGTATCTTAAATTCCTCATATGAGTGAAGTCATATGATTTGTCTTTCTCTAATTTTGCTTAGCATGATACCCTCCAGTTGCATCCATGTAGTTGCAAATGGTAAGATTTCATTCTTTTTGATTGCTGAGTAATACTCCGTTTATGTGTGTGTATGTGTGTGTGTATACCACATCTTCTTTATCCATTCATCCATCGATGGACATTTAGGCTCTTTCCATACTTTGGCTATTGTTGATAGTGCTGCTATAAACATGGGGGTGCATGTGTCCCATTGAAACAGCACACCTGTATCTCATGGATAAATGCCTAGTAGTGCAATTGCTGGGTAGTAGGGTAGTTCTATTTTTAGTTTTTTGAGGAACCTCCATACTGTTTTCCAGAGTGGCTGCACCAGTTTGTTTTCCCACAGCAGTGCCAAAGAGATCCTCTTTCTCCGCATCCTCACCAACATCTGTTGTTGCCTGAGTTGTTAATGTTAGCTATTCTGACAGGTGTGAGGTGGTATCTTATTGTGGTTTTGATTTGTATTTCCTGGATGATGAGTGATGTTGAGCATTTTTTCATGTGTCGGTTGGCAATCTGAATGTCTTCTTTGGGGAAGTGTCTCTTCATGTCTTTTGCCCATTTCTTCACTGGATTCTTTGTTTTTTGGGTGCTAAATTTGATAAGTTCTTTATAGACTTTAGGTACTAACCCTTTTTCTGATATATTGTTTGCAAATATCTTCTCCCATTCCGCCGGTTGCCTTTTAGTTTTGCTGATTGTTTCCTTCACTGTGAAGAAGCTTTTTATTTTGATGAGGTCCTAATAGTTCATTTTTGCTTTTGTTTCTCTTATCTCTGGAGATGTGTTGAGTAAGATGTTGCTGTGGCCAAGATCAAAGAGGTCTTTGCCTGCTTTCTCCTTGAGGATTTTGATGGCTTCCTCTCTTCCGTGTAGGTCTTTCATCCATTTTGAGTTTATTTTTGTGTAGGGTGTAAGAAAGTGGTCCAGTTCATTTTTCTGCATGCCACTGTCCAGTTTTCCCATCTCCACTTGGTGAAGAGACTGTTTCTATTCCATTGGATATTCTTTCCTGCTTTTTCAAAGATTAGTTGGCCATATTTTTGTGGGTCTATTTCTGGGTTCCCTGTTCTGTTCCATTGATCTGAGTGCCTGTTTTTGTGCCAGTACCCTACTGTCCTAATGATTACAGCTTTTTAATACAGCTTCAAGTCTGGGATTGTGATGCTTCCAGCTTTGGTTTTCTTTTTCAAGATTGCTTTGGCTATTTGGGGTCTTTTCTGGTTCCACACAAATTCTATCATATTTTGTGTTTGAAAGCAAATATAGTAATATACAGGAGTTTAAATCTCCATTCTATTTTTGAATGAAAAGGATAATTATAAACTTATGAAATATTGTATTTTAAATAATAAGCTACTTACATCTTTTTGCTACTAAATATAATATTTTAAATAATAAATTACTTATACCTCTCGGTACTAATGTATCTGTACAATATCTACTAAAACACTTAAATATCTCTTGCTACTGTATCTCTTTACTACTAAAGAGGCCCAGAAGTAATAATAAACTCAGTAGCATCTCTCATCCTTACATTGTGATCTGGTAATATTATTTTCTACTAAGAGAAATCAAGATGTGTCAAAAAAAAAGATGATTCCATGTCTCTGGTAGGAAATGTGCAAGATTAATTTGGATCTCCTTTCATACTAGAAAGAATGAACGTATCTAAGACTACTCGCCATAGCAAAGAAGCACAAGAGCTAACCACAGGAAGAGGCTTCCACTGGCCAAAAATCGGATAATTAACTCTGTAAAAATATTAATGGCAATAGATTGAAGCTCATAACATATGTTTTAATTTATTAATTTAATTTTTAAAATGAGTAATGGGTTACTTCAGAAGAAGAGAACCATTACCTTAAAAATAAGTAAATAGAGATAAAGAATCAAACATGTATTTTTCCAAGTGGTAGGTAAGGAGAAGTATTTCTTTATAAGATATGTTCCAATTCATAGGTCAGAAAATGATAGAATTCATCTGTCACCATTTTTCAAACTTCAGTGAATTATATATCTGTGTGTTAGTATCGATGGATGGTAACATCATATTCCTGCTGGTCTAAGGATGCAACACTCCTCACAGACGTGACAAAAGACCAAAAGAGTCCAACCAAGCTTCTATAACCAACTTCTGGTTTACAGGAAACAAAGAGAATAGAGGCACATGCTTAACTATACCAGGAGCATGCAAGATCTAAACTATGGAACACTCAATAGGTGAAGTGGCCTGGGTCTTTAAGAGATCAGTCTAAGGAAATAATGGGCTGGAGGAGAAAACTACAAATATAAAGAAACTGAAAAATAATATAAAAATTTTAAGATAGTGCAAAAATTTGTCTGGGAAACTAATATATTTAAAATTCTTTAGATAATTGTAATATGAGTTGAAGTTGGCAACTATTGGGTTAGAAACTCAGCTGAAGGAAAGGCTAGTTGTCTGCGTTATGCTCTGGAAGTATGTTGGCTTTAGGAAACCATGGTCATGCAGGAAAAATGCTGAGTTGTGTGCTGGAGCATTTCAGCATTAATATGGAAGCTGATGTTGACAGGCCATCAGAAGTTAAATAGGAGAAGTGGGAGATGTAACTACTACCCCTGAGAAAGTTAAAGAGGTAATTAAGATCCTGCCAGGCTAAACATCCAGAGATGTTTTGATGCCAGACTATTTTGAAGGTTGAAGATGAAGTGTCTGGCAAGACTAGAGTATAAATTATTTGAGCGACATTAAATACTTTCAAAATTAAATATTAGTGGAAATGTTACCAAATTGTCCTTTAACATTTCTTTATAAAATTGCTTTATTAGATAGATGGCTAAGAAGTATGGTGCAGTGTGAGATGCTGTGTAACTGATGGCTCTGGGTTCAAGTCTTGGTAGTACTATTTATTAACTTTGTAACTATGCTCAACTGAGCTCCCAAGTCTCAATTTCACTGTATGCAAAATAGGCATATCTTAGAGAATTATGAAGAATAAGTGATATTTATGTGAAAACTCCTACCCTTGGTTTTAAGTATGTTTTAAATATTTAATTTCAGTGTGAACTATTTAAAACTTTTTTAAAAATAACAAAAACATTAACAGATACAGCATGTCTAAAATTACATTTAAGAAATCTTAACATTGTGTGTTTAAAAAAGTAGCACAAGTATCAAAAGCACCTGCATCCCTTTCTACTTTTTCTTTAATCAAGGTATTACTCCAAAATATATATAAATATATATTTATATATGTTTATATTGTATACATTTATTTATATAAATTTATATCATATATATTATATATATTTACATTATATATATTATATATATATTGTTTATTTATTTTTTTAAACAGTTGTTTGGATATATGATTCCCCTGCCCTATGATCCATCTATTGAAAGTGTACATTCAATGCTTTTTAGTCTACTCAGAGGATATACAACCATTGTAACCATTATTATAAAAAATTTAAAACATGTTTGGGTCACTAAAAAGACACTGGATCCACTAGGGGCCACTCTCCATTCCTCTGCAGTATCACCAGCCCTTGGCAACAAATGATCTATTTTCTGTCTCCATAGATTTGCCTATTCTGGACATTTTATAGAAGTGAAATCATATATCTCATGGTCTTTTGTGACTGGCTGCATTTATTTAGTATAATGCTTTCAAATGTTCATCCACGTTGTGGTACTTTGTTTCTTTTTACCTCCAAATAATAACTGCACTGTATGGATAAACCATTTTTTATTTTGCCTTTTATCACTTTGTGGACATTTGGGTCATATCCCACTTTTTTGGCAGTTAAGAAAAATTTTATAAATATACACATGCATGTTTTTGTTTAATATGTTTTATTTATCTCTTGTGTATATTCCTAGAAATGCAGTTGTGCTTATCATATTAGAACTCATTCTTTACTATTTTGAGGAATTACCTGTTGTCCAAATGACTGTACCACGTTTTATTTCTACCAAGAATGTTTGAGGGTTCCAATTTCTCCTCATCCTAGTGAGTGTGAAGTATTACTTCATGTAGTTTTAATTTGCATTTCTCGAATGACTAATAATGTTGAGCATCCTTTCATGTGTTTAGTCCCCACATACATAACTTCTTTGGAGAAATGCCTATCAGATCTATTATTATACACTTTAAAATTGGGTTGTTTACTTATTGATTGATGAGTTATGAATGTTCTTTATGTATCCTGGACAGGAGTTACTTAATACATGATTTGCAAAAAAATTCTCCAATTCTGAATCATATGCATTGTAAATTTATATATATATATAAAATATAAAAATATATTATGATTTGTATATAGATAATATATTTCAATATTTTATATGTATGCAAATATTTATATGATACTTATATAATTATGTACCTCATTTATATAAAAATATACATATGTATATTCTGTATATGTTAATATTTACACATGTGACATTATTAATACTATGTAATTTGTTTTTTTTTTTCTTTTTTTTTCCTTCCCCTCCCCCATGGGTTTCTGTTAAGTTTCTCAGGATCCACATAAGAGTGAAAACATATGGTATCTGTCTTTCTCTGTATGGCTTATTTCACTTAGCATCACACTCTCCAGTTCCATCCATGTTGCTACAAGGGTCATATTTCATTCTTTCTCATTGCCACGTAGTACTCCATTGTGTATATAAATCACAGTTTCTTTATCCATTCATCAGTTGATAGACATTTAGGCTCTTTCCATAATTTGGCTATTGTTGAGAGTGCTGCTATAAACATTGGGGTACAAGTGCCCCTATGTGTCAGTACTCCTGTATCCCTTGGATAAATTCCTAGCAGTGCTATTGCTGGGTCATAGGGTAGGTCTATTTTTAATTTTCTGAGGAACCTCCACACTGTTTTCCAGAGTGGCTAGAGTGGAAGAGAGTCAAAGCATAAGAGACTCTTAAAAACTGAGAACAAACTGAGGGTTGATGGGGGGTGGGAGGGAGGGTAGGGTGGGTGATGGGTATTGAGGAGGGCACCTTTTGGGATGAGCACTGGGTGTTGTGTGGAAACCAATTTGACAATAAACTTCATATATTGAAAAAAAATACTATGTAATTTGGTACTTTGCTTGGCTTTACTCAACATTATGTATATTGACATATGTCCTGACTGTCTAGTATAGTTCCTTCTCCAGTTAATTAATTAAAAATGCTGACTAGTATTCTATTGCAAGAATAAATCATAGTTTAAGGTTATGTTTTATTTTTCCTGTATATTCCCTTTCAGTCAATTATATTTAAGAGGAGATGAGATGTTCTCAACACATGGTTCTGTCATTCTTAACAACCATTACAAGTTTTGTTGTTTAGGTATTGTCAGGTAGCACTTCTCCAAAAATTGAAGACTTTATAATGTCTAGGCACAATTACTCAATACAAAGAGTAGTCTAGAAATTTATCTTTAGTAATCATAATTTATACAGTAACTCTTCACTTCTATTGACATAAATGCATATATTTTCATTCTTTCAGTTGAGACAGTCATGTTAGTTAAGCTTACTGATAGAAGAGGAAAGATGTTTGGAAATTGAAAACTGTCTGAGAATCATTCGTGAAATAAAAATAAGAATCAACTGCCAAAAAAAAAAAAAAAAACTTTGTAAAGTGAACCTTGGGAAATAAAGATCGTTGAGGACATTGAGAAATAGTGCTGAATACTGCAAGGTGTCAAAGACCTTGACAGATCTTTGTGCCAGACACTGATTTAAAAAGGTATGCATCCACATCCGTCAGACATTCTGTGTGAGAAAAATCACTATCCATGCTTCAGAGAGCTTCACACATTCTATTCGGAGAATGCTTTGGTTCTGAGGAGGCTATACTTTTTGACTTAGTGAAGTAGAGGAATGGAAGGAGAACTGTAAAAAGAGTCTTTCAAATTTTATTGTTTTTGTTACTATTATTTTTTAGCTTCTAAATTTCTTCCATCTTTGGGATGTTGTGTCACATTGGTTGTCAGTAGTGTGTATGTGTCTTTTCCACGGGTGAGTTCATTCACTCATCACTTAGCATAGAGCTACAACTCTCATCTGTTTCCTCATGTTTCAGGTTGTGGATATTTCTTGACATGAGGTGAGGTATCTTCTTGTTACTCTTTGAATTTTTATTTCTTCAATTGAATTTTCATTATTCTTGACAGATTAATAATTTTCTTAAAAAACAATTCACTTTTGTGCCTTCTCTCCTTAGACATATTTAATAATTCCATTTCTTGGAGTGCCTGGGTGGCTCGGTCAGTTGAGCATCACACTTTGGTTCAGGTCATGATCTTGTGTTTTGGGAGTTCACTCTGTGCTGACAGCTCAGAACCTGCAGCCAGCTTCCGATTATGTGTCTCTCACTCTCCCTGACCCCACTGGTCGCACCCTCTCTCTCTCTCAAAAATAAACACTAAAAAAATAAAAATAATAATTCTGTTTCTTACTATAGCATAGTGTAGCAGTTAAGAGCTTGGCCTCTTAAGTCAGCTATGATGTGCTTCAAAATAATATGGACTTGGAGAGAAATGGGTATAAGTATCAATATATAGGAGTATAAAGTGGTTTACTAGAGTATTCTTTAAAAAGTAAATTTGAAGTTTTCTGTAACAAAAATTTAAAAATAAGTGAGTATATTATACTCTAGGTAGAATAAGTTTTTAAACCTGAGTTATATAGTAAATGTGGAAAAGATAAAATCTTATATGGGATATTTAGAAATTCATAATTTATAGAACTATATTTATATAAATCTAGCTAAGGAACATTATAAATTACCTGCAGTAATCTCTTGGGAAATGTATAAAAAATCTATGTATTTTTACATACATATGTAAGCTTCTTTCTCATTCTATGAGATTTCTTGTAATGAACATTCCAGGCTTTGGGATCAAACCAAATTAACCATGGTATCTTGGTTAATATTATAGAACAGCACAGTCCAAAATGAGCCCGTGGCCACATGAAAGTATTTACGTTTATATTAATTAAAAATAAACAACAATTCAAATTCAGTTTCTCAGTCTTAGTAGTCACATTTCAAATATTCAACAGTCATATGTGGTTAGCAACTGCATTACAGTCGTTCATGATAGAACTTTTATCACAGCAGAAAGTTCTATTGGATGATGATACCTTAGAATATTATCTATGTTTGGAGTCAACCATTTGTTGTCTCTGCCTCTGCATCAATCTATTTTAGTTGTTTTGGTCAAGAAGGAAAGTTTTTCCCCTTAAGAGTCTGATATAGTACCAGTCTTCTAAGCGTGTTCAGATGCTATTTCCCATTTATAACCAAAGATTTCCTCTTGCCTTGGGCTAGACAATTCACGAAGGGACCAGAGATGACAGAAATACAAACAGTATAGGATTAGTAGAATTAAAGTGTCGAAAATTCCTGACAACTGAGTGGAAACATGAAAGCGTTTGGAGCAAATATACAAAAAGTATACCATATTTGTGAACAGGAGCTAGTGTCATTAAAAAAAAAAAAAAGGCTTGGGCAGATGTTTTATTCTCATAAGAGCAAAAAGTACTTAGTGTAATAGAAGACAACATTACATCGGGCCACACTTTTACATAGTGATTTAATTAAAAATTTTTTTTAAATGTTTATTTGTTCTTGAGAGAGTGAGACAGAGCACAAGTGAGGGAGGGACCGAGAGAGAGAGGGAGACTCAGAATATGAAGCAGGCTCCAGGCACTGCACTGTCAGCACGGAGCCTGACGAGGGGCTCAAACTCACAAACCACGAGATCATGACCTGAGCCGAAGCCGGATGCTTAGCTGACAGACCTACCCAGGCACCCCCTTTTAAAAAAATTTTTTTAATGTTTATTTTTGAGAGAAAGAGTGAGACAGAGCACAAGTAGGAGAGGGGCTGAGAGAAACAGGGAGACACAGAATATGAAGCAGCCTCCAGGCTCTGAGCTGTCAGCACAGAACCTGCATACTGATTTAATTTAATACAAAAAGGAATCAAGTCTATCTTTTGGTTAACTTCACCATATAGACATGTCTTTGTTCTTTATATATATATTTTTTTCATTTTTTAAATTCAACTTATTTAAACTAAAAAAAAAAATTCACCCATTTCTCCCACTCCACACCCCATACCTCTAGCAACCACCCAGAGCTGTTCTCTTTATGAGCTTATTTAATACATATACATATATGTACACTATATTACTGTATTATTATACATATTATTACATATTTACTATGTTGTATATTATATACTATACTATATTAAAGTATATATTGTATATTTTATACTTATAGTACATATATATTATTAATTAGCTTTGCATAATACCCACAAGGTCCATCCATGTTTTCGCAAGTGGCAAGATTTCATTCTTTTTTTGTGGCTAAATAGTATTTTATTGTGTGTGTGTGTGTGTACTCATTATTTGATGGACACTTAGGTTGTTTCCATATCTTGGCTGTTGTAAATAATGCTGCAGTGAACGTGGGCATGCATGTGTCTTTTCAAATTAATGTTTTCATTTTCTTGAATAAATACCCAGAAGTAGAGGGGCGCCTGGGTGACTCAATTGGTTAAGCGTCTGACTTCAGCTCAGGTCATGATCTCGTGGTTCGTGAGTTTGAGCCCCATGTGGGGCTCTGTGCTGACAGCTCAGAGCCTGGAGCCTGCTTTGGATACTGTCTCCCTCTCTCTCTGACCCTTTCCCACTCGCACTCTTTCTCTCTCTCTCTCCCTGTCAGAAATAAATAAACATTAAAAAAATTACCCAGAAAAAGAACTGCTGGATTATATTACAGTTTTATTTTTAATTTTTTGATGAACCTCCATGTCCTCTTCCATAGTGGCTGTTAAAATTTATATTCCCACCAACAGGGCTTAACAGTTTGCTTTTCTCTACATTCTTGCCAACACTGGTTTACTTCCAGTCTTTTTGATAATAACCGTTTTACAGGTGTGAGGTCATGTCTCCTTGTGGTTTTTATTTGAATTTCTCTGATGATTAATGATGTAGAGCATCTTTTCATGTACTTGTTGGCTATCTGTGTAACTACTTTGAGTCTTTGGCCTATGTTGTAATCACATGGTTTTCCGCTGTTGCATTGTTTGAGTTCTGTATATATTTTGGATATTAGTCACTTATCAGATACATAATTTACAGATATTTTCTTCCATTCACAGGGTGCCTGGGTGACTCAGTTGGTTAAGCATCTGACTCTTGATTTCGGTTCAGGTCCTGATCTCATGGTTTGTGAGACAAAGCTCTGCATCAGGCTCTGTACTGTCAGCACAGAACCTGCTTGGGCTTCTCTCTCTCTCTTTCTCTCTCTCTCTCTGCCCCTCCCCCATTCTCCCTCACTGTTTCTCTTTTTCTAAGATAAATAAATAATTTTAAAAAACCAAACATTTTCTTTCATTCCGTAGGTTGATGCTTCATTCTGTTTTTTGTTTTGTTTTGTTTTGTGTTTTGGGGGTGAGGCTTTGTTTTTTGCCATGCAGAAGCTTTTTAGTTTCCTATAGTCCCACTCCTTTATTTGCTTTTCTTGCTTTTGGTATCATATTTAAAAAGTCATCACCAGGATCTATGTCAAGCAACATATCTGTCTGTGATTTGTTTTGACTTATTTTCTGTGTATGGTGAAAGATAGTGGCCCAGGTTGTCTTTTGCAGTAGGCTGTCATTTTTCTCAGCACCATTTATTAAAGAGACCATCTTTTCCCCATTGAATATTCTTGGCTCCTTTGTTGTAACACGTATATTCTTTTATTCTCATATCACCTGATATAGTCAATATATTATAAACTACTCTTAATATAAAAAGAGAAGGATAGTTTCCTAGTTCATGACTTCACATTTGCAGGGTTTAGTTTATGCCATTCTTTTATTTACATTAAGCTGTCTATAAGATAAAATTGTTTCATATTTAGTATGTTGAAAAATTGATATTTTCAACCAAAAAGAACATTCCTAATACTTAAAATATCCATTTAAAGGCTAATATCTGAAATTATTTACTTTCTGTAGATGCTCATCTAAAATGTTATGACTATTTTTTGCCTTGTTAAGTAGATTGTAAGAGTAACATTTAATACTTTCTTAATTATCTGGGCTCATAATTATGTCCAATAGTTTTTGTATGAATTCCAATACATTAATGATCCAAGGCTACTGAGGTTAGGTTTGCTTCTAAAGTAAATGACTATAGGTAAATAGTGATTTTGATGCCCATTTTATATATATATATATATATATATATATATATATATATTTTCCCATTGTAAAGTGTCATTTCACAGTAGGTCAAATATTAATCCTTCTTACATTTCTTATCAAGCATTCACTATCATTTGGTAAGAAATCAATGTTTCCAAGAGAACCAGGTGGACCAATTTGTTAAGTGAATACACTTAACTGTACATTAAATACCAGGGCATTTGATTGTTATTTGAGAGTTGGACATGCTTCCTCTGCAAAACTCATGATCTTTATGAGTTTTTCTTCGTTCTTCCTAAGACCTTCTTATTTACTTCCTGTGAGGCTGGAACCTGAATCTAGATATAACTGAGGTTGTGGAAATGGGTTGCTGCCACACTTTAGAAAACTTTGAGTGTCTTTTTAGTTACGTTGATTCAAAAAGGGGGAGCTGTAGAAATGAAAGGCAGAAATAATATAAGAACTAACCTTAAGAACAGAAGTTTTATAAATGCTATTCTTGACAGAAACCAAGGATAATCTCTTCCTTAAAAGCAAAAATAAGAATGCAGAATGCACCCCCAAGTATTTGATTTCTTATAACTTTCCTCATGTTAAGAACATTGCATAATATTTTATACATTTTATACATCAGCTATATGATTCTTCTTGTACTCCAGCAAAGGTTGAGTTGAATGCTCTGTTGATAGTAAAATAATTTTGAAAATTTGTCTACTTACCTAGTAAAGCAAAAGGGTAATTTTAAACTCTGGTCTACTTTGTAGAATTAAAAATTTTTGATCATTAATACGTATATACTTGGAAATTAAATCCCTTTATATATTTTTGAGGGAAATAAAAATAAACAGTTTGCTTTTACTGATTGCTTTTTAAGTAAATATGAGTACGCCATAGCAAAAAATAAATCTACACATTCAGAGGCAGATATCCCTTTGAGAGAAAATTACTTTTTTTCTTTTAAAAAAGGAAGATGGTTTTGAATTCTCAGCAAGGAGTCACCATCTCAATTAAAAATAGTTCTGAATAGGGACTTAAAAGCTGCTAGTTCATTTCATTTATATTTTGGCCATTAGAAGCGTATAACAGAAATTAAAGTGATGGCAACTCAGTTTGAGTTCTGTTTAGTAATATTAAAGGATAAGAGAAAAATTGTTTCTCAAATACAGTGTTCTATTTTTTACTTTACATGTAATATTTGAATCTCTCGTTACCAGTTATGTAATCAAAGAATCAAAAACCCAAACTGGTTTTGGAGCTAGTATACTTGATTTATTAGATGGTACTTTATACGTGCAGTGAGAGGAAGATTGTATTCTTGTAAGTCCTCAGAATGAAAATGTTTTATGAACATTTTCCATACAGGCTGGTTTTTACCTGTGTGAGGAGAGCAAAGATGTCTTCTGTTTTTATTTATCTAATATGACTCACTGTTTGAAACAGATCAAGACAGCCAGATTGTGGCAAACAGAGCCTTTTAGTAATTGTTCTTTATGAATGTTCACTATTTCAGGGAGACACCCATGTGCTTATGTTTGCAGTTCTCTTTAATATTAAAATGTAATAATCAGCACTCTAAAAATATCATTTGTTACTCCCATGAATACTAATAACCACGTTATTAAAGATGTTTAGGGCCCCACATTGTGGAGCTTAGAAGTTCAAGTTCACCCAGGGATGCCAATGCACTGTAGTGCCGTTTTTCCCCTGCAGGAACTTAGTTAGGAGGTGATTCATCTTGTTGTCTGTCTGAATAGTATACCCTAAGATAGTTTAATGCCAAACTGCAGAACCAAAGATGATAGCTCTAAAAAGTGTTAGCATTAAAATGAGCTATCTTTTAGATAATTACTGAACTCTACCAAACTATTTAAAAATACATTCCTATGTTTGGAAAACAAAGTAATTCTGATTTCAGGGCCTAAGCAGAAAATGAAACCACCCTGAATGACATTAGATTCTGGGTATTTTATGGTATTAGGTATCTAATAGTGACACATTTCATTATTAATATTTGCAAACATCAATAGCAGAATCTTTTTACAGTGAAGATAAACGTCTCACAGTGGAAGAATACATTTCTGAAAAGTGCAAGGGACGGAAGGCAGCACATAGTGGAATATGAAGGACTAGTGAAGACAGTTACAGTAACAGCATGTGTTCTGTTAAGGGAGGACCAGGGAGAAACTGGGAACCTAAGAGGAAGATGGAGGTCACTGGTTTTAAGAGAAGCAAAGGAAATGAGAGTGTCCACATTCACCTTCGAAACAAAAGTTTATTAATAGGAGCTAGGTATGATGAGAAAAACATTATCACTAATTGTTTCTTGCACAAACTCAAGTGTAAGTTTTGGCCATGGAGAATGTATGTAGCCTCCTAAGTCGTGTGCAGTAAAGCAAACTCAGTTCCTTATATGACTGTTTTTCTTGAAAAACAAATCGCTGTTTGTGTCTAATGCCATTTCTTATTTGCATTTTTGAGTTGGCATTTTTTTCAGACAAGGGAACATGGCTTTTTTGTGCATGCTTATGGTCAAACTGATATACATAGAGAATAAAGTGGTAGTGATGTAAATAGTCTTCAGTTATCATATATTGCTACCAACATCACATATGAAAAGATGTGTTCAAGAAAAAGTCCTTTCCCTGTAATCCGACTTAAAAAATTGCCCCATTATCAGAAGTGAGACAGTATCCTTCTTCAAAGAAAGAGTTTATTTATTCTGTACTAAATAAAGATAAAGTGTGTTGAGGTTTTTCGCCTTCATCATAGTTAGCACTTATACTTTCATGTTTATTTGATAACTGGGGAAATGTGAGTTCAACTTCAATCCAACATGTGTTTTGGATTTCGACTTAATGAAGTTTCTTTTAAAAAATACCTACACAGTATAGTTGAAAAATAATATTCATTTATTTAATTAAATGCCAAAATGCCTTTATATGCATCTTAACTTCTCCTTGAGGAACTGGGTTGTAATAAGAACTTACAAATGTTTGATCCTTTACAGTTTACTATAACCTTTGTAGAACTAGTAAAGGCTAGTAAAGACTAGTAAAAAGATAGTGATAATAATAATGTTCTAAGTTCTCAGATCTGCTAAAAAAAGGCCAAAATGCTCCTAAATACCAACTAATGGAAGGCTGTTTTGAATGGAATGATTATGCCAGAATTCCATTGCTCTTTTTTCCAGGAGTGAACAGTAAAGTTTGCTCTATCTCTCAGATTCAGATCATGTACTCTTAGATTGCACAAACTCCTATGAGGAAATGGTGGCAATAATACCAAATCTGGAACTAGAAATATGAATTATATCCTGTACAAATGTCTTGTACCAAGTGTGTTTTCAATATGAATGTTCTCTATCTGATGTGATTGTTTTTTCTCCGTTTCTTCTGAAAGCTTGTATGTGGGTACATCTGTATACACAAATGGATATTATATGAGAACATGTTCTTGCTGCATTTGAGAGTATAGTTAACTAGACTAAGGGGGCTTTTTAAATAAATGGGCATAATTTATTGATCTTCTCGTTAAAGAGAAGTCTAATGGTGTTAATATTGAACATTTAATTTCCAAAAAAGGCTTAACATTTTGAACAACATCAAAAGACCTGCACATACTTTTGATACATGTTGTAAAGGACTGGGATATATTTGCGTTCCAGGGGCTGAGCTAGGACCTGCATGCTAGTTTCTGAGGACGTTTGTGAGCCTGTTCATTTTGCCCTTGGCTGACTCAGTTCTGGGCACAGTGTGGGACAGATATTTGAACGAGATTGCCTTTGGAGAGTCCCCATCATTAAAATGGTCTTGATTGGATAGCTTGTAAACAGACTTGTACATTCCAAAAGCAAAGGAGTGCAAACATTTTTCCCTCCACTAATGAGGAAACTAATGAGGTTTATTAGTAAGGGAAATTTGTGAAGAAATTTTCTGTTTTGAAATGGAATAAATAGAATTTTATCATATCTGGGAATAGATGTCCTTTCAATACATTTCAAATGCGTTTTGCATATCCTCAAGACTGATAGGTTAGCTTTCCTTTAACAGAAGAGTTTTCTGCTATGCCTTTTCTTGCCCAGTTGGCTTAGCAATTCCTATGAATTGATGTCTCAATTTACTGCTCAGTCACAATTTATCTAAAACCCCCTTTGTACCAGGTTTGCTATACAGAGCGATGCCATCCAAGGATAAGAATTCTCTCACGTGGGGCTCAGTTTCCTGTCACTTAGTGATGCAATGAGAAACAGAGAAAAAGTGTTTGCAAATATTACCTCCTTCCCTTGGTGTGACAGTGACAGAATGGTGAATAGTCCACATGTGTGATTTGCATTAAAAAAATATCTGCTTGGTCCCAAATGCATGGACAGATGTATTTCATACGATTAAAGGGTTGAAAAGTGTGTCTTTTAGCCTTGCATTTTATTTTTCTAATCTTTTTTTTTTATGTGCAATAAGCTGATAAATATTCTAGCCAGGTTTTTTTTTTTATTAATTCTTTTTGCTTTTCTTTTGTAGCTTTTGACTGACATCTATTCACTTCAAGGGTGATTTTCCTGTTGGCAAGAGGCAGAAGAGACACACCAAGCATCACCTTCAGGAACAAGCAATTTAAGTACTATAATGAGATGGGTCTTTTCAGAGTCTATAATTGGTGACAAGGTATGGCAGCTTCATATCAGACAAAGATGTACAACACAGAGCTTATTAATGAGGATGGAGCGTCACACTCAAGAAAGCTTCCTATGACTATGAGACGGAAGAATATAACAGATAGTGTAGGTTGTTACTAAGTCCAATATCTCCAATTTGCATCATAAAACCTTTATGTAAGCCAATTCAAGCTAATCCAGAATGGGATATTTTTCCCCTTTAGAATTCACTAGGGTAGCCAGCAATCCATCACGTTGGATCCCAGCCCTCACAGACAACAGCAATAATCATCTAAACTTGCAGATATGCTCAATTTAATTGGGTTAGTTTAGTAACCTTCCTTGTATTAGAGCCAACTTGCAAAGAGATATAATATTTTCACAGTTATGAAGACATAGCAGCTGGCCATAGTAAGATTTGATTGTGGATCAAGAAATCAGATTTTCATCAAGTTAAGAACTCTTCATGGAAATATATGTGGAATAAATAATAAAGTAAAATGATTAACAAGGAGACCTACAAAGATATTGGCAAGGCATACAGAAACTGCCTTACTGATAATGCTGAAATCTGTTACTCAGCTTACTCTGATAGTTTTTACTAATATTATGGGGGAGACATTAATTTTGAATAAAACTAAAAGATTAAAAAGTACATATTGAAATGATATTATAATATTTAGAAGATCTATGAAACTGTGAGATGTTCAAATTATTTTGTAAAGACTAATTCATGAAGCTTTATGCAATTTTCCAGAAATGGTAACAATGTCTTTTTTTTTTGACATTCTTAAACACTTAAAGTTTAGTAAATATGTTTTATACAGTCAAATACAGTTTCAGGGGAAGTCAAAGAGAACCCAGGTGTTGAGTTTCTTGTGTTTGGTTCTGAAGAATGATACTTTTTCTTTTGTGAACAATAGAAAAGTAGCTAGAACATAAATACCTCTTCTTAAATGTAATATTGGGACCTATTTGGATGAGGTACATGACCAAGATGCTGAAGAACAAAGCCCTGTACGATCCCCTCACCATCTGCAGCATATTAACAGATTTCTGTGATGAACCGTTTATAGTGTAACTACAAAGAAATACAAGGTTAAAATAAAACAGAATGAAAGCTAACGGGTTCTCCAACTTAAAATATCCCTTTCCTGGTTATCAAGCACTATTTGCAGAGAAAGCCACCTTCATTTCAGTGTGCACTGCTTTGAGGGGGGTCTCTCTGTTTATAATTATGGACCCTTTATTCTGTTAAAGGATTCTCCCTCAGATTGTCACTCTGTAGTCATGTTTCTAGGGAGTTCATGAATTTTCCAAGTAATTAGAATATTTCTTGAAGTCCAAATTTGGCCTTCCTTGATTATAAGCTGGAAATCATAGCTCAGTAAAACTTTGAGAATCATTTAAAAGTACAGTTGTATGTTGATGAAAATGTTCAGGACCACATTTTGAACTAGCAGTGATTGCATGGTTATTACTACTAATGCATTACATATGACAAGTTAGGAGAAGCTAGAAGCATTTCCTTCTGGGCATCAGGACTAGGGAAGAAGAGTCCCAGGAGTCAGAGACTAGCTTCTCCTGTGTGGTCAGGGGCAGGTCAGGGCTAATAAATTAGAATTACAGGTTCTATGCTGGATGGAAAGGCCTGCCTTGTTTCATTCCCTTCATCTGAACTTTGTTCTTACCCTCAGGACTGTGTGAATGGTTTGGTTCTAACCCAAATCCTGATCAAAACACTAAATTAAGTTTATTTTCTGCCTGATTCAGCATTTATAAAGTGAGGAAGTAAAAGAAAAGGAGGGGGATTCATATGATTTATTAAGACCATCCCATATCTTAGGTGATATATTTAAAATAAATGCACAAGTGTGCCTGGGTGGCTCAGCTGGTTGAGCATCGGACTCTTGATTTTGGCTCAGGTCTTGATCTCATAGTGTGTGAGGTTAAGCCCCTCATCGGGCTCTGTGGGTGGAACCTGTCTGGGATTCTCTCTCTCTCCCTCAACCCCTCCCTGCTCGTTCACTCGCTCTTTCTCAAAATATAGATATAAACAAACACTTTAAAAAATTAAAATAAGTGCTAAGGATTTGATATGACATTGAAATTTCTAATTTAGTGAGTCTGTGTATTAAATTTATATTTCATATGCCTGTTACACTTGTTTCCCAATTTCTTTTCTGAGTAGATAGATAAAACCCTGAGTTGTAATGACTCAAATTTAAATCTTCCTTCCTTCCTTCCTTCCTTCCTTCCTTCCTTCCTCCCTTCCTCCCTCCCTCCCTCCCTCCCTCCCTCCCTCCCTTCCTTCCTTCCTTCCTTCCTTCCTTCCTTCCTTCCTTCCTTCCTTCCTTCCTTTCATGTTTCATTATTTATTTTTGAGAGAGAGAGACAGAGTGCGAGCAGGAGAGGAGCAGAGAGAGACACATACACAGAATCCAAAGCAGGCTCCAGGCTCCTGGCTGTGAGCCGACAGCACAAAGCCCAATGCAGGGCTCGGACTCAGAGACTGAGATCGTGACCTGAGCCGAAGTCGGCGCTCAACCAACTGAGCCACTCAGGCGCCCCTCAAATTTAAATCCTTAGATCTCCTTTTACTGTTCCACTGTTTCCAGAAACAACTTTGTATACAACCAAAGATGCAGCAGCAAAGTATGTTGATGAGAGGGTGGACTTTGATATTAGGCAGTCCTGAGGTCAAACACAGGTAAGCCATGCGGCTCCATCCCTTTTTAGGGTTAGGATCATATACCTCTCTGCTTGTCTGAGCTTCCCATTTCTGATTTATAAGCACAAGTAATGATGTTCATTTTGTAGGACCAGTTTAGTGGTCAGAAATAATACATGTGAAGTGTCTATCTTGGGAACTAGTGTGTATTACATGCACAGCGGATATTATTGCTGTTACCATTTCTACTGTTAGTATATGGGGCCAAGGTCTCTGGGGAAAGGATATTTTCTGGGTGAGGACTTGTATGGGATCTTGTGATAGATGGTCTTTTTCAAATTTCTTGCTCTTATGGCAAACTGTGTTTATGCCTTTTCTCCAAGTGATTCATTCGCATCTTGCCTGGCCACCTGCTTGTAACCTCGCCACTCTTTCATTAAGTGTTCAGTAATAAAAATAAGATGACAGTTTGCAACTTCCAAGTGTGGTGACTCAGCCCTCAGCCCTGCTTGTTAAATCACCTACTTTTCCCTCACTTTATGCAGCAGGACCTAGGGAGCAAGGACGTTAGGTCATGTAAACTGTTTATTTTTTTTTTCTTATCCTGAAAATCAAAAGCAGAAAATATTTCTCAACATATCTTACCTTTTCTGTGAAACAATGTTTACAAAAAATAAAAGGGGAATTTAAGTACCCATAAATTATTATTAATATCAAAACTCAAGTATATTTTCAGTCCAATAAAGAAGCATTTAGCTACTAGTCCAGGACTATTGTAGATGTAGGTTTTATAACCTTTATCAAAACAGTTAAAGTTATTTCAGTAATAAAACATGCTAGAAATATGAGGAATTTGAATGTAAAAATCTCTTTTAAAAAGAGTCTAATATAAAGGGAAGGAAAGGGCTAGGAAGGTAACCACAAATGCCAATGATGATTGTTTTTGGTTAGATGAAGATCTTTTATAAAACAGATCCTTTAAAATGAATGAAGACATATTTCATCCTGTTATTTTTTTCTGACAGGTGTCATTTTTCCAGGGCAAATGTTTGAATATCTTAGATGCTTTTAGAAAGTAACAGCTGCTAATAATTTCTGAAGTTTGAAACTGATAACCACAGTCCATCAGGTGTTGAGTTGAAACTTCTTTCGTAATTGTTGGCACTTTAGATTCTTCTGTCCCTCTGAGCGAACATTTTTGCAGAAATCCAAATAACACGTTATCACTGGCTGAAAATAATTTGAAGTTGGAGTTTTTAAGACCTACCTATCTATGAAGCTATCCCACTTGCTGAACTTTCAAGAGCAAAGAAAACTTTTAAATATTTATCAAACATTTAAGTCTTAAGTCTTGAAATATTTTTTTCTTCTGTCAGGCAACTTATTTTCTGTAATAGTCTAAGTTTTATGTCAGTGCTCATGAAGAAATGTTTTGGCTCCTTGATCGTCCTATGCTGTGCAACTTTTTTTTCGTAACTTTTTTGTTTCCAGAAATCTGGAGAATACTCCTTCTTATGTATGAGAAGATGAAAACAAATGTAATTAATTGCTCACTTTGCTTCCCATTTACTCCTTCTTCAAGTGAATGTTGTCCTCTCCCTGGGCATTTTCCCTCATGAGCAATAAGTAACATAGAAAATGAGGTGTCTTGAGTCTCATTCTGTAAAGAGCGATTAAACCTTGCTGACCCCAAAGGAACTGGCAGGTACACCCCTAGAAAGAACGTTGCTGACAGCTCTTTGGTGGCAATAGCAAGCACATGTGTTGTCTTGATTTGTAAAGGGTTTTAATGTCATCAATAGTAATTCAGCAAAGAGAGAGTTGTAAAATGCAGCTCAAAATGTAGCAAATTGCATCATTGTTAGTGCTTTAGAATTTTAAAATATCTGCGGCAGATGGTAGAGTGCTAGGAGCAATGTCTTGCTTTAGTGTCTAGGAAAAGTTGATGTCATCATAAACCCTAGCGTGATTGTGGCTTCTTTGGCCTGCTGGAAAAAGTTGTTATTTATTTTCCTTCAAATAATAATTTGCTTTTAAAAATATTTAGCAGAGTATCAAGAAATCAGGATTTCTCAGAAGTGGTGCACTTTCCAAAGATATGAACGAATATTATATAGTATCCTTAGAAATAAGGAGATGTTTTGAAACGCCTTAATAGAGGCTTTTTTTTTCTTATTGACAGACAACTTTTCTGCTATACGATGGCCAGTCTGGTTTTAAATGTCCTAAATAAGGAAGCTATTTCTAAAATTTCACAATTTTTTAGTAATGTACAAACTTGTCAAATGTTGATTCTGGTAGTGTCATTAAATATTGGCTACTCTTATCCCATTATTTACAAATGGTAGAATTGAACTCCTCGTGATTTACCCAAGAACATACACTTGTAATAAGGCCACCAGGGATCTCTTCTTTTTCTTCAACTTAGATTTTTGTTTTGCACTTTTACAATGCACTGAAGTGTCAAAAGATTAATAAACTAATTGATATTTATGGCAAGTACAAAAACTTCTTAAGTTGAAATTGGTAATTATCTGTGCAATAATTCTCCCTATCAATCTTCTAGAGCCTTGAAGAAACTAAGAAATGGGTTCCTTATTTTTGAGAATCATCCAAAACTCTAAATGAAGAATAGGATAAAACGATATTCTCTTTTTTTAGAAGGAGGAAATATGACATAAAAAAAAAACCCACAACACTCAAAATAGGATTATATACAAATGGCCTTGGGTTATAAATGATGGTGGCTACTAGGACAGGTTTTAAAGCCAATCTATTTGGGATGGAATCTTAGTACTATAGGATTTAAGCATATTTCTTTTTTTAAATTTTTATTTCAATTCCAGTTAGTTTAACATACAGTTTATGTTAGCTTCAGGTGTACCTTAGTGATTCAGCACTTCATACATCACCCAATGTTCATCACAGCAACACAGTCCTTAATCCCCATTTCCTATTTCATCCATATCCCTACCTACCTCCCCTCTGGAATTAAGAGTTCTCTAGAGTTAAGAGTCTGTTTCTTGACTTGTCTCCCTCTCTTTTTTTCCCTTTTGCTAAGTATGTTTCTTAATCTGTCTTTTGCCATGGTTTTCTCGTCTGTAAAATGGAGTTACATATTCCAAAATACTGTTGTGAAGATTAAATGGGTTAATAATGTAAAACACTTTTAAAACTCTCCAGCAAATAGCAAGCTTATAACAAATTCAACTGCTCTTATTATTATCTATTAAACTTAGTGCATTGTAGAGTGACCTTTTTTCAGGAAGACAGCAAGCACTGGCTGACAGGAGCAGGAATGCATAGGTAATTATGAGGAAAGCTACCTAGGGCAAAGAATTAGGAGAAAAACAGGTTCCAAAGCAGGTTACAAAAGAGGTGCTCCAAAAATCATTTTCTACTTTATCTGTTATTATGGAAATTACCCCAAAACAGACAGAATTAACTGTCTTCAGTTTCCCTCTTAACTTGTGCTTTCAGTTCCCTTCAAGCTTCTCTACCTTAGTTTCATTCTGTTTATGTGGATGCATATTTTTCCTTAAGATTATGCTGGGAAGACTTATTCCAATTGAGACTACTAAGAAAAAATGGTAACAGAAGAATAAGGACATCCACCCTATTGGCTTTTCTATCTTGTGCTCAGTCTCTCTTGATAAGACTACAAGGAGAAAAGTTAATGTTGTGGGGGACAAGAGAGGAGGATTTTCATTCTGTCGTGTAGCATCACAAAAGTCTAAGATGGGGTTGACTTCACTTGTTTCTCACAGTTCAGCTTGACTCCTGGTACCAAGGGACTAGGTTAGAATTTTTACTAAGTGTTGCACCAAGCCCCCAACCCCCACCACTCTCTTGCTTCTTAAAGGCCCTACCCCTGTATGCCTCTGCTGTTCATGGAAAGCTAAGGGAGAAAGTAAACAATGAAACAGTCAATACAAAGGCAGAGCATGTTGCTAGGCATGCTAGAGGAATATTTCCAGAGATCTTTTATTCTGAACCTCAGTACTTGTTACCTTAGTCACCAGTCTGTACAGATTGTTTTCTTTTGATAGAACATTTTGACCTTTATCTTACCCTCTTTATAGTTATATGTAAAATTAGTTGTCAGGATCCAGCATTCTTTAGTCCTTACCTACTGATTGTTACTTTATGATCAAGGACAAAGGTACTGATGCTGCTAGCTGATGTCCCTGCCATGTGTCTGTCACTCCTGACATTAACCTTTCTGACTGTCACCCTTGAAAAATAGTATTTCGTTTTTGAGGGTCATCTTCTTTTGCAGATTGAATCCTCAGTGTGTATGAAAAAAGTCTTTCTCCCCTACCTTTGTCTATCACTCAGGATAGCTCTCTAACCACAAGCTACAAGAGAAATGTGTTAGGACGTGACTCATTCTTACATGGGCTCACAAGTGTAGCATATCAAGTCAGAAGTAAAAAATATTGTTAAAGTCACCCAAATAAGATAGTATAGTTCCCATATAAACTGAGTATAATTTTGTCACCCGGTTTTTCCTGTGCCAAAGAAAAACTACAAGGACAGAGTTTTTTCCAGTGACCTCACATCCTTGGTGGGCATTCAGATGCCACGCTATTCTAGGAAATACCTCTCATTCATTCCATTCTTGTAAATGAAAAAAATTGGGGTCCTTTTTGTCATCTTCTCTATAACTCAAATGTAGATGGACACCTTAGACTGCCAATTTCTGTGTTCTTCTTTGTTGATACACAATAAATGTTGCTTGTTTATTTTCCTTTGGAGCTAATAAATGAAACATATGGTATATGTTAAATGTAGGGGGGTTTTGATAAGTCTTCTTTTCCTGTGTTAGAAGATTATGATAGCAGAATTCTTATAACACAACTACATGTATCAATTCAATGATCACTTGCAAAACTAGTCCCTAGCCTCCACTCTTGGCACCTATTTGCTATGCATTATGTTTTTATTGACCACTTTCAACTAATTGTCAGAAGACGGTGAAAATAAAAGGCAGGACAAATGTATTGCTACATAACCCTGAATCTTGTAAAAGAAGCCAGATTTTATGAAATGAGTGTGTCTAGGAATAATCCCATATTGCTTTCTTTCCAAACTGAGCTCTGATTTTTCCCCCCAGAGACATACACAAATCCTCATTTCCAGAGGGAATTCTTTTTTTTTTTTTTTTTTTTTTTTTTTTTTTTAACGTTTATTTGTTTTTGAGACAGAGAGAGACAGAGCATGAACAGGGGAGGGTCAGAGAGAGGGAGACACAGAATCTGAAACAGGCTCCAGGCTCTGAGCTGTCAGCACAGAGCCCGACGCGGGGCTCAACCCACGGACAGCGAGATCATGACCTGAGCCGAAGTTGGCCGCTTAACCAACTGAGCCACCCAGGCGCCCCTCCAGAGGGAATTCTAATTAGACTATTCAAATGCCTGGCATCTCCCTCTCAACTGTCATTAACCAGGAGAAGCCTTTGACTCAGGCTTTCCAGTCAGTAGAAGTAAATGACCTCTGTCCTGGACTTTGAGAGGAATGGAGTTTTATCTTTCACATGCTCTGTTCTTACGGAATTCAATAAATAACCCTCAGACACCTCTGGCTACCATAGTGTCACTATGAGAGAACCAACCTTTGAGTGAGGCCCATGATATAGAAGGTAGGTTGAAAAAACAAATATGAGTTCTTGATAGTGTCATTGAACCCCTGTCATATGGCACCTTGAATACACTCTAGCTCCAGTTGTGTGTGGTAATAAATTTCCTCAGAAAAGAATACACTTATCTTAAGCGGTAGGTAATGTTGAAACACTATATGGTACACTTGAAACTAATATTTTATTGTATGTTGACTATACTGGAATTAAAATAAACTAATTTAAAACGTTTACTTGAAATATATTCAAGTATATTTACTTGAATTGGAAATATCAGCCATTTTAAGCAAAGTTGTGTAATTTCATACATTGAAAGTTACAGGGAACAATTATTGGAATTATAAACCAAAACACTGACCATTGGATGTATTGAAGAGTTAGACCAGTTTTTTTGTTTTTTAAATATAAATTTCCAGAATATTGTTAATTATTAGATATAGTTTGACTTTTAGTTGATTTTCTTTTCTGTAACATTATCATATTCAAAACACTTTTTACATATAATCAGTCATGATTTACCATTTCCAGTTTCAGGTAGGAATGAAATTTTAAATGGAATTACTATGTATTTCTCTTTCAAAATAAGTAAAACACTATTACACCATAGATTAATGTATATGATAAGGCAAATCACATATTTTATGACATGACGTGGCTCTTCTTTTTCCAATATGACATAATTCTAATGTCATAGCACATATAATATGGCTAGATTACAAAATGATTCACATTATTGCCAAGAAAAGAGTATTTAAAAAAAAACTTCCCTGTTTCAGTACAGGTTTTCTTCCAAATATATTTTTTCTTTAACATTGTAATCAAACATAAACATTTCTAAGTGACCAACATTTGATAGGCCCTGGAGAGGCAAAAAATTGAGTCATGATCCCTTCCTATAAAAAGCTTTTTCCTAGCTGTGTAAAAAAAAAAAATGGATATAACGTTAAAGTACAATAGAGCTAAGTACCAAAGCAGGGCAAGAGATAGCAAGTGCTATTGTCATTGCGGTTTCTACAGACCAGGCTGCCACTCCCCAGACACCAGAGAGGTAGTTATAATCTACCTGCATTCTTGAGTATACTGTCCCAGGTATGTCCATGGATCATAGACATCAACATCACCTAGGAGCTTGTTAGTAATGGGGACTCTCAGGCTCTGTCCTGGATCTACTCAATCACAGTCTTCATTAACAAAATCCTCAGGTGATTTACACGCATGGTAAAGTTTGAGAAACACTGTATACAGAGTATGAAAGAGAGAAAGATTTTAATCACTCTTTTCCCATTTTTTTTCTGAGTTAGCTGTTTATAATTCGTTAATGCCAGCCTTAATATATGTACAGATTACTTATTTTGCTAAAGCATTGTTGATGTTTTTTGTGCAGGATGAGTCTGCGAGATGTCCACTACACAACCACGATGTCAGAGTAGGAGGGCTTCAGCAGAGTTCTCATCCCCGGGATCACCCATGGATTTCCTCTTGATTGTCTTCAGTTGGACTGCAAGGCTCTATGGGAAAAAAGAATGAGCACTTGACAGGCGTCCTGGTTTCTCATCTCAGTTTGGGCACCAAATAGCAGCATGATCTCAATGAAATAATTATTCCAGGTAATATTTCTTCTCCATAAAGGATTGGAATTATCATTAAGTCTTCTTTAAGCTCTGAAACTTAATAATTTGTTTTCAGATTTCATACATTAGAAGATAAAAGATAGGAGACCAATACTACTTAGCCTTCCATGAGGTTTTTCTGAGAAAAAGAATGTGGAGGAATCGGTACTATGTGTGGAGTATGCATGAAAGCAGATTGCTACTGGGGTAAAAACAAGAAAATGCTGAGGTCTCAATGCCATGTTGTTATTTAAAGGGACTTTTTGCTTACTTTAAAATACAAAACAGATTTTTTTACCTTCAACAGCCAACTTTGAAATAGTGTACATATTTCTTATATAAGCTAAACATTGTTGGTATGATTCCTAAAGAAGAATACTAATGAGTTCAACCTTGCCCTATATACTTATTTTCTTATTTCTGTCTTTGACCTAATTTCCTCGCACTTTTTTCTCTTATTTGGAGTTGTGTAGTAGCTTCTTAAATTAAATGCATTGCCTTCAAAAATTCATAAAGTAAATGATTATTGAGTGTCACTTAGGGGCAAGGCAATGCTAATCTCCATTGGACATTTAAAGAAATACAACAAGTCTATGATGTTAACACTTTGGAGTAATAGAATTGTACAATTAAAGTTATGAATTCAGGGACACTATTGAGGAAACCCTTGACTGCATATCAGGCATTCTGTATGGTGGGTGTGGTCCCCTGCATGACCTCATTTAATCCTCATGACAATGCCACGAAGCAGGTACTGTTATTTCTGTTTAACAGAGGAAATATCTGATATTTAGGGAATTAAGTTATTTACCAAATGCTACTGAGCTTCTGATTCAAAGCCTAGTCCGTTATACTCATGCCATGTTAGAAGAGGTTTTCTGACCTTGAAAAGTGTATTGAAATAAGAAAATAATGGAGCATTTAAAAAAGAAGCAAACAAAACAAGTAAAAGGCTACAGTAGTGGTCTAGCAAATACATGCTTGAGCCACCATATTATGAGTTGAATTATGTTCCCTCCAAAAAGATACATTGAAGTTCTAACCCCAGTACCTCAGAATGTGGTCTTATTCAGAAATAGGGTCACTGCAGATGTAATTAATTAAAATGAGGTCATACTGGAGTAGAATGGGCTGGTAACCCAATATAAAGGATGTCCTTTTAAGAAGATGGTCATGTGAACACTAACATGCAGTAACACGTGACTACAAAGGTAGAGATTAGCATTGCACCAAGCCAAGAAACCCTAAAGATTGTCAACAAATGACCAGCAGCTAGGAAGAGTTAGGGAGGGATTCTCCCAAGGGCTTCTGAGGGAGTGTGGCCCAGCCAACACCATGATTTTGGACTTCTAGCCTCCAGAACTGTGAGATGTAAATTTCTCCTATTTTAAGCAACCCAGTTTGTGGTACTTTGTTACAGAAGCCCTGAGAAGCGAAGACACATGACAATAGAAATTGGAAACAGGAACAAAAAGAAAGGCATACAAGTTATAGTAAAAAAATGGTGGATACAGGAAATCAATAACTATGCAAAGGCAAGCCAGAAAAGATTCAGAAGTCTTGAACTTGGAAGGCCATAGAATATAGAAAATAGTGCTATCTTTGCACACTGAAAGTTAAGAGATTTTTAGAATTGAGTGAAGAACAGAGAAAGGGTCTGTGGATAATAACAGTAGAACACATTTTAAGGAAAGAGAATAATAATTAAAACACAATTAAGAAGACAGGAATTGTGCCCAAAGGAGATTAGAGTTGTGTTAACAATGTGCATGATCAGAATGATAAAAACTGGAGTATATAGTGATATGCTTTTTATGTTCAAGGCACTTTATAGATGCTATTACTAATCTTCACAAGGGCACCATAAGGTGTATTAAAGATGAGTAACTTCACCAGATCCACTTCCCTTGAAAAGTAATAGTTGAAGCTAGAAAGTGAATGCTTAGTCATTAGCATTTCCTGTTTTCTCTTTCAGGTAGATATGATCTTATATGGTATTGACTTGTTGTCACTGAGAGACTTGAGCAGAATAATGCGTACAACTTGTAAGCTGAGCCTCAAAGAGGCAGGTTCCTCCACACCTTCTTTGCTGTTGTGCTAGATAGATACAAGACTCTGGAGCTGGGGTTGGCAAACTATGGTCCATTGACCAGACCATCTCTCCTGCATGTTCTGTAAAGAGTTTGGTTGGAATGTAGCCATGCCAGTTCACTTACATAGCGCCTATGGCTGTTCTGTGCTACAACGGGGAGTGGAGTTTCAACAGAGGTCTGGCTTGTAAAGGTGAGCATATTTACTATCTGGCCCTTTACAAAAGAAGTTTATCAATCTCTGCCCTAGAAATTAGCAGTCAAAACCTGGAAGAAGCCTGGGTCCCCAAAGCACTGAAAAGAGCTGCCATTAACATGAACCCAAACTTCGTAGACCATTATGTGCGCCCCGAATAAAAAACCTTATTTATTACGTTTCAGAGTTTATTTGTGACAAGTTTATTTTATCCTTACTAATGCATTCATTTACAGATAAAATAAAGAGTAAGTCCGAAAAATTAAATCACTTAGCCACAAATGCATTAGTAAATGAAAAGGATAGGATTTGATTGCAGGTCTGGGTGACTCTAGCATCTGTACTGTTTCTCGAAGTTCAGAGCCATCATCTATGGATATTGAGTTCATGGAGATTTTTATTTTCTTCTTTGGATTCTCCTGCATTTTTTGCTAATAGCTTTAGAAATACAGTTCATAAGCCGACACATTCACACTTTAAAAATACACATTTTAGTGGTTTTTAGTATGTTCACAAATGTGCACAACCATCACCATTATCTAATTTTAGAGCATTTTCAGTAATCTAAAAAAAAAAAAAATCCCCTTAGCAATGCCTTCCTATTTTCTAGTCCTCATATTAGCTAGGAACTACTAATTGTCAATTCTATTAATAATGGAACAATGATGAATTTACCAATTATAGAAATTTTATATAAATGGAATAACATGATATGTGTCCTTTTGTGACTGACTTCTTTACCTTATTATAATATCTTTAAGGTTTTTATGTGGTGTGGCATATATCAGTACTTCATTCTTTTTTATTGATAAATAATACTCAGTTGTATGGATATATCACATTTTGTTTATCCATTAAGCATTTGGGTTATTTGCACTTTTTAGCTTAAGAGTAATGTTCTATGAACATTTGTGAACCAGTTTTGTGTGAACATACACTTTCATTCTCTTGGGTATATACCTAAGAGTAGAATTGCTTGATTGCATGGTAACTATTTTTAACATTTCAAACAACTGCCAAACTGTTTTTCAAGGTGGCTGCATTATTTTATAATCCTCCCAACAATGTTTGAGGATTTTAATTTCTCTACTTTTTTGTCAACACTTGTTTTTGTCTTTTTTATTCTAGCCATCTTTCTGGATGCATAGTGATATCTCATTGTGGTTTTTATTTTTATTTCCCTAATGACTAATGATGTTGAATATATTTTCATTTGCTTATTGGCCATTTGTATATATGTTCTTTGGAGAAATGTCTATTCAAATTCACTGCCAATTTTAAATCTGGGTTATTTGTCTCTTGTTGAGTTGTAAGGGTACCTTATATATTCTGGATACAAGTCCCTTATCAGATATATGATTTAAAAATATGTTCTCAGATTTTATGGGAGATTTTCTTGTTTTTGTTTTTTTTGTTTGTTTTTTTACTTTTTGATGGTGTCCTTTGCATCAAAAAAGTTTTTTATTTGGTGAAGGTCAATGTATCTACTTTTACTTTTACTTTTGGTGTCCTATTCAAGAAAACATTGTGTCATCCAAAATCATGAGGATTTACATCTATGCTTTTCTCTAAAAATCTTACAGTTTTAGCTCTTACTTTCAAGCCTATTATCACTTTTGACTTAATTGTTGTATGTGGTATGATGTGTAGGGGTTCAACCTCACTCTTTTGAGTGCAGGTTTGGGCATGTAAATGTCCAGTTGTACCAGCACCATTTATTGCAAAGATTTCATACATTCTTCAACTTTTAATTAACATGTATTATTAGTTTTATGACTTAAAACACAAAGTATCATAAAAATTATGCCAAACACTTTTCAAAATTAAATTTAAATGTATGTAGAAGAGGGGCGCCTGGGTGGCTCAGTCGGTTAAGCGACCGACTTCAACTCAGGTCACGATCTCGCGGTCCATGAGTTCGAGCCCCGCGTCGGGCTCTGGGCTGATGGCTCACAGCCTGGAGCCTGCTTCCGATTCTGTGCCTCCCTCTCTCTCTGCCCCTCCCCCTTTCATGCTCTGTTTCTCTCTGTCTCAAAAATAAATAAACATTAAAAAAATTTAAAAAAGAAAAAAATAAATGCATGTAGAAGGATAATGATATGTCACAAAAATTAAAGGCAGGAGACTGATTCCAGGAAAATTGGGAAGACTAATCCTCATATGCAAAATGAAAGTCAAAGAACTTAGAGAAAAGATAGACACACCTTTGGGAGAAGAACCTCAAAGGCTGCCTTTGTTTCATTTAAGGATAAGTATGTGAATGACGTGCATATAAAAGCAATGAACATGACTGTCTTTTCAAGAACTTTAGTGATGAGAGAGAATCGGAGTTCAAAGGAAAAATAGAGGTAGAAGGAAGATTCTTACCCTGTAGAGGAACACGTGTTTTGGAAAAACAGGAGTCATTAGGAAAACAGGATGCAGGATAAAGAGGGAATAATGGATGAAAAGAGATGTGAGAGAAAGGGTGTGTATTACGTCAGAGATTGGAGTAGAGGTATAGTCTGTGTTTGTAAGAAAGAAAGCAAGGTAAGAAGACAAAAGAAAAATGGAGTGATAGGTAGAGAAACTGAGAAAGGCAGAAGGGAAGGTATAGGAAGAGTAAGGGGGGTGGAGGGGAGAAGGTGTGCAGTGAGAATAGATGGATCAAGAGCCAAAAAGGACAAGTTCTTTAATAAAGAAAATCCCCCATCCCTGACATGGCATTCTCGTGTTATCATTAAGTCCAAGTTTGTAAACTTGATAAGCTCTTGTTGGCCGATTCACCTCTATGCAAGAGGTAACAAGTAATAGTTCATCCTAGATACGTATTTTGCTCTTACACTGAGAGTTAATCAAAACAAACAAAAAAATGACTCCTCTGAAAATCTAGACATCCAACAATCCTGAGCCTGTATCGAGGAATAGCAACAGTCACTGAGGGGTACAGTTGAGTTGGACCTTTAGAGAGAAAATCTGCTTCATGGTTTGCCTCTGGTGCTTACCACTCCCATATAGGTGTGGGGTAAAATCAATAGTTAATAAATGAAAAGGAGATAATTATAAGCAGAGATTATATGAGGACACATGATTCTCTTATTCATTTATTAATATTTAGCTTCACAGTTGAAAAGGAGGAGTGACACATGCTTATTTAATGAAACCTGTAACATAGAAGGCAAATTACTAATAAACAGCCAGATCTGGCTTTATTGTGGTTAGGAATTAAGGACATTTTACCCAACAATTGTAACCCATGAATGGGCCTTGAGGGGGGGCAAGATAAATACAGATATGTTTTAAAACTAGAGTACTTTCACCTCTTCTCACCTTCTCTTCTCTCTGATAACGAGCAAAGAATATGATATATAAAATCTAACATCGTCTAATCACAGCAGACAAATTGGTACAAATGTCTATTGCAACTTCACATTCCTTAGATTTTGACAAAATAAGTACATTTTCATATAATATTACTTTTGAGTGTTTCAATGTAAGCCTGTTACAACGTTATCGATCCTATCTTTTTACACAAGGCAGGCAATGAATGACCCTGACGTGTGTAAGTTTACAACTATCATTATAAGACTTCTGAACAATTCCTTAAAACTGCTCATCTAAAAGTTTGAAGAAGTCATTAATGCTTTCTCACTGTGTCTCAAAATTTTCATTTCGGAGGTAGTGTAAGTTCTTTTTTTCCATCTAATCACATGCCAGCATTCTAGCCACTAGAAGGAATAGATTGGGACTTTGCTGCTTTTATTTATATAATGCTTATGAAATTAAAAAAAAAACTGTTTCATGCATTTACAAGTTTTAAAGTGCTCACTGTGGATGCTGCCCTACATAGTTGTCTCTAGAAAAGTACACACACAAGAAAGGTGTCCTACTCCCCTTTGACCTGTGCTGTAGAAACAGTCTCATCAACAGAATGGAATATTTAGGAGGGGGAATCAAAAACTTGCCAGATTTCTTTCTCTTTGCCTCAGCATCATGTATATTCTAGCCGTTCTGGTGTTTTGTGGCCTAGCTCTATTAGTTCACTCTACTCTGTGGGACCACCCACAAATTGTCTGGTTTTGTCTTTTGATCTCAAATGTGTCCCTTTTTTATAATCTCCCATCTGATCCATTTGGGGGATGTTGAGAATAAACACACTGGATGCCAGCAAACCTCATTTTCTGAGTATTTCTAACTTATAATCAATATACCGTTGGCACAGGGGAGCAGATACTCTGAATTTTCACATTGCTTTTTAGTCACTTATCCCCATCAAGAATGGGTAGACCTACATTTTTCAGCTATGCTCTCCAAAAACACATAAATAGCAAGCTGTTCCTTCGCATGATTCTGTATAATACAGTATCAGTAACAATAAAGGAAAGAAGAAAACCACTCTCGTATTAAAGGATTTTTTTTTTACAGTTTTTACTCTAGTTGATTCCAAAGATAAACATTAAAAAGAGAAATTTAAATACAACACATACACAAGCAAAATATTTGTTTCCTGCCTTCCTCTCTACCAACCATTTCCCATGATGCAGTAGGAAGGGGAAGACCATTAAACCTCAGATTTAATCATGTTTGGTGCTTGAAGGAGCTATTACTGTGGAACTGTCATCATCTCTGTTAATACTTTCTGTTGTGTCATTTTTACATTCACCCTGGAATATAATTGGATACTTGAACACATTTGTGTTATTATTGAGGTTGTTTTGGGGGATGAGTGATATAATGTCACTTAATTACTAGTTTTAAAAAATCAGGCTAGCGTTGTCTATCAACTTCATATCCATAGATACCACTAAGATTTTAGTCAGCTGGTACTGATGATTGTGACAAATAAGCAGGAATGGTTAACTTCTGAGAGGTCAGGTGTGAAATTATGGCAAAATCTCACTTCAAAGCATGTTGAAAAATTTAATCATGAAAATTCCCTTACAGGGGTACCTGGGTGGTTTAGTGGGTTGGGCATCAGAGTCTTGATTTTGATGTCAGGGTCGTGGAATTGAGCCCTGCATTGGGGTAATGCTGAACATGGAGCCTGCTTCAGATTCTCGCTCTCTGTCTCCCTCCCCCTGCGCCTTTCCCCCATTCACACGCTTTCTCTCTAGATATATAAAAATAAAAAAAAGAAAATTGTATTACCTGAGACTTGCTTCTAATGTAATTTACTTTGTCACAGTTGCATCTCAGTATTCTAGAATAAAAACTCCATTTCTCCAAATTTCTCTCTCTCTCCCATCTTTCCTTTTTTTCCCCCTTTACTACTACATACCACTCTCGCTTTCTTACTCATTTGCATCAGTATCCACCTATCTTAGGTTGATAGAAAAACTATTTAATAGAGTCTGAATAAATTAATTCAGAGTCTTTACCAATATTTTTAAAATAACAGTTCAGATGTTTCTGGAATTTTGAAAGAAAGAGATTATGAAACACTCCCCCTTTTATTTTTAGAGAGAAGTTAAAATCTGAAATCTGGAAACATTTGTCATATTCCAAAAAATGTAACAAAAATTCTTTTTTTCCAATTTCAAACGGAATCTCAATATGCCTTAACATAGGAACTGCATTTGTACGACTAGATACTAAATATTTTAAAGTGTTTCAGCCACTATTTTTTTTTGACTTGGAGAAGTGAAATCACTATGCTATTAGATCAATAAATTATTTTACCACATTTAAATTATTAGAATTAATTGCTGTTAAATCCATCAGCATTATTTACCTTCAGCAGCTTAGCATCATAGAAAGATACTGCAGTCTTGGTTCCCTTAGCCAACAAGACGACAATCAAAGGCATAATCCTAAATTGACTTTCAGAGTGCAAGAAATTTACTGATCTAAAAATTTACCAGAGGGAGACCAGCACATCTGCCCCTATAGGAAATGATTTTTGCATAGTAAGTGTTGATCTGCATAACCATATGATCATCTCAAGTGCTGATTACCAAATCTGAATCATCATTACTTAGCAAACTTCTATAAATATACATGGCACCATGTAATATATTCAGCTGTGCTAAATTAATGACAAAGTCCTTACCCCAAGGAGGTTGGGGGTCTAAAAACAAAGAATGACACAAAAGACAAAAATGTAGAGCACCCTGAGTTGGGGGAAATTTTCAGTGAAATAAATTCAGTGAAGGATTTTTATGCTTTGTGGCAAAGGAGGAATTAAAGATCCGTTTAGTTTGCCTTTTGGACTGTTCTCACTTCAAGTTACGTGCTGGCCTGCAAAAGAACTCTAACATTTGAATCTCTGGATTTCTCAGGAATTTCAGACATATATTTCTAACTGCATTTTTTTTATATCTTAACATGAATATATTTAAATACCATCAAGTCAGTTGTGTCCAAAACTGAACTCATTATCTCTTTTTCACTGTTTTCTTATTTCTTAAATCAGCTCCTGCTTTGGTTAAAGGCGCTGTCTTCTCCCATTGATTACTAAAGACATTTCAGAGGTACTTGTCACTATTCCCTCATCTGCCATCAAACCCTGCAGAGTGCCAAGTTGATGCTCAATTGGCACCTCCTTAGTCCTAATCCATGTCTTCGTTTTTACTTTAAATGGTCATTGGTGATCTCCAATCGCTTTCTTCTTCAATATATCCCTCAAGTCACTCTTTGAGAACCAATCTTAGCCAGTCTTGGTCTGAACCTTGATGGCTCTGACTGTAAAGGTAGCACTGCTCCCAGCGGCATTCCTTGCCTTTGCCAGCCTGCCACAGACCCCTCTTTCCATCCTTACTTCCTACTAATTCCTACTCTTCATATCTTAAAACTATCACCTCATTCGGGCTTTGCAGTTAATTTATGATACTCCAGTCATTTTGTATATCTGTGTAGATAACTTGTACCTTCTCTATTGTTTCAGACCTAGGAGGAAAACTGTTCTTATGAAACTTTCTCAAGTAGCTGAGGAGGAATAAACATTTTCCTACATATATGTAGCTGCATACTTTAATTGAATTTGTTTTTATCTAGTGGATATCAGTTGGCTCCCTGCCCAACAATGTCGCCCTTACAATGTCGAGAGCACCCAGAACTTTCTGTCAAGTTCCACCTCTTTTCTCAGTTTAGGGGCATTAACACTTCTATGTGCTTTAGGTGTAGATTTTCTGTTCCTTGAAGTAGCCGTGATTATTTAAAAAGTGAGTGTGTAACCCCACCAAATTGACTATTTATTAAATTCATGCATTTTGCCAAGACACTGAGGATTTTCTTCTTATTTGGTTGATGCTATAATGCCTGACATTTCTTCATCTCTGTGTTCTACCAGACAGGATGAAGGTCATGGTCATTAGAGCCCGCCTTGAGGAAGGAAAGGTAAGAGATTTATTTAGTGATATATTTTGATTTCTTTATCCAGCTACTTCCAAAATTGATACCATTCATGGACTGTTATGTTATGTGAATTCATTACTTTTTTGCTTAAACCAGTCAGAGTTGGGTTTTATAATCATCTGTCAAGAATGCTTCCAAAAGAAATGCTTAGGGTATAGGAGATTGGACCACATGACCTGGAGTTCCCCTTCAACCTCTTAGCATTTCTATGAATCTATTAACTTTAAATTGTCCAAGAGTATTCAGTGCTGCAAAGTTGACTATGATGGCAAACACAGTGGGAAAAAATGGTTTCCCATAAATGGTTTCCTGGAAGAGTTGTAACAAAATACCACAAATTGGTGGCTTAAAACAACAGAAACCTATTATCTCACAATTCTGGAGGCTAAAATTCTGAAATCAAGGTGCACCAGGACCATGCTACCTCTGAAGGCTCTAGGGAGGAATCACTTGCATCCCTTTCTCTTAGCCTCTGTGGATGACTGGCAGTCTTTGGAGTTTCTTGCCTTACATCGGCACAATTCGACATGGCTTCTTCTGTGGCTGTCTTCTTCTTCTTCTTTTTTTTTTTTAACATTTATTTTTGACGGAGAGAGAGACAGAACATGAGTGGGAAAGGGACAGAGGGAGAGGGAGACACAGAATCCGAAGCAGCCTCCAGGTTCTGAGCCATCAGCACAGAGCCTGATGCAGGGCTCAAACTCACTAACTGTGAGATCATGACCTGGGCCGAAGTCAGACACTTAATCCACGGAGCCACCCAGGTGCTCTGGCTGTCTTCTTATAAGGACACCAGTCTTGTTGGATTAGGAGCCCACCCTAATGACCTCATTGTAACCTAACTATTTACATCTGCAACTACTTCATTTCCAAATAGGGTTGCATTTTGAGGTAGTAGGATTAGGACTTCATATCCTATTGGGAGGGGGACACAGATACCTCTAGGAGGAAGTGTTACTGGACTCCACGCTATATAGAGGAGGATAGAATAATAAAGACACTGAGAGGTAAATCTAAGTGATTTAAGGGAAGCAAAGAAAGTACTGGTATTCCTCAAAAAGAGAATTGACACCCAGTGATCAATGACCACTTTTTTTTTTTTTAACATGTAACTTTTCCTCCATGATTGGCAGTTGCCTATAAAATAAAATACAATCCCAGTAGACACTGTCTAGCTCCATCAGGCAAACAATGATTCATGTTAACAATATGATCTCCTGGTAAGGAGGTGCTTTTATTCATTTTTTGCTCATGAATAAATTAGCTCTTTAAAAAATTCATAGGAGAAAAATACTGTATGAAGTTGTTTTCACATTTATGGAGGTTATCTGTTGATCAGGATGAGGGCATTATGTAATTTTAATGAATGATGTGTAATAATACATTATTTGGTTTTATAACAAGATTAAAATTGATTCTGAGCATAATGCAGATCTTCCCTTTTGAATGGCAAACCCCAAAGCATTTTTTTTTTTATCTCCATAGAGGTATTGGCACAGAATAAATCCACTTGTAACACATATTTGGAGTCAGGCGTATCTTGGTTCAAGCCCAGCTGCCACTAATTTAATTGTCATGGGATCTTTGGCAAGTTACTCCACTTTCCCAAACCCTAGTTTCTTAAACTATCTCAAAAGATTATTGGAATGAGTGAATTAAAATAAATGCATGTGGGTCACTTACTGTCTGACACATAGCACTAATAAAATTTTGCCTCATCAATATTATAAATAGCCTAAGAGAATTTCTATTTAGAAATGTTTGAGACAGAAACAAAAAACCGTAAAATATAAAATTGTAGAGGAATTAGTAGTTTGATGGATTTATTGTACCATTATTTGGTTGCATAATCATGTATAGGGCTGGAATTCAGTTTCCTTCTGGGGGGGGGGAAAAGCATTCTTTTTGTTATACCATGAGAGGAAAGAATTTTTCCTCTCATGTTTCTCTATATTTCTTTTGGATTATTTGTCCATATCTCTATTCCTGCTACCTAGTATTAAATGTAGCCTTATTTATGAAGCTCAATGGGAAGAGGATAGGCATCAAATAATTGAGAAAAAACTATATGCTTTTGTACCATAGCAACCTGGATTGACTCTGTACACTAATCTGCCAGGTAGCCAATATTCTCTTCTGGTACTCCTCAGATGTCCCTGACCACTTATCGTTTTTTACTGAAGGCTTCATATCATCTATTTGTCCATCATGCATAGTGGCCCTGTAAAATTTAAACCTCTTTTCTTCTTTCCTTCTTCAGAGGATGTTCTGTCCTCTTCAATGGTGTCAGATATCACCCTGGTACTAAAAACCACTAAACCCGTATAATGAGCCACTCACCTTCTAGATCTTGCCACCCAGTTATGGAAATTGCTAGACGGTAAGCTACAGGGATTCATTCGTATTGTTTACCACTACATCCAGTGTTTACCACAATTCTAAGCACAGAGTAGGCGTCCAGTAAAGATTGTTTGAATAAACAAAGTCAAAGAGTATTTCACACGTACCACTGACCATTTTTCTTCCCACTGGTTCCTTGTTCTTAGTTAATGACACTGTGATTCATAAATTGCCTAATCTAGAAAACTGGGAATATATGTAGTTCTTTATCTTCCTCACTTTCCACGTTCAGTCACCTATTTTGTCAGTATTACCTCTTCAAAACGTATCAGATTGGTCCACTTAATATTTTTGTTCAGGCTACCATAACCTTATGTTTCCATTATTGCATCAGCCCCATCTGGTCTTCCCACTACATCCATTTTTGCATAGTACACCCAGAGTGAATCGGAGTGAAATACAAACTCCTCTTCATTGTGTGCACATCCTCTTAAAATTTTTTTCAGCTTTGTCTCTCAACTCTCCCTGCTTTCCACTCTTTTTTTCCAATCATGCTAAATGGCTTCCCCCTGCTGTGTTTTACTTTGACCTTCAGTACACTGAAGATACTTAGCCCTTGTCTCAGAAGTTTCCCTCTGGCAACTCTTTCTTGGCCCTTGATCTGAACTTCAGACATCCTCTCCTCCGGAAAACTTACCCTCAGTCTCCTAGCCAAGAGGAGCGCAGATGCTGCCTTCTTCTCCAGAACACAGAGTATGCAATTCTGATGTCACGTAGCACTTACCACCCTCTATTGCCATTGCTTTTCTGCCTAGAAGATGCTATAGACATAGTGCATGTTGGGACTGTGTTTTATTCATTGATATATTCCCAGCACCTAGGACAGTATTTGGCAAATAATCAACACTTAATAAATATTTGTCGAATGAGTGTTATGTAGACACAGTGCAAAGTAGCCTTTGGCCAGAGCAGTGATTACAGTACTGGCAAATATGTGCTATTTTTTTTTCTTCAGAACAGTTCACTTTGATTTATCTTGAACTGTTATGCAAGCTGTAACTAAAAACGACTGTGCTTGACACTGACTATAAAAATACCACAGTGCAGACTGTGTTTTTAAAAACCAATATTGAAGCTCAAATCATTTATAGTGATGTCCATATTAAATGCTCTCTACCTACGTTCACTAAGTGTTGAAAGATTTTCTTGCATCTCTCTACAGATTTCTTCTCCAGCTGCTACCATAATAGCTTCCTTTACTTGGTTCACACTGTTGCTAAATGCAAACAAATCAGACTGTCACAGAATCCACCTGATTCCAAGAGTAAGCGGTAGTCCAGTGAATCATCCATTGACTCATTCAGCATAAGCAGCTATTAATCTAATCTGGTATGTGTAGGTATGTGAAGGTTGATTTGACCCATAGAGTCTTGCCTGCACTTTAGAAAGTTTTGGGGCTCCTGGTGGCTCAGGCTTAGGTTAAGCATCTGACTTCGGCTCAGGTTGTGATTTCAGTTTGTGAGTTTGAGCCCCAAGTCGGGCTCTGTGTCTCCCTCTCTCTTTGCCCCTCCTCTGCTCATGCTCTCTCTCTCTCAAAAATAAATAAACGTTAAAATTTTTTTAAAAAAAGAAAGTTTCAAATTTGGAGGTATTAGGATAAGGGATTGCCCATCATTGTCTCCTCCTTGTACATATGTAGAAGGGATTTTCAATTCCTGATACTTCTTGGCCTTTGAGGTTATTATATTAGCTAGGATTAGGCTTTCCTCTCATATTGTTACAATATTATGGTGGAGTAAACCCCAAGTGTCTGTATGTGAGTTACTGTATTTTGAAAATTCTTAAACTTTTTCAAGTATTTGTTGATCTTTATCAATGTATCTGGTATCACACTTTGTATATTTCTTTCACCATCAAAAATAATAGAATGGACTGTCTTTCAAAATAAATAAACGTTCAAAAACATAACAATTGTTAAAGTACTCCCAGCAAAGCAACTTGACTAACAATACAGATAGTGCCAAAATGAGAAAGCCTAGTATCAATGAACTGAACTCATATGTTGAAATCAGATCCACACTGTGACTATATTTGGATGCGGGGTCTTTAAAGAAGTAATATAGGTTAAATTAGGTCACAAGGGTGGGGCCTTAATCGAATATGACTGATGTCCTTGTAAGAAGTGGAAGAGACACTAGGGCTATATACACACGAGAAAACGCTGTGAGGACACAATTAAATGGCAGCCACCTGCACCCCAAGTAGAGGCCTCAGGAGAAATATAACCAGCTGTCATCTTGATCTTGGAATTTCAGTCTCCAGAACTGTGAGAAAATAAGTTTCTGTTGTCTAAGGCTCCAGTCTGTAGTAGTTTGTCATGGCCACCCTAGTAGATTGGGTTTTAGTCCTGACTTCAACACTTACAGCTGCATGTTAATGGGGGAGACATCTGGTTCCTGAATTTCACTGCCTCATTTGTGGAAATAGGGTAACTAAAACTGCCACTTTGATGGGGGTCATTGCGAGATAAGTCACAAATGACATGATGGTGAGTTGTACCTTTATAAAAAGTTGCATACTTAATTCTCATTATCTTTCTCATATTGATATTTACTAATAGGAATTTGAGTTTTTAATTTAAATTCAAAGGTGGTTTGTGTCTTTTTTTGAATAATAACACACTTTTATTTTGGGCCAACGGTTATAGTAGAGAAAAGAGCCTGTGTGTTGGGAGTCTCATAAAACAAAGTCCAGCTTTGCCAGCTACTACCCATGTATCTTAGAGCAAGGTATGTAACTTCTGAGAGTCCCAGTTTCTTTCTCTGAAAGTGGGTGTGGAAACAGCTAGAGCACATGGGTTGTATCACTAACTGAGAACATGTAGCCTTTGGCCCATGTTTGCATCTAATAAAGTCTGCATTGAATGAGTTTGTCTCCTCCCAATATTTACGTTTCTTTTGCCCAGAATGCAGGAAATTCTATCTAGACATTAACGTGTTGCTTTCCTTTACTTCTTAGTGAACAAGATAACAACAGCAACACAGCAGCCAAGAATTAGTGAGAACTTACCATGTGCCAGGCATTATAACAAATGCTTTAACTGGATTAATTTATGTAATCTTCACAATTCCCCCATTATTTGTATTACTTGTATCCTTAAGAAGACTGAGGCCCAAAGTAGGGTTGCCACATTGAGGTTTGCCAAATGTGGCATAGGATATACTTATACTAAAAACATTTATTGTTAATTTGAAATTCACTTAACTGGACATGCTGTATTTTATCTGGCACTGCAGCCCAGAGAGGCCAAGTATGTTGCCTAAAGTTACACAGAAGCCAGGCTTTAGACCCTTGTGCATAACCCACAGAGACCCAATTTTTAACCTCTGTGGTGTACTGATTACATATGATTTTAAAGAGAGACCAACCATTCAGGTCTGAGTGAGGAAATTTAGCAGAGAATTAAGTCGATAATTAGAATATCTTCATAGACTGAGCTGATTGTAAACAAGGTCAAGGCACAGTCTTCAGGGAAACTTAGGGCTCTGAACTGAGAACTTAGGGCCCTCATTAGTTGGGCAATCTGCTTTGACATCAGGAGCAGAACAAAGTTTAAGGTTTCTCTGTACAGAGTTGTTAAAAATATCTTTTTTTTTTCTTCTCTTGCATTGGAAAACATTTCCTGAGTTGGAAACAATGCTGCAGCTGAAATAGCTGCAAACAAGTTAGAGAATGGCTATTGAGCATGCTTGTTTGTGGAATGTGGCACTCTCTGATGGCTTTGCCAGTCACTTGGAGTGAGTTGAAGCCAGAGCTTTGCCCATGTGAGAATTTAGTCTGTAATCTGGTTCCTTCAGCCTGTACAGGAAAACGGGACCGTGTGCTACAGATTGACCTAGAGATCTGTAAATGACACCAGTCACCAGGGGTGTATATCTTTTATGCCTTTCGGTTCCCTTTCCAGTAAGCAAAAAATGTACCCAACAAGTAGGCAGAAAATCTGGGAAAGGACATTTGTAGGAGGAAAATATTGGGTTAATTAATTTATACAATTTATTTTTCCATCATATAAGAGCTATTTATTTATTTCTAGAAAACCAGGGGGAGGCTTGACAAATATAACCACCTGCCTGCTGAGCATATTCACATTTAAATAAAGAGAACAAGGAAAGAGCTAAATAAAGCTTAGAATAAAATATAAATAAGAACAATATGTGGCTGGCATGTCCGAGCCAACAGTGAAATTGAAAACCATCAGTAATTGATTCTTTGAATGATAGAAGATCATGGGTTTAAAAAGCACTTAGAGAGATGTTTAACTTTTAACTTCAGAGATAACAATTTTGATATGATGTAATATAATTGTAAATATGCCTAGAATTACTGGGATGGTCCCCAACTTAATGCATTGTGATTCTAAAATTGTTTTCTTTTTTTTTTTTTTTTCAATTTTTGGATGTATTCTACTATAGAAACGAAATTAGATAGTGTGGTAACTTCAGCAGGTTAGCCCACAAAAGCCTTCCAGATTCTTAATATGCCTGAATTGATGTGCTGACCCAATAAAACTGTTTTTCGGTGTTCTGACCTTGGATTTCACTTGAGCCATCCATTACTCCTCTTGCTTTCTCCATGCCTGTTCTCTTGAAGAACAGCTAGTGTAATTGAGCTGTTGCCTTTAGAATAAAATCTAAACTGCTTACACTGATTTAGGAGGCCCTCGTGATCTGGCCCTACTATGCTCTCCAGTGTCATCTCATCTCTCTTCCATTCCCCCTCCCCCCTGGCTTTCCTTCTTACCAGCTCCATTGGCCTTTTAGTGGTTCATTACCATCAGGTTTTAACCTGCCTTGGGACATTTGCACCTGTTTTCCTATCTTTCTTTCCTTACTGTTCACAGAGCTGGTCCCTTCTTTCTGAGACCCTTTCTCATTATTCTAAGTAAAGATGCACCCCCCACACACAATTATACTGCAGATGGTTTGTTTACCTCATAACATTTGTCCACTTAGCTCTTAGCACCAGTTTACCATCTTCAAGCAGACAAGGAACTTAGTAAAGGCAAGTCTCTTATCTGTATTGTCTCTGAACTCCAAGAACTGAACATCATGTGTGCCATGTAGTAGATGCTAAATAGATATTTAATGAATGAATGAATTGGATGAAGACTGAATGAATAAGTGAATGAATGAATGAATGAATGAATGAATTTGTGCCACCTGCTAACCTAACCAGGAGTAGCTGAAGCAGGACTCTAAATTCCTCTGCCCACAAGCCAGAGAATCCTCCTGAGAAACTTGTGTCAGTGTTTGGAGAGGATTCCAAACACTGGAGAGCTTTAGGTTATCTTCAAGAATAGGGGACAGAATTTCTGAATGGATCTTCATATATGCCAGATGACAGAGGATGAATCACGTAATTAATTAAAATGGAGGAAGCATGGACAGTTTTCTCTGTGAAAAATGAAACGCAGTGAAGCTAGTATATACATTTATGGACATCAGTTAGGAGTATACTGTGAAGTCCTGACTAGGGTTAGTGATATTTTGTCTAAGTAGAGGGCAGTGAGATTGAGAAAAGTTAAACAATTCCAGAGTTGTTTGAAAAGGTAAATCAGGAATTCTCAAACTTCAGCATGACTTAATTATTGCTGGGCCTTAAAGCCAGTTTCTGATGTATAAGATCTAGAGTGGACTCTGAGAATTTACATTTCTAACAAGTTTCCAGGTGATGTTTATGCTACTGGGATTACACTTCAAGAACCGCTCTTTTAAGTTGACAGGATTTGTAGTAGATTGAATGTTGGGAATGTAGGAGAAAGCATTTTAAAAAAAATGATTTCTAGATTTGTGGCGTGAACCATGTTGGTGCCATTTACTGGGTTAGGAAGAACTAAAATTTTAGATGAGGCATTCTTTTATTGAATAAGTCCTTGATTTATCTGATGAGTTTGAAGTTCATTTAAGACTTACAAGAGAAAATGTTGGTGCGGTAATGGAGGGATGTGCCTGGAATTTGGGAAAGTGTTCTGAAATAAAGGTCTGAGTTTTGGAGATCTCAATAAACTGATTAATTAACATTGTAGATAGGGGAAATTTTACTGAATGGGAGCATGGGCACTTGGGACCCAGTCTGAGGAATTCTGACATTAAGTGGCTGCATACAAGAGACTTAGTTTACAAAGAAGACTGGAAAACTGTTGAAAAAGTATAAGGGAAACAAAGCAGTGAGGGGTCCTAGGATCCAAGGGTGCCCAGTAATAGAAATACTCACTTGTAGGCATATGATCTTTAATTTCTAAGTGATACCTGACATTGTCTTGTCAAAAGGCAGTTCCACTTAACTACTACTTGAATTTTTATTACATTTCACTTCCCTTCTCCTTTTCTTTAAAATTTTTTTTAATGTTTATTTTTGAGAGATAGACATACAGAGAGACAGAGTGTGAGCAGGGAGGGGCAGAGAGGGAGGGAGACACAAAATCCAAAGCAGGCTCCAGGCTCCGAGCTGTCACCACAGAGCCTGACGTGGGGCTCAAACTCACGAACCGCAAGATCATGACCTGAGCTGAAGTCAGATGCTCAGCCAACTGAGCCATCCAGCCAACTGAGCCACTCCTTTTCTTATATACCTATCCACTGATATCTATCGCCCGACACACAAACACACATACACTGTACTTGTTTTCACTTACTGTTGGCAAATACCCTCAGCAGCTCTTTGTCCTTTTTCTGCTTTCAAAATATCACCAATCTTAGAACAACTGCTCTGTTTTTATGAGTATCTGGGCAAGCTTATCCTGCGCTCTTGCATGGGAAACCCATTTTTCTGATTATTTGTGGTTTATCTTTGCCTCCAAGGACAATTGAATACAGGATCTCAAAAGCTGTAAGTTTACCCTCTGTCTCTCTCTGTCTCTGTCTCTCTAATAATGTATATATATTCTATCCACGTCTCTCTACAAGTTCACATGAAAGAGAATAAGACTTCGGGCAACTTTGGGCTGATATCTTTACTGCCTTATGACCAAATATAAAAGAAGAAAGATAACTTCCCTCCTCTGCTATGAATAAATACTAAGGAAGGGTTGTGATTGGTTAGGCTTGAATTAAGGAACTATTCCGTACCAATCACTGTATCTGGGAACATGGGCTACTCCATTTAACTAGACTGGTGTCACGTTTCCAACCCTGTGGGTAGGAGAAGGGTGGTCTTGCAAGCCTCTCTAGAAATCCCACTTTAGATTGGGGAGACATAATGCCCTAAAGAAACGGGATCACCATGACCAGGAGGGAGAAATGAATTCAGGAAAAATAAAGCAGATGTCCACCTTAAACCTGCTAGCTTTTATTTTTCCCAACACCCTGTGGTAAGTAATAGCACTCATTACAGTTAGCGGTTTCATATGCATTTCAAAGTTGATTTACTGTGGGAATTCTATACTAGGATCTAGGAGGATAGGAATTATCTCTTGTTTCTCATTTATGTCCCCAGGGCCTGGCAAGGTGAGTAACACATAGTAGGCCTTGAAACGTGTGTCTTGAATGAATTAGTTAATAGAATCCTAATTAATACTTTTCCTTTAGATGAGCTCCCCCTCCTGCAATGGTGTCTTTATTCTCCATCAAGCTTAGTGGCACCTGTATTTACTCAAGCTTATTATCTGAGGTTTAACTCAGAATCTCAAAGTCTGCTTCACAGAACTTCAGAGGATCTATAGCCCACAGGACAACAACGTTTTTCTCCAGTGATATATTAAATATGTTACACTTTACAGGACATATTGTCACAGGTATAACTACTTAATAACTTTGTAGTGCGAAAACATTAGGTGGTGTATAAACCAATGGGCAAGGTTATGTTCCAATAATACTTACTGAAACAGATGATAGGTTGGATTTGGCCTGAGATGTACTGTTTGCTGACCCCTGATCATCGGCAGAGTTTCTGCCGGTTACCTGCTGGAACAACTCTGAGTTCACCAAAGTATGCACATAGCTTAGGCATATAATATTATGAATCTGATTTTAGTGATATCATTATTTTCTTCTTCTTCTCATAATCCTTAGCAGATAGGTTTCTGATCCTTTCATTAAGTTTGGAAAATGGGAAGTGCCATTATATGAGCAAGAATGTTATACCTGCAGTGAAAAAGAACTAAGTGTAATCCACTGTTTTTGAATGACCAGTAAATGAAGAAGGAAGGTCTCCAGTCTTGAGTTATAGTTTCACTAGAGAATCACATTAATATTAAGTAAGACTTGTTTAGCATACTTTCTAGGGAGTGTCCAGGATTGAGACATAAAGTTCGCCATTATTTTCTTTCAAAAATCAAGTTTTACACTTTGCCATTTCAGTCCTATTATTATTATTTCCAACAGTGATTTATCTACATAAGGCAGTTTGAATTTGGTTGAGGGAAGGAAAAAGAAAATAGGAGTAAGACTTAGAAAGAAGGGAGAAAACGAACTAAACCTGTCTTTCAGGCACAGTGTGCTGGTATATTACCACTGGGATAGTTCAAATGCCATTGAGGCAAGCAATGATAAAGTTTCTGAGGGAACTCATCCTGTAATGTTCAAGGCTAACTTTATGGAAACCAGAATCATAGGATGATATGGGGAGTTTCCGTCTGTAAATATTTCACACCCTAGGGTTGTTCTTCCCAACCCAGTGGGGCAAAGCAGATGTCTGTGGTACATGATCATGGCTGTGAAAATCTTCTAATCATAGGTATGAGAATAAATTGCTGTATGGGTAAATACTTGGAACCATCAAAGTGTCTCCTTACTAACTTCACTGGGAATGTTGAAAAAGGATGACACACCATCATTACAAATAGTCCAGAGAGAAAGAAAACCTTCCATCTATTCTTAGTTTTTAAAAAATTCAATAGCTTTTTTAGCCACGAGTCATTGCTTGATCCAAAATTGAGCAAAAGAAAACAAACTGCTTAAAATTTAATTTTTTCTTTTCACTGAGACTTTTAAGGTCTTCAGACTTACAAAATTTTAAAAGGTAGAAGGGACATTACAGGCTCCTTTGCATTCCCTTCAAAGGCAGGACTCTCTCTGCATTCCTGACACATGATATCTACTTTTGCTTGAAAAATGCCAGGCAAGGAACTCATTCTGTAATGATGCCCATTTTCGATTTCTTTCACTGATAAAAATTTCCTTTTTGTTCTTACCCTGTATCTACTTATTTGTGGGGAACACCAGTTGCTTTTACCACCCTGACCTCAAGTGCTATTGCAATGTCTTGTCTCTCTTCTACGTGAGAGCTCATAAATTCAATGAAGAGAGACATATGTATGCTCTGTGCTTTGAGGTGAAATGGTTCTACTTTACCTCCCTGTCCTTCATATTAGGTAATTTGCAGTCCTCTCAGCCACCAAGCTCTTTAAACAAGATGTGCTTTCCATTCATCAAGGTTCTGAGTAAAGTGAGAGCCTCAAAACTAAATACTTCCGTTAGAGTCTGATCTGTGAGAAACATAATGAGGGATTTTCTCTGACCACACGTTCTTTTATCAAGAACTGTCTGGCTCACTAAAACGTCATATCTTAAGGGGATCGAGGTCTATCATGATATTATTGTTTCTGATATAATTTTTAAATTACTTAACTATGTTTAAATCAGTTGCAGAGCATCACATGAATTATATTCTCCAGGTCATAGGACCTTGTCACCATTGGTCTTTTCAAGTGTGTATTGTTTTGTCTTGCATGCATTTTTAATGTAGGGGTATGATATTGTGTATGCTTTTTTTTTTCTTAGTACTGGTTTTTAAAAGATCTATGCAGGTAGGTGTATATTTAGTCTGTTGCTCCTAACTGCTACAAAGGACTTTAGAGTGTGCATTCATCCACATTAAACTGTCTTCTCAGTGATGAATATGCTGACTGTCTCTAAAGCCCTGACATAGCAAATAATAGTGTGATGAACTTCCTCAACCCTGTATATGAATTTGGAAATTTCTGTACCAGGGTGTGTGAATATACTGAATTTGACTAAATAAAGTCAGACTGTTCTTCCAAATGAACCTTCACATTCTCACCTACATTTGGTGTTTTCTAGGTTTCTAGTTTTTACCAGTTGGAAAGAGATGACTTGTTGAATTATATTTGTTTTAATTTTCATTTTCTAGTTGCTAATGACTTTGAGGATTTTCCTTTGTTTGTGGTTTTACTTTTAATTTCCTCTTCTATAGACTGCTGATTCATTTCCTTTGTATTTTTTCACTGAAGTTCCATCTTTTTCTTGTTGGCTTAAGGAAACATTTTTAAGAGTCTTTTTTTAATGTTGTATTTATTTTGAGAGAGGGAGAGAGTGCGTGCACAGGAGAGGGGCAGAGAGAGGGGGACAAAGGATCCAAAGTGAGCTCTATGCTTACAGCAGCGATCCTGATGCAGGGCTTGAACTCCCAAACCATGAGATTAGGACCTGAGCCAAATTCAGATGCTCAACCAGCTGCGTCACCCAGGTGCCCCTGGCTTAAGGGAATTCTTTTAAAAAATTAAATATTTACTGTTTTTAAACATTGCAGATATCTTCCCTCAATGTATCATATATTTTTTTTAATTTTTATCCATTCATAATTAATTTGGCTTGGGATTTATATTTTTAATACTGTGTTTAAGGTGTACCTCTTTATCCATCTCATTCCCATTGATATTTTTCTATATTTTTCCCATTAAATTGATAGGTTTTTAATTGATTTAGAGTTCAACTTGGTATGCAATGTTGTGGGCCAGTTTTATTGTACTCCACAAAATGAACCACTATCCCCCACACCATGTAGGAACAAATCACCCTTTCCATTTTGGGTTAAATCATATATTAAATTCCCAGTTGCACATTTAACTCTGAGTACTCTCTCCTAATCCATTTATCTGTTCTTACACTAATGCCGTATCTGGTTAGAAAAGTGCCCCTTCTTTATTTTATTTTTTTTTATGTTTATCTGAGAGAGATTTGTTGTGTTTATTTTCTGTGTATATTTAAGTGTATTTATCAAAACATCTAGCTAAAAATGGGATTGCACCGAATTTATATATTAATTAGAATTGACATTTTATAAAATTATGTTGTCCTGGTCAAAAAGTACAATTCCTTTCCATTTATTCAGAGCATGTCTGTGTCACTGGTTTAAAGTTTCCTTCAAATTATGGAATACTAGTTTCAGTCTAATTTCTGTTTGTACCTATTTGAAGCTATTACTTTTGAATCCATCTTCTTTTTAATCTTTTGGTTGCATTTCACAAATTTTGGCATCCACTGTTTTTATTATTTAATTATAGATAGCACTGTATCATGCCTGAAAATAGCCAATCTCTGTAAAGCAGATCATAGCCTGCCTGCCCTTAGGAATGCTAGACAGCAAGTACTTTAACACTAAATTGAGTGGCCATATTAAAACAGTTAAATCACCAACAAAAGCACAAAAATACGGAAACAGCGGCACTAAAAAGATTACACAACGGACACTTGTTTGCAGTATGAGAGCTGAAACAGGAAGGCAGAATATCACCTTATTGGACTCAGCCCATCATGAGACTCATATATTTCACTCCTTTACCCATAAGCACAAATTATTGTGTGCATGCTGCAAGTATTGGTGTGGGAGATTACAAATACATTTCAACAAGTAGGGAAATTTGCAAATACAGAATCCACCAGCAAATAATGAGGATTGACTGTATGTACAAACTGTCCACAGAAAGAAATACATATGTTTCTCTCCTCTGGCCCCCCCTCCCCCAATTGTGATTCCCTCTCACATATATAATTTTCCCAAGTTATTTTTTAGGGGATTTGAGAGTTGGGCATAGGGAGTCAACAGACCATGCTAGTCATCTGGATAAGTAAATTAAATCAGTAGGTAAAGTCATCAAGACCTATTACTTCATTTAGTTGTGGAGGATTCTAGGTAAAGGGCTTGGCAGCAGTGACTGAGGTAAGTAAGTATAAGGGAAGATAGGCATGGGACTAGCCCCTGCATTACTGACCAAAAATCAAGGAGAATAGCTACACAGCTAGGCATAGTCTGTGAACAGAAATTAGAAGTGCATACAAGGAAGAATCATAAACTACCCCCATAATCCCCAACATCACTGGGATTGCTTTTTGGCGTGGGGGTAGGGGAGAACTGTGTTTTGTCAGTGCCTGCTTACCGCCCTCTGAAATACTACTGCCTGTGGCTTTCCTCCCCATTTTACTTCTTCACTGCTTCAAAACAATAGGTGGTATTATTACTTATAAGTTGTCTTTATCTGGTGGTGATGACACTGCTTCTTCCTCTAGTTTAATTCAGTCTGGTTTTCCCAAAATTGCGTGGTCCGAATTATTATGTTCTCCTAGAAGGGCTGAGGCCTATGTCAGAGAATCCTAATGCCTGACCTGAGACAGGATAATGTCTACATCATGCTCCTGTCATTCACCAGAATGCTTTTTCCCACTACATTATCAATATACTTTGTCTTCCATTGAAAACAAAACAAATGCATCCAGTTATAATGTCATATTTCAGTCTATATTTTCCCTTAAGGTAGCTATTGGCAAGTTGAATTATTTTTGATATCTAGAATCCGGCATAGTTTGTATAAGTTATTAAAATACCCACCCTTGGATAGTACAATATTTTTCTTTAGTTAGCTCTTTTTTTCTTTGAAAATATAGCTATCACTTAGCATAACTGAAATGTGTGTGTAGAATAAAAACTTGTGACTGTTTTTAGCAATTTTTTATTGGAATTATCCTCCAAAAGTATTTCTAGCCAAAATATACTACTTTTTTGAAGACCCTTTTGTTTCTACAGTGAAAAGGATTCGGGAGAATTAATTTAAGCATCTTCAAAATCAGCAGTAATAATTGCCGTTTGAAACTGAGACTCACTTCCAATTAGGTTCAATTCTAATTCTCTTTGCTACACTAAAAATCCGTACCCCATCTCACCATGCTTTGCATGATTTAGTGAAACATAAATCCTCTGAAGGTGGATTGGTCAGACTTAAAGGACACAGTCATCTTTTCAAATGCATCTTTAACTGCCAGGTGGAAGTACACTGTTATCTGAATATTGTCTTTAAAAACAGGCAAATGTGTTGCAACCACAAATGTGGCTGGAAGTGGAATGACTTGAGCTATCATACAAGGATCAAAGGAAACTGAACACAGAGCAGTTTTTCTGTGAAGTATTTTGGATGGAATCGTTTGAACGAGGCACCTTTTTTGCCTAAGCGATGGATACGTTATGTCTCACATTTCTGTGAATTGTGTTTTCTCTAGTACTTCTTGCTCCGTTTCCGAGCCTGTGTGAACAAAAGTTCACTTTATTTTTGTGGCCAAAAAAACCCTGCTTTTCATCTCTGCAGCAAGTTGATCTTTTGTATTTATTTTTCAGTGCAAGAAATCATGATAATTTGAAATCTGAATTCATGGAATTGGACTTAGAAAACAATTGGGTTTGGGAGCCGATAGCAGTAGAATCCACCAGGAGGACCCAATTTCATGCAATTTGTAGCTTGATTTCATCCAGCAAGACATACTTAAGCATAAAGACCTAAAAGTGGTAGGTGTTGTATTGAAATAGCATCGCACTTAGGATGCAATGAGGCGTAAAGTAATGCTGAATGCTTTACATTCACTAACACGACATTATTCCAGCATGACACACAATCTGAAGCTTTTGTGATTACAGCTGTGACCCCAAATTAGATTTTAAAACATGTATATATGTATATGCATTTTAAAAATTTCCCTTCCTTCTATCTCTTAATAGTTTACAAAGGCAAATGCTGGTAGCTTCTGAAAATAACTCTGTTCACCCAAAATATCATCCTTCCCCTCAAGTGACTTTTCTCTGGACAAAGTCTGATCTTTTCAGGAAGGGTACACCTGAAGCTTGAGTTTTCAAGAATGGAGTAGGGGCCTAAGGGCCCCTGCGTCAGTTACAATAAAGCTTCACTGTTCACCTGAAATGATGAGATTGCTTTCTCCTTGAGTTGTGTATTTTTTTCCCATATAAATTAAAAGCAAGACTCAAATAAGATTTTTAAAACCACAATGACAGTGCCAGCTGGGCTGATAAAAAGTCCCTTTTTCTCTCCTGTGTCAGAATTAAGTCACAGGGGCTATAGTGCCTCCAGGCTGTAATTCTGAACTACATGAGCTCAGAGTGGCATCTGAATATTTTCTCTGGGCTTGTGGAAGCATTTCTTCTCCCTCAGAAGGCACTTTATATCACTGAGGGCTTTAGATGGGGGAGTCTCCCCACTTCCATTTGCTGCATCCCCACAGTACTGGGCCACAAAAGACCTGGATTGACATGCGTATTGTCTAAATATGCCCGATGTGTGAGCATTTCATTTGTGCCTTATGTCCCACAGCTTCCTGCCTCCCTTACAAGATTATATAATCACTTATCTTTTCTATTTTTAAAGCAGATTAATTTGATTTAGTAGAAAGGAGACAAGGGAGAAAAGAAAGGAATAATGGGAGAAAGCCAATATTATTTCTTTCAAAGCAGTTTGGTTTAGAGTCATTTTAATAGGTCTGGAAAATTAGAATTGGAAAAAGAAAATCAATTGTGATGCTATATGCTAGTTTGGAAAGGAAATAAATCCACCCTGGCACCGACTTCCTAGTGCTAGATAATTAGGACTGCTTTGTTCTCATGTGGAAGAAGCAGGGGACTCATCGGTTTCTTAAATCTATTATTATTATTAACAATGTCATGAATACCAAGAATTCTCGTAGGAATGCAAGGTGTTTACAGGATGCATCCATCATGGGAGAAAAGGGTAAGCAGCCTGTCTACCCCCTGTTGTTGTAGGAAAGGCTGCTGCTATCGTAGCATTAGGGCATCTGCGTGAACCTTTGCCCATCCCTCTCTCCCACTTGTTGAACACATATTAACTCTATTTATCTGCTTTCCCCATGAACATTTCTGGAGATTTTACCCTCAAAAATTATTCTGAAATAAGAAAAGTAAATGCAGTGTAGAGCTTAGATTTTTATGCATCCTAAAAGCTTTAGGAAACTCCTGTTTTGAAACCGTTTTTCTTGTTTGTTCGTTCATTTTGTCTATTTGACTTGGATAATTTCAGAATAAAAACTAGATGGGCCTGACTAATAATATGGAAAATACATTTGTGGAGGGTGGGAAAAGATTAAGTGGTCACGGTGGGAGGAAAATTCTAGGAGGAAAAGAAAAAAGAGAAACAAAGACTGAAAAACAGTACACTGAGCAAAATTACATTCTATGAAGTTGCTCAAAGTGATTTTGTAAAGAAAATGCAGAAAAGACTGCTAGGGACAAGCATAAATGAAAGGCTGTTTAAATTGACCTCTTGGAATGGACAGAAAAGAAGCTGGTAAGAAACACATAACTAATCTCTAGAAAGATATAACGGTAAGGCAAATATTTGGTTATGAGAATCAAAGAGGAGAAGAAAGATTGTGTAAAATGTTCGTGGGAAGCTGAAAATAAATTTGAAACTGTCAAAGAAAAATTGCACCGATAAGAGCTAAATAGGCAAGGAAGACTTTATTCAATACTACTGCATTAAGAGTCAAGACTGTTGCAATGAGGAGATAGATTGGATTCAACTCTGCTGAAACAAGGTGGGAAGTTTTTAAAGGATGGGTGAGCTCCTAGAAAAAGTACTGGATGACGTTATGGGGAGATAGCTCAATGTGATTAGGCCATCTGTGTTTGGTAATTGTTCCTTACGAAGGTGGGCCCCTGCCTTCTTAAAGAGACTTGGAGATGGGATGATATCTCTCTTGATGATAACATTTCAGAAGAATAGCTCCCATGTCCTTGAACATTCTTGGGTAAAACTGGCAAGAGGATGGTGGAAGATTTACATTTCAAAGGGACAGAGAAAGATGATTACAAATGTAATTTTTTTAGGAAAATGAAGGTCACGGGCCTATAGTCAGTAAGATAAGGTTTATTTAAATGGAAGGCAACTCTAATGACACTTGTATTGATCAAAAAGTACCAAAATTGTCAATGTGGGGGCATCCCCCCAGACCTAACTTTCGTTATGTAAAATAGAAATATGTGAATCTACTCCATAATGATCATTGTATGACTTAAAGACATTTATATGTATAAAACACTTAGAACACTGCCTGGAATATGACAAATACTGCATAAATACTAGCTATTGCTGTTTTCTTACATTATGAATTATGTGGAAAGAGAAAATGAAGGACACTAAGATACAGGGATCCAACTCAATGATTAAAATAAATCATTTGTGAACAGTCTTTTCAGAACGAGGTAGAAACAAAGGGTTGATAAAGCTTTATTAGGATGATTAAATCATTTGCATTACCAGGAGAATAGTGCAATGGGCCAGTGTCTACTCTCCACCTCCAGTTTTTCATATAAGGAATATTAACTATGTGCATATTCCAGAAAAATAGAGGAGACTTATTCCTGTATCAGAAGCAGGCTCACAGGCATCTACATGGTGGAAAGCCCAAGGGAATGAGAGTGGGAAAGGGAGTCAGAAGCAGACACTACCTGTCTTAGTGGTAACACTAATAATATTCCCTCTGGTCAGCCCGGTTTCCTAGGACTGCCAGTAAAACATTTCCTGGGTAAGAGCCACAGCTTTTTCTTCTCCCTTCATGGTACCAGAAGCTACTGACTGTATACCATTTTTACTGTATTTCTGAATGAATCCAAGTGCAGTCATCCTCTCAACCACCTTTGGGAGAGGCTCTTCTTCTCATGAACTACAGAAGGAACAATGTTATTCACTAGGGTAACACATGCCTGTGGCTATTCATCTCACATGACTAAATAGTAAAAGCACATACAGACCTCCCTGATCTCAGTTTCCTTGAGCCTTTGTAAGAGAGACACGTAAAGACAGAGGCCAGAAATACTACAGTATCCCAAAGGGGCAAAAAGAGACTATATTGGTTAGAGATTGTGCAAAGGAAGCAAGAGGTCTGTGTCCTGTACCCCTAACTCCTTACTGAATTTCAGCAGGCTGTTGGCTACACAACACTCAGCCCACTCTCTCTAATAAATAATCGCCTTGCTCGCTCATTTATTCCTGCCAACACCACTGTCAATCCTGACTATCTCTGTCACATTGGCTGATGAGCAATCTGTCACTAAAACTAATATGGCCAAGAGGATGAATTAGCAACACTTGATTATCTGCATAGGGTAATCTTCTTTCTGTTGTCTTTGGTCTCAATCTTTTTTAACCAAAGAACTTGGGCTTGCATCTCTATTTTCTTCTGGAAGTAGCTGAGATTCTTTTCCAGATCAGAGAACTCAGATTATATACAGAATGCTTTCATTTATCTACCCTTTGTATGATTTTGGCTCCATGAGCCCATCAAAGCCATCCAAAGGAAAAAACAACGTGGAGAAGGGAAAGGCAAAAGAATGTAGGTGAAGGATCTATTTCCTGAAATCTACAAGTCTCTGAAGTCTGTACTTTAGCTTAACTCTTGGCTAACAAATCCTCCCTATATGCCCAAAGGAGCACTGCCAAATTGCTAATTGTAAAATGTTGAACAAAACCTTCAACCATAAAAGGAGGCTTGAAAGAGTATCTTTGACGAAAAAGTAAGGAGATGGTTTGTTTCACTCTTGCCAGAATATTGAACATCCAGCACTTGTATTTTCCTTGCGTCAAATGCAAACCTGCAAGTTTACTCTGATGTACCATTTGATGCAGTGAAAGCGTATTTACGTGTGGAAAATTTCAGTTGCAAGGACCTACATAATGGTAATGTTACAAACCTGTAGGCCTGGATGCTATATACACCAGGTATAAAGTTATCTTCCTCTGCTTGTCCTTTCTTTAGTGTATGCTAATAAATGTGGATATGTGTGCTCATGTGCATGTACACACACACACCTAATGTAGTCTCTGGAACACAAAAGACAAAAAAGTGCCAGACATAACCAAGTAAGGTCAGAGAGAACTTTATCCTAGTTTTTTCCAAGGTGTCATCTTGATCTTTTGCTTTTTTTTTTATGTTTATTTATTTCTTTTTTTTTTTTTAATTAATTTATTTATTTATTTATTTATTTTTTTAATATATGAAATTTACTGTCAAATTGGTTTCCATACAACACCCAGTGCTCATCCCAAAAGGTGCCCTCCTCAATACCCATCACCCACCCTGCCCTCCCTCCCACCCTGCCCTCCCTCCCACCCCCCATCAACCCTCAGTTTGTTCTCAGTTTTTAACAGTCTCTGATGCTTTGGCTCTCTCCCACTCTAACCTCTTTTTTTTTTTTTTTTTCCTTCCCCTCCCCCATGGGTTTCTGTTATGTTTCTCAGGATCCACATAAGAGTGAAACCATATGGTATCTGTCTTTCTCTGTATGGCTTATTTCACTTAGCATCACACTCTCCAGTTCCATCCATGTTGCTACAAAAGGCCATATTTCATTTTTTCTCATTGCCACGTAGTATTCCATTGTGTATATAAACCACAATTTCTTTATCCATTCATCAGTTGATGGACATTTAGGCTCTTTCCATAATTTGGCTATTGTTGAGAGTGCCGCTATAAACATTGGGGTACAGGTGCCCCTATGCATCAGTACTCCTGTATCCCTTGGATAAATTCCTAGCAGTGCTATTGCTGGGTCATAGGGTAGGTCTATTTTTAATTTTCTGAGGAACCTCCATACTGTTTTCCAGAGCGGCTGCACCAATTTGCATTCCCACCAACAGTGCAAGAGGGTTCCTGTTTCTCCACATCCTCTCCAGCATCTATAGTCTCCTGATTTCTTCATTTTGGCCACTCTGACTGGCGTGAGGTGGTATCTGAGTGTGGTTTTGATTTGTATTTCCCTGATAAGGAGCGACGTTGAACATCTTTTCATGTGCCTGTTGGCCATCCGGATGTCTTCTTTAGAGAAGTGTCTATTCATGTTTTCTGCCCATTTCTTCACTGGGTTATTTGTTTTTCTGGTGTGGAGTTTGATGAGCTCTTTATAGATTTTGGATACTAGCCCTTTGTCCGATGTGTCATTTGCAAATATCTTTTCCCATTCCGTTGGTTGCCTTTTAGTTTTGTTGGTTGTTTCCTTTGCTGTGCAGAAGCTTTTTATCTTCATAAGGTCCCAGTAATTCACTTTTGCTTTTAATTCCCTTGCCTTTGGGGATGTGCCGAGTAAGAGATTGCTACGGCTGAGGTCAGAGAGGTCTTTTCCTGCTTTCTCCTCTAAGGTTTTGATGGTTTCCTGTCTCACATTCAGGTCCTTTATCCATTTTGAGTTTATTTTTGTGAATGGTGTGAGAAAGTGGTCTAGTTTCAACCTTCTGCATGTTGCTGTCCAGTTCTCCCAGCACCATTTGTTAAAGAGACTGTCTTTTTTCCATTGGATGTTCTTTCCTGCTTTGTCAAAGATGAGTTGGCCATACGTTTGTGGGTCTAGTTCTGGTGTTTCTATTCTATTCCATTGGTCTATGTGTCTGTTTTTATGCCAATACCATGCTGTCTTGATGATGACAGCTTTGTAGTAGAGGCTAAAGTCTGGGATTGTGATGCCTCCTGCTTTGGTCTTCTTCTTCAAAATTACTTTGGCTATTCGGGGCCTTTTGTGGTTCCATATGAATTTTAGGATTGCTTGTTCTAGTTTCGAGAAGAATGCTGGTGCAATTTTGATTGGGATTGCATTGAATGTGTAGATAGCTTTGGGTAGTATTGACATTTTGACAATATTTATTCTTCCAATCCATGAGCAGGGAATGTCTTTCCATTTCTTTATATCTTCTTCAATTACCTGCATAAGCTTTCTATAGTTTTCAGCATACAGATCTTTTACATCTTTGGTTAGATTTATTCCTAGGTATTTTATGCTTCTTGGTGCAATTGTGAATGGGATCAGTTTCTTCATTTGTCTTTCTGTTGCTTCATTGTTAGTGTATAAGAATGCAACTGATTTCTGCACGTTGATTTTGTATCCTGCAACTTTGCTGAATTCATGTATCAGTTCTAGCAGACTTTTGGTGGAGTCTATCGGATTTTCCATGTATAATATCATGTCATCTGCAAAAAGTGACAACTTGACTTCATCTTTGCCAATTTTGATGCCTTTGATTTCCTTTTGTTGTCTGATTGCTGATGCTAGAACTTCCAGCACTATATTAAACAGCAGCGGTGACAGTGGGCATCCCTGTCGTGTTCCTGATCTCAGGGAAAAAGCTCTCAGTTTTTCCCCGTTGAGGATGATGTTAGCTGTGGGCTTTTCATAAATGGCCTTTATGATCTTTAAGTATGTTCCTTCTATCCCGACTTTCTCAAGGGTTTTTATTAAGAAAGGGTGCTGGATTTTGTCAAAGGCCTTTTCTGCATCGATTGACAGGATCATATGGTTCTTCTCTTTTTTTTTGTTAATGTGATGTATCACGTTGATCGATTTGCGAATGTTGAACCAGCCCTGCATCCCAGGAATGAATCCCACTTGATCATGGTGAATAATTCTTTTTATATGCTGTTGAATTCGATTTGCTAGTATCTTATTAAGAATTTTTGCATCCATATTCATCAGGGATATTGGCCTGTAGTTCTCTTTTTTTACTGGGTCTCTGTCTGGTTTAGGAATCAAAGTAATACTGGCTTCATAGAATGAGTCTGGAAGTTTTCCTTCCCTTTCTATTTCTTGGAATAGCTTGAGAAGGATAGGTATTATCTCTGCTTTAAATGTCTGGTAGAACTCCCCTGGGAAGCCATCTGGTCCTGGACTCTTATTTGTTGGGAGATTTTTGATAACCGATTCAATTTCTTCGCTGGTTATGGGTCTGTTCAAGCTTTCTATTTCCTCCTGATTGAGTTTTGGAAGAGTGTGGGTGTTTAGAAATTTGTCCATTTCTTCCAGGTTGTCCAATTTGCTGGCATATAATTTTTCATAGTATTCCCTGATAATTGTTTGTATCTCTGAGGGATTGGTTGTAATCATTCCATTTTCATTCATGATTTTATCTATTTGGGTCATCTGCCTTTTCTTTTTGAGAAGCCTGGCTAGAGGTTTGTCAATTTTGTTTATTTTTTCAAAAAACCAACTCTTGGTTTCGTTGATCTGCTCTACAGTTTTTTTAGATTCTATATTGTTTATTTCTGCTCTGATCTTTATTATTTCTCTTCTTCTGCTGGGTTTAGGCTGCCTTTGCTGTTCTGCTTCTATTTCCTTTAGGTGTGCTGTTAGATTTTGTATTTGGGATTTTTCTTGTTTCTTGAGATAGGCCTGGATTACAATGTATTTTCCTCTCAGGACTGCCTTCGCTGCATCCCAAAGCGTTTGGATTGTTGTATTTTCATTTTCGTTTGTTTCCATATATGTTTTAATTTCTTCTCTAATTGCCTGGTTGACCCACTCATTCGTTAGTAGGGTGTTCTTTAACCTCCATGCTTTTGGAGGTTTTCCAGACTTTTTCCTGTGGTTGATTTCAAGCTTCATAGCATTGTGGTCTGAAAGTATGCATGGTATAATTTCAATTCTTGTAAACTTATGAAGGGCTGTTTTGTGACCCAGTATATGATCTATCTTGGAGAATGTTCCATGTGCACTCGAGAAGAAAGTATATTCTGTTGCTTTGGGATGCAGCGTTCTAAATATATCTGTCAAGTCCATCTGATCCAATGTATCATTCAGGGCCCTTGTTTCTTTATTGACTGTGTGTCTAGATGATCTATCCATTTCTGTAAGTGGGGTGTTAAAGTCCCCTGCAATGACCACATTCTTATCAATAAGGTTGCTTATGTTTATGAGTAATTGTTTTATATATCTGGGGGCTCGGGTATTTGGCGCATAGACATTTATAATAGTTAGCTCTTCCTGGTGGATAGACCCTGTGATTATTATATAATGCCCTTCTTCATCTCTTGTTACAGCCTTTAATTTAAAGTCTAGTTTGTCTGATATAAGTATGGCTACTCCAGCTTTCTTTTGGCTTCCAGGAGCATGATAAATAGTTCTCCATCCCCTCACTCTCAATCTAAAGGTGTCCTCAGATCTAAAATGAGTCTCTTGTAGACAGCAAATAGATGGGTCTTGTTTTTTTATCCATTCTGATACCCTATGTCTTTTAGTTGGCGCATTTAATCCATTTACATTCAGTGTTATTATAGAAAGATATGGGTTTAGAGTCATTGTGATGTCTGTATGTTTTATGCTTGTAGTGATGTCTCTGGTACTTTGTCTCACAGGATCCCCCTTAGGATCTCTTGTAGGGCTGGTTTCGTGGTGACAAATTCCTTCAGTTTTTGTTTGTTTGGGAAGACCTTTATCTCTCCTTCTATTCTAAATGACAGACTTGCTGGATACAGGATTCTCGGCTGCATATTTTTTCTGTTTAGCACACTGTAGATATCGTGCCAAGCCTTTCTGGCCTGCCAAGTTTCAAAGGAGAGATCAGTCACGAGTCTTATAGGTCTCCCTTTATATGTGAGGGCACGTTTATCCCTTGCTGCTTTCAGAATTTTCTCTTTATCCTTGTATTTTGCCAGTTTCACTATGATATGTCGTGCAGAAGATCGATTCAAGTTACGTCTGAAGGGAGTTCTCTGTGCCTCTTGGATTTCAATGCCTTTTTCCTTCCCCAGTTCAGGGAAGTTCTCAGCTATAATTTGTTCAAGTACCCCTTCAGCACCCTTCCCTCTCTCTTCCTCCTCTGGGATACCAATTATGCGTATATTATTTTTTTTTAGTGTATCACTTAGTTCTCTAATTTTCCCCTCATACTCCTGGATTTTTTTATCTCTCTTTCTTTCAGCTTCCTCTTTCTCCATAACTTTATCTTCTAGTTCACCTATTCTCTCCTCTGCCTCTTCAAGCCGAGCCATCGTGGATTCCATTTTGTTTTGCAATTCGTTTAAAGCGTTTTTCAACTCCTCGTGACTGTTCCTTAGTCCCTCGATCTTTGTGGCAAGAGATTCTCTGCTGTCCTGTATACTGTTTTCAAGCCCAGCGATTAATTTTATGACTATTATTCTAAATTCACTTTCTGTTATATTATTTAAATCCTTTTTGATCAGTTCATTAGCTGTTGTTATTTCCTGGAGATTCTTCTGAGGGGAATTCTTCCGTTCGGTCATTTTGGAGAGTCCCTGGCGTGGTGAGGACCTGCAGTGCACTTCCCCTGTGCTGTGGTGTATAACTGGAGTTGGTGGGCGGGGCCGCAGTCCGACCGATGTCTGCCCCCAGCCCACTGCTGGGGCCACAGTCAGACTGGTGTGTGCCTTCTCTTCCCCTCTCCTAGGGGCGGGATTCACTGTGGGGTGGCGTGGCCCGTCTGGGCTACTTGCACACTGCCAGGCTTGTGGTGCTGGGGATCTGACGTATTAGCTGGGGTGGGTAGGCAAGGTGCACGGGGGCTGGAGGGGCAGGCTTAGCTCGCTTCTCCTTAGGTGATCCACTTCAGGAGGGGCCCTGTGGCAGCGGGAGGGAGTCAGATCCGCTGCCGGAGGTTTGGCTCCACAGAAGCACAGAGTTGGGTGTTTGCGCGGAGCGAGCAAGTTCCCTGGCAGGAACTGGTTCCCTTTGGGATTTTGGCTGGGGGATGGGCGGGGGAGATGGCGCTGGCGCCTTTGTTCCCCGCCAAGCTGAGCTCTGCCATCCGGGGGCTCAGCAGCTCTCCCTCCCTTTGTCCTCCAGCCTTCCCGCTTTCCGCGCAGAGCTGTTAACTTATGACCTCCCAGACGCTAAGTCGCGCTTGCTGTCAGAACACAGTGTGTCCGGCCCCTCCGCTTTTGCCAGCCCGACTCGGGGGCTCTGCTTGGCCGGCGAGCCGCCCCTCCGCCCCGGCTCCCTCCCGCCAGTCCGTGGAGCACGCACCGCCTCGCTGCCCTTCCTACCCTCTTCCGTGGGCCTCTAGTCTGCGCTTGACTCCGGAGACTCCCTTCTGCTAATCCTCTGGCGGTTTTCTGGGTTCTTTAGGCAGGTGTAGGTGGAATCTAAGTGATCGGCAGGATGCGCTGTGAGCCCAGCGTCCTCCTACGCCGCCATCTTCCAGAACCCCCTATGTTTATTTATTTCTGAGACAGAGACAGAGCATGAGTGGGGGATGGGCAGAGAGAGAGGGAGACACAGAATCTGAAGCAGGCTCCAGGCTCTGAGCTGTCAGCACAGAGCCTGACGCAGGGCTCGAGCTCACAAACCGTGAGATCATGACCTGAGCCGAAGTCGGTCGTTCAACTGACTGAGCCATCTAGGTGCCCCAATGATCTTTTGCTTTTTATTACAGATGTCATGAAATCTCTGAAATCCTTCATATTTAGGCAAGATGGAGCCCAGATAAATAAACAAAATAGGAGTGGGATTCAAAGCAGATATTCTTTGGGTCTTGGGAATGTTAACCCCTGGTGTTTGGGGGGATTATCAAATGGATTAATTATTAATATTTTGAAGAGAAGTTTAGCTTCATTCATATAGGTTCTAGTCAGTTGTTTTCTTGCCTTGAACATAGGTATTTGCTGCTTATTCTTGTCAATATGTAGACTATTTTCCAGGAAGATATTGCAGGTATCTTTAAATCAGTATATAATAGATGGTATTATATAATGTATCTTCCACATTTAGAACAAATAATGGTATCTGTAGTTATTTTTATAACTCTTTTTGAAAGGTAATATTGTTTTGATATACAAAGGTGAATTATACCTGAAATATTTCTTTAAAAATAAAAGTGGCTTTATGCAGTGAGATGATCAGTTTGGTTTTTATGGTACCTTTAATTTGACTGAGGATCATAATCTAAAAGATTAATCTACTAGTCCATCTTTATATACAGTTTACAATTGAAATTTTAGCTTGCCACTAATGTAAGCGGTTACTTTTTTTTTATTGCAAGTAGAAAGAACGTAATTTTAGGCCAGTATTTTAACATGGTAAGAAGATGAAAATAAAAGAATAAACTTTCAAAATGATAGGAAGTTGTAAATAAGGATTTGTCTCTGATAGACTAAATAGAAATTGCATGGGGCAAAGCTTGCTGTGCAAGTCAAAATTAAACATCACGACTCATTTCATATTAGCTCCATAATTCTTCCTCTGGAGAAGTGGAGTTTTCTACATTTTCAAAGTTAGAAATTTGATAAATCTTATTGTGTGCTTAAATTGTTTGTAGTAACAACCTCTAATTATCATTTCACATCAAAGGTGGAGCTGCCTCTTGCTTGAGTGTATGGTGACTTATAGCAACTTCAGCAACTCTGTCTAAAGGAACACACTTGGGTAGCAAATGTCCACAAAACCAATTATGTTGGGGAAAATGATAACAATGCAAGAAATAGATACATTAAGCCTCCCTTAAAAATGAAGAGCCATAAAAATCCAACACATAATTATTTTGACAAGTTTGTATAAAAATCGTTATCAGTCATGGGATGGGATGATACTGATGGTAAGATTGTGTTTATCATTGTCTTTCAACAGTTTCACTTGTGTAGGATGCTTAAGCAAGAATAATTCCAATGTGAAAGATGTGAGGTGATGCAAATTGGATGATTTAGACCATTGTGAACCCCCAACTGCTACTTTTCAAGTTAGTTTTAATGAATGTGAGATTTGCTGGCATTGATAATCCCTACATACCTGTTTGCCTTGCAAACGGTGACAAAACATTTTTCCAATAGCTTATTTTCTTCTCATATAAATAATCTGAACAACCAGTTTTGGAACAAAGACTACACTTGTTACCAAAAGGGAGAAAAAAGAGCATCTATGTCCACTGAATGTTATCTTTGCTGTATTTTCACAATGATACTACAAGTATACTAGCAATTGTTGTTTTAACTCGTGGGATAATGTCTATATATAAGAATGAATCACCAGCATTTATGAAAGGTCATTTTAGAATCTCAGTAATTTGTTTTGGATTAAATGGTGTTTTATGACAAGGATTCATGTTGAGAATTATTCCAGTGCACTGACATTTTTGGTTCCAGTTTGGTGAGAGACTTGATAAAATATCTATCATCAAGCCAGTAATCAGATTACTAACAAGCTAACTGATTAGTTTACAGTGAAATAAAATAATGGTTCACTGTAAATCTAAAATGTAGTTATTTTGTATGTGGTTCTAGAATGGAAGGATTTGGTGCCAATTCGTGGATGTATTAATATGCTAGGGCTGCCATACAAAATACCACAGAATGGGATGATTTAAAAACAGAAATTTGGGGCGCCTGGGTGGCGCAGTCGGTTAAGCGTCCGACTTCAGCCAGGTCACGATCTCGCGGTCCGTGAGTTCGAGCCCCGCGTCAGGCTCTGGGCTGATGGCTCGGAGCCTGGAGCCTGTTTCCGATTCTGTGTCTCCCTCTCTCTCTGCCCCTCCCCCGTTCATGCTCTGTCTCTCTCTGTCCCAAAAATAAAATAAAAAACGTTGAAAAAAAAAAATTAAAAAAAAAAAAAACAAAAAAAAAACAAATTTATTTTGTCACAGTTCTGAAGACTGAAAGTCCAAGATCAAGGTGTCAGCAAGTTTGACTTATTTCCAGGCTTCTCTCTTTAGCTTGCTACCTTCTCCATGTGTCCTCACATGGTCTTTTCCCTGTCTCTGTCTGTGTGTCCTAACCATCTCTTCTCATAAGGACAACAGTCATATTGGGTTACATCCTACCATAAGGATCACAATTTAACTTAATTACCTCTTGAAAGGCCCTGTCTTTTAATACATTAACATTCTGAGGTACTGGGGTATAGAGCTTCAACATATAAATTTTGGAGGGACAAAATTCAGCCCACAAAAGCAGCTTATGATTGATGTCTTTGTTAGCAGAACTCTTGCCTTTATGGTAATATGGAGTTACGTTTATATATATGTATATATGAACGTAATTCCATATTATGTCCAATTAATGTATGTTAATTATTGTCCTATATGTTCATTAATATCAACCTTTTAAAAAATAATGCAGGGAGACCTGGCTAGCTCAGTTGGTAGAGCATATGACACATGATCTCAGAGTCATGAGTTTGAGCTCTATATTGAGCACAGAGATTACTAAAAACAAAAAAAATTAAATAATGCAAAACAAAGAATAGGAAGGTGTAAGAGAACATTTATTTAACATCTGGATACATTAGACTTTAAAAAAAATTTTTTTTGAATGTTTATTTTTGAGAGAGAAAGCGACATAGAGGGACAGCTTGAGCAGGGGAGGGGCAGAGAGAGAGGGAGACACAGAATCCAAAGCAGACTCCAGGCTCTGAGCTGTCAGCACAGAGCCCCATGCGATGCTTGAACCCTTGTATCATAAGATCATGACCTAAGGCAAAGTCAGATGCTCAACCAACTGAGCCACCCAGGCGTCCCTGGGTAAATTAGACTGAAAAATTTACTCAATCTCTTGGAATTTCCATTGTCAACTGTTTTATTGCTTAACTCTTTGTACAAATATTTATTGTAAAATTAGGTTGAGTTAAACTGAGTTTATTTTCTTTTGGTATTCTGCATTTCATAAGAGTACTTAAGGTGTTTAAAGGGACCCTAGAAGATCTTTAAAAATGATTGGAAATGACTATTTGATATATTCAATTACAGTTTGAATGATATTGAACGTTTTCTTTTTGAAAACAAAAAATACGTTGAAAGTATCATTAGTATAATGGTACATCTGGAAAATTCCAGCGCACACATATACCGATCCATGCTATTTGTGAAACTTCTAAAAAGAAACCAGTGACTGTCGTTGTGAAACTGTAATTTGCTTGCTAATACAATTCTTACTGTTGAATTAACAATCATCAAAGCCTTCTCCAACTTCCCAAGTTTCATCCATTACTGAAGAATAGGAAATCAAGGATAAATTCTGGTGTTTACTTAATAATACTAGGCAGTTTAGTATGCCTGGCCCAGTTAGGAACTAAAAGTGATAAAATGCAAACATATACATTATGCCATGTGAAATTTCATCTAGTCCAAAGAGTAGTTCATAGATGAAACTAAAATAATGTTCAGTGCAGACTGCATACTATTAAAACAGAGAACAAGCTATAGATTAAGGTAATGAGTCAAAATTCTAGAAACTGAACAGTGCAAGAATTATTTTATAACTTTTGAAGAAGACTTCTGTTTTTTTTTTTTTTATGTTTTAGGTGGCGCAGAACCTTATCTCAATAGTTGTCAATCCATACAAAGTGACATTTTGTCCTCCTACCTAAGAGGCCAAAATGCCATTCATAAGTTAAATAGTCTTTAATAGCTCTTTTTTGGAGTTGTCCATTTTTCAATTCACCAAAACACATTTTTGGCATTGTTTTTATGTTGAAGGTAGGTGTTGGGGTAAGGGCTGTAGCTTTGGGGTCACAGTCTAGCTTTAAGAAGGATAGAACTCTTGGGGCATCCGGGTGGCTCAGTCGGTTGAGCAACAGACTTGAGCTCAGTTCATGATCTCATGGTTTGTGAGTTCAAACCCCGCGTCGGGCTCTGTGCTGACAGCTTGGAACCTGGAGCCTGCTTCAGGTTCTGTGTCTCCCTCTCTCTCTGCCCCTCCCCCACTCGTGCTCTGTCTCTCTCTGTCTCATAAATAAATAAACATTAAAAAAAAAAGAAGGATAGAATTCTTCGAGACTCATTGAAAATGTGTATTTGTTGGCATCAACTTTGTTTTCTTTTTGCCTCAGGACAAATTCTTTGATGTTTAGATATTCAAAGTTAAGATGATAGAAGACAGATAAAAGTCTGAGAAGATCATAAGAGAAAGAAGAAATATAGCTCCCTGGAACCAAATATACATAGAGCACACTTCGTGAAGGATGAGAGAGCTAAGGAGCGTATCTTTTTTTTCTTTTTTCTCCCAACTGCTCTTCTACGTGCTTCTGTTGGTGGAAGGGGCCATCTTAGGGTTTCAATAGGCAGAACATTTTTCAGGAGACAGGAACACTTGAATATATACTGGATTTTTAGGGGTGCCTGGGTGGCTCAGTTAGTTAAGCCTCAGTTAAGCCTCTGACTCTTGATTTTGGCTCAGGTCATCATCTCACAGTCATGAAATCAAGCCTCTAGTTGGACTCCACACTGAGTAGAGCCTGCTTGGGATTCTCTCTCCCTCTCTCTGCCCCTCCCCTGCTTACATGCTTCTCTCTCTCTCTCTCTCTCTCTCTCAAATAAATAAATAAATATGGGGGATTTCTAGAGATGTTAAATGACTCCTGATGTGTCATCCCTCCTGCATTTCCCTTTTGGACACGCTCGACATAGAGCATAAAAGTGTAGGAGGAAAACACTTGGATTATCAAAAGTCATTTGTCAAAGCTGTAGATCAAGGTTATATATTGGGAATTCCATGAAAACTAGTGATTTAGTGATTTATTTTAATTCCTACCTGAACTATCCACATCACAACAATGAGAACAAATTACACACACACACGCACCCACACACGTGTGTGTGCGTGTGTGTGTATGTATATATACACATAAATTACACATAAGTAATTTTACTTATTACACATAAGTAATTTTAACCACCCAGTATTCATCATGACAAGTGCACTTCTTAATCCCATCACCTATTTCATCCATCCCTCCAACCATCTCCCCTCTGGTAACCATCAGTTCTCTATAGTTAAGATTCTGTTTGCCTCCCTCTCTATTTTTTTTTTCCGTTTGTTTGTTTGTTTCTTAAATTCCACATATGAATGAAATCATATGGTATTTATCTTTCTCTGACTGACTTATTTCACCTAGCATTATATTCTCTAGCTTCATCCATGATGTTGCAAATGACAAATTTCATTCTTTTTATTATGGCTGAGGAATGTTCCTGTGTGTGTGTGTGTGTGTGTGTCTGTGTCTGTGTGTGTGTGTGTGTGTGTGTGTGTGTGTGTGTGTGATGAATGAATGAATGAATGAATGAATGAATAAATAAATAAATAAATAATTTTACATCTTCTTTATCCATTCATCAGTTGATGGATGCTTGGACTCTTTTCATAATTTGGCTATTGTAAGTAATGCTGCTCTAAACATTGAGGTACATATATCCCTTTGTGTTAGTATTTTTGTATTCTTTGAGTAAATACCTAGTAATGCACCTGCTGGATTATAAGGTAGTTCTATTTTTAAATTTTTGAGGAATATCTATACTATTTTCCAGAGTGGCTAAACCAGTTTGCTTTCCACCAACAGTGCAAGAGGGTTCCCTTTGTCCACATCTTCACCAGCACCTGTCATTTCTTGTATTCTTGATTTTTGCTATTCTGACAGGTATGAGGTGATATCTCATTGTATTTTTTATTTATATTTCTCTGATGATGTGTGATGTTGAACATATTTTCATGTGTCTCTTGGCCATCTGTAGGTCTTCTTTGGAAAAATGTCTATTCATGTCTTCCCAGTTTCTAATTGGATTATTCATTTTTTGGGTGTTGAGTTTGATAAGTTCTTGATAATTTTGGATACTAACCCTTTATCAGATATGTCATTTGGAAGTATTTTTCCCATTCCATAGGCTGCCTTTTAGTTTTGTTGATCATTTCCTTTGATGTGCAGAAGCTTTTATTTTGATGAAGTCCCAGTTGTATTTTTGCTTTTGTTTCCCTTGCCTCAGGAGACATACCTAGAAAAAAGTTGCTATGGCTGATATCAAGAGGTTACTGCCTATGTTTTTCTGTAGGATTTTGAATGTTGCCTGTCTCATTTTTAGGTCTTTCATTCATTTTGAATTTATTTTTATGTTTGGTAAAATAAAGTGCTCTACTTTCATTCTTTTGCATGTTGCTGTCCAGATTTTCCAGTACCATTTGTTAAAGAGACTCTCGTTTTTCCATTGAATATTCTTTCCTGCTGTATCAAAGATTAGTTGACCATATGGTTATGGGTCCATTCCGGGGTTTTCTACTCTGTTCATTGACCTATGTATCTGTTTTTGTGCCAGTACTATGCTGTCTTTCTGGCTATAGCTTTGGGATGGAGCTTGAAGTCTGGAATCATGCTGCCTCCAGCTTTGCTTTTCTTTTTCAAGATTGCTTTGGCTTTTCGGGGTCTATTGTGGTTCCATGAAAATTTTAAGATAGTTCTAGCTCTGTGAAAAATGTGGTATTTTGATAGGGATTACATTAAATGTGTACATTGCTTCATGTAGAATAGACATTTTAACACTGTTTGTTCTTCCAGTCCATGAGCATGGCATGTTTTTCCATTTCTTTGTGTCCTCTTCATTTTCTTTCATCTGTGTTTTATAGTTTTCAGGGTACAGGTCTCTCACCTCTTTGACTGGGTTTATTCCTGGGTATCTTATTGCTTTGGTGTAATTGTAAATGAGATTGATTCCTTTATTTCTCTTCCTGCTGCTTCATATTTGGTGTCTAGAAATGCAACAGATTTCTGTTGATTTTGTATCCTGTGACTTTACTGAATTCATTTATCAGTTCTAGCAGTTGTTGGTGGAGTCTTTTGCATTTTCTATATAGAGTATCATGTCATGTGCAAATAGTGAAAATTTTGATTCTTCCTTGTGAATTTGGATGCCTTTTCTTTCTCTTTGTTGTCTGATTGCTGTGGCTATAACTGCCAGTACAATGTAAATTAACAGTGTTGAGGGTGGACATCCCTGTCTTGTTCCTGACTGTAGAGGAAAAGCTCTCCGTTTTTCCCCATTGAGGGTGACATTAGCTGTGGGTTTTTCATGTATGACCTTTATTATGTTGAGATATGCTCCCTCCCAACCTCCTATGTTGAGGATTTTTAGCACGAATGGATGTTACACTTTATCATCTATACTTTTTTCTGTGTCTGTTGAAATGATGGTTCTTATCCTTTCTTTGATCAATGTGGTGTATCATGTTGATAGATTGGCGAGTACTGAACCACTTTTGCAACCTAGGAATAAATCCCACTTGATCATGGTGAATAATTTTTTTTAATGCATTGTTGGATTCGGTTTGCTAGTATTTTATTGAGAATTTTTGCATTCATGTTCATCAGGGATATTGGCCTATAGTTCTCTTTTTTAGTGGAATCTTGATCTGGTTTTGGTATCAGGGTAATTCTGGCCTCATGGAATGAGTTTGGAAGTTTTCCCTTTTTATTTTTTGAAATAGTTTGAGAGGTATAATTATTAACTCTTCTTTAAACTTGCCTATGAGGCCATCTGGCTCTGGACTTGTGCTTTTTTGGGAGGATTTTTTGTTTTTGTTTTTGTTTTTTATTGAACAATTTATTTGCTGGTGTTTGGTCTATTCAAGTTTTCTGTTTCTTCTTGTTTCATTTTGTGTAGTTTATATGGTTCTAGAAATTTGTCCATTTCTTCCAGGCTGTCCAATTTGTTGGCATATAGTGTTTCATAATACTGTACCTTCTGCAGCAGTTTCTTACTCATTGAATAGGAATTGAATCTAAGAAACAATAGAAGAGCATGGAGTTTGCAATTAAAATGTTGATTTGAAACTTTAGCACTTCCTGGTTGGACAGTAATCTGTAAAATAATCAGATTTTACATAGGGATATAATACAAAAAATAGTATTTGCTTCAAAAATATGGAAGTATTAGAGGCATTAAGTATACAAAGTACTTAATACAAAGTACTTGGCTGGCACCAAGTACTCTCTTATTAGCACTGCAGTAGCCTGAAGCTGAACTCTCTTCCTCTATCTGTAATTATCATCTTTACTCTCAACTAGATGATTTTTTGACTGCATATGAGGGAAATTTAGAACTTAAAAGAGAGGAACAAACATGATTTTCATTTAAATGTAAGGCAAATTAATATTACCTACTGCTGAGATACACCTAATGATTAGTCCCTAGGCTGATCCATCATCACTAGTTTGTAGCTAGTTTGTTCCTTCCCCTAGAGTAAACCTGAAGGCACCTCTTTCTTTAAAAACTAGACATTAATTAGAGTAAGCAGGGGACTAGAATGTATAATTGCTATTGTAACGTATAAAGAATATTACAAAAGCAGTGAGCTTACTGATAAAAAAATACAATTCTTCTTCCTAAAAGATAAAATATAAGAGCATATCTTTTTGAAGATATGTACCTAAAGTTGTAGTTGAAAAAGGTTAATGAAATTCTCTTCACCCTTTCCAGCTATTTAATGTATAGAATAGAGAAAACTTTAGGGAAACTTTTGGTCATAGTCTCAGAAGCTAGGGAGCCAGTCATTTTCACTGAAGCTGATATCTTGATGTCTCTCCAAATTGTATTGCATTTCCCACTGTATTTTTTTATGTCACATCCTGGGTGGGATGTCCCATTAATACTGCCATTTTCTTAATTTTCATATTTTTTCAATGTTAGTTTGTTGGCCTGTGCTCAAATTTTGAGTGATATTCTGGATTTCTTCCTTAATCATCATATCTAGAAAGTCACTACTCATATGACTTTGACACCATAATAACTAAAAATGAGATATTTCCGTACATTCCTGCATATTGCAGTATTATAAATTATCTGTGTATAAACCCCATTTCTGCTATGTGATATTAGGCCCGTTCCTCATTTGTGAAATGAGGATGAAAATATTTCAGGTTTCAATAAGTAGTTATAAATACTAATATTATAGGGATGCCTAGGTGGATCCCTCAAGCATCCAACTCTTGATTTCAGTTCAGCTCGTGATCTCAGGGTCATGGGATTGAACCCCACCTCAGGCTCCATGCTGAGCATTGAGCCTGCTTGAGAGCCTCTCTCCTTCTGCCCTTCCCCCAATTGGTCTCTCTGTCTCTCTTTAAAAATAAAAAAAAATATTAGTGTTATAGTACACATATGGGCTTCACACAGTGCTCTGCTAGGAAGGCCCCAATACATAATTGCTATTATTATTCCTGTTGTTACTGTTGTTGTTTGCCTTGGCGCCACTCTAGTCAGGTCTCTAATACTTCTTTTCTGGATCACAGCAATAGTCTTCCCACCTTTAGTCTCTCTCATCACTACTTATCCTTTACAATATATTATCAGATTAACTTTCTCAGTCCATGCTGCTTACCATATCATTCTTTGTCCCAAGAAGGTCAAATTATTTGTTGTAGTGCAATATATCCCTTCCATTCTGCCTTACCCTCTCTAGCCTGTTCTTACTCTGTTCCTGTACACTTACCTCTGAAAAAACCATCTTCAGCTAGAATATAATTTTGTTTTTAAATGTTTACTTATTTTTGAGAGAGAGAGAGTGCAAGTGTGGAGGGTGGGGTGCACAGTGCAGAGAGAGAGGGAGACACAGAATCCAAAGCAGGCTCCAGGCTCTGAGCTGTTGGCACAGAGGCTGATGCAGGGCTCAAACTCATGAACCATGAGATCATGACCTGAGCCAAAGTCAGACGCTTAACTGACTGAGCCATCCAGGAGCCCCTAGAATTTAATTTTAGATAATAATGTATTTGGGAAATACAAAGTGAGTTCAAATTCATGTGTTCTAGACAGACATCATAACATTATTTGTTTATGTGTTATATGTATTGAGTTGATGATAATTGTGATTAAGAACACTCATTTTTACATTCCCAAACAAAAATAACAGAGGGGAAACAAGAATGACATCAGTAAAAGGCTGAAAAAGACATCCCTTGCATATAACCCCCCTCAACAGAAATAATTTGACATCAATCTGTAAATAAAAGTGCCTTCATGGAGCTTTGGGATCTGGGTAGGATATTGTGACATGATACCATATATAGAAAATCATAGAAAATCATAAAGATTTCATCTCCCCCCAAAGGAGCTGTTAGAACTAATAAATGATTTCAGTAAAGTTACAGGATACAAAATCAACATATGAAAATCAGTTATATTTCTGTACACTAACAAAACATCTAAAAGAGAAAGGAAACAATCCCATTTACAATAGCATAAAAACAATAAAATTCTTGGGAATAAATTTATCCAAGCTAGTGAAAGATCTGTACACTGAAAACTATAAGATATTTATGAAAAACATGGAAGAAGACACAAATAAATGGAAAGATATCCCATATTCATGGATTGGGAGAATTAGTATTGTTAAAAAGTCCATAATACCCAAAGGCATCTATAGATGCAACAGCCCAAGAGTTCAGACTTCTAGTTGTAAGATGAATAAGTGCTGGGGATTTAATATTCAGCATGGTGACTTTAGTTAACAGTATTGTGTTATATTCTTGAAAGTTGCTAAGAGAGTAGATCTTAAAAGTTTACACCACAGAAGTAAATTGTATTCACGTGAGGTGATAAATGTATTAACTAACCTTATTTTGGTAATCACACTGGTGGTAAAATATGTGCATATTGAATTCTGTTTATTTTTTTCTTACTTATGGGGATTAAGGCAAATTGATACATACAAAAAGCAGACCTAAACTACTAAACTCAGACTCCAAATCAAATATCAATCAGCAGAAAATGATGTTGATATTCAAAAAATTACAAATATATATATATATTTTTTTAATTTTTTTAATGTTTATTTATTTTTGAGAGAGACAGAGACAGAGTGTGAGCAGGGAAGGGGCAGAGAGAAAGGGAGACAGAATCCAGAACAGCCTCCAGGCTCTGGGTAAGCAGCCAGCACAGAGCCTGACATGGGGCTTGAGCTCACAAACTGCAAGATCATGACCTGAGATGAAGTTGGACACATAACCAACTGAGCCACCCAGGTGCCTGCCCCACAAATACATTTGTAACTCTAAAAATTAAGACTGGTAAAAGTTCCATGACAGCTGCCGCTCAGAAGCTAATCTTTGCAGTCTCACAGAGTTTTGGAAGCATTTCTTTGATGAGTGATGTATTGATGTCAATCAGAGTGGAAACAGTTTAAAGGCAACCACCTCTCTTAAGACCTTAAAACCCAAAATGGCATATTAGGCCAATCCAATATCAAAGGAATGTAGAATCTAAATTATTTACCTCTTTGCCCACAAGCAATATTTAAGAACTGGCAATTGATGTTGAGCCCTTGTTTTTTCTTTTATGTATTAGTGGATTTTGAGCACTGAAACTATAGTTTTATTTCACTCATGAAACTGATTTGGCTTAAGTTTGAAGCAAATATCTGTTTCTTTATACTTTTAACAATGCTTAAGGTGTCACGCATAGCACCAGTAATGTTGCATGTATTTTTTGGTGGACCATACTATCAACTAAGGCAGAAGTGGCCAAAGCATTTTGTCACAGAAAATTCGTCAAGAAAAGGCTAAATTATGAGGAATCTACAGTTAAAATTGCATTAGTTGTCTCAAACTATAGGAAACTTGCTAATAGTTATGTTCATTAATTTTATCTTCTTTGCTTCATTAATTTTATGTTGTTGACTGCAAAAACGGTACCGTTTCCAGCCTGAAGATGATAAGTCTTCCTTGGCAACTTTTTTCCTTATCACACTCATACAAATCAGGTTAAACTATATTCATGGCATATGAACAAACTTGAGCAAATAAAGTTTGTCTTTTATGAATGAATGGAAAATATTACCAATTTAAAAACAAAAAGCAAGGCATTAATAACTCCTCTATGGGAAAATACTTTGCCCTCTTCTTAATGAGGCTGAGACCAGGGGCAACAAGACTTATGTTTATAAGAATCACATTCGGATCAAATGAGATTGTGTGAATATGGAACCATAAATACCACATTTTATGCACTGAGAGATAAGCTTAGGGCAAGTTAGACAAATCATTAGTCAAGAGCATATTTTGCTAAAGACTGAGATCTTTGGGGCACATACTATCATTTTCTTCATGTCCTGTTCAAGCCTGTTTGTGTCTGTGGAGGAAAATGGATATCTCCCCCATAAGACAATGACAGAAATAGGCTGTGGATATGCGTCTATGTCCAATCAGCAGCAATATGCATAGTAATATGAGGCACAGCTTGTGTAATGAAGTTCCCAGCGTGCAGTCTGGAAAGGTATCCTCCAGTGTGTAGGGTGATTTATTTCCTCTGTCAACAGGCAGGACAGCCAGGACTTGTCCTTCCCTACTATACCTGCAAAAATACCTGTCATCTTGGGAAGTGGTAATGGGTTCTGCAAGTGCTATACAGGGGCATTGTTTCGAACTCTTCATTTAGATGGGATATTTCCCATTCCTTTTAATTCTGTGACTGGAATCTTAGAGGGTGTTTCTTCAAAACACAAAGCAATCTCTAGTGAAGAGGATTACCAAATCATACTATTGCCTTGAAAGCAGTATGGAGAATGATGAATCAAAATGTTTCTACTGTGATAAAAGTATATAGAAAATGAGAAGGAACAGTTTCATATATAATTTAACAACTTTTGTCTGTTGTCAGAGTAAAAGAAAACATAGATTTTTGTTTGTCCCTTAAAAGAATTAAAGTCTGTACATATACAGTAGCCATGATTTCTAGAATAGCTAAAGTATAGCTATTATTACAGTTTTACTTAGCAATTTATATTAGACTTTGATCTTGGATTTCCTTTTGTCCTATTGTGAATATATAGAAGTTTATTCAACAGTAGCTGTCCCAAATAAGAATTTTATTTATGTTTTATTAAGTAGATAAAACTAAATAAGTAAACTGCAATTTAAAATTTTAAACCAATTCTTCCATTTTTTAATTAATCTCTAATTGTAATAAAGGTAAAATACTTTTCAAAAAATTAGAAATTCAAGAAAATAAAATTGAACAGACAATTGCAAATAATTGTACAGGATATTTCTGTTTCCAAGATTTTTATATTAAGTGTTTTTTATAAATGTTTTGTGTTAGATATTTTCTCAGAATTTACTACTTAGAAAACCGTCATTATTTGTTTTTAAAAAATAGATCTTACAGCGTGCCTGAGTGGCTTAATAGGTTAAGCATCCAGGCTCAGGTCACGATCTCATGGTTCATGGATTTGAGCCCCATATCTCTCTCCTGGCAGCACAGAGCCCTCTTCAGATCCCCTGTGCCCCTATCTTTGTGCCTCTCTCTCTGTTTCTCTCTCGCTCTCAAAAATAAACTAACATTAAAAAATACATCTTGCATTTTGTATCTCTAACATATCAACAGGCTACACTTAGGGATATTGGGATGAATCTCATTTGGGGAACTTACAGTGGAAACAATTTCTGAATTGTCTATAGATGAAATACTTATTGATGAAAGGCTAATATGATAGAAAACAATTATTTTTCCATAGAAAGAAGAAGGACTACAGATGTTGTGTTAATGTTCAAATCATATATTCCTTTTTTTCCAAATTACTCTACAGATATATTTTTCCAGTTGAGATTTTTACAAATTGAGCTAAAATATATTAGCATTTTATGGAAAAAAATTATAGTTCTTGTATCCATAGCATTCCACATCTTTTTTTTTTTATGGCCTCAAAAGATGCAGTATTATTTGTCTTCTTGCAAAATGACTCATTTTACTTTCTCTTGATTGTTTTTGTTTCCAACTCTGGAATCCCTCACACACCTGTAGTTTATATATATTTTTTCTTTTCAGAATTTTATTTAAATTCAAGTTAGTTAACATATAGTGTAGTATTGCTTTCAGGAGTACAATTCAGCGATTCATCATTTCTGTACAATACCCAGTGCTCAACATAACATGTGCCCTCCTTATTACCCATCACTCATCTAGCTCATCCTCTAACCACCTCCCTCCATCAACTCTCTGTTCTCTATCATTAAGAATCTCTTATGATTTTGTTTCTCCTTCTCTTTTTTTTCCTTCCTCCTGTATGTTCATCTGTTTTGTTTCTTAAATACCACATATGTGTGAAATCACGTATTTGTCTTTCTCTGACTGACTTACTTTACTTAGCATAATACACTCTAGCTCCATCCACCATAATTGCAAATGGGAAGATTTCATTTTTTTTTTGATGGCTCAGGAATATTCCACTGTGTGTATGTGTGTGTGTGTGTACACACACATAGCATATCTTCTTTATCCAGCATCAGCTAATGGACGTTTGGACCCTTTCACTAGTTTGGCTATTATTGATGATGCTGCTGTAAACATTGGGGTGCATTTACCCCTTCGGGATATGTGTTTTCGTATGCTTTGGCTAAATACCTAGAAGTGAAATTGCTGGATCATAGGATATTTCTATTTAAAATTTTTGAAGAAGCTCCATATTGTTCTCCACAGCGGCTGCACCAGTTTGCCTTCCCACTAACAGTACAAGAGGGTTATTCTTTCTCCTCATCCTTGCCAATACCCCTTGTTTCTTTTGCTGTTAATTTTAGCCATTCTGACAGGTGTGAGGTGGTATCTCATCTTGGTTTTGATTTGCATTTATCTAATGATAAATGATGTTAAATATCTTTCAGGTGTCTGTTACCTGTCTGGATAGCTTCTTTGGAAAATGTCTATTCATATCACTGCCCATTTTTTAACTGGATTATTTATTCGGTATTGAGTTTGATAAGTTCTTTATAGATTTTGGATGCTAATCCTTTATCATATATGTAATTTGGAAATATCTTCTCTTATTCCATAGGCTGCCTTTTAGTTTTGTTGATTGTTTACTTTGATTTGCAGAAGGTTTTTATTTTGATGAAGTCCCAATCGTTGATGTTTGCTTTTGTTTCCCTTGCCTCTGTCTACATGTCTAATGAGAAGTTGCTCTGGATGAATTCAAAAAGGTTTCTGCCGGCATTCTCCTCTTGGATTTTGATGGTTTCCTGTCCCACATAGAGCTCTTTCCTTCATTTTGAATTTATTTTTGTGTGGTATAAGAAAGTGATCCAGTTTCATTTTTCTGCATGTAGCTGTCCAGATTTCCCAACACCATTTGTTGAAGAGACTCTCGTTTTTCCATTGGATATTCTTTCCTGCTTTGTCAAAGATTAGTAGTGGGTCCATTCCTGGGTTTCCATTCTGTTCCATTGACCTATGTATCTGTTTTTGTGCCAGTACTATGCTGTCTTTCTGGCTATAGCTTTGGGATGGAGCTTGAAGTCTGGAATCATGCTGCCTCCAGCTTTGCTTTTCTTTTTCAAGATTGCTTTGGCTTTTCGGGGTCTATTGTGGTTCCATGAAAATTTTAAGATAGTTCTAGCTCTGTGTACACATTAAATGTGTACATTGCTTCATGTAGAATAGACATTTTAACACTGTTCTTCCAGTCCATGAGCATGGCATGTTTTTCCATTTCTTTGTGTCCTCTTCATTTTCTTTCATCTGTGTTTTATAATTTTCAGGGTACAGGTCTCTCACCTCTTTGACTGGGTTTATTCCTGGGTATCTTATTGCTTTGGTGTAATTGTAAATGAGATTGATTCCTTTATTTCTCTTCCTGCTGCTTCATATTTGGTGTCTAGAAATGCAACAGATTTCTGTTGATTTTGTATCCTGTGACTTTACTGAATTCATTTATCAGTTCTAGCAGTTGTTGGTGGAGTCTTTTGCATTTTCTATATAGAGTATCATGTCATGTGCAAATAGTGAAAATTTTGATTCTTCCTTGTGAATTTGGATGCCTTTTCTTTCTCTTTGTTGTCTGATTGCTGTGGCTATAACTGCCAGTACAATGTAAATTAACAGTGTTGAGGGTGGACATCCCTGTCTTGTTCCTGACTGTAGAGGAAAAGCTCTCCGTTTTTCCCCATTGAGGGTGACATTAGCTGTGGGTTTTTCATGTATGACCTTTATTATGTTGAGATATGCTCCCTCCCAACCTCCTATGTTGAGGATTTTTAGCACGAATGGATGTTACACTTTATCATCTATACTTTTTTCTGTGTCTGTTGAAATGATGGTTCTTATCCTTTCTTTGATCAATGTGGTGTATCATGTTGATAGATTGGCGAGTACTGAACCACTTTTGCAACCTAGGAATAAATCCCACTTGATCATGGTGAATAATTTTTTTAATGCATTGTTGGATTCGGTTTGCTAGTATTTTATTGAGAATTTTTGCATTCATGTTCATCAGGGATATTGGCCTATGGTTCTCTTTTTTAATGGAATCTTGATCTGGTTTTGGTATCAGGGTAATTCTGGCCTCATGGAATGAGTTTGGACATTTTCCTTCCATTTCTACTTTTTGGAACAATTTGAGAAGATAGGTATTAATTCTTCTTTAAATGTATGGTAGATTTTGCCTGTGAAGCCATCTGACCCTGGAGTTTTGTTTGTTGTTTTTATTTTTTTATTACTTATTAAATTTCTCTGTTGGTTATGGGTGTATTTTAATTTTCTCTTTCTTCCTTTATCAGCTTTGGTAGTTTGTATGTTTCTAGGAACTTGTCCATTTCTCCCACATTGCCCAGTTTGTTACCATATAATTTTTCAAAATATTCTCTTAAAATTGTTTATATTTTGTATTGGTATTCCTCTCATTTCTGCTTTTTCATTCATGATTTTATTTATTTGGGTCCTCTCTCTTTTTGATATGTGTGACTAGGGAGTTACTAATTTTATTATTTCAAAGAACCAGCTCTTAGTTTCATTGATCTGCTCTGTATTTTTGCTTCTGTAGCATTTATTTCTGTTCTTTATTATTTATCTTCTCCTGGCTTTAGGTTTAATTTGCTGTTCCTTTTCTGTCTCCTTCAGGTGTAAGGCTAGGTTGTGTATTTGAAACTTTTCTTCCTTCTTTAGGAAAGCTTATATTGTAATACGCTTTCCTCTTAGGACTACCTTTGCTGCATCCCAAAGGTTTTGGATTGTCATGTTTTCATTTTAATTTTTTCCTATGTATTTTTTAATTTCTTCTTTAATTTCCTTGATAACCTATTCATTCTTTGGTAGGATGTTCTTTAATCTCCATGTTTTTGTGATCTTCCCACATTTTTTCTTGTGGTTGACTTCAAGTTTCTTAGTGGTGTGATCTGAAAATATGCACAGTGTTATCTCAGTCTTTTTGTATTTGTTGAGGGTTGATTTGTGACCCAGTATGTGATCTGATCTGGAGAATGTTCCATGAGCACTTGAAAAGAATATGTATTCTGCTGCTTTGGAATGAAATGTTCTGAATATATCTGTGAAGTCCATCCATTCCAGTGTGTCATTTAAAGCCATTGTTTCCTTGTTGTTTTTCTGCTCAGATAATCTGTCCATTGCTATAAGTTGGGTATCAAAGTCCCCTATTATTATTGTGTCATTATCAATGAGTGTCTTTCTGTTTGTTATTAATTGATTTATATATTTGGGTGTTTTCAAATTGAGGGCGCAAATATTTACAATACTTAGATCTTCTTAATGAATAGATCCCTTAATTATGACATAATGCCCTTCTTCATCTCTTGTTACAGTCTTTGGTTTAAAATCTAGTTAGTATGATATAAGTAATGCTACTCTGACTTTTTTTTTTGACACCCATCAGCATGATAGATGATTCCCATACCCTCACTTTCAATCACCAGGTGTATATAGGTCTACAATGAGTCTATATGCTATAGGCTGCATATAGAGGAGTCTTTTTTTTTCTTAATTTTTTATCCATTCCGATATCCTATGCATTTTGATTGGAGAATTTAGTCTGTTTACGTTCAGAGTGATTAAAGATGTGAATTTAGTGCCATTGTGTTACCTGTCAAGTGGTGTTTCTGGTGGTATTCTCTATTCCTTTCTCATCTTGCTTTTGGTATTTTTCCCTACTCGAAGAGTCCCCTTTAATATTTCTTGCGGGGTTGGTTTCATGGTCGTAATCTCCTTTAGTTTTCATTTGTCTGGCAAACTCTTTATCTCTCTCTCTCTATTCTGAATGACAGCCTTGCTGTATGAGGTATTTTTGGCTTCATCTTTTTCCCATTCAGCATGTTGAATATATCCTGCCACTCCCTTTCTTCTGGCCTGCCAAGTTTCTGTGGACAGATCTGCTGTGAACCTGATCAGTCTTCCTTGTAAGTTAAAGACTTTTTTCCCTTGCTTTCAGGATGCTTTCCTTATCTGTGTATTTTGGGAATTTGACTATGATATGTCTTGGTGATGTCTGGTTTTGTTGAATTTAATGGGAGTTACTGTGATTCTTAGAACTGATGTTTGTTTCCTACCCAGACTAGAAGTTTTCATCTATAATTTGCTCAAATAAACCTTCTGCCATTTTTTCTTTCTCTCCATCTTCTGAGATTCCTATGATACGAATGTTAGTATGCTTTAAAGAGTTGCTGAGTTCCCTAAGTGCACCCTTGTGATCCCATACCTTTCCCTCTCCTTCTCAGCTTCATTATTTTCCATAATTTTATCCTCTATGTCACTAATTCATTCCTCTGCTTCATCCATCCTCATTGTCATGGCATCCATTTCAGTTTGCATCTTGGTTATAGTATGTTTAATTTTTGCCTAAGTAGATTTTAGTTCTTTCATCTCTGCCATAAGGGATTGTCTAGTGTTTTCTATGCTCATTTTCAAGCCCAGCTAGTCTCCTTATAATTGTTTTAAATTTTAGTTCAGACATCTTACTTATATCTGTACAGATTAAACCCATGGGTATGACTCCTTGTTCATTCTTTGGGGGTGAATCTTCCATCTTGTCATTTTGTCCAGAAAAAAAGGGGGGAAGCCAAATCCTAGGTGTGTTTTGGTCTTATTGTTAATAGAAGCTATATCCAAAAATGTTTTTAAATACTTGGGGGACCACCTAGGTGGCTCAGTCATTTAAGTGTCCATTTCTTGATTTCGGTTCAGGTCGTGATCTCACAGTTTAGGATATTAAGAGACACATGGGGCTCCATGCTTTCAGCACAGAACCTGCATAGGATTCTCTCTTTCCTCTCTCTGTCCCTACCCATACTCCTCAAAGTAAATATATAAACATTAAAAAATTATAAATAAAAATGTATATTTAAAAAGAAGGAAAGCTAGATACTAGGTGTGTTTTGGTCTGCTTTTTAAAAGAAGCTAGATCCCTAAGAAGAAGCAGAAGCATAAGAAGAAAATAAAAATAAAAAGGAAGCTAGATCCTGTTTCCCTTAGAGCTGGAGGTTTGCTGCACTCTTATGATCCATAGACTTGGTGTGAACAGGGCAGCTTAGTGTCTGCGACTGATCCCCTTGCCCATGAAGAGGTCGTGCCCCCTCTGCCAAATGCACTCCAAACATGGGAACTGCCTCTCCCCATGTGACCCAGGGGATCCTTGGACCTATCTGCCTGCTCCCAGGTCTTCCTGCCTTCTCCACCATAGCACTGCTAAACCCACCAGGTGCCTCACTGGCAATGCCACAAACCTTGGAAACTTCAGACTGTGTGTGAGCTATTTATAAAAACTTGCCCTAGTCCCCCCCTCTCCTTTTCCCAGGTGATGGTTTTGGGGACGAGTTTTTCTTGTGCAGTTCCCTACATGCACTTCTCCTTTTTCTCTCTTTCTTTCTGTCTTGCTCCTCCCCACTACAGTACCTGCAGTGATTCCCTTCCCCACATCAACTCTACAGTTCCTACCTTCCACCATGTGACACTTTTTTTTTTTTTTAGCTCTCATTGTACATTTTTACTCTCTCAGTCCTCAGATCGATTTTTTGGGTTTAACACCCAAATCAAAATGATTTCATATTTATCTACCTGTGTTAGAGGGATGAGGCAAGCCTAGGGTCTCCCTACTCCTCCATCATCTTACCTCCTTCTCCAAGCTGTGTGATCTTAAACAAGCTGCTCAACTGTTCTGAGTATGTCTTCTTACCTCAGTACTGGGAAAGAGGCCTAGCACCAGAGCTTGGGCATGCTCAAGGAAGCCAATTCTTTTCAGCTGGGCTCAAGTATTTCACTGCTTCTCTCTGGGCTGCTCACTGCAGAGGTCTGCACAATTATAAGAGACTCTTAACTACAGATAACAAATAGGGTTGATGAAGGGAGGTGGATGGGGGATGGACTAACTGTGTAATGGGTATTACAAGGGCACTTATTATCATGAGGACTAGGTGTTATATGTAAGGGATGAATCACTAAATTATACTCCTGAAACCATTATTACACTATATCTTAACTAGAATGTAAATAAAAAGTTGAAAAAGAAAGAAAAAAATAAGAATTTACTTTGTCTTCCTCTGTGCCCTTTTTTGTTATTGAAATATAACTGACATACAAATGAATATTAGTTTCAGGTTTGCATCATATTGATTCAACCATTCTGTAAATTACTCATTTCTTACCACAATAAGTTCTGCGGTCACTATCTGTCACCATACAACATTGTTAAGATGTTAGTGATGATATTCCCTATGTCTTTACTTTTATTGGACTTTAACTTTGGCCAAGAATTTTTTTACACATTTGCTCATTTAACCCTCATAATGACCATATGAATTTATGTTATTAATTCTATTTTATGGGAAACTGTTTCTTTGAGAGGTTAAGTAACTTTTTCAAAGTCAAACAGTGATTAGGGAGGGAAGAAACAGAACTCAAACGAAGTCCTGCCTTACTCCATGCCTCTGCTCCATAGTATGCTGTGAAAACTATTTCTTTTCTTTCTCTTCCTCCTCCTCCTCCTCCTTCTCTTCTTCCTCTTCCTCTTCCTCTCCTTCTCCTCCTCCTCCTCCTCCTCCCTCACCCCTCCCCTCCTTGTCCTTCACTTCCTTGTCCTCCTCCCCACCTCTTCTCTCTCTCCCTCTCTCTCCTCCTCTCCCCATACCCCTCTATCTCTTTCTTTTTCCCTTCCATCTTCTCTTAGGTAATCATGGTATGGACTTGAAAAATATTTCCTTTTCTTTCTATATTTTTAAAATTATATTTTAATTGAAAACAATGTTAAATCTGTTTATTGGGCTTTCTAAAAAATATGTCACTAGTATAAGTTGAATATTAGATTCATATCTTTTCACAACAGTAGTAGCCTTCAGGACACATCAGTGTATATGACTGAGGAGATTCAAATTGTAGTCAATCTATTCTGTTACGCTTTTAACAGAGGGATTAAGATTTTGCTGATAGCAAATACAACATCGAGATCAGGATATAGAAGATGAGAATCAGGTTGTGTGATCCAAAATGGAATGCAAAATGTCAATCAGGCTGTCGTGTCAAAATCAAGAACCCAGGATGACAGAGTTAGGTTGTTACCTGGATCATTACAATCAGGGATTATAATCAAGAAGACAGGAGCAAATACTCTGCATCTGGATCTCACCAGAAGGTATAGCAGGAGAGAGAGAACTCTTGAAAAGGTCGTGTAACTTGCCTTATCCTCAGCTTTTTCATTTTCATATATGGATATAACTCCTTAAATTGTGAGGATTATATATACCGTATGAAATGCACCAAAGTATCTGACATACAGCTATAACCCAGTAAATGGCCACTATAAGAGAAGAAAACCTTGGTGTTTCAGGTATTTGGTTATGACCTTGACTCAGTTTAATGTTTTCTATGAAACAGTGTTCTTCAGACATCAAAGTGTTATGCTCAACATAGGCTAACATGGCTATTCATGTGTGTTTGCTCACCATGTCCGCAAGGGTGCCCAGACTCCAAATGTCAATGTTTTTAAGTGAATGAAGTAAAAGTTTAAAACATGGGGAAAAAAGTTTAAAAATAGGAGATAGGTATATATATATATATATATATATATATATATATATATATATACACACACACACACACACACACATATGTATGTATATATATATAAAACTATATGCATTTCATCTTTTTATTTTATTTTTTTATTTTTAAAATATTTATTTTTGAGAGAGACAGAGCATGAGCAGGGGAGGGGCAGGGAGAGGGAGACAGAATCTAAAGCAGGCTCTAGGCTCTGAGCTGTCAGCACAGAGCCTAGTGTGGGGCTCAAACCCTCAAACCACGAGACCGTGACCTGAGCCGAAGTTGGATGCTCAAATCGACTGAGCTACCCAGGCGCCCCTATATCTTTTTATTTCTAAGGTTAGACCTATGATGTCGTCTGTTCATAAGAAGAGAAGTTTGTTTCTTAGGCTATAGATTCAAGTAAATGCATTTTTAGGAAACTTCAAATGATGAATATTCCTTAACATTATATATGTTAAACTCTGTTTTAAGACTTAGGGGCTAGATGTGAGCTATATATAAAATTATATAAAAGACCATCTCAAATATCAGCAGCAATACTCTGACTCTTGTCATTGAACACCCACATAAGTTAAAAAATTCTAGTGCAAATTCATTTAATTTTTTTTTCCAAATAACCACACACCTAGATTGAATGTTATCAATATGCCCTAGTTTTGGTTTTTTTTTTTTTATTCTTGTCTCATTATATGTTGGTGACAGGAGGATCACAGTCAAAGGAGGACATAAAGGATAGAAAGAGTCCTGCTTGTCAGAATCATCTTTGTTATTTATTTATTTGTTTATTTATTTATTTAGAGAGCGTGTGCACGTGGTGCATGTGAAAAGGAGCAGGGGTTGGTAGAGGAAGGAGCAGAAAGAAAAAATCCCAAGTAGGGCTCAAGCTCAAGAACCCTGAGATCATGATTTGAGCTGAAATTCAGAGTTGAACACTTAACCAACTGCTCCACACATGCACCCCAAAAATCAGTCAACTTTCTAAAACGTGTCTGGTCTTATTATTCGAGTGCTGAAATTCCTTTAATATCTCCCCATTATCTATATATAAAATCAAATTCTTTGCCTGGTAGACCACATATTTCATGACCCTTTTCAGCTTATTTTATCTTACTCTTACAGGGGAACTTAAATTACAGGTTTACTTCTGAAATGGTTGTGCTCTCCCTTGCATGTGTCATTCTCTGTGCTGAAGTGTCCTTTCCCATCTGATGTTGCCTAATAAGCTTCTGCTAATACTTGAAGATATAGCTCAAGTGTAACTTTTGTGAGAATTTCCTTAATTGTACCCTACACACCTGATCTTTTTTTATATATATTTTGCCCCTATTTCTTTCATCCAATAGTTTATACTTCCATTATACCACTTAACAGAACTGTAGTACTCTTGTGTGTTTATGTTTTGATGACCTAATTAGCTAGTGAGCTGCTTGAAAACTAGGATTCTGTTTTCTTTATCTTGTAACCTCAAATCCTAGCACACTGCCTGACTTAATTTATAGTGGAACTCAAGAGGTACATGTTGAATCAATGAATTAGAGAGTGCTTCTGTGAGACATTTCTGTAGTTCACCTAGCCTTGCGTTCTGTCTGAAATCTGACCCTGCGGGTGATGGAGCATGGTAGTCTCTATCATGTCTTACATGATTTTAAGCTCCTTGAATTTAGGATCTCAAAATTTTCAGGAATGGTAGCATAATACAAATATGGGGTCACATTTTTAGTAATGATGATACCTGTATCCATTTAAAGTTTTAACTTGATAATATTTAATAGTAGTAATAATATTAAATAACTTTAATAATATTATTTAAATATTTTCTCCCTTTGAAATGAAGTAGTGTGAGTAGGTACTAGGGTATATCAACTGAGTGGTGAGTAATGTCATGACAGTTACTGATAGTCGACCACAAACCCCTAGGAACTATGATGGTTGACCATTATATAATGTCAAATTTTTATTCTCAGTCATATACTATTTTTTTGTCTATTATGCAATGTTGATAAAAGACAGAAAACATAACAAATATATGAAACACAGATGAGTAAGGAGATTGTAACTCTACAAAATTGTCTGAAGAAGGCTTTCAGTTGTTTTTATGTGATCACAGTCCTATGTTGCTTTCATCTTGACCAGAACCAAGATATCTCTACTACTGAAAAACCCATTGTTAAAAAGAAAAAAGTGTAGTGGTGAATATATCTAATTTGTATTTTTACCTACTGAGGTGAACACTGTCTATATCCATTATGTGTCATTTGTGTCATTTGTGTGTAGGTGCTTGCAAAAAGCCTGAACTCTTTTTAAATTATCATTTAGAATGAAAAGAACCACAAAGATCATATTTTAAAATGTTTTAATGAAAAATATTAAAATTCAAAATATTATTTCAGCTATGAATTTTGTCTGTTTTGATTTAAATATGTTCTATTTCAGTCTACATAGTAATAGGCATTCAGTCTCCCAGTACAAATGTGATGTCATTTTAAAAATTTGTTCAAAATCAGGATTTTTATAAAACAATTATGTTAAAGTAAATTAAGTATTATCAATGACTTGCTAAGTGGGAAATGTTGAATTTTGTCTTTAATGCTATAAAATTTATCAGAGTATGAAAATCAACTTTATAATGTAATCTTTTCTAACATGGTAATACAAATTTTAAAAAATCTTAACATTTTTGTTCTATTCCATATACATTTAGAACTATAAAGGGATTTTAAAAAGTAGTAAGTGGTCTTCTTGAAATGATGTGCTTCCGAGAAAGGAATTTATGAGTTAACATTTGGAAAACACCCCTGTAGTTGTATGTAGAATTTGAAGGTGCATTTGGATTCTGTGCAGAAGCATTCCATGGACTTTCACTCCAAAGGCCACAATGTGTTTATGATCTTCTAACAATAGAAGCTTTTAAATTAGATTATAATAGGTCATAACTGGATGCTCTAAAAATCTCTATTAAAATTTCGTATAATGTACAGTGAAGCCATATTGCATAACAGATGCAGTCCAATTTGCTAATGATTCACTCAGGAGACTGCTTTGAGAAGATCACCTCCTCAGTGGGATTTAAATACCTCTGTTTCTGTCTGTCTCTCCATCCATCCATCCATCCATCCATCCATCCACGTACATACCTGTATGTTCTACTAAGCCAGCCAAAATGGCCACTTGCAGTTGCTTACTACATTTTTCCTTAAATTTTTGGTAAGAATTAGAGGCGGGAATTGGTATGGGGTGTGTATGCCAAGCCACTGGAACGCTACTATTTTGTGACTTTGAGTGTTATTGTAATTGTGATTTCTGCATATTCAAATAATTCAGAGAAATTTTGGAAAATGCTTAATCATTTCTCTTCCTATTTCCTATGCATTCTCTAACTCAGGCCCAGTAGCCTCCTGCCACACACTTTTCCAGAAAACACATCCTTGGGTCTTGTGCTTGGTCAGCCTTAATCCCTGCTAAATCCAATAGTCTTTCTTTATCCCTGCTGCCTCCACTATTTATTAGAAAGTACTGCATTTTCACTTATATCTTAAGGAAACCGTAGTTTCTGCATATTAAAGGAGGTTTGCTTTCTCTGTTACGAAACCAGGAAATAGCAGAAGTAAAACTTTAGGCATAAAGAGGGTCTCTGGGGCATTTATGTAAGATAACAATATATTAGTCAGTTGGTTGAAGATGATAATAAGGGAAGGAATAAATAACTGGCTACGTTATTTTCAAAAATATTTTGGCCTTCTATTTTTCCTCTTTACTTCTTACTAAATAGCTAGGTATTTTGATCAAATATTTCAGTATAGTTTCAATCTGGCACTCAAGTGGCTGTATTATATTTATATATTTATTTATTTTAGCCCATAACTAAAGAGTGTAGTCCTTTCTGAAACTAAACCATACACAACCAGAACTGCATCAGGCTTACTTGATATTTGAGAAGATTTCTAAAATTTAGGTGTCTGCTTAGCAGACACAGAATAAAACAAATAAAAATATGACAACCTCAATCTAAATTATGTTTAATTCAAATCATTATTTGGATGGTTCTGATTTTTCCAAGTTAGGTCTTGTGTGCCGAAATGACAGACCGACCCTTTGACTAGCAGCATGTGTTTTAGTGGGAAGATTTCTATTTTCTTACAGCCTGAATTCAATGTAGTGTGATCACCAAGGCAAGGTAATGCCAGCGCAGCATGCATGTGATTTAAATACACAGACTTGCATTTAAAGAACATTTAATATCCTCTTAGTTGCTTTAGGTAAGAGAGAGTCCCTAAATCCATTCTTGTGTGTTTCTTCAGGGATAGAATAATAGAAAATTAATATGTGATTCCTCTGACTATGGACCTTACTTTTGGAGAACTAGGTGAGGAGTGCAGTATTTTGACCCCTTTCTCTCGCTCATTCCCTCTCTCTCTCTCTTTTTTTTTTTTTTTTTTTTTTTTTTTTTGCTTGGTACAACGCGAGCCCAAAAGAGAAACCTGTGGAAAATAGCTAAATGTTCATCCGTTAGCATTTTACCACTCAGGTACTACTAATACAAATTCAAAAAATGCTAATAAAGTCTGAAATTTCCCAGTAGGGGAGTAATGGAACACTTTTAAAAAAGGCACTTTCAGTTAATGACTAAGGCATTTTTTGCTAACAGCAATTTTGGCTTCTTATCCCAGGTGGAGAAAAATGCATTAAACAGGAGATTAAAATGTCCTTTCAACTGCTTGGTAATGCCAGCTGCTGCTGCAGGCTAAGGCATCCATGAAGTGGCATTTAGTTGATGGTGGTTCTGTTCCAAGGGATGGGGCAAGTATGAAAATCCCACTGGATGGGGGTCTCTTTAAATATGCTGTATACGCACAAATAGCAAGTGTAGGAGCTGGGCTAGGATGGTAAACTGTACAATCTGTTCATTGCATTTTGGTTGCTAATTAAGAGGTGACATACAGTATGAATGCACAGAACCTGTTGAAATTCTGTCAGGCTCTGTCTTTGCTTTCACATGTTTGAATGCTATTTAATAAGGCGTCTTAATTGAAAGCAGAGAAATACGTAAAAGTAGAGGACAAATTTGTTAGATTAATATCCTTCGACAACGTGTGTGTGTGTGTGTGTGTGTGTGTGTGTGTGTGTGTGTGTGTGTATTCATGATTACTAACCCCGTGGTGCTTCTCTCTGAGACAGCTACTCTACTTCATAAGCACAATATGCAAATTTTGTGATTTTCTTCTTGCTGTGGGGGATAGAACTGGAGTGGAAAGTTGGAAACAGAACTTGCAAACACAAATGTGAACTTAACAGTGACTCTGACATAAAGGAAAAATGGTTTCTCTTGCCAAGAAATACCGTTTTTATGAGGAGTGTTTAAGCAATGAAGACGGAAAAAAAGGGAGGGCACTGTTACTTTTAACAATGTATTGTGTGTGTGTATTTTTATAGCTAAATGGATATTTTCTCTCTGCCTTTCTTCAGTGGATGAAGCCAGATTAATACTAAACTTTATTTTCTGCTGGTTGGCTGCATAGAGTAAACATCATGAAAAAAGAAAAAGATGCAGCAAGAGCCAAAGTCACTGGTCTCCGTGAAGCTGGAAATGCTAGAAACAGAAACACACTGAAGTTTAGCATAAGGATAAAAGTACCCAGAACTGCAAATTCTGTCTACATGCTTTAGTTTCCTCGCTTGTATATAGAGTTAATGAATTAACAGGTATTAAGCACTCTGACTTTGCCTAGCACGTAGCAAATGTTCCGAAGTATTTGTTCCATCTCTTGTGCTTGTTGTTATTTAGTCCTTGGAAGTGCCAGTAGACTTAGGAAATCTGGTCATAGTGGGTTTTCTCCTTAGAATTCTCATTGGCCATGCTTCTGTCTGGAGCTAAAACAATTTGAATGTTTTACTTATGTTAACTAAAGACTCTCTTTCTGCCTCTTCCTGTGACTGGTAAAATTTATGTAAGCAATTATATATACATTTCCTTTAACAACCATTAAGTGATAGCTTTAAAAAAGTATATTTTGAGTTTGAAGGTTTCTTTTCATTTCCATTTGTACTGTTCTCATCTGTCCCGTCTCCTAGCTTATTCTCCTTAGACAGTTATGTGGGACTTCATTTGGTGGCCAGATCCATTGATACTCCCCTTGAAATTTCAGCAGTATCTAAGCCAAAAAGACATACAAACTATTGTGCCAGGGAAGGGAGCTCACCTGGAGCATTTGTCTTCATTTGCAATACATAAACCATGTGTATTATGAGCATGCAGTAGCCTGAATTCACAGCCCACTGACACTGTGAGTTAACACTAGAACATTGGAAAAAGCCATGCATTATTACATAAGTAACTGAGGGTTGGATTGAGAAAATAACTTCAGCAAATGTGTTATTTAAACAATTTTTAATTCTCATATCCATCACAGTAGATACTGATTTGTATCTTCTATAGCCTAAGAGGTTCAGAATTCAGAGACTAAAAAAACTGAATATTAATTTGTAACCATAAGGTGAATCTGGAGAAAAGAAGAGAGGGAGATAAAAAGGCTAGTGATCTCCTTCAAGATTTGATCAAATCTCTGGAGCCAGAATCCAGATACCTTTATATTGAGGTACACTATTTAAAAAATACATAGGCATCACATTTTCAAATTAAAAGAAATCCTGTTGTGATGATTCTACATGCCCTTTGTCATTACTGGACATAGAATTCTCAAGAGATACTATGTGTCATTTAAAGTTATGAAGAACTGTCCCTGGGACACAAATCAGGATGAACTGAGATGATCCCCCAAGATAGCTTTGAAATGCCCTGGCTTCCTACAATAGAGAAGAGTAGTTGTACAAAAAATTCTATGCTGACATGCTCCGAGATTCCTTCACATTTTAGTGAGAATGTAAATATTATTAGAGATTTCAGACTCCTAATCACTAAGAAAATAAAACCACACTAATGCCCTCAATTGCAAGTCACTTCACAATATTACTTACCGTAAGAATTTAGTTTTGCTTAGTAAATGCCAGTAAAAAACATAGCAATTACATGTTCTTACAGATTACTTGGCGACTCTATTTCTAAAATTTGTATGACTTGCCCTCTGATTTTATAACCGAAATAATCTCTTTACCCTATAATTACTTGCTATGTAAATACCTGTCAATAGATGATTGACTCTGGCCATTTCCATTTAATTAAAAGGTCAATGCCGACACGTAAATACTTTTTTATTTAATGATAATATTTGTGCCTATAACCACACAGTTAGCTTAGTATCCAAGGTAAATTTATCTTTCCTGTGCACACTGAGATACACAATATGAATTTGATGTCACAGGCATGTAACATCAAATTCTCCTCATGGCAATTATAAACAGTAGGGTGTTCATAGATAATAATACATAATAAATGCACATAGAAATGTTGCATAAAAATTATTAATCATGTATGAATTTATTGAATTATTGCATAGATTAGGTAAAAATGAGCGAGATGAATAATCATTCCAGATAGTTTCTATTCAGTTACCAAAATGTACATAACTATTAGTTCTCATAATTCTCCTTTGAGTACAGCAGAGAAAATAGGAAACAGAGATGGATAGGACGTATAAAATGTATTCCTCTGTTCCTAGGAGAGTCTATGGGGATAGAAGGGTGAAATGGAGCAGAAAGACAGAGGAGGTCAGATGGGTTATGTGACAGGAGTAAAGAGCAGGCTAATTGAATTTGCAAATGATATGAAATTGGGAGTTGTCAGGAACAGAGGGGAAGACAGACTGTGAGTGTTAGTAGATGACTTACTTAAGTTTGAGTAAGTTGACATTCTGCAACTTCGAACATTTACACTTTGCATACATTGGCTTGGCTTTGTTCTTTGTCATAGGGTTTATTAGTTGCTTTCCTTGAAATTAGCCAACGATTATTTCATGATCCATTCAACAAATATATACCAAAATGCTCTAGTTCGTTTTCACTCAAGGAAAGACATAGAGAATAAAATAAATATAATAATTATTTTTGTAGCTTTTCTGGCTTAAAGAAACAGTTTCCCTGGAATGTTCTAGTTAAGTGTAAGACACATGGCAATTTGAGTTATTTGGATGCTACCTGGCTCTTAATTTAAAATTTTTGCACAAATCAATTCATAATCAATTTGCAGGAGAATGCCATGAAACACTTTTGCAGAGCAAAAAAATTTTTAAGTGGGTTATATAAAAGTGATGGAAAATAGTGTTGTTCTTGGTGAGTTGGTAGCTGAAAACTACCTCATCCCTCTTACCATTACTTAAGATGGAGAAGTGTATTTTACACCTCAAAGACTTGGGCCTCCTTTGTCATATATGAAATGTCTCATTCTTGCTTTAATTGAATGTGGCTTCATTTTTGAGTGATGCAAGGTGCCTGACTGTCAGTCCTGGAAAGAGAAGCCCCTTCCGTGAAATGGGTCGTGAATGAAAAGTGGCAGGAGCATGCTCCTTCGCCCTCACCCTCATTAACCTTCTCTTGCTTCACCTCTTTTCCACACAGCTCTCATAGCTCTCAAAAAAAAAAAAAAAAAAGGCTCTGGGAATGAATATAGACCTCATAATACGATACAAAGAAATGTAGGTCATGAAAATTTCAAGCCTGATAGAAATAGTTAATGCTCATTTATGCAATGACCTATGTTGTTTAATTTATTTATAACTTCTAAATGTTATAACATTCTTTTAAAACTTATCTCCTGTCAGTTTTCTTACAGTGCCCCAGGGAAAATTTTAAACTTGAAAGTTCCAACATTTCGGATTTATCAAAGTGAAAGAATTTCTCAGATTCTTTTTTCACTGGGTTTCATGGATTTTTACATTGGAGAGTTAATATAACTTAAAAAAAAAATCTTTCTGTAAAAAAAAAAAAAATCACCTCTAGGCTGAGACCATATTTGGAGAGCTTCTGCTCCAAAGCAGTTTTGAGGCTATTTACATAAGAGGAGGAAACTGGAATTTATAACTGAAATTATTTAAATGACAAAATTCGCTAAACTTGATGCTATGATAATGTCTGATGAATATACACATTTTCTAAAGAAAATCAGATAAAATCTCATCCAGTTAAAGCTCTATCTAGTTTATAGTGAAAAAAGACTTATTTTAAAGTGCTATTTTTAAAGTGTTCTACAGACTGTGAACTCTCAATCATTTTTTAAAGAAAGATGTTTATTCTTAATAATAGTAACTGATAAAATTGGTGAAGAGCGGCAAACCATTTCATAGCCAACTTGCCACTATTGTAGCGTTCAGAGCCAAAATAGAAAATATTGTGGAGAGATCATGTCCCAGTACTTAGAAAAAAAGTCTTTTACATACTGAATCACTTCTATGTCTGTGGGTTTAGTGTCCCTTTAATAAATCTATGCATGCCTTAGAGCTATAAATTCTTTTAAGTTCAACAGCAGGCCCAACTAAGTGTCTTGAAACCCAGAAATTTAGCCAGTGCCTAAAATATGATTAACACTCAACAGTTGAGCAAATCATGCTGTCATACTTTCTTATATACCTATATATATGGGGGCCTAAATTACCACTCACTGATTGCTATTTAATTAAACAGAAAAGTGCAGGTAAATTGCTCTTGTCACTATAAAGGCTGTGGACACATTCAGTGACTGTCAGCTAAACTAGTCTCAGTGATTCGGTAGCCGCAGGCTCTACAAAATATATCATTTCTTTCAAAAACACAGCGAGAGTTTTTTTGGAGGGTGGAGGGGAGAGTATATTATTTGTTGTACATCTTTTTGTGTGTAATTGTGTGATTTGGTTATTTTAAGGCAATGTCTTGGTGCGAAAATTATACTATGCAGCAATTTTAGCCCACCTACTTTCTGTAGCATTTGCTATTATTATTATTTGCACTGTTCATGTTTAAGATCATAAACAAGAAACTTGAGGTACAGACTTTCTAATAATGAAGACTATGTTCTCTTACTGAAACGATAGCCCATGCCATTTTCTCCTTACCTGAACTTCCCTACCTCCTCTGCATTTCTGTTTCACACACTTGGCTTTCATACCTCATGTAAGTGTTCTGTATTCTGCCTTGGACTTGGCCAGATGTAGTTCTTGCTCTGAGTTTTATGTTTTGGAAGCCCCCATTATGACCCTCCCTTTGCTGTGCCATTCTCAAGGTTGAAAAAAATCCACTGGGCTGGCTTGGGGGATGTGCCCAGTTGGAACCCATAACTCACCCAACTAGATGATATTTCAGCTACTCAGAACCCCAGAATTTCCTACCCAAATATTCCTGAGATCACTGTCAGGGCCTGTGCTGGAGGATCTTCCAGGCTTCTCCTGAGAGCACCAATATGCTTTTGCAGACAGGGAGAAGCAGGTGGGGGTTGTGTCAAGTGAGCGTGAAGATGGTGCTCTGGGAATGGAAACAGAAGTGGTGGGTGGGTCCCCAAGAGCTTCGTAGGATTTATACCTGGCCCCTAAAAGGGGCAGGCCTGTTGTCATTTACCCAAGAAAGTCTTTCCTGATTTTCCTGAAAGATGAGATGCCTCCTTTTTTTTTTCATAGGCCCTGAGATCAATATGTGGAAATCCGTAACTGTTGTAGTATTAGTTACACTTACTTGTGGGATTATGTACTTGGCATCTAACTTTCTGTAAGTCTTTGGCCTCACTTAAGCCAGAAAATGGGTTTGATTATGTTTATTATTATATCCTCCTACCAAATACAGTGGCAGGTTCATAGTAGCTGCCTCATTAGTATTTATAATACATGAATGAGAAATGTATCACTTTATAACATTCTTCTGAAAACTGGAAGACCATTGACCTTATGATGCATGAGTACATGAGACTTAATATGTGCTTGGCAGATACTTAGGTAAAGTGTGTCACTTAAGGTTTATCCAGCCAAGTTGATAATCAATTTGAATGAACATTACCTGATTGGCATATGTGCGCTATCAATTATTTATATGAGCCATAACTATTTTGGCTTGCAAAAATTCTTTTACTGCATGTTCCTGATATGTCAGTACATTTAACAAAAAGTCCAGGGGAATTAATTGGCCTTAGGCACATATGGATCTGGGAGCTCACATGATAACATAAATAGTCTGTCTCTTTCTTTCTCTAGACACTGTTTTGGCTTTGTTCTTTGGCAGGCTTTTTCCCCCAAAATTGGACTCAAATTTCCAGGCCTGACACTCACAGGCCATTTCTCGGTCACATGTACAACCCTGAACTACTTAGGCCAGGCCACCACGACATGGAAATTAAAAAATAAGGATGCAGTATATTCCCCAAAAGAAAATTAGTATGTTACCACTATAACGAAGATACTGATCAGCTAACACCATAGATAGTTACCTACTCTGTCAACACACTCTAAAGATTTTTTAAGGTGATTTGATTTAATGGCTTGCAGCCCATTGCTGCTGTCCTATCACTCTATCACACATAGGATGAGAAGCAGTATGCACCCTTGCTTTCTAGGCTTGCTTCCTGAGGGACTCTGCTTAAGCATTCCAGGCTATACTCTCAGAGTGGCCTTCATCACTCCCTCTGGGGAGAATAGGAGGGAGAGAGATTACTGGCCCCATATTACAGCCCATTCACACTCGTGGGATATCTGTTGGTTGTTGGCCAAAAACCGGATTTAAGGAAAGGAGCAGAGCCAAGCAGAAAGAATTGGAAAGGAGGAGAATGAGTGTTCCATCAGTCTACAGATTATAATGCTTATGAGACCAACAAACCACCTCTGCAGATGATTCCCAAAGACAAATCCACTTAACGTTATGGGAAAACATAGAATCATAAGAACGAGTGCTACCTCCCTAGGGGACTTCTCTGAAAAGTAAAACTAACTTTTGGTATGTTTGCTTAGAAAAGTGATTAAGAGAACAAGCTTTGGAGTCCATCTCTCTGAGTTAACACTGAGCCTCTGCCACATATAAGCCCTGTGACCTTGATCAAATTACTAAATTTCTCTGTCCTTCTCATTTCACATCAATTAAATGGAAACCTACCGAATAAAGTTGTTATGGTAAGTAAATGACTTGTTAGAAGTAAAGATTTAAACTATAGACTGGCACATAGTAATTATTTAAAAGTTGGCATAACTATTAGAATGCATTTGTAAACAGGCTGGTTTATATATATCTGCTACTAAATTATTAAAATGGGACTCAATATTTTTAGGCATGTGTGATAAACAATCCATAAAACCTTTTAAAATGACTAATAAAAACAAAGGAAAGGAAAACAAGCAGTACTGACTATACTTGGTATTATACGATCTTGTAACCTAAATGTGGAATATGTCCTGCAATAGGGAACTGGATTTGGGTCTTTAGGACACAGACTAGCTCTGTGTATAAGCGCTCAACCACCACTTATTCAAAGCTTTGAAACTCTTGGACACTGAAGTAGCAATGTGGTGAAGGATCAAAGGAAGAAAATGTCAGTGCCAATAAGGGTTGGTTCATGGATTTTAAAGGCTGGTATGTGCAACAAGTAGTGTGTGGAAGACAGCCACATGAGCTGACATGATGGCAGCTAGGGAAAACCATGAATTTCTAATTGTAAATAAGCAAAATGACCAAGGATATCCACTCATTCTAATACTTCTTAGTGTCACCATGTGTGCATTATTTCATTCATTTAACACATAGTCACTGAATACTTAATATACCAGTGCTGGGAATAAATGTGTGTGTGTGTGTGTGTGTGTGTAAATATATGTATTCAACTTCTAATCATGAAGGATCAAAAAAAGTCGTTTCAGCAGTTGTTACAAGGCAGAACAGGGTATTTAAGTGGTCCAGTAGCCTGAGAAAAGGCACAGAACTGTAACACACCTCTGAGTATTTTGGGTGGGTAAGTCCTTTAGTATGACTGGAACCCACTATGTGAGGCAATAAGATTGGCCCAGTGGAGAAACAAACATTCATTGAATGCCCTAAATGCTATGGAATATTTACTTTACTATATATGTGTTAAAGAAGCTTTTAATTTGAGGAGTGATAAATAGCTTTGCATTTTAGAAAGATGTCTCTTGTGACAATGTGAAAGACAGGTATGGTATCATAAGACTAGAACCAGGGTGACTGGTAAGGGCCTGGAGGGGAGTAATGATTTGGCTGGAGAGGTATATATAACAGAGGATTTGTCTAGGTAGATTTAGTAATCGGTTGGAAGTCTGACATTGGTAATATCATTCACCAGTTTGAGATTAGGTGAGGGTGTAGGTTTGGAGGGGGACAGTAGTGAGGGTTGTGCCTTGGAATTGCTGGCTTCGTAGTCCAGGAAATGCTTAGGAGAGAGGTATGGGTCAAAGATAAAGAAGTGTGTGTCACTGATGGACCGAGAAATGTAGGGTGTAGAAAGAAAAGAGCAAGCCAGGGAGAGACCTTGAGGATTACTAATTGTCAAAAAGTTTAAAGAGGAAGAAAGCTTCTTTTAGAAAGTGGAAAGGAAAAAAAAGATCAGAAGAATGTAAGAGCATGGTCACCACAGGGGTAACCACCTGTGTCAGATGCTAAACGGTCAAAGAATTTATTGAAAGCAACCCACTTATGTATGTGCATCCAATGGAATGTCTGCAGTAAAAATAAGAAATGTGGCCACAAAACAGCATCCCTTGATCAATTTTCTGAAATATTCATTAGTCATCCCAGGTTTTTCTCTTAAATCCTCTCCTCTAAAATGTTGCCTGTGAAAAGTTCTTCTAATTTCTTCTGTTCTTATAATAAATTATATGATGCTGATTAAGATAGCCATTGAAGTTTTGGATTAGAAGGTGAGAGTTATTAAAGAATTTATAAATATACTCTATTCCTGAATAATATTAAATATATGAGAAACTTCACATAAGTTATGCAAATATTAAAGGGTTTCATATTATAGCTATTTCTGTGCAATCTGAGCTCTAGTCAGAAGAATTATCTTGTATTTATGCCTCTAACTCCAATATCAGTCCGTCACTGTAGCTTTAGTTAAAATTAGCCTGTACCTTCCAAGTATCTGTTGAAGATCCACTGTGTTTACAGGGAATTTGTGAATTCCTGGGGGATTTACATTGTCTGACTCTAAACTTCTGCTCTATCAGTTCACTATTTCTCTTTTAATTATGGAAAGAGAAGCCCTTCCTAGACAGCTTTCTGAAATCTTAGGTTTAGAAAAGGCATTCCTCTATTAGAAGGTGGTTAAAACAATAGAAAACCTGAATCTCCAGCCTGAATGATAGAAGAAATAAGAAGGGATTAGAAGTGGTTTCTCATTAAGTATGCCCACTGATAAAGTCCCCTAAACACAGATATCCATCCTCACACAAATCCCAGGACGCTGGATTACTATGGTTCTCAATTTTACAGGTGCAGAAATTGAGACTCAGGTTAAGTGAATGTAAAAGCAAGGCGAGGAGCAAAGTCCTTCTTAAACGACACTTCTTATTTTCAGTTTTATAAATTGGCAGCAAACAGTGGTCAGTAAGATGTCAGCATCCATAACACTGGGCTTCTGTTTCCCCACAGCAATTCCCTGAGTATTCTTACATCTTCTTTTTATGTAGCATGTCTGTCCCTTCTTCTCTTCTTGTCAGAATGTCATCCTTTGAATTCCCGTGCCACCTCTTAAGGTTTCCTGACCGTCCTAATTCTAGTAACTTTTCTCTCCCTTAAGTGTCCATAGCTCTTCATTTGTGATAATTTAGTTGACCCTTGTTACGAATTGCCTTGAATTTTTGGTTATTCCATTATGTATCAAGACTTTCCACTTATAAACTTCTGAAAAACAAAGATAGCTGCTAAGAATTGTAGCTCTCCTACTCCCACATCCTCCTGTCCCTTGTCCAAATTCTCACAACTGTGTGCCATTTAAAAGATCAAAAATATAATTTTACTCTGGTAATGTACAAATAGATTTTTAGACTTAACCCATTTCTCCTAAACCATAATCAGTGTAATGAACAAATATCATGAAACTAGAAAGCCTTGGCATCTAATATGTGACCTGTGGGAATCACTGCTCACTCTTGCATAGGCAAAGCCTTCTAAAACAAGGTGAAGAGGTCAAAGTTCTTTGTCCTTCCTGTAATATTTATTGAGCACCTAAAATGTTTTTATAGTGTACTAGATAAGAGGTTTTAAGGGTAAGTGACAGCACAACTCCTGTCCTCTTGGAGCTGATAGTCTCGTGGCAAACAGAATAGTCAACAGGCAATTATAGTGTGCCATACATCCCCAGTTTGCCTGGAGCTTATTACTTCCTTGTCACCATTATCTCCTAGAAGTTTAGAACTATTATTTTTCCCCTTTTCTATTTCTATTTTGCAAGCTAGTTTCCTGGAATGTACCAGAATGCATTTTATTATGTCTAATAGGCAACTTCTAAACCATGACCTCATTTTGTCACTCCAGTTCATGTTTGCTGTGCATTTTAAAGCTTACTATTGTGGTAGGCCACTTCTAAAACATCCTCCAATTATCCCCACCTCTGGTTGTCATGCTCTTGTAGAGTCTTCTTCCCTTATGTGTGGACTGGACCTAGTGGCTTGCTTATAACAAATAGAATATGGCAGTAGCACCTTACACATTCTCTCTAAGGCTCATCTTGTGTGCTTGCTCTGGTTAAGTGATCTGCTATGTTGAGAGCTGCTTCATAGTGAGACCCATATGGCACTAAACTGAGGGTAACTTCCAGGCAACTCTCACTGACATGTCCTTCACTTCTCACTTCTCACTGACATGTCCTTCACTTTTGCTTCTAAATGCTTCTAAATGGCCAGCACTTCTTGGTGAAGATCTCTGATTTCTTACAAGCAGGTAGATTTTGACTATCACTGTAACTAAGAGTAGGTTACACAGAAGACCATAAAATCTTCTTTCTTGGTAGGATAGGTCTCAGAGTCTTGGAAAATCATTTCTGTTTAGGACACTTGGCTGGCTACCAATCTCTCTCACCTAGACAACTATAGCACATAAATATAAAATACTTTGATACCTTCTTATTGATCTCAGATGAAGGAAAGAAGACCTCTTCAGCCTACCAGGACTTGCAAGTTCCTGCCAGGACGTACTTCACTGGCCTGATGCTTCCTACTTTTCTCACTCTGCCTACTTCAGCTCCCTGTCTGTGCCTTTTTTCTGGCATAACCTATTTCCATGCCCTGTTTCCTCTTCTAGGGATACTCTAGATGATTAAGGTGTGCTCATTTTTCAGATTACTTTTGCTCACTCTGATGTTCTTCGCTCAGGTTTTTCATGATCTCATTTATGCTCATGTATCACCATAAAACTCTGCTTCACTGTGTGTATCCTAATCGTAATATCTAGCCTTTTTGGTGAAAGTGTTATAATTTATATCTCAAGCCTCTTCCCTGCAGGCACCATATAGTGTTTTTTGTTTTTTTGTTTTTCTCACCACTGTGTCATAATGCCTGGCAATGGTAGATGCATAATCAGTATTTGTGAACAAATGAAGGAACTAGACAGCACTCAAGTGTAATTTTTAATTAAATATGCTATTATTAAGCTCAAACTTCAATAGGAAGCTAATCTTGTGTTTATCTAATATGACTTTAGCACAGAAAAGGATCTTAAGACCAAAGGGAAAGGCTATGTGCTGACGGCACAGAGGCTGCTTGGGAGTCTCTCTGTCTCCCTGTCTCTCTGCCCCTCCCCTGCTCATGCTTTCTCTCTCTTTCTCTCTCTCTTTTTCTCAAAATAAATAAATATTTAAAACAAATAACAAAGGCAGATAGTAAATTTCAGTAGTTTATATATATATATGTATATATATATATATATTATACTCACTATATATATATAATGTTTTTCTGAACCTATGTAGTACATAAAATTCCCACTTTTATGTTGTATGAAATTTCATACATGCAAAAGTAAGAATTTATTATTAATATACAGTGTTAATTTCTGGGTTCTTTTGACTAAATTTGATGAATTATTAGATTAATCCACTCAAACAGCAAATTAGTCACTTGGTTAATAATTGATTAGTAACTCATCTTTTTAAAACCAGGCATATCATGCTGCATAAAATCTATGAGGCACTGACATCCCTGGGAACACCAAAGGCCCACTCCACACCATCTACCTCACAGTACTTGGTCGTTGTCTTCTTCCTCACTTGGTCTCACTTTTCCTTGACACTATTACTTTTCATTAGAACAGGCTGATGGTTTTCTCTAATCTTTGTCCCACTGATTAGTCTCCCCTCAAAACTAATTTTTAAAATAATGTTCAAAGCTTTTGAAATCCTGAGTTCTTCAAATTTAATTTTCCTCATTTTGTTTCTTATTTATACTCTGTAAATAAATATATATATTTCAAATTGAGACAGACCTTGAAACATAACGTGTCTTTATATAGCTGTGATCCACCCACTCAGAAGAAAACAATTCATGAACATGGAGTTTAAAATATATCATAAAATTCACGCTTCATGCTGTGCCAATTTAACACAAACATGCCATATCCCTTGCATTAATAACCACAGATGATGACTGATAGAAGAAGTTCATAAGATTGCAACTTAAAATCAATTTATTGATCAGAAAATAATTTGAGTAATGAAATTTAGATAAACACAAGAACCATAGCTGCACTTCTACACAGATGACCAGAATCTATAACACCATATGTGATTTGTTACATATATGAAGCAGTAGGCAGTTGGGCGATTTTGCTCTGCCTCATCCTTCAAGAGGACCAGCATATTCTTTATAAATATACTTTTTTTCTTCTACAAGTCGATTAAAACAGTAGTTGGGTGATAGTCATGGAATGAGAAAAGAATTTTCTTTAATTCTTACAGCATACAAAATGTCTCTCATTTATCACTGGTGATATGTGGAATGATTCAATCCAAGTTTTCTTGTTAAATAGCTTTTCGAAAACGTTAAATTGAGTAAAAAAATATTTCTTTGTAGATTATGAACTGTAATAACGCTATTTACTAACTAACCCTAAAAGAATAGTTTACATACAGAAAAATAGGTTACAGAATTTTGCATATGTGCTATTATATGATATCATCTAGCAACCAAAATATTAAAATGAGCTAAACTATGTTTATTTTGCGTTCTCCAAATGATTTTAAAACCTGTGTCACTAAATACTATTTTGAAAATTCCAAGAATTTTCAAGTTTTTCCCAAAGTTGAACCCAGGAACACAAACATTGTATTTTATCCCTATGTATCTTTTATCAGGAAAGTATAATATTTTAGAAAAACCTTATTAGAATAGTAATGCTGAATAAATAACCTAAAATATCATTTGAAGGTTATCTATATTTAGTAAACGTGATTTGTGCAGCTTTTCTTCAGGACATCATCTTTGTTCCAGTATGTATTTTTCTAATTTGAATTTAGAAAAGCCAAGTGGCGTTGCAGAAAAATATCTGAATGGCAATGCAGGAGAGAGGTCTCATTGGAAGAATTATGAAAGATGACACCATAGGTGAACGTTGGATGCAACAATGTTTTTATCAGTTTATTTTTAAATAACACATTATTTGAGTAGACCTATTCCTCAGGAATTTATATTCTACAAAAACTAACAACCATCCTTATTAGTAATGTTTGTTTTACCTTGTTATGTTTTATTTTTGTTTGTTTGATTGTTAGGCCAGACTTTATTATCTGTGGGAAATAGTTTATGTTTTTGTGTTTGTTAATAGCCAGATTATCTATTTCTAAGACTTTTTTCTGTATTTCCTATATACACCAATTGTCTAAATTTGACTACTCCCTTCTGTCACTGTGACTTTGGATTCAGTAGCTGCAGTGGATGTGAGCAAATGTAATGCTCTCTCTGGCCCTCTCATGTCAGCCAGCCCATGATTGATTTATTTTATTTTATTGTATTTTACTTTATTTTATTTTATTTGGTTTCATTTTATTTATTTATTTATTTATTTATTTATTTATTTATTATTTTTTTATTTTGCCAGCCTGAGGCAGACTAGCCAAGAGAACTTGTGATCCATGTATTGATGAATGCACAGGCAGAAAGAAAATGGGGGGAGCTTGGTTCCCTGAATCACATATTCAGGAAAACAGCTTATGGATTACAATCATTTATTTGGAACTTTCCTGAGCAGGAGCTAAACTTTACGTATTTAAGTCACTGGGATTTTAAAACAGCAGTTATTTCAGTTTGCTTGCTACTGTTTAACTAAAGCATAATTATACACAATAAAATTAATGCTGTTTGTGTCTAGTTTATGAATTTTGGCAAAAATATATAGTTAGTACCACATAATCAAGATACAGAACTGTTCTTTCAGCCCTAAAAAAAGCACTCATGCCCCTTTGTAGCCAGTATCTCTGATCATGTCTTCCCTGGAAAACACTAATCTATTTTATTTCTCCTTAGTTTTATCTTACTTGAAATGTAAAATTAATGGCATCATACAGTATGTAGACTTTTGATTAATTTAACAAAAACATTTGATATCCATCTATGTTACTGCTTGTACCAAGTAGTCATCCCTCTTTGTTGGTGAGCAGTATTCGATCATATGGATATATCACAGTTTAACCTTTCAGAGGTTTGGTGGGTATATGGGTTGTTTCCAATTTGGATCATTCATAAATGAAGCCCCTGTAAACATTCCCCTACAAGTTTGTATGTGAACATATATTTTCACATCCCATGATAAATACCCAGGCATGGAATCACTGGGTCATATGGTAAGCATACGTACAGCTTTACAAGAAACTGTCACATTGTTCTGTGAGGTATCTGCGTAATTTTTCATTTGTATCAGTAATATGTGAATTCTGGTTGTTCAGTATCATTGCAAACAGCCTTTGCTTTGACAGTCTTTGGGGTTTTTTGTTTGTGTTTTTGTTTTTACCATTCTCGTACATGTTTAATGGTATTTTGTATTTGTTTCTGTTGTTGCTACCCTATACTTTCAACCTTAATGCAACACAAATTTGTTACTTCAAAGTTCCTGTGTGTCAGAAAGCTGGGCATGGGTTAACTGGCTACTCTGTGCAAGGTCTTAATAGGCTGCAATCAAGGTTTCAGTAGAACTGCAACTTTATCTGAAGCTCCAGGTCTTCTTCGAGGCTCATTGAGGTCATTGGCAGAGTTTAGTTTTTTGCACTGTGGGATTGAGGTCCCTGTTTTCTGACTGGCTCTTGGCCTGAGGTCACACTTAGCTTCTTACAGGTCTGTCAGTCATGGGCCATCTCATAACATGGCAGCTTGATTCTTCTTTGCTGCCAACAAAAATCTTTGATTTCCTTTGTTTCTGAGCGCTGAACCCTCATTTAAGAGCTCACCTAATTGGATCAGGCCCACTAATGTAAATTCTTTATGATTAGCTCAAAATCAACTGATGAGAGATCTTAATTATATCCATAAAACCCCTTCACCTTTGCCATAAATGTAATATAATCATGGCCTGACGTCCCATCATAGTTAGAAGCCCCAGCCAATGCTCATGGAGAGGTGGACATACAAGGGCTTGGTCATTGGAGGGTCATCTTAGAATCCTTCCTACCATAGAGCTTATTTGTGTTTTAATTTGCACTTCCCTATGACTAATGATATTGAGCATGTGTTTATGTACTTATTGCAAGCTTTATTTATTCACTGAAGTGTCTTTTGAAATATCTTGCCTATTTTTTATTGGTTTGTTTTCTTATAATTGAGTTTTGAGAGTTCCTTATACATTTAGACACAAGTCCTTTATCAGATAAGTGTTTTTCAAATATATTATCCCATCTGTACCTTGTCTTTTCATTCTCTAACATCTTTTGAAGAGTGAAGGTTTGGGTTTTATTTTGAAGTTTTTAATTTCAGTAAGGTCCATTTTATCATATTTTTTTTATGGCTCGTGTTTATTGTGTTACAAAGAAACACTTGGCTAATAGGTTCACAAGGCTTTTCTCTTATGTTTTCTCTTGATGTTTTCTAATTATAGGTTTTGAATTTGGGCCTCTGATTGGTTTTTATTAATTTTGTTTAGGCTATGAGGTACAACTTGAAGTTAATTATTTTGGTTGTGGATGTCCATACTTATAGCACCACTAGTTGAAAAGACCATCTATTCTGCACAGCCATTGCAGCTTTACCAAAAACTAATTCACCAAGTATGCGTGGATCTATTTCTGGACCCTCTCTTTACAGTTTATTTGTATTTCTCTTCTTTCTTTAATATAATATTAATTTGATTATTGTAGTTTTAAAGTAACTCCCAAAGTCAGATAATATGAGCTGTCAACTTTGTTTCCTTTCATACCTAATGGTCTTTTAATAGTAAGTAGGATGGTGCCTGTAAGGGTTTGTTGAGGTGCCCTTTAATAGACTGAGGACATTCTTTTCTGTTTCTAGTTTGCTGACAGTTTTTATCATGAGCAAGTATTGTATTTTGTCAAATGATTCTTCTTCATTGATTGAGATGATCATATATTTTCTCTTTAATGTGTTCATATGGTACAGTTGCTTTATCATGATGTACTAACATTTCAAATATTTTTGTGTCTGTGTTCATGAGAGATATTAGGCTGTAAGTTTGTTTTATTGTAATGACACTATCTGATTTTGGTTTCAAGGTAATGCCAGCCTCATAAAATATGTTGGGAAGCACTCTCTCCTGTTTTTTTGGGAGATTTTGCACTGAACTGGTATTCTCTCTAAAATGTTTGGTAGAAGCCAACTAGTGAACCTATCTGGGGTTTTCTTTGTTAGAAGCTTTTTAACTCCCAGTTCAATTACTTTATATGAAACTAGTCAAGTTATTGTTTTTTCTTGAATGAGCCTTGGTGGTTTATATCTGAAGGAATTTGTCCATTTTACCTGTTGTCAAAATTTATGGGCTTAAAGTGATTCATAGTATTCCTTTGTTATTATTTTAATATCTGTGTGTTTCTTAGACGTCTTTCCTTTCATATTTGATTTTGGTAATTTCTCTCCTCCCTTTTTTCTTGCTAAGTCTGACTAAAGATTTATCCATTTTATTTGTTTGTTCAAAGATTCAGTTTTTTATTATAATTATTATCTCTATTATTTTGTCCTCAATATCATTGTTTTATGTCCTTTAGTATTTCCTTCTTTCTGTTTAGTTTTGTTTTTATTTATTCTTATTTTTCTGGTTTATTCACAATTCAGACTTGTCCTTTTTAAAGTAAACATTTAATGCTATACATTCCTAGAAAGTACTGACTTAGGTAAATTCCAAGAATTTTAATATTCTGTGCTTTTAATTCTACTCAATTTAAAGTATTTTCTAAATTCCCTTGTGACTTTTTCTTTAGCCCACGAGTTATATAGAAATGGATTGCTTAATTTCCAAATATTTGAGTTTTTCCCATCTGCTTTTTTCCCCATATGCTCTGGTTACTAATTCCTAAGTTTTTTCATGAGCAGAGAACATAATTTGTAGGATTTGTAAATAGTATTTATGCCTAGAAATAGCCATACACTTTCTTCTCCTTTGCTACTTGTGGAGAATATGAGTCAGTCTTTAAAAGATTAGGTGAGTTTGCCTTGATCATTGTTTTGATTACCTTCAGGGTACAACTGACTTCAGGTTTCTCTAGCATGACCTTGTTCTTGGAGGGGCACTGGTTTGCCATTTTTTCTCATTGTTTCTCTGTTAATATGAAGATTTTCCCACTGTGCCTACACCTCAGGGAGGGTTTGTCTCCATGCTCTCCCTTCCCCCAGAGGTGTACCGCTGTTGCCTATTACTCTGTGCTTGCCAGCCTAGTGGTGAAAGACAGAGGACTTCTCTATTGTCTTTATATAGTTTTGGGCTCTTTGTTCCTAACTTGAGATTTTCTCATGGATTCTGTCCTCCTTTTAGTAGTAGGAGACTCTGATAATCCCTCAGTACCAAAGGGATTTTTTCCTTTCCTTCCCCAGCCACATGGGTCTATACCTGTACCCTGGAATGATAAGCATTCTTGTCTTTGTCACAACTTTAGGCTCTTGTTCCATGGGCAGAATGGTCTTGACAGGGTTTTTGGCTTTTCCTACAGTGACAGCCCTCTCCTCTTCTCATTTGCACTGTGAGGGAGACTTTCTCTGGTCTCCCTGTTTCTGCTCTTTCTCATGGGAAGTGGTAGAGGTTGATGGAGAAGAACCTTTTATTTATTTATTTATTTATTTATTTATTTATTTATTTATTTATTTATTTTTAATATATGAAATTTATTGTCAAATTGGTTTCCATACAACACCCAGTGCTCATCCCAAAAGGTGCCCTCCTCAATACCCATCACCCACCCTCCCCTTCCTCCCACCCCCCATCAACCCTCAGTTTGTTCTCAGTTTTTAAGTCTCTTATGCTTTGGCTCTCTCCCACTCTAACCTCTTTTTTTTTTTTTTTTCCTTCCCCTCCCCCATGGGTTTCTGTTAAGTTTCTCAGGATCCACATAAGAGTGAAACCATATGGTATCTGTCTTTCTCTGTACGGCTTATTTCACTTAGCATCACACTCTCCAGTTCCATCCACGTTGCTACAAAAGGCCATATTTCATTCTTTCTCATTGCCACGTAGTATTCCATTGTGTATAGAAACCACAATTTCTTTATCCATTCATCAGTTGATGGACATTTAGGCTCTTTCCATAATTTGGCTATTGTTGAGAGTGCTGCTATAAACATTGGGGTACAAGTGCCCCTATGCATCAGTACTCCTGTATCCCTTGGATAAATTCCTAGCAGTGCTATTGCTGGGTCATAGGGTAGGTCTCTTTTTAATTTTCTGAGGAACCTCCACACTGCTTTCCAGAGCGGCTGCACCAATTTGCATTCCCACCAACAGTGCAAGAGGGTTCCCGTTTTGATGGAGAAGAACCTTGAGTGGCTGTAGACTCCACTGTGTTTTTGGCTCCCAGGGGTTTTATACTCTCATGTTAGCCTATGCTTTAGCAATAAATTAAAATTTTTAGATGAATTCCCATTACTTACGCCATCTTCCTTCCCTTCTGAGTCAGTGCTTAAGACCCATATCTCCTTGGAAGCCGTCTTCCTTTACATTACAGGCTAGTTGGTTGTCCTGCAATCTCACAATCTGATGAGTACAAGCAAAGTTATCATTTTGTAAGTTAATAGTCTTTTTTCCTATTGGTAGGGTGGGAGCAACACTCCTTCCTGCTTTCTACCTTTAAAGAAGAAGCCAGACATTAACTAACACATTTTGAACTATTTGTTTTATAAATTGACTCTTAAGTTATCATTTATTTGAGATGAATGAGAAAGCCATGAGAAATAGCTTGTATTTATGTTGGTGGTGATGAGGGTACCACTATTGTCTGTATTTCACAAATGAAGAAATTGAGCTTAGGGGCTTTTCCAAGTCTCTTGAGGTCATATATCTCATAATGACAGAGCTGGACTTAATACCAGAGCGTATGTCCTTGGTCTGTACAGTTTAGATTCTGAAATATGAAATGCTCACTTTTACCCATGTGGTCTTAGTTGGAATATAATTGGAATAGAAAACATAGATTTTTAGGATGAATTATCAAAGCAGCCACCACCTCTATGTGAGAGACACTTCTTAACATGTTTATCATCAACATTTAGCAGAGTCCTCAACAGATGGTTTATGAATGAGTTAGTTAATAAGTTATTGCATGGGTAAGTGGATAAAAGTGCCTTAAGGAGTTTAAATAGAATATTTACTAATCCTTAAGTATTTCACTGGGTATCGGTGCACACAGGATACCTATCCTCTCATAGTAAAATGTGGTGTTTCCTGACAGAATTTGTTTTTATTAAAATTTGTCACAAATATTCTGTGAACATTGTTTTGAGAAAAAGTGATAAGATGTCAGCTACATATGAAGGAAACTTTGAAAAATTTACCAAAATGATGAGATTGTGATGCCATAGTCCTCAGCACAGTACAACTAATTGTGTATACCATTACCTTGAATTCCCTACATTCATTTACAATATTGAAAGATTACCTTGTAAGGTTAAACTCAAATGGAAGAACATAATTACATAAAGAAAGGAGTAGCAAAGTAACAGAGTGGGAAAAACAAAAGCGACTGATAATGTTTGAGCTTTGAAAAGCTCAAAGCTTTTAAAAGGGTGGTTTCTTTACCTGTTTGGAAATGAATTAAATAAGATCATTTCATTAAAGAACTGGGAATGTCATTTTTTCCACACAAACCAGATATGATCTTTTCAATGTACAGTAGCCCAAGATGGTTCACCATGTGTGGGCAGTTTCTGACATAAAACTAGTCTTAAAGGCTAATTGTGTGTTGACAGTTCATGTGCACATTTGTATGAACATTGATGGAGAATTATGCAAATATTTGAAATCATTGTTATTATAAATGAACCTCACTGAATCTACAGTGTTTTTAAGCAGCCCCTTACAATAAACAGAAATTATTTAAGAAAGCATGATTTCAATTCTTGTTTTCCCCAACCTGGGGAGAGGTCCTACTATAACACAAATTTTTACAGTTTATCTTTCCAGGTTATTTAATGTTTAGTTAAAATGAATTTGTCCTCAAAAGTCATATTTCTATTAGAAAAAAAAGAGATCTTATATAAATTCTAGAAGCAAGACTTCTAATTGAGCTATAAGACAATTGTATGGATTGATGGATGGATGGATTGATATGGTTGTATGGATACAACCAAATCAGAGAGTTACTGAAAATGGTGTCAAGAAATTCTACAATTGTCTCTCTCTCTCTTTCTCTCTCTCTCTCTTTTGATTTGTTTTAAAACAAGCTCATTTGAAATGGAGATTTGAAGATACAAGTATCAGAAAACAAATTAGACTGCTTTATATCTAGTAATGTAATACAGTAATACTTAGTAAACAATTATATCAGAAAATCTAAACTTTTGAGACATTTGCTAAGTCAGACTGGACACAGCACCTAAACAATTTTCACCTAAACCGTTTGGTGTGGGCCAATGTAAAATACCCAAGCACGTAACCAGTCAAGATAGACAAGGATTTAAGGAATCACAAAAGATCATCCAGGTTCTATCTTACCTTGGGAAAGTCACTGCTCATATTTTGTTATCTAGTACCCCTCTTTCAGTTGACTGACATATAATAATAGCATAACTTATAAAAAACTCTTTTTTTACTGATAAAATATTCTTAAATAAACTGTTCTCATCTTTAAATATTATGTATTTGAAAATAACATTCCAAGTTAGCAATACTATGTGTAGTTCACGTTTTCCATTTGTATTTACTTAAAGGATTTCTAAATGCTTTTTCCTCATTTTGGTACTTGAAATAATTAGAAGTTGTCCTCCAGAGATTAAATATGCAAGTTGGTTGTTTAGAACTTTGGGAATATTATAAAGTTTAAAGCAGTAGGTAATTCTCCAGAAGGTGAAGGAAATTATAGTTAAAGTCAGCATGTATAGTATGCCTTCTTTAGAAAGTGGGTCAGTCTGCCTCATCAATGACTATGATCTTTTTTTTAACATATTTCATCATGGGAAGTTTATACTCTAAATCAGGATAGATGTTACTAAAGTACTTACTAAGTTACTATTGAGTACTTACCAAATCCCATATACTATTTTACACACTCTCATAAGGGAAATTTTTTATCTTACATACTTATCCTTCATCAAAGATGAAGAAAACTGAAGAATTTAAATTCCCTGAGTTCACGTAGCTCTTAAGTGATGGTTCCAAGGTAGTGACTTAGTTAAAAACCAAATTTGACTCTAAATCTAAACTCTTGTGACCCCAAGTTAGGAAGGCTATGCATCTTTTCTATAAATAAAAGAAAAAGAGATTTGTAGTGATTGTGAATTGTATGCAGTGGTAGAGTTGTTACATATGGAGATATATTTAATTTATATAATGACATATTTCAACTTTATTTCTTTAGTGGTATTTGTTTTCAGAACTACAAATAAGATAACTCTAATGATTCCTTATATGTGGTAAGAATATAGTTCTTGGGTAAATAGCCATGTTTCTGAAATACTTTTTGTAAAAAAATTTTTTTGATTGACGAAATATAAAGTAAATGTTATGTGCTATGTTACTCTCTAGAGTAAGACCTACACCTGTATTTATCAGTAAAGAAATTGTTTTATTCAATTATAATTTGTCAACTAGTGTAATTATAAGTCTACGAAATCCACTCATAGACTTATAACTGATCCTGGCAGTGTCAGATGCTTCTGGAGTTACACACTTCCATAACTCCAATAGATTTCCAAAATCAATCTCATCATGATGCCAGAAAATATACTAAAGCTTTTGTGGTTAGCTTGATTTGCTGATTCTTCAGCCATCTATTAGTTTTGTAACCAGTAGCAAATCGCATGGCTCCTTTCTAGAACCAAACCCCATTCATAATACCACTGTTCAGTCATTTCCTTGGGAAATGTGCTCTACTGTTCACCCAACTATTTTTTGGTGGTATTGGTAATATTTCCTTTTATTTAATTTTTAAATTTTATTTAAATCCAAGTTAGTTAACATGTAGTGTAATAATGATTTTAGGAGTAAAATTTAGTGATTCATCACTTACGTATAACACCCAGTGCTCATCCTAACAAGTGCCCTCCGTAATGTCCATCACCCATTTAGCCCATCCTCCCCCACCCTGTAATACAACTATGAATAAAGGAACAATATTACATATTAGCTTATTTTTCTCATTAGCCCCTATTGTATCAGGCCTTACAGTGTCTTTCTTGAGGTGAGAGAGAGTGTGCATGTGTGCATGTGTGCATGTGTACATGTGTGCAAGCAGGGAGGGGTAGAGAAAGAGGGAGAAGGAGAGAGAGATTCCCATGCAGGCTCCGAGCTGTCAGTGCAGAGCCCATTGTGGGGCTTGAACTCACAAACTGTGAGATAATGACCTGAGCCAAAATTGAAAGTCAGATGCTTAACCGACTGGGCCACCCAGGCACCTTTGACGTGCATTTTTTTATATTAGGGTACCCTTTCCTTGAAATCAAGATCTAAAGTTTGTCATTTTTTCCCCTCCCCTCTTTCTGTCTCTCTTCTTGTCTGCTAATCCTTATTTAAAGTCTGTCTTAGGCCAGGCATTTTGTTATAGAATATTTTACTGTCCCCTAGCGTGATTCAAAAAGACAATGTAAATCATTTTTCTGTTGATTTTCCAGGCTTAGCTTTTTCTTTTTTCCTGGTACCATACAATCCCAAAGCATTTATAAATCTCTGGGCATAAAACAAGTTGAGTGAGTACGGTGTTTGGAATGCAATATTCATGAAATAAAAATAATTTCACTCTATTATATATCAGTAACTTTAGTTAATATCAACTCTAAACACAGATTTTAGGTCATTGATATGATATTTCTATATCTCTTTTTATTGTTTTTAAATTCAGTTTTAATCAGAGTGCACATATAATGTATATCAATTTGTTATCTATCATTACTTTGTAAGCATTTCCTGTTATTTTCACTGCTTTCATTCACAAAGAATATATAAAACTCTTATGAATAGTAGTATAAGTTACTTTTCTTACTGTTAGACATTTAGTTTTCTAATTTTGCATAGTAAACCATCCCCCAAAATAGTAGCTTAAAATGCAATTGTTTTATTTATTCACAATTCCGTGGGTCAGGAATTCACACATGGGACACCAAGGGCATTTTATGTCTGCTGATAATGTCTGGAGTCTCTGGTAGTATTGCTCACATGGCTAGGGACTGGCTCAGATGCTGGTCTGGGACTGGGGTCATGTGTCTGGTTCCTTGGTTCTCCTTCATGTGGATACTCCATGTAGCAAACTTGGACTTCCTCACAACATGGTGGTCTCAGGACCTTCACATTTCTTCCCAGAGAAATAGCACAAGCTGCTACATTTCTTAAAGGCTAAGATTGGAACTGGTACAGTGCCACTTCTGCCACATTCTGTTGGTCAAGGAAAATCACAAAAGCAGACCAGTTTGTGTCTGGGCAAATAGATTTCCTTCTTGATGACAAAATAGCAAGTATATATACAAAGGGAATGAATTCATGTTGTAGTTTTTGGAGTCTACCTGACACATTGTACAATCCATTTGCCAATTGTCATCCTTTTCTGCGTTGGCTGTTTACGTTTTGCTTCCCTAACCTTAATTAAAGACTGAATCCATTAATCATATTTCCCAGAAAGTTTTAATGGATCAAGCATTTGTTTGGTACTTTACTAAAGTTTGTAGAGTGGCCATATCACTAAGCATACAGCATCTTATTTAAATGATTTTTATTTTCTCTACAGAGTAAGTCTTTCTCCACAAAAGAATTATCATACCAACTGCTAAGATGATGATTTTCCCCATGTTATTACATATGCAACTTCACTGCATGCGTGCCAGAACTTAGTAGTGGGAGTTTTATTTTAATGTTGTATTATGAAATATTACAACCACATATGAAAGTAGAAAAATGGTATAAGGCACACTTTTGTAGCTATTGCTTGGCTTTAAGAATTACCATCTTATGGCCAAAGTTGTTTCTTCTATACCGTGTCCTGTTACTAGCTACCATTTCCCTTCCTCTCCCTCACCCTTTCCCTCACCCTTTCCCTCACCCTTTCTCTCTGTCTCTCTCCCTCTCTCTGTCTCTCTCTCTCTCTCTGTCTCTCTCTCTCTGTCTCTCTCTCTCTGTCTCATTGTTTTAAAATATAAGTGGGCGCGCCTGGGTGGCTCAGTCGGTTAAGCGGCCGACTTCGGCTCAGGTCATGATCTCGCGGTCCGTGAGTTCGAGCCCCCCGTCGGGCTCTGTGCTGACAGCTCAGAGCCTGGAGCCTGTTTCAGATTCTGTGTTTCCCTCTCTCTGACCCTCCCCCGTTCATGCTCTGTCTCTCTCTGTCTCAAAAATAAATAAACGTTAAAAAAATTAAAAAAAATAAAATATAAGTGAAGATATTATAGGATTTAATCTGTAAATTATTCAATATGTTGGTGTTAGACCCAAGTGAATAGTACTAGCTCAAAGTGCACAGCTGTAATATTTTGGGGCCAATTTGATGAATAGCAGTAAAAGTAATCCTTCAGTGCCTAGATCTATGAGCAGAAACATGGTTATTTACTTTTTATATGAGGATAAGTGGACTTATCCTTTCCACAGACTGCTGCCTAGTGGCAAATGATTTGGTTAGGGCCATTAAAAGGATAAAATTACAGGAGCAGGTCCGAGAATTGGATGAATCAGATGAGTTGATGAAATTGGGCATAATAGAATCCTTGCATATTATGTTAATGTGTACATGAGCCTCCATTGGATACAGGCTCTCAGAAACTAGAGGGACATTCTAATGCAGGTGCAATGGGCCCATAAAGAGTGTTTTCATGATGATAGCAGCAGAGGCTTTGTATGGGCCCACCAGTTTGTGCTCCTTCTCAACAAGCTTTACCATCCACTAATGCCACTGCTGTAGACTAGATTTGCCATTACCAGAAATGAATTCTGACTACACACTATGGCAGCATTTCTCAAGGTAACTGGTTGGCCACTCTGTGGTAGTTTTGTTAAATCAATCCCATTCAACATGATTAGTGATGAATCCTCACCAGATTGATCTTTACTGTACACTTGATATTGATCTGCCTTCCATTTCTGAAATGCTGCCATCATGGCTACCACCCCCCGGCTTACCAGGATGTCTCACCTATCAACACAGTACCCACACATGTTCCTTCAGCCCAAATATTTTATGTTAAAGGAGGCGTTACGATAGGCTCTAGAACAAGATAGCCACTGGTCTTAATATATATTCCTCACCCAGAAGCAGCTGGCTTACTAGAACATGGCACAATGCTTATCTAAAGCATCAGCTCTGGGACTTTGGCTCTGTCTTCTAGGAGCTGGTATAGGTCCTGAACTCATGGCCATTATCAGGTGCTATATTTTTAATAGTAGAATATATGGGTATTGGAAAAAAGGAGTTGAAGTGTGATTAGCCTCTTTCATCATCATCATCCCCTGTGACTCAATTGTGAAATTTTTGATTCTCATCTCCACAGTCTTACATTCTTCCAGATTTGATTTGTTTTGATTTGATTTGATTGTTTTTCATGTGTGGGGCAGAGGATTGCATTTGATTGGATTTGATTGTTTTTCATGTGTGGGGCAGAGGATTTTCTCTTGCAAGTTACAGACTTCAAGTTCCACTGAACTTGAAATTCTGACTGCCACCTGCTTTTTAAAAGGTAAAGACAGGATTTTCTGTATTGGCAGAAAGTCTTGTAGGCTTAATGGTTGCTGCTACACAGTGGAGACAGACAAGAAGAGTCTCAAACCCATTGGGTTCCTAAGGGCATCTCTTGACACTTATGTGCCCAGTGCCCTCTCCTCAGCTACTTCTCCAAGTGAATATATAATATTTACAGACCATAATTCAAGTATTAGAAATGCCCACTGCTACCAACAATTATGTTTTTAGGACTTTTTAGCTAAGAAAAAAAGAATCATGGGTTCATCTTGATACCCTAGTTCACATTCAGGATTACTTCTTTTTTTTTTTTTTATTAACTTCTATCTTTATCTGTATCTCCTTTCTTAATAAAAATCCAAGATCTAAATGACACCATTTAATTACTATATTTGCTTTCTCCGATTATATACATATGACAGTCTCAAAATAACACTACTAGCATTATCATAAACACTGTGATGACTGAAAAACACTGTATGATCTCACTTACATGTAGAATATAAGATACTCAAATTCATACAACCAGAGAGTATAATGGTGGTTGCCAGGGGCTGGGGAAGGGAAAAGTGGAGAGGCGACAGTTAAAGAGTATGTTTCAGTTCTCTAAGGTAACTAAGCTCTAGAGATCTATCAGATACTATAGTTTCTGTAGATAACAATACTGTATAATATAATTAAGTTTGCTAAGAAGATTTATCTTCTGTTAAGAGTTCTTACCACATACACAAAATACTAATAAAGGGGGCAGGAGGACACATCACTTTGACAGGTGATGGGTATGTCTTTGATGAGAGTGATGGTTTTACACGGGTATGTACACTTATCCCCAAACTCAACGAGTGGTATACATTAAATATATACAGCTCTTGATATGTCAGTCATACCTCAATACAGTAGTTTAAAAAAAATATCAGTGAAAGATACTTAAGCTTTTTTTTTTCTCCTAAATGATTTTTGATTTAAGATACATACTACCAAGTTTTGTCAAAATCACTGGTTAAAGCCACTTGAAACAGTTTTTCCCTGTGATGTTGTGCCACCAATACACTATGTCATTTGTTTTGTTTGTTTTATTTTGCTTTTGAATTTTAGGTATTAGTTGTATTTATATCAATTTGGCTTTGGTTTCATAAATTATGTTCAAATATTTATATTAATTCAAAGCCCAATATTTAAAACTAGGTATATCTTGGATTTCTGTTTCCATCTCTATCCTTTTATTCTGTCGTTGCTCCCCCGCTTAAGGTAACAACTTTTTTTAAGTCTACTGTTTCATTTTTTTAAGACCAGAAAAAAATATATTTGTTAACATATACGTATGTGTGTGTGTGTAGATATAGAGAAATAGAGGTAGATGGGAGGAATGTTGTATTCTTCACCTCTTTTATAGGTAAATTATAGAATAGCTGAATTTTTATTGTACAAATTGAGGGATTCTTTTAAAAAAACATTTTTTCTTTTCACTAAAATGAATGGGCACACACAATTTAATCCTGGGCTAGTCCCTTTCAGATGGCAACTTGTATTCTAAATAACAGGTCAATAAAAGGAATTGTAGAAGCCATATTCTCCTGGTTTAATTTATATCTGAATACTAAAATATTATATTTTATAAGGAGAAAAATTGTGACATCAAGATAAACTCATTATTTGACAAACTAAATTAAAATGATCCGTATATGAGATCAGCAGTTTATTTAGACTGGAAACAGGTAAAGATTACTCCATGGTTTGCTTCAGTACTCATTGTTTCCATAGGTACTGTTGTCAATGGCTCTTTGAAAACTAGATATTAAATTCTGAATCATGATATATAAATATGATAAAGTGGATTAGAAAACGTTTTAAGCCACTAATGTATATAAGATATTGTGTAAAGCACTGTGTAGGGGAAACACAGACAATGGGATAATTGTTCTTTCCTTTAAAGAATATAGTCCAGTTGAGATAATACACTCAAATAGCATAAGACCACTTAAAATCATGTAAGTGAATGTGCAAAGTAATGCAAAATAAGCTGAGTACAAAAAACTTTCGTCTTTATTTTTCCCCAAAGATTTTTTTTTAATTGATTGCTTTAATGTAAAACACTTTTTTAAAGGATTAGTATTATAAATAGTAGTTTTTGGGAAAGTTCTCTTTAACGCATCATGTAAATGAAAAAATTAATAGAAGAAAACATTATAGCAGCAACATTGAAATTACAGAGCATCAGAAAAATAAAAAATTTTATATTATAATTCACTTTCTTGAGTTTTTGAGGCAAAAAGCAAGATAGCCAGAATGAGTAATAGCGTGTGTACATTCAGATGTAAGGTGAAAGTTGGTGACCAAAGGTGGTAAGGGACTACAGTATAGATTTTGAAAGGTGGGAATTAATTTGTAATCAGTGATTTGAGTGGCACTTAGACCAAAGAGCAAGGCTTGGAACTGTAACATACAGGCATGTCCCACCAACCTCCTTACCTCTGGTGCAAATACATAGAAGAGAAAATTACTTTGGATTTTTGAATTGGATGAAATGAATTGGAAATAGAAATATAAAAAGTTCACAGTCTCACTATGAAAGTTATGACATTTAAATCACAGTTATTTTTTTTATAACTGAATAAATTTGCCATTTTTTCATTAAGATACAATATGGAAACAAAGAAAAATTATAGGGACTCTGTTATAACTCAGTTGATAATGACATTTTATTCAAATTGATAAATCAGATTTATACCCCAAAGACAACCACAGTCAGCATGTAGTAGATTTTTCTTCCTAATGTTATGATTGCCCATGTGTGTATGTTTCACTGGGATTGTATAGTACATAGTTTTTATTCTAGTTGTTGCTTTGTTTTGTTATGACTAACAATCGTTTGAACTGTTATAAAATATTTAAAATTTTTGCTTATTTTTTTTAGAGAGATGGAGAAAAAGCATGAGCAGGGGAGGGGCAGAGAGAGAATCCTAAGCAGGCTTCGTGCCATCATTGCAGAGCCTGATGTGGGGCTTGAGCTCATGAACCTGTGAGATCATGACCTGAGCCAAAATCCAGAGTCAACTGACCAAGTTATGCAGGTGCCCCATAAAATTTTGGTAAAGATAATTGTTTTTATAGCATCATAGTATTATGTATGCCCTTTAGATTTGTTTTTATTTTTCACCATTGTAAATTTACTTTGTAAATTTTTAGGTTGATATCTCATAATTTTCTTAAGAAAATTCCTATGAGTAGAATTACTAAAATTTCAAAATTTTGAGCATTTTATTTCCTCCCATCTTCCGTCCTTCTTTTCTATTTTTCAATAAGAAAAGAATACTGTGTAACTCACATAACAAAAGTAAGTTATAATGTTGAGTGCTTGACAGCAAGAGAAATCCCTGGGGCCTCAGCAGCAGAAATAAATGGGGTGTTTCTTAAGGGTTGGCCACTAAGGGACTCAGGGCCAACTGTTTTCTATCCCTATGTGCCTCCATTTAAGATTCATATTCTTAGAAAAGAGAATGTATTTGGCCTAATTTGGGTCCTGTTCCTCCCATGAGCTGAAAGAATTATCGGAACTTTATACAATAGAGTGAGGGGCCTTTCTCCTAAATAAATGACGCTGGTCAGACAAAAAATAAACAAACAAAAATAACTCTCAGTTATATTCCATAACTGATTTTCATACTGTCCAATTCTTGGCTGACCAGAATTCCCTTCTCCTCCAAAATACAGTTTATCTTCAGCTATTCCACACCTTAACCTTTCTCTAACTGGAGATAACCCCAAACATATTCTAGTCCTGTATCCACATGTCATGGCACCAACTTCTCTGATTTCACCATCAGTAACATTTGTCCCCTGATTCTTTCTAAATATTCTAGTAGAACCTCTTCCATTAAATGGACAATAAAATCCTACAAACCTCACTTAAGAACTATATTGGACCAAGTACAAAGAGAAGAAAATAGAATGGAATGCTTTTTGCAATTTCCCCCTTTTCACATGTGATGATCAAGGCCCTTAATACCAAATGGCAAGTAGCCTTCCAGAATTGATCTAGTTCACAATCCCATCAGGAATATGCAACTGTGCCACTTTCACTGTACCTTTGCCAAAAAGGAGGACTAAAAAATCTTTGGCAGACAAAAATACTTCTGCTTTAATCTAAAATATTTTAATGCCAACATGTCTGGACATTTTTCGTATGTTTAGGGAATATTTATAAAGCTCCTTTTGTGAATCAATGAATGTAATATTTGCCCAGTTTTTCTATTGGGGTATTCTAAAAACATCTTCAGCATACACCAAGTACTGGTTTAGAGTACTACTCTGACTCTGCTGAGAGAATGATACAAACACATTCATAGATAATAGCTCCTGAACTATTACATTGTATCTATATTTAATCTCTTATTAACAGCAGTCAGCTATTATATAAGATTATAATATAATGTTATAACTGTTTGAAAGTAAAAATAGAAAATATATAGATATTTTACTAAAAGTAAAAGGAAATTAAAATTAAAAAGGGCTACATAACCTATTGGTAAATTCAAAGGCACTTAACTTAAACTCAGACTTCTGGTCTCTGAACTACATACATGAGGCACATTAAGAAGCTGAATCAGAGTATTATGTAGTATTTTTAAGTCCTACTTGTCAGTGACCTAAATACAGAAGTTGCCAAGTGGCCTGAGAGCCAGATTCCAAGGGTTGGTAAAGTTACAACCAGGCAACAGCTTGAGCTGTGGGAGAGTTCCATCAATAGGTTTTAAAAGCCTTGCCTTGGGTGGATAGTTGGGGAGGGGGCGGTGAGAAGACTGTAAATATGCCCCAAGTCTCACTGTATTTTAGAGCATAACCTGAATCAAGGCAATAGTCTCTGGAGCCAACGTTCTTCTTGCAGTGCCTTAAGGAGCCATAGGAGGACTTTGAACTTTGGACTGCCTTCTTTGTATTTAGCGAAGGAAGTGCTAATGAGATATGAAAACTAAGATAATGAAACAAAGTTAGTCAGTGCTCTTGCAGTTTCCAACAGAGGCTAGTGAAGGTACCAAAGAGGAAGATTTCACACTTGATCAAAAACTAATTGAAGAATCTTTTTGGCTTTTTAACGTAACCAAAAATTAATGAAAAATGACGGACTTAGGTAGGAAAGCAAACCTGAGCAATTTAATAGCTACTAAAAATATTCAGACTTAAAATATTTAAAAAATATTTTTCCTTTCCTCAAACTCCAATAGCATGGCATTTACATTAATATTGTGGTATTTTCCATATGTTGCCATTTATTATGACCGCTTCCCTGCAAGATATAGGTTTTGTGAGAATAGGGCTCAGGGTCCATGAGACATTTACGTTTATAATCACCATTGCATTTTGAATTATGTCCTGGTCAGGGTTGAATAGGTGAGTATCATATTTATTAGTGGCTATAATATTAGTAAAAACCAACAGTAGGGTTATTTTATTATGTTTTACCAACCTACCTGTTTATATGTACTTGTGTAAAGTACTTCATAAAATTTAAAAAGCTGTGGTCACTTTGGAATCACCATTCTTATTTTATACTTGAAGAATAATTTGTTAAATTATTGTAAAAATCTAAGAGGGGTTTGATCATGTATTCTGTTGTGAAAAAGAGACAATGCATTCAAACATGTGTTTTAGTAAATAGGGTCTGATAGTCTTTATTTTTGTCTAAACTATGTCAATAAAAAACAGGGATTTGAATATATAATTTTTTAGTTGATATATTTGATTTTAACAAATACAAAGGATTTAGCTGAAATCTTTGTACTATTTTGGGTGACAAAGGAAGATAGCATTTGGAGTTTGAGATTTGAATTAGGCAAAAGGTCTTTGTGGCACTAATTATAAAGTAGGCTGCTATATGATTTTAATTTCAAAGCATGTGTTACCTGTTGCTCTTTTAATATCTAGGGTGTGTAGTACTTGAGGGTGGGTGAATAGACCAAACTGGGGAACATACAGTCCTGGCTGTTTTACCAAACTGTATCAATAGTCAAGTTTTTTTCTTTCTTTCTTTTTTTTTTAAATTATCACCTTGTCAAAATTAAATGTGTGATTCACAGGAAATTTAAAGGCTAGTTAATATATTTCAATATATGTAGAGTCTCTTTGAATTTCTGGATGTCATATTTCTTCAGTAAACATTATAAAATGTAAAATTAATTTAACATTTTTGTATTATGCACTATTATCTTGGGGCTCCTAGCCTAATAAGTGGTATTTGCTACTTCTCAGCCATTTTGTTAAATGCTTTGGCTTATTTTCAATTTTCTAACATAGGATTTTTTTTTCAAATCAAGTAGAATATCTGAATTTTTTTGCCTGTGGCCTGCATCTTTTTGTTCTACTCATGTTGGTATTTGAAGTTAAAGGTCTATACCATATTATCTATATCTCAATGGTCTTATGTAAGTGAAATAGGACTTCATAACTTCAAAGAATAGTATAAGAGAAGGGTAAAGAACAGGGTAACAGAAAATCAGAAGGAAACAGATTGTTCTCCCTGAGGGAAAAGTGAAAAAAAAATTTGCAAAAGAACTGGTCTCTTTTTTTAATCTCTGGGATGAAAATGGTAACCATAGAAATAACAATAAAACTGAGGCTTCCTTGTCAAAGAATTTCTCTGGGTGAATGACAATTCTCAATACTATTTTTAGATCTTTGCTCTTATCGCCCTTCCAATATTTTAGAATTTCTAGAAAGAATACACCTGTGCCATTCATGGACTGGCAATTTGGCCTGAAAAATGAAACAGTTGAATATTTGAGCTTCTCACAGAAATGGAATATAACATACAAAGCACAACAGCCAGCTCGCTACAGAAGATGGGAGAGAGAAGGAAAGGGTTGAAACTCATTCCTCACTCATATTTTTAGCAGTTCATAAAGCATAAAAACTCTGGCTAGTTTAACAGAAAACTCACTGGAAGAATAGAAAAATAGCTTATGAAATTTAAGAAAATTAACTCAGATTTGCAAAAAGTAACTAAAATACAACAGCAGAAGTTTGTAGGTTTTTCTTTCTGGAATCCTATTCTTAATGAGTATTTACCCCTGTGACTCTTGACCTTGGGGCTTTTTACCTAGCAAACATCCCAGAAGAGAGGGTCTGTTTGGATCAAGTTAAATCAGGTGACTACTGTATCTACTACTAGACTAATCACAAGTTCAGGAAGGATGCATAAAACCTGTGAGAGGAACCTCCCCAGTCTGCTTGGGAGACAGTTCCCGTGGAAGGGGTGAGCATGGTGGCAGGGCCATCAGGTGAAAGGTACTGGCACAGTGTCCATATGACCAGGTCAGTACTTGAAACTGCCATGCTTAGGCCAAAAATTACTAAGCACATGGGTATAGCAAAGCCAGTGACCCCACTGCTAAAGATATGCATCTGTTTAGTCGACCATCAATTAATTGAGTTCACATTAATTGAGACACTATGCTGTATAATTAGGATACTTAGATGAATAAAGATACACACTTAGGTTTTAAGAGTTTATGGTTTATCAAAAGGGACAGACACATGAGTGTGTTCAAAATAATTAACCATAAAATCCTCAGCAATAAGAGCAAGTGAACATACTAAGCAGTGAATTTAAGTTTAAGGGAAACAAAACACGTTTTATGTATTTTATATTCTTTAAATTTATAAGACCAGGACTGTTTCATGATCCATATTTAAAGAAATATACAAGATTCTGTCTCTTGCACCTGTGTCTGTGTTCATATGCTATGGGTTTCCTGCCTTTTTATTTTTCACTCATGTCATTTTTATTTTTGAATGAAAGGCCTTGGTTTTCAGATTAGATTTCATTGTCCTTCCAAAGACCCTTTGATTTCCATACCATGTCCATAAACAATTTACTGGTGCCTAAAATACCCCATGTAGAGTCCATCTACTATCCCTAAAAAATGAATAGAACAAAGATTTAGAGATGACCAAGATAATCTTCACATTTTTTTTGAGTCTTTTTCAGGCTTTACATGGTAAGAAAAGAGTAGAATGCAAAGGCAATTTTTTTGTCTCCTTCTTATGTCCAGGACTATGCCTAGCTGGGGCCCATGAAGGGGTTTAATAGAAGTAAAACTGAGTAAATTTTTTCATAAATATGATGTTTTGATTTTAAAAAATAAGTTACTAGGCCTGTTCTTAGCTTCTTCAATTTTAAGTATGAATATAATAGGTTTGAATTTATGTGCAATCCCTTAATTCTATTGAAAGAGGAGTGTTTCATATATTTGAAACAATGCCGTGATGTGCTTTCATATTTAAACACATGTATATATCCTTATTCATTAAAAATTTCATGACTACAAGATAATGTCTCTATAACAGGAAACATATTTGAAAGTTTGGAGTTAGGTTAAATTATGTCAAAATACTTATACGTATCTTGATTAAAAAAAACTAAACAGCTCTAGACAAGCTATATGTAAACAACAAATAAATATAAAGATTTTAGTAAATGGAATTGAAGGCATGACAGTTATAACCTTCATAATAAATTTAAGATGAGGCTCAGGTGAGGGCTGGAAGCAGCCAACATCCAATATGGCATTCTCCATCAGTCAGATAAATCAGTTAGTTAAATAGTTCTCAGATTCTCTTTAATTTGGGGGAAGATCATGAATAAATATAATGGATAATTATATAGGGAAAACTGTAATGTGAGGATGCAGAGCTTGGGTCCTGAAGTCAGACTGCAGAAGATCGATTAACCTCTCAGTGTCTCAGTTTCCTCCTCTGTAAATAAGAATAATAGTAACACCTACTTCATATGATTCTTCTGGACATGAAATTGAGTAATTCCTATGAGGTGATCAGGATACTGCCTGTCATATAAAAAGCAATCATGAATGTAAGCTCGAACTTTTATAGTCTATGAAGCAATCTGAATAAATTTTAGAAATATTGATATTTTCATTGGCTGTAACACAGAAACTGGTTGTTGTAATTTTAAACTTTTTAATATATATTGATTTACTCATTTAGCAAATATTAATCTACATAGCTGATGACAAGTACTTGATTAGATATTGGTAACAGAACAGGTGGTTGCTGCATTCAAGGGGTCTGAGGACTGATGTTGGGAAGCGATTTTCTAACAAAACATTCAGTACAATATTGTAACCGGAATGATAGAATTAGGCATGGTATGAAATTGGAATACATGGGAAACAGTGATACCTTAGATCTCTCTAGCATGTGAATACCAGAAATAATTCAGAGAGTAGTGGCCATGAACTGAGTCATTAAATCTTGCAATGTGTTCACCCAGAAAAAAATGGCTGAGAAAGTGGCAGTCTACATGGTGAAACAGCACAAGCAAGAGATACTGTGGTGTTGAGGAATGAAAATAGTTTCTTTTTTTTTTTACTTTATTATTTTTATTTTTTATTTTTATTTTTTTGGTGTATTACAGTTTTATTTATTTTTATTTGTTTTTTGTTTGTTTTTTAATTTAATTTTTTATTTTTTTTAAATTTACATCCAAATTAGTTAGCATAAGGTAAGGGAGACAAAAATAATACAAAAACAGGGAGGGGGACAAAACAGAAGAGACTCATAAATACGGAGAACAAACTGAGGGAAAATAGTTTCTTAAAAATTAAACTTAACATGTCAAAAGATAAGGGATAAAGCTTGATATCTGAATAGGGAGTCAGTTCATCTGTAATCTTAAGTGCCATGCTATGAAATCTGAGCTTGGAGACAGTAGGTACCTGATATAATGATATTTATTTTAGAAAGTTAAATCCAGTAAAGGGGTAAGTGATAGATGAAAATTACGGGACCAGATAGCATTTTTCATCTCTTTACATGTATACAGTTTACTTCTTTATTATATTTATTTTTGTTTTCTCATTCTTCTTACCAATTGTAAACTCAAAAAAGACGCAGATTTTCATCAGTATCTCTAGCATCAAGAGCAGTTCTGACACATGATAGGTATTTAATAAATATTCACTGAAAAAACTGAAACTTCAATAGTTTAGGTAAAAGAAAATTGAGAGTCTAAATGAAAGTAGTTTTATTAAAGTTGAAAAAAAGTTTTTAAGGAGTGCAACTCTCTGAATTTATTACTGATTAGATAATGGTGAGTAAACCAGAGATATTTAGCAAATATCCAGTATCTAAATTAAATGGTAAATCAGTTGCTGCAAATGTTGTATAATAGAAGAGTTTGGTGTGAGGAGGTAGGTGGTCAGGGTATATATAGTAATCTAGTTTTTGGCTTGTTCTGAAGGGACATACTTGTGATGCCTACAGATGTCCGGGAAGTATTTAGATATATGGTCCTGAAGTTCAGAGAATGGACACAAAATTGAAATGAATATATTTTAAAATATTTAACACATTATTGTGGTTATATTTAATTAATTTGTAAATATATTTAAATCCAACATCTGAATGTATATTCAGTGTCTCCCACCAGATATTAGTAATTGCTAGATGTCCAATACCATGGTTTTTTTTTTTGTTGTTTTTTTCCCTATTTCTCTCACCCCTTTCATACTCCAAAACTTGCTCCACTCACTCTATTTGTGCTTTTTAAATACATACTCTGTCTTCTAATAGCATATTGTACCAGAGTACGTGTATGTATACTGTTGGGAGACAGAGTGCCATGTTTAAGAGAATGAATATCAGGATCAGGAAGAACTTAGCTCAAATCTACTCAGATAGCATCTTGGAAGAAAACTTATTTAATCTCGCTAAATGTCGGATTTGTCATCCATAATATATGAATGCCTGATTTCATAGGTAATTGCATCACTGTGTTCTGCACAGTGCTTGGACACAGCTTACTAGTTAATTAGCTCTAAACATAACTTTAATTATTGCTATACCAGGTATAATAACTGCATTGCATCCATCAGTAAATCAAAGATGTTAAAATTAAAGACTTTTAGACAATTGACTATCATTCATTAACTTGTTCGGATGCAACTTTGAGGTGTTCTTTAAAATATTTTGTACTTTAAAGCATTCTGGTAGAGTATTCTTTTTATGAGTATTTTTTATTTGGCTCTGGCAGATTCTGAAAGATCAGTTTCATGGGACGTAGTTGAATTATCTCTTTCTGAATCTACATGTCTGCTATGATAAACACTGTACTCTGTAAGAGAAGAGCTTGAATTTATATAGGAATTTTATTTTTTTAATTTTTTAACTTTTTATTTATTTAGAGAGAGAGAGCAAGCAAGCATGAGTTGGGGAGGGGCAGGGAGAGAGAATCCCAAGTAGGTGCTCTCCTGTCAGCCTGGAACCCAGTGTAAGGCTTGATCTCAGGAACTGTGAGATCCTGACCTGAACCAAAATCAAGAGTCAGATGCTCAACTGACTGAGCCACCCAGGCGCTCATACATAGGAATTTTAAATGCATGAGCATGACTCCTTGATCCTCCTAATCACCCTGTGAAACTTTGGACATTAGAGTTTATCATCTCTATGCCTATAACAGGAGGAAATTAGGCTCAGAGTGGTAGTAGCAGATTCACCCAGCAAACAATGGAAAAGCAGGTGTCCAAGCCAAGGACTATTGAATACAAACCTGCTATCATTTCCTCTGTCCATACTACCTTTTCATCCATCTCTGACCCAGAAGCACTGCCTAGGTAGTCATTAGGAATGAACTGTAACAGAGAGATTGCATCTGGACAAAATTAGCATTGTTTGTAGATGTTGATAAACAATCACTAAAATTGGAAAAAAAAAAAAAGCAGGACAAGATTAAATCTATGCTGTTATATTGTAAAATGCATCCTAGGATGATTTTCTCACATTCTATTCAGGAGTTATTTCACAACATTACTAGCTTGCTAAAGCTTACCGCATGATTAGCCTGACTTCAGAGATCAAATGGAAGCCGCGAGGTGCCCCCAACCAGGTTATCTGTACCCACATACATGTCATTCCTCCCCTAACATCTCACAGAAAACATTGTCTCTCTTCTAGTGGTGCTAATAACATCCCTTGTGGCCTGGATCCCATTGACTTACACCTACTCAGAGACTCTGTTCTTTTAGTTATTATTTTTTAAATATTTATTCATTTATTTTGAGAGAGAGTCAGCCTCAAACCTGACGTGGGGCTCGAACCCACAAAATGTGAGATCACGACCTGAGCCGAAAGCAAAAGTCAGACACTTAACCAACTGAGCCACCCAGGCGCCCCTGTTCTTTTAATTATAATCTCTTAACGCTATCCAATATTGAAAGAAACAAATGAGTAAACAAATAATCATGGCTAAAACTGGAAAACTGCTCTGTAAATCTTCTGTGCCTTATAAGCTTCTGAATTTCTCTCAAGCTCTAGCCAGGTCTATAAAAAGGAGTCTGTCCTTCACTTCCTAACCTCTCTATTTTCCAGGCCACTGACCACACGATTTTGTTTCAGTGCGGTTGACCAATAACCACCTAATTGCCAAGTCTCATAGACTTTTATTTTCAATACCTTTTTTTTCTGTCCTCATCTTACCTGATTTTAATGTCACTTTTGACAGCAGCCGTATTCCCCTTAAAGTTCCCTTTTGTCACTTCTTTTTAAAAATGTTCTCTTTTCTTACATTTTTGATAATTCTTATTTAGATTGCTGCTTTTTCTTGGTCCTATCCTCCGCTCTCTTCTCATGGTTTCATCTTCTCTTAGGACCTTACTTCATGTATATGATGAGGACTTCCGAGTCCCATCTGTCAGCTGGCACCACTATTCTCAGTACCACACACACATTTCTCACTTTCTACTGGGCACTTCCACTTCTCTGTGACCCTGCACCTCAAATGTGACACACTTTAAATTAATGTTATGATTCCCAAGCACCCACCTCCTGTATACTTCTCCTGCATTCTCTGTCTTGTTGCGTGGCACCACCATCAATTCCGTCTTCTAAGTCATGTGCTAGGTATTACCCTTAGCTCTACCAACACTTACATCCCCTCCCTAGATGTACAAGTGTCTCAATTCTTTCTCTCCTGTTTCTTAAATATCTCTCAAATCCACTTAAGTCTCTCCAGCTCACAAGCCATTGCTCTATTTTAGATCTGCATTATCCCTCAAGTGAATTATTTTCAGCAGTTCTTCCAACCCATTCTCCATACTGTAGTTAACAATCTTTCTAAAACTCAACTCTTTCATGCTATGTACCCAAGATAACCTTTGAGTGATTTTGTTCCCTTCAAATTATGGTCCTTGACTTTTTTTTAATTGAGTTCATATAACCTTTAGTTGCCCACATACTCCTCCAGCCATCAGTCTGTTGCTCCTTCATTGGCATTCTTAAAAATCTTAGGGGTCTCTCATTTGGGCTGTCATACCTCCCCACATTTACATCTAACGCTGTCTATCCCATATTGCAATCACTTCTTTATCCCTTTACTGGATTGTTAGCTCCTTTAAAAGCTTTTATTTTGCATGGTGACCCCAGAACCTGCCACGGCATTTGTGAGGTGAATGTGATAACCACTGTACTATGCAAGCAAGACAGGTTGCCATGGCATTTGAATACGTTGTGCACATAGAAGAATTTGTGGAATGTCTTAATGTAATGCATATTTCGTGGGGGTATGATGTATGTAGTATAAGCACTACTCTAGACATTGAGCATTGAGAATACAACTATGAAAAGCATAGCCAAAGCCCCTGCCCTTAGAGAGCTTACATTACCATGGGTGGAATAAATAAATACTTGAATTCTAAATGGTTAAAAAAAAAGGATAGCTGTTTACAAATTTGTAATCAGTTATTGTTTTATAAAGTCATAAAGATCGCTTTTCTTCAAATTGCAGATTTTACCAAAACTTCTGCATAAGTTGTAAGAATTATAGTAAACTAGAAGTGTTATCTGTAAATCTCGTATCAAACCTCAGAATGTCTCCACATGTGTATGATTTAATATAAGTGTGACGATCATCTGATAAAAGTCCCAGAAATGTTGCAAACAATTCCCATCACACTGACTTAAAACATTTCAAATCAAACATTGCATATAAGATGTATTTCAGAAATCTCAAACCATAAAGTATGCAAAGAAAATGGGCTATGAATGGATGAGAGTCTAAAAAAGTGTCTAATTTCTAATTCCAGCTGCAACGAAAGGAATGTCAACTATGTTAGACTGTGGCTGTGTCTGCATCCACAAACTGATTTTTAAAATGATTGAATTCATTTAAATGACCAGTTATTTTGACAAACCCACCAACCAAACGTGGCCAAATCTAGTAAATACCTGGTTGTTTGCATTCAGCCTTCCTGCCCCTCAAGTTGGCACTTATGTGTAGATAGTCTGTGTATCAAGAATTCAGGGTGGGCCACTAATGTCATTTCGTGAAAACATGTTACCAAATAAGAGTGTTTTCTGGCCATTTGCTCTTGGCCACCCACGTGTCTGAGAATGTAGTACACCAGTCTGAGTACCTTAGGGCCTCACATTCTTTCTCATCTTCTAAAGGTGTGGGGGGAAAATAGTTTGTTGGAAAATAGTCTACCTAGTGGTTGTGGAGACATAGTTACCATATGGCTTATTATCAACTCAAGGATCAACCAACAGGGACTGCTACCTAAGAACCCAGCAACCGTCCCCTCATTAACCTGACTGGTCTGTTAGACAGCAATGTTTGCTCAAAAGCAGAGACTTGCATAACATTTTTTTTTTCAAGTGAAGCAACTTTGCTTTTGAATTGCATTTGTTTCTGTAACAATTCCCCCGCTTTAGTTTCTGTCAAATAAAAGACCAACTAGTATTTTTCTAAATACAAACACCAACAAATATGCTTACTGCAATTACTATAGCCGCCTTTTTACTATTGTTAGGAGATATTGAAAGGCTTAATTGCTTGTATTTCTTGTAATGCTGATTAAAAATAAGTAAAATGCACACATACAATTCAGTGAGGTCTGTTAGAAAAACAATGTACGGCTGAAAATATACTCCATTCCTGCTGATCCTCAGCCAGGATTATTACAATATTAGTGTTTAAAAGTACCATATTTATATTGAGGACACCAGATACTACCATGTTAGTTTATTTTTAACAATGCTTATTCTTTACATTAGATCTATGTATCTTACTGATTTACTATGTCTAAAAGTAAAAATGGGTGCTTCTAGCCTAATGCACATTTGATCCTATCCTACCATCCTATCCTGTCCTATCATTGTAAATTTAAGTTGCCCTGACTGATAATTTCTTGTAGTTTAGAGATAGAGATAATAGAGGTGGCAAAACTGGAAGAGGTGGTGCTGATTCACTCGCTCATACTTAGCCACCTATGTTGGGAAAAAATGATTGGAGAACCAAACATTGATTACTTGTCAGGACACCTGAGTCAGCAAAATCACCTGCATATGGTCAAAAAAGGGGTCCCGCATAGAGTGTATTTTGTGTTTGATTTTACAGAAAACTCGAAAGCCAGAATACAGTAGCTGTAGATGGCATTTATATTTAGTAAGAGTGCAATATACTCGTTTGAAGTTGGGAGATGAGTATTTATTGAAACAGCTGGCAAATCAGCAGGAAAATGCTGATTTTGAAAAAACTATTCTTCTTCTGTGGAATCAGACCTACTGTATTTAGCAACACTATTATAATTGAACACAAAAACTGCATTAAAATACCATTAAGAAGGAGACAGAAATCCAGAAAAATAAGAGAATTCTAAGTTAAAAGCTGTCACAGCATTACTGAGTCAGCTCTTTTAAGCATAAATGCACAAATGCACAAATGATCTTTCAAGTATGACATGAGATGAACCAACTGGACTCTGTTTCCCCATCATTCATGGCCACTTCGTGTCAACTGCACCCAAGATATTTTTCCATGCTGACCTCAACAGCTCATCTATTTATATACACCGGAGCACCAATTCCATCCTTTCATGGAACTAAAACAACTAGAACTTGGATGAGACTTTAATTTCAGCATGACACAAATACAGCCTAACATTTTTTTTTTTTAAAATAACCTATGTATCCGTAAAGGACACTCTGTAACTCCTACTGACCCTTGCGCCACCACTTAAAAACCCAGAACCATACTTCTGTACAGACATGAGGAAATCAGAGGATCCTCAGGGCATTTTTCTTTCAAATGAGAACACTGGGAATGACTTAACTTATGTGACTTGCTAAAGGTCACAAAACTGGTTTGTGGCTAAAACCAAATCTTGCAACTTTCAATCCAGTGTCCTTTGGACCATACTTCTTGCCCTCTCTAGTTTGTCAGTTATGGTTGCTGCTGTGTATAAAATAAAGATAGACTTTGTCCCAACCCTGACCCTTAAAAGCAGCTAGGAGGGCAGAAGTAGGTATAAACAGTAGGGCATTTTGTGAAGCACTTAACTGTTACTATTTTCTCCTTCTGCATTTAATAATGACGACAGTCAAGTCCTCCCCACATAGGCCAGGAAAGTACTGTGGCAGGCCACTTTGCAGTTTCCAGGGCAACAGGCCATTTATATGCCTTCTGCTACCCTGGAAAAATCAAGGAAATGTAGGCCATGCAGAAGGGCAAGGTGTAGATGTCTGAGAGCTCTTCTGCTATAGCTCAGCTCTGATCCCAGGTCCAGCTTAAAGGTAGAAGTCCATCTCACCCTTTCTAAGAAATATACTAAAGGTTTTTCTGATGAAAAACAGAGTCAGAAAGTCTGTGGAGATTAACTTGATCTTCACTTCTACTCACAGAGTATAAGATAAATCTAGTGTTGTCTTCAGTGGAACCAAGCATAAGTGTGGTACAAAGTGTACCTGAGTCTAGCTTTTGATAACTTGCTGTAGAATATCAACTATTGAGGACAGAGTTAGCTTTCCAGAATTCACCACTGTAAGTTCATGTGGCTTGGGAATGCATCTGAACCTATACCTTAATATCTGTCAGAACTCAGGAGATGTACAGGTGGTTATCACCGGGTTCCAAGAGACTATCTTTTTGTGCCCTGGTGTCTTCCTCAAGTGCAATCCTGTCCCTTCTTGTAGCCCCAAGATTAGAGATGGATTTGCCTAGAATATAGCTTCCCAGTCTTCACAAAATTCAGTCATTTCTCACCTTCACAGTGTCTTGAATTTATTGGTTAAGATTCTTGTCATGACCCTGGGAAGTTTAGCAGGTGAGAAGCATAAAATTTGAGAACTTACTTCTCTGAGTTGAAAGCTCAGTGGATGTTCTTGTGGTTGAAATGTGAAACCTAACTTAAACCTTGGATTATTCAAGTTCATACCTTCTTGGCAAAGCAGAATTCCCTTTCTTCATGGGGAATGATTCTAAAAATGTCAAAAGGTAACTTTTTGAATCATTTTAGTTGCAAATGAATAAGAAACACAAGGATGAAATATCTCTGAAATTGCACATAGTTGCTAATACTACAAGGGAAAAGAGTAAAACAGTTCCTTTTAGACTTAATTGAACCATAAATATCCAAAATATTATTTTGGAAATTTGGGGTGTAGGGGTGCATAAATATTGTATGATGCCTTATTTTTTAATTATGAAATAGAATCAAGAAGAAACTTGAATATTTGTCTTGAATATTTATAGTGACAACCTCGAATTTGACTTATTCTATTTCCAGAGGGGTTTTGCTTTGCTTTTCTATTTTGCTGCATGTTAACACGTTTTTATTCTTCTAACCAAATGTATTATCAAGTGAACCATTAATAGATCCTTATGGGAAACATGGCTTTGGTCTTAGAAAATCCTAGGGATGAGTCTGTGGTTTTTAACATGGATTATCTACAATCTTTGCTGGATCAAGTTTGTTACAAGTATCAACAATCCTAAACAATTGCTATGTTACTTTTAATAGCTCCATATCAATGATATTGAACATTTCCACACTTTGATTTCAGGTAGATTGGTTTACATGACAGGTTTGGTAAGATCGGCCCATCTGTCTTCCAGTAATTTTTGCCTACCTTTATTTGGTTGCATTTATTTTGGCGTTTCACTTTTCTCTAACAGTTTCTTTGTAGATTTGTTTAAAGGAACATTTTTAGCATGCTCTTGGCATTGGATGTAATGTTGCTTTTGCTAATTTTGTTGAGGAACAATAGACACTTTTTGAGTGCTTACTCTCCATACAAATACGCAAAAGCCTTATATCTTGAGCTCTTGCATGCAAGAACTTTTCACACAATTTTATTTTATTTTATTTTATTTTATTTTTTATTTTATTTTATTTTATTAATGTTTATTTATTTTGAGAGAGAGAGAGAGAGATAGCAGGAGTGAGGGGTGGGGGGGCAGAGGGGGAGCAGAAAGAGAGGGAGACACGGAATCTGAAACAGGCTCCAGGCTCTGTCTGAGCTGTTAGAACAGAGCCCGATGCAGGGTTCGAACTCTGAGAAGATCAGAGTTCAGGCAAGATCATGACCTGAACCAAAGTCAGATGCTTAATTGACTGAGACACCCAAGGTGCTCCTAACACAATTTTAATTCAATAATAATTTTTGTCCAAAGTCAAATGTTCTATACTTTTGGTTACATTCTCCCTTTTCCCTAACATGCTCCACAAAATTAACTGCAAATTATGCATTTCAGTTAAACACAACATGGGAGGCCAGGAATCGATGACTATGTGAAACAGTACTATACTTCACCTGCTTATAAACTCAAACATTGTTACAGGTAAGGACATCCAGGACATAATTATTGATCCATATACCAGCTTGCTCTGTTCCTCTTGTATATGAGAGAATCATGAGACAAATTCTTATAAATGTATCCTAAAATCAGTATCTGAAAGATACACACTTGAAGGTTAAAGAAAGATCTACATATACTGCATATATGTGCATGCAATGATTTACTTTCATGAAATGATTTACTAGACAACTTTGGGGTGGGGCTCTGAGAAAGCCTGATTCCTCTGATTTTTTGGGCTAAAAAAAGTAGGTTAGGCATAAATTGTTGGTGTACCTCACTGATACAGAGTAAGTATTCACTGTCCCATCGCAAGTGTGTATTGCCCAACAGCCAGACCAAACCCATGAATGGGCAATGAAAAAATAAACAGATAAACAAATACATTTTGGATAAAAAATTGATACCGAAGAACTAACAGTCACCTGTGCCAGGAGCTAAGCTAAGCATGCTCCTGATTCTACACAGGATGGGTTTCCTCATTGCTGTCTGAGGGAGAACAGGGGCCAGCCCCAGAACATGACTTCCAATGTCACCCATGTCACTGAGGTTCTTTTAAGAAACATTGGATGATAAGCTGGAAAAGTCTGTGAAGATTATGGGTGTAGGGTAGTAGAAGAGTAGAAGGCCTACATCCTGGCATGATGCCCGTCTGGCATTTGTGAAAGGAGAAAGGGAAGAAAGGAGAATTGGATAGGAAACACTTGAGATTCATTGCAGTTATGAGAAATTTTCAGCCAGGCTGATTAAGAGTCCCCTAGCAATGGCTTCTCGCTAGCGTCTATCACTATGCATGGCTAACCCCATATGTGTAGTCATCAGCTGGGGTAGCATGGCCTCAGCACCAACAACACACTGGATCTAGAGGTGCTATAGTTGAAGGCTGTCAGCTAAGTGTGCCTACAACCAGGTTCTGTCGGGCAGAGCTCAGTGGCATAATGTCCTTGCCCACATACTCTGGAATATTGGTAAGGTCTGAGGCTTTTTCTTGGGGCTTGAAATTCACTAATGTGTCTTAAAATGAACCTTCATTGGAAAACTGGTTGTTTGGGGGTAAGTCAGCTCACACAATTATATTAAACTAGATTCACTCCCCTTCTCTGTGCAACTACCTTTGAGGTTTGGCTTCCCAAACTTACTTTGCCCTTAAACTTCCTTCTCCCTCATAAAAATTTCTTGTTTTTATCTTCAATCCTTCTCCAAATCTCTTTTAAGAAAATTAAATTAACAGTAGCTACAAAACATGTTCCTTTGTAACACCCTCCTCACAATAATGCTATTCCAGGATATCAGTTCTTCATATGATATATCTTTTTGTGGAATAATATCTCTAAGCCCCATCTCCTATTGCCTTTTCTCTTATGCTGCTGTGGTCGTTAAGAGCTATACAACTTTTGTTTTGGGCTAGGATACTATGGCCTCTGGAAGAAATGAAGTTAATTCCAAATAAAAGAACTTTGGGAAGGAATTTTCAATTATCTTTTTGCTCTCTGTATGTTATTAGTCAAGGTAATTAATACTAGTTGCCACAACAGACAAAGTCCAAAATCTTTGTATCTTAACACAAAGAAGTATCCAACATTGCTTAGCAGAGAGTTCTTTTCCATTTGGTAACTCAAGGATTGCAGTTTCTTCCATTTTGTCGTCTCCCCTTAATCATCATATAACTTCCAAGTTGGTTGTAGAAGGGGAAGAGAGTAGGAGACAAACTTGATCTTGAATGCTTTGTAGGAGGAGTGGCACATCACTTTCACTCATGTTCTCATTTGCCAGAACACACTTCTGTGTCCCCAACCCAAGTGCAAAGGAGGCTGGGAAATGTGAATGAGCACAGTGACTCTGGCTGAGCACTATTCGTTTTCTTATGCCATACCAAATTTGCTCTGTCCTCACTCCAGGCTGGGGTAACTGATCTTGTGTCCTTTTATTTTTTTTTTTTTTTCTGTCTCATAGCCTCTAAAGTATCTCCATATGCATATATTCTGTCTCTTGCCAGGAAAGGAAGATCCAACACCTAAATACATACAAGCAAATACATGGAGTAATTACAAAGAAATAATTATATTCTGTCTCTTATAAAAGTTGAACATAATGGGTTAATTTTTGTCTCATCTTTAGAACAAAGTTTTTAACAAATTACCACAAATTGAATGGTTTAAAACAACAGAAATATATTCTCTTACAGTTCTGGAGGTAAAAAGTCCAAAATGAGCCTTAAAGGGCTAACGTCAAGGTATTGGCAGGACTGGTTCTGTCTGGAGTCTCCAAGAAAAATAAAAATCATTTTTTTGCCTGTTCCAACTTGTAAAGACTTCCAGCATTCTGTGGGTCATGGTATCATCTCACCAATCTTTGCTTCTACCTATACATCACTTTTCCTGTCTTTGACCTTCCTACCTCCCTCTCATAAGGACCCTCACAATTACACAGGTCCACCCTCATAGTTGAGGATAATCTTCCTAATTCCAACATCCTTATTGTTTTAAATTTATTTCTGAGAGAGCACATGCATGTGCATGCCAGCGGGGGAGGGACAGAGAGGAAGAATGAGGATCCTAAGTGGGCTTTGCTGAGAATGGAGGCCTGATGCAGAGCTCAGACTCACAAACCATGAGATCTTGACCTGAGCTGAGGTTGGACACTTAGCCAGCTGAGCCACCCTGGTGCCCCTCAGCATCCTTAACTTAACCACATCTGCAAAGACCCTTTTACCATGTAACATAACATATTCATAGGTTCTAGGGATTAGGATGTGTACATCTTTGGGGGACCATTATTCAGTGTACTATACTAAGTCATTTTTATTTTCCTTACATACTCTATATTCTTGTCAATAGCACATGCTTATCAATCAGCTAAAGATAGGGATAGAATCCATAGTCATATAATAGATTCATTTTCACGAAACTAAATTTGCCTAATATGGTAGCAAAATCTTAAACATTGGCCAACTATGAATTGGTTTTTGAATATCCACTTAAAAGGCAGAATTGATCAGGGAGGAGTTGAGAAAATTTGCATTAGGTCAAGGAACCTTCTGGGAACAAAGAGATTAAGACCCCCCCCCCACCCCTTCCCTCTTGGGGCTCAAAGTTCAATCTTCTTTAATGGATTGTGGCAGCTAAACAACAGAGGTCCACAGGTAGGATTAAGTTCCCCAGGGGCACCATATTCTAGGTGGTAAAATGTTAGGAGCAATAAAAATAAATTGCATCATAGGAGAGAGATTGAATTTTTAATTTAAATCATAATACCTCCATCCCTGAAGACAGATGGGATAAACTAGGGGTGAAGTTTTCATAAAATTACACAAACTCAGTGAGGTTAAGACTTTAATAGACCTGATTCTTTTCTGAACACTAATCTGATCTTTCCAAACATAGACGTGGTTTTTCCTTGTAAGTGTCATCTACTATGATATTTTCTATGACCTAATTGTTACCATTGTAGTAGTGTTGCTGTAGAACTACTCTGAAATCTTTTAACCAATGTAATGGAATTATAATGGCATTATAATGGGCTCCCCATAATTTCTTTTTACTATTGTAATGCTGTCATAATGGCATTGTAAGGGGTTCTCTGTAAACATACCCTGAAATCATTTTGCCACCATCATGACAGTGAAATGAGTCCCCATAGAGTTTATTTGAAATTGTTTTGCTCTTCTAATGGCATTATTAATGCAGCCTTCATAGACTTACAGGGAAATTGTTTGACCATTATAATGTGGTCTTTGTAGACTTACAATAAAATCGCTTACCAGTATAATGTGGTTTCCATTAACTTGCCCTGAAATCATTTTCCTACCATAATGGCATTATAATAGGGTATCCATGAACTTGGACTACCAAAGTTTGGTTCTCTTGATGGCATCATAGCAGCATTGCTACAAAGAGAGTTAAAGTAATGTGCATGTTCTGTTGTATCATAAGCAAAGACTGTAAGTAATGCACATCTACTTTTCACACTTAAGTATCATGTGGTTTTTCCTTTAAAAGTAATGTTCTGACCGCAGTATACTTTATAAACCAACAACAATCACTTCTCAAATAACTAGATGAGAGAACCCTAGATTCTTAGGGCACAATACCTCATCCCAGTCACTCTTTTATAAATTATAATGTTTTTTGTTAATTTGATGATTTTTTAATGTGATAAATCCTTCCTGGTCTTCAAAAAATAAAAATATTATTTTTATAAATTCTCTTTTATACTATAATTTATTTTTATAAGATTGGTACAAAGTACATTACCTCCTAGTTTTTAGTATGAGTATTCTGAAGTGTACAATGTTTATATCAAGCTTTTCATTACCTTGGTCCCTTTTATGTAAAAGAAATAATACAGGGGCGCCTGGGTGGCTCAGTCCATTAAACATCTGATGTCAGCTCAGGTCATGATCTCATGGTTCATGGGTTCAAGTCCCGTGTAGGGCTCTGTGCTGACAGCTCAGACCCTGGGGCCTACTTTGGATTCTGTGTCTCTCTCTTTCTCTGCCCCTCCCCTGCTCACACTCTGTCTCTTAAAAATGAATAAAAATGTTTAAAAAAATTAAAAAAAAAGAAACAATACAAACATAGAGTACTTACTGGCAAAGAATGCATATAGTATAAAGATAGATAAAAACATGTAATAGAGCGGGTTAAATATTTACTGGAGGCACAGACCCAGTTTTAGGTACATTATTAGTATATGCAGGCATAGGAAAAGGTGTGATGTTGAGGGAGTTTTATGTTTGCATAGGGTGTGATTAGATTACCTGCTATGCAACTTCATAAGCAGCTTTTGGGGACCTATCTACTACAGACAGTTTTCCAGAGTGGAGAATTTTAATCACTCCTTCTCTGAATTAGCAGTAGCATAGTGAATACATGTATGATTTCAAAAGGCACAGTGTGTTATGCTTGGATTATTATGGATTTTACTTCTGTTGTCCTTAAAATTCTGTGCTTTCAGTCTCAGATCCTTCAGATATACACACAAGTTTTCCTATCAAAAAGCAAACTTTGTAATTAGGTATGAAATAAATGGAGACCACAGCTCATGATTTAGCTAGAACATTAATTATTAAAAAAAAAATGAAAACAAGTAACTCTTCTAGAAGCGACAGGTCATGTCTTTATCTTGGTGTAAAGAGAAAATTGCCTTAGACAAATTCCTTCTTTGGCTTTAGAATGTTTCCTCTAAGGTTTACTCTGCAAGTATAAATATAGGGCAAGTATATATTATTGCCCTGGTAAAAGAGTATAGCAAGATATTCTTTTTGAGTGAGCAGTGTTCCTCTGATACCCAGTTATTTAGTAGTGTCGGTAACTGAGAAGGAAGTGGAAAATTTGTATAGGGGTCAGGGAACCTTTTGGGAACAAAGGGATCAAGACCTATACCACTTCTTTTTAAGATTCAATCTTACCATATTGTCTGTGATGAATTGAGATAGATAACAGAAGTCTACAGGTAACAGAGATTCCCCAGGGCACCTCAGTGCATTTATACCATGTAGGATGACTGGAGTGGTGACTGAGTTCAGTGCCAAGACCTATATGGTCATGGATTGGTGCACAAAGGTGGTGATGAGTTTGTCTCAAGCTGGTAGTCTCTCCCAATGCCGTGCTTTCAGATAGTCACTATTTAATAACAATAAAATAATATTACTGTAGCAAGGATATTTTCATGTGCCTCATATAAATCAACTCAAAACAACCTTATGACGCACATTTTGCCCATAGGAAAGCTGGAAGGATAAATGACTTGACCAAGATCACACAGTTGATCCAGGGATGATCTTAGGCAGTTTGACTCTGTTTAATTTTGGTACTACAACATTTTGGGATCCCAAACGTGGGGCACCCTTGTCCCTCGCACACTCACACAGTGGGATCATACTTTCAGGGTTGAAATCCAAGATGGTAGGAATAATTTCAGAACTGGGACTTAGGCTTATAGTGGTTAAAGAAACATTTGGAAATAAACTTCCTGCCCTTTAGACCTTAAGAAAGGATTGCCAGAATACCAGTGATATCAGAGAAGCAGATAAATTTAACATCCCAGTAAATGGGTCCACATGTGTTCTACAATGACAAATATGGCTAGGAATAAAGTTATTGCAGCAGAAACAAGGAACTTTCTTCCATTGAATGGATCAGATTTTCTAGTTCTTTTCCCAAAATGTGAAGCAGAACTGATCCTTTTGAATGAGAAAGTCTCTAGAGTTCCTGAAATATGTAGGGAGTTGGACATGTCCCAAGAGAGATACTTGAGTTTCTGCTAATGGGCATCTAAAGGCTCTAGAGATTAATTTGAATACTAAAAATAGAAATGACCTCATTTATATCACAAGCTCATGAAACGGGTTATTTTGCATATTCTGTAAAGACCTCTGGATTAACATATACCAGTCAGATTTCATAAAATAAAAATGCAACCAATGATTATCTCAGAATTACTTAATGAAAGCCACTGGCTTTTACTGCCAGGGTTCAGTTACAGACTTATGAATAAAATAGAAAAAACAAATCACAATGGTCAGAGTATGATAGCACAGTAATATTGGGATAAAGTTAAGAAAATAACCATGTCTAAATTACAATATGGATATCACATAACTAACGTTAAAAATGGCAAAAAAAACCCACTTAGCATTCTTTCATTTCACTTTTGTTGAAAGATTAATATCAACACTAAGCATATAATCATTCCTCAAACGTTAACAAGAGGTCTTGCAGGTCAGTGAAAAGGACATTCAAACAGGCTATCAGAGAATAGAATAGAACTTACCTCATAGATTTGTTGTCAGTATTTGTTGAGATAATTCACCTACAGCATTTAACATAGCATTTGACACATGGTGGGCATACAACAGATGTTAGCTCTTAGTTTTTACTGGTATGTTATTGTCATCATCTGCCAATGAAGCATATGGTTTCAGACAAGTCACTTAATTTTTCTAGGTCTTACGTGGCCTATCTTTAAGAGGAAAGAATGAAATTAGATAACTTGGATGTCCTTCTTAATATTCAACTTGTTTAAATATATATACGCTGCTGGAATTTTGATTGGGTATTTTCTGGAAACTTTGTTAAGATGGCGCAAAGTTACTTAGTCACATGTAGTAAAGTATGAAATTTTGATGAACGTATAACTTTGAGTTATTTAGGCCAATTGCAAGAAAGGTACTTAAAGTAACCACTGCACAGAGTCAAAGATGAGAACTCTGTGTTTAAAGGTTGTTAGAGACCTTAAAAAGAAAAAACCTGGTGGCTAAATAGCAAGAATTACTGCTAAACACTGGGTAATCATGGAACAGGTTGCCTGGTAACCTCTCTAAGACCCTGGAGTAGCAGCATTATCAGTGGAATCCCCTTCAAATAAAAATATTTTTATGGTTAGTAATACCAGTTATATGATGGGCTGTGGGATGTCAGAAGTCTTTAAGAGGAAGTCTTTTGAGATATTTTGATATGAAGAGGAAATACTTTGTCAGTCAGTCAACATGATTTACTGAGTTTATTTGACCATAGAGCTGTCAAAGTGCTATAAAAGAGCAAAATTTAATTCATTGGAAGAAGAAACATAGGGCCAACTACTTTTATGGCTCTTAAGAGCAGAACATGAGATAAAATAACATGCAGGAATAGTTAGTTCTTAGCCTTGAAACTGCCAAAACTTTCGGGCTTATTATTTTACAGATTTGGTGTAATCTTATTCTGATAGGTAGAGCAAATGTTTGATGAAAGTAGGATGAAAAAAATTGATGTTTGGATTTTTGACAAAATTGAAACCTTAAGCTCTGTTCATAAACTGTATGAAGTGACCCTAAACCTGTGGAGATGTTCTTCTCCATGTAGAGGTCCCTAAGAAAATTAGGAAAAATGGCAAGGGGCATTAGTGAAAAAAAGTCTCCCATCTTAACCCCTAAAATCCTTAGAGTTGTTCTGTCCTGTGTTTCCTTTTATTCTTTGAGCCATCTCAGAGATGGCTTAAACTGTGACTCAAAATAGAAATGTACTGACAATACATCACCGGCCCATGCTGTCTTTCTTCTTAGTTCTTTGAGTCATCTGATCTTTTCCTTAATCACCTCTTCTTATTCATCTCAGTTGGTATTAGTCAAGTCAAAATTCACATTTTCTGAACAAAAGGAGCAATGATGAAAAAAATACAAAATGTTTTGAGGAATTACTTTATGGCCCTTTGATGGGTTATTATAACTCACAGTTTTAGTACTATGGACATCTTTTGCTTCTGTAGTATAAATAAATATCCATTTAATATGTAATTAAGTAGCCCTAATTTTGTATTGTATTGAAAAGATTACTGCACCTTTATGTTCATTGAGAATATATACAATTAATATTTTTAGCTTGTTTTCAAGATAAGTATTTTAGACACAGACTTTTTAATGTTTGTTTATTTTTGAGAGAGTGAGAGCACGTGAGAGGGGAAGGGTCAGAGAAAGAGAGGGAGACACCGAATCCAAAGAAGGCTCCAGGCTCTTAGCTTTCTGCACATAGCCAGACACGGGGTTTGAGATCATGACCTGAGCTGAAGTCGGACACTTACCTGACTGAGCCACCCAAGCACCCCTAGATACAGACTTTTAATTGAGGTTTAAATGTATACAATGAGGGAAAAATTATGTAAGCCTGAAGTATACAGCTCAATTGATAACCACAGTGTGTATTGTATATATGTGTATATACATATACATATAAATATATGTATATGTGTATATATGTGTGTGTGTGTACATATACACGTGGGAGTGGTTAAATGGACACATACACATATGCCACGTAGGTAGGTAGATAGGTAGATAGACACGTGCATACATACCTACATGTAGTTAAATACTACCCAGATCAAGACATAAAACATTTCTATTACCCTGAAAGATTCCCTGTGTCTCTTCACAGCCAATACCAGCATTGAGCCACATCTTACCTCTCTGCCAAGAAATAACCATTGTTTTTATTTGTGTCATTGTTGATTAGTTTTGCCTATTTTTGAACATCACATAAATGAAATCATATAGTAGTTGTTTCTTGTGTCTGTCTTTATTCATTCAATATTATTTCTGTAATAGCCACCCAAATTGTTGTATGAAGCAGCAATTTAGTTTTGTCATGGCTGTATAGTATTTCACTGGATGAATATAACAAAACATGTTGATTCAGTGCACTATTAATGGACATTTGGCCGTTTTGAGTTTCTTATCCTTATAAGTAAAGTGGCTTAAGTATTCATGTGTAGATCTTTGTGCAAAGATGTTTTCATTTACATTCCCACCAGTGTATAAGAATTCCAGTTACTGAAAGTCCTTCCCAACACTAGCTATTGTATTTTTAATTTTAGCTATTCTGATAGATGTGTAGTGTTATATATTCTTAAGTGTGTTTGATGTGAATTTCCATGATTTATGATGGTGAATTCAAAAATTCACAATTAAAATTTTGTGTTTATAGAACAGTTTACTAGCTTCTTTGGCAAATGTAATTATTTATAAAATGATACTAAATCTTTACCCCTTGAATTAATTGGGAGTTAAGAACTGGGTTTAAATTTTATGTCTGCCAAACCATAAGAGACTCTTAAATACAGATAACAAACTGAGGGTTGCTGGAGAGGGGTTTGGGTGGTGGGATGGGTTAAATGGGTGACGAGCATAAAGTAGGGCACAGTTTAGGATGAGCACTGGGTGTCATAAGTAAGAGATGTATCACTGGGTTCTACTCCCAAAGCCAAGACTACCCTGTATATTAACATGTTAACTAACTTGAATAAAAAGAAAATTTTTTAGGCCTGCCAGTAAGCAATAGAGTGATTTGGACATTTAATTTTTCTTATCTGGCACTTGAGTTCATTTGTATTGTTGTCTGTTTGCTTTTATTTCTAACATACATGGCTTAATAAATATTTTATTCTCTGTTGTAATCTGAGTCTTTGGCCGGGTAAGTCCCATAACTCTATATTCAATGGAGAAGAGATATACATAGTCAAAATCAGCATTGTGTTCTAGGTCATTTTTCATCCAGTTTTCAGATTTCTTTGGATTCATTTAGATTTTTAATGCTTTTCCTTAGCAGAAACTGAAAGGGCCTAGTGGTTGAAGTTACTACTTATCCTTTGAAGGATTTCTTCCTGTATGATTCCCAGAGAAATTCCTTCTTAGTCCTCTTGGCAGAAGGATTTTGCTCTGGGGCCACTAGCTTTCTCTCCTTTGTGCTGACACAGCTCTCCTGTCAGATCTAAAACTTAAAAAGCATTATGCCCTCCCCAAAGTAAATGGCTTCCCATCTGCTTCAGGGAAGTTCCATAAACTCAGGAGTGTTGGATGGAGCACATCATGTGGTCACAATAACCAAAACAAATTTGTGTTCCATGTAGTGAGGGCAGTTGTGATCCAAATCAGTGTCTTCACTCTTAGCCATATTTGAACCAGACCTAAACAGCAAAACATTGTTTTTCCTCTTGGTCTAAACTCCACCCAGTGGTAATTGATAGCCTAAGCCATACATTCTGTTTTTATTTTAAGATTTCCTTAATTTTACATAAATAAATTATTCTCTTGGAGACTGAACTTTGTAGTGCCAAAATTTTGCCAAATATAATGTTAGCCTCTTTTAAAAGCAGGATGAACTCTTCAAAGCCATTAGATTTCTAGTAAGTATAGCGAAGTCTTTATTTAAATGGAAATGAACCCAGTGCATCATTGATTTATAAACTTTGCAAACATTAAATTGTGCCAGGGACTATGGTATTCTTAAGAACACAGTAGTAAAACAAAGAAAAGTCCTCATTCTCTGCTCAGACGGGCTTAAAATCTTGTAGTGTCATTGGGCAAAGTTCTTAAATTTCTAGTCTTATGTATCTAAGAATCTGAACTAAGTGGATTATGAACGTATCAAATTTTTAAAATTACTAGACATTCAAAAGGACATTTTACCTACAGTTAGAAGAGTTAGTTCAAGCATTCCTTTACAAATACATGTATTTTTTACTTCTTCTAATTTAACTGGCATTGTTCTAATCCTTGAGATGTCAGGAGTGAATGAGATGGATGTGCCTATTGTCTGCTAGAGTTTCTGACCTGTTTGTTATCTTAGATTCTGCTAGAAAATTCTATACTTCATGGTTAAGAGCCTGTCACTCTTAATTATTGAAAATAGAGTTTTAATCTTCATATAAATGCTCATGCTCTTATGTAGCCTCCTTTTAGGGAACCCAGGACATGGTTGTTCTTTCCCTCCTCACACTACAAACATGGAGTATGTGTGTACATGCACACACACATGTATGTGTGTACTTGAGAATGTCTGGTTTGTTAAGAATGTACACAGCTTGGAGGGAAAGGAAATGAGAGAATAATTCAGACATCTTTAAATCTGCTTATCCAGTTTGCTCATTAGTTACAACCTGCTTTCCTTTATCCCATGCAAACCAGTAAAGGTTATGTTTAGACTATTAGATTTAGAATCTCGATCAAAGAAGACTCTGAATTTGGATTCCAGCTCTGCCATTCAATTCCTAAGTGACTTTGGTCAACTTATATCTTACCTCTGGGTTTCAATAATCTCATCTGTAAAATGGGAATAGTAATCCCATTGTCTGCTTAATCCCGTCATTTAAAAAATGGGTTACACAGCAGATTCAGGACATTAAATTATGTAACATGAGCCATTTTCTATATAATAAAAGGAGCTGGTACTAGAGTTACATCTCTCTGTCATGGCCATTGACAACTGGGAGGAGTGAGGAAGAAGGAGTGCTGCTTGCTTACAGCCCCTTGTATACCATAACCTTCTCTGTTCTTTGCCGATCATATTATGTTCAAAACACCATTTGCTAGGGATCAAATCATGCTTTGAATAAAGGTGTATCTGGATGGCTAGGCACATAGGCATTCAGAATATACCTTCTTTCGTAGAGGGAAGACTTCCACAAAGTTCTCTCAACCCATGCTTCACTCCACCATGAAATATTTTCTTTCCCTATGGGTCAGTTACCCAATTTCATTAATGAGGCATGGATAAACTAAATGATATCACTTAGACACAAATGATAATTAGATGGCACAGCCAGAATTAGAACCCATTAGACAGTTTTACTTCCAGGTCTATTCTCATGTCATTGAACAAGTCTTGTGCTCCCTTTCAGCTCAGATTTCTTATTTACAGTGATGTTTTGTTGCCTGAAATTTCACAGATTAGCGCTTTGACCCCTTAAAAACAGGTTTAAGTGATTGGAGCACTCTTGCCTCCATGCACTTTTGTTTTTATTTAATCAAATCATCAAAACTTTCTATCGTTAGCAGGAAAAGGCAGAGACCAAGAACTTTCACAACAGCTCTGAGCACTCAACTATTCATCAGAATTGGTAGTGTTTTATGGAAGCAAAATATACACAGCCAGAATTATACATGATTTAACAAGGAGCTGCTCTATATCTGAGCGTGAAAATAATATAACTGTTATTACAAAAGCAAAAAAAAATTGAATCTAACTTTATAATTCTGGTCTTCCCACAAGAAATTTTATTTTCCACATGCACTGAGTCTGTATACATCTATGTTAATCAGTACTAAATTCATCTGCATACAACAGAAAATCCAAAAATAGTAGTGATTAAACGCAACAAAATTCATCCCCTCGAATAAATGAAGTCCACAATTAGGCAGTCATGTGTGATCATTGGAACCATGGAGTCACTAGAAAACCTTCCTTTTCCTTTTTCTCCTCCATCATTGTCAGTGTGTGGCTTCCATCCTCAGACTTACCGCATGGGTAAAGTGGCTGCTAGAATTTCTGTCCTCATGTCATTATTCCAGGCAGCAGGAAAGAGCGTGATGGGAAAGGCAGAAGGGTATGGTCAAGCTTCCTATTTTCCTTTTAAAGGAGTTCTGCAGCCCTACATAACTTCTGCTCATGTCACTTTGGCTAGATCTTATTCTCATGACCACCCTTAGTGGTGTAGAGATAAAATCTTCTATTTTGTTTGGGTTTTGTTTTGTTTCATTCTGCTCCATTTTATTTTGTTGTTTTTGTTGTTCTATTTTATTTTTAAGCTGGCTGTGTTGACTCAGCAACTGTTAGAAGATTTCATATAGTAAGGAAGAAGGCGAATGGTTATTGGATAGACAGTTAACAGTGTCTGTCACAGTGTTTAAACCATGCACAGAGTAAATATCAAATGTGATAATTACTTAGGGACCAACGATGAATGAGCTTCCAAATAATCCACATAAAAGATTAGTCCATATACATTAAAAGTCCTCCACAATAACTGTAAGAAAGTCTTTGAGTGCTTTTTTACATTATTGTTTTCTAATAAAGCGATGCATGATTGTTATAACAAAGAATGTAGAAGTCTGAAGAAAAATTTAAAGGTTTCCCCTTTTCCTCTGTGCCATTGTTTCCCTCCCCACTTCTCAGAAAACCCAAATTAGCAGTTATGTGTATTTCCCCACATTTCCCTAGAATTATACAAATAAATGATACATACATGTGTTGTTAGTAATCAAAAATGAATCATACTATATAAATTATTCTGCAGCTTAATTTTAACCTAACGTAAGTTTATTTGATATCAAATCTCTTTTTAATAGCTGCTTAAAATTGGTGAGTGTAGGTATATCATAACTATTTCGCAAAGAAGACAACTTTGACTGATTAAAATGTCCACAAGGGCAGCAAAATCAGCCTAATGAAGTACTGAAGATGGCTAAAAATGCAAAGGCCTGAGTGGCTGAGAGAAACTTAGAGGTTTCGGGGTGAGCACATTTAAGTGGGTTAGCATGGCTAGCTAGAACACTGAGCATGCTCAGAATGTGACTGCAGCGTTTTCAGGACAGAGGGGGCATTTTTTAGCATAGCTTCTTATGCCACAAAATTCCTAAAGATGCCATTTATGCCATCTGGCTTTGTTGTTCCTCTCAATCAGCATCTTTAGACATCTCTACTATTCATTTTTTTTCCCTTTTCAAAACATCTCTCCAATCAAATCACCATCTAATTTCTAAATTCTGAAAAAAAATTTTAATTAAAAACTTTGCCCTTAAAGCACTTTTTCTAGTTATTAGTCCACCTGTTGATAGCATTTCTTTTTGTTTCAAATTTGCATTTATTTTTATTCTTTCTGTCGTGTACATTTTTCTTGTCTTTATTCTGCCCTCTTGTCCTTTTATCTTCTTTTTCCTGTGATCAGCTGTCCCATCCTCTTAGGCTTATCAGATAATTACTTAAACACAAACCAACATATATACTTTAATCTTGAATCTGCATAACTATTTAAAATTTTACATGAAAGGAGCTATGTTAGAATCTGAATCTCCAAGTTTGCTCTTCCTCCTTCCAGAATTTGAGCCTTATGCCATGAACTGCTCTCCTTCCCAATGTTGCACTATCCAGCTTATGAGACCTGACTGTACATTGTGAATGTGATGTAAGGAAAGTAAGCTGAAAAAGTGAAGGCAATTCTATGAAAGAGACTCAAGAAACACTTTTCCTGGAACACATACATGTAGCTATCTTGGCATGTAGGGCAGATATGATCCAGAAACTCACACCAGGGTACTTATGTTCTTCTGACTGATGCAAGCTTGAGGGATTTTCTGTCCCCTTGTTTTGCGGGATAGGACTGAGTAAATAGGGTCGCAGTGTAGATGTTCATTGGGAAGGGCTCACATACTCATCCATTCCTTCATCAGTTTCCTCATATCCTCATTTTACAGTGAGGTTAATTGGAGATATCAGGAAATTGGGAAGCTGGTTCTGAAAGCATCTGACATCCTAACTGCATATTTCCCTTGGTCTTTTGTGTCACTTTTACTAAGGAACATGATCTGTATTCACACAATATTCAATGACCATAGTAATAAGAACATAGATCTCAGAGTTTCTCCTATGTGGAAATAATTTGCAGGTGAGGAATTCAAACCAATAAAGTGATTTGCCCCAAGTTACGTTATCGTTGTCAAAGCCAGAAATGAGTGTTTGTCTGTTATACAGGCTTCTTTCACTCTGTCCTTGGCCCAAGGCTGCTTCAGATAATGAACGGTTGGGTGTAGTTAACCTTCCATTATTTCCGAGAAAAAGAAGTCACCTAACATTTTATGGAATGCTGATCACATACCTGACACCACTGTACAAGTTGTTTCATGCTTTCATTTACTCCATGGATATTTTCCCAAAACCATTTTTTGTCGGCATCTTTGTCGGCACTGTGGACGAACCAAAAAAGATCTCTGTCCTCATGGGCTTACCTCTGGATGTGTGTGTGAATATGTGTTTGTGTGTGTTGGCAAAGGATAAAGGTGGGAAGTGAAAGGGGAACAGTAAGTCAACATAGAAAATTACATATATGATAGTGTTTTATGTTAAATGTACATCAGAGGTGGGATGAACTGTGCAGAAGATGAGGGAAGAAAGCTACTTTATGTTATCTCCATTTAATCCCAATACTATTCTGTGAGCTATGCATTCATGTTAGCCCTAATACACACATAAAGAAATTAAGGCTCAGAGTAGTTCCACAGCTTCTCCAGGTTCAGGCATCTTGGGTGGGAAAGAGCCGCCATTAAACCCAGGTCTGCCTCACGATCGAGTTGTGCTCTAGTCACTGTGCCCAGTCACTTCTAAATGAGAATGTCACAGCAAAAAAAAAAAAAAAAAAAAAAAAAAATTGCTTGAAATTATATTCAACTTAGAGATTGTTAAATGAGAAAATACAGTGGATAAGTGCTGATGATTAAGTAAACAGTTGAGCTGAGTCATTTAATGAGGTTAAGGCTCATGGCATCAAAACTGGAGTTATTTAATCTTGAGAATGGCAGAAAAGAGGCCAAATAAAAATGCATTATTGGATTCATCTGGTTCCTATTTTCAAGGATCAAAGAATCAGCTAATAGGTACACAGTTCTTGAAGCCATGCTGTTCAAAGCAAGGTCAGCAGCTAATAAAGACATCTACTGTTTAATCATGGATCAGACCACTTGACTTTGCTTGTATCACTGATACCAACCATTATTGGCTGTGAACCAGTGGAGTACTCAGTACAGCATGAAATAAGAGAGGTTTGGGGATCTGTTAATTGCATCTTGTCTCAGCTGTAGGAGGTATACTACTCCAAAATCAGTCCCTTCCAATTATTCCAGGTTGCAGCTGGCATGGTGAACCCTGTGTTGTTTTCGCCCAATGAAAGAGTCTAATTTTATCACAGAATCACAGGACTGGCAAGACCTTGAGAGGTCAGCAGAGGCTTTCAGGCAAGACTGCACTGAGTGAATATATCTAATCCTATTTTAAACCATCTCCAGAGGGGAGATTCCATGATTTCTCTTGAAAGCCAATGCCAGTGTTAAGCAACCTTTTCTGTAGCCAGTCTAATATCCCTAGTAATTTATTTTAAATTCATCTTTCACTGCATTCATAATGCTAGTTTATACTGCATTCATTTTCTTAAAAAGTTTTCTCTGTTCATTTTTTTTTTAAGTATTGTTGAAAGCTAAAATAACCTATTTTTGGATAAAAGGATTAATAGTTTGTAATTGTTGTCTAATGGGATATTATATTAATTATTTAGCTTACTATGCCTGAATTGCATACCTATTTCGTAGTAACTTTAAAATTCCAAAGAAATAAAAATGAGGTAGCAGTACTTCCCAGCTAGTTCTCATTTTCCCCCGCTGGTTCTCCTGTTCCAGGCACACTGGCCATTTTATATCCTCAAATGTGCTGACTTTATTTATTTATTTATTACTCAGGGCTTTTAAACTTGCCATTTGATCCTTTGCCTGTAACAGTCTTTCCTAAATCTTCCTGTGGAGGGGCCCTCCTGCTAAGAAGCACCATCCCTCATCGACCTATTTAAAGTTTCCTCAGATCACATATCCATCTCTAAAATTATCTTATTTATTCCCTAGTTGGCACGTTTGCTCTTTGTTTCCTTCTGTGGGAGAGTGTAAGAACTATGTGACAGGGGACCTCCCCTGCCCTTTTTTTTTTTTTTTTTTAAACCATTGCAATCCCAGTGTCTAAACAGTTGTGTGCTAGAGAATCAGTTAGTATTTGCTCAACAAATGAATGAAAGAATACTTGAGTAGCCATAGACTAGAATGTTCAGTAATCTCTATTTCCTCAGAGAGCTCACAGAGTGGTATGTTCTGAGAGGATGTACAGCATTCCTAAATGAACTTTACAGTTGGATGTGTGGCTTCAAGTCCCAGATCCAGCATTTACCGACTGTGAAGCCTTGGTCAAGTTCCTTAAATTCTAAGCTTTAGTTTATAATTTGTGACATGGTGACAATAAAACTTACCTCATTTGTCAGTTATTAGGACAAATAGGTTATTTTATAAAAATGGGAAATTTTATATGGTACATAGTTAATTTATTTTTTAAAACAATATTTATCAAGTACTGATCTAGGAGCCAAGGATACAGCAGTGACCAAGCAATAAAAATCTCTACCCTCAAAGTTTACCTTTTGGTGCACGTAAATACATGTTTTCTAATTATTTTAAGAATAAGAACAGGCTTCTGAATTTAACCTTCAATGAGATTAAATTTGAACTCTGGTTAATGTGCTAGTGTTGGCTCTTTGTTCAATAGTCAACCTGTATTTACTGTGCGCCTCTTATCTAGTGTAAGTATCCAGTGAATAATGGTTTATTAAGAGGGTTCTTAGAGATGTCTACTCCTAAGAGGATGTGGCCAGTCTTGCCTACAAATGGATTGCTTGTATTTGAAACCTATAATTCATAAAAAGATCTATGAAGAGGTGCAAAAATATCTTTTTTTAATATCTCTTGTATATATTTCAGAAAGACTATGAACCCCCAAACAAGTGCATGTTTCTTTGGACTCTTGATAAGTAAAGACTTTTTTTTTCCCTGGAAATATGGGTGTTTATTGCTTTTAACCAGGGAGCCATGTGCGTTGGTGAAAGAGTCAGGACCTTGATTTTTCTGAAAAAGCTATTTTTTTCTACCAGTAATCCATTCTCATTTTAGGATGTTTAAAAGAAGAGATAATCAGCCAAGAGAAATTGTTACTAATATAATAATAGGTTTAGGTAAAAATGTAATTCACATGTTTTTAAACATAGTTCGTATTTCCAAAATTTACCTTTATATTTACCAGTATGCCATGACCATATTCTGTCAGCAGATCTAGATTCCCCATTATTTTTAATGGCAGTGCTAGGTCTGTGTATTAATGTATCATAATATATTTGTTCACCTCTTAGTTGTTGAACGTTTAAGATGCTTCCAGTTGTTTTTCTCTTCTAAACAATATCATGATAAACATACCTACCAAGCACTTTGTATAGTTGTTTAATTTCCTTGGGATATATTTGTAAAAAATTGCTATACCTACTAAAGAAGGTATATATCAATGGATTTGATTATATGAAACCCAATTTTTAACGTATGTAATAATAAAATCGAAAATGTGAAGTTTGGGGAATACTTATAACACATACAAAGTATAAAAGCATGATTCCTCGAACCAGCCTGCCAGAGTTTGACTTCCTTACTTAACTAGCTTGATGAGCTGGGGAAAATACTCTCTCTGTGTACTCAGATTTCCTCATCTCTACAAACAAGATAATAACTGGACTCATCTCTAAAGATAATTGTGAGGACCAAGTATAAAACGCCCAAACCGTGACACTGAGGAATGGATAAGTAAAAGTTTGTTCAAAAACGTGTCAGTCATGCATAACATCCTAAATGTCTCGAGAGTTTATCAGTAAGATTAACACTAATACCTAAGTGATAAGCTAAGCAGTGTAACAGAGCATTCACATAAGAAGTAACACAAATATCTAGTTAATAAATTAAAAGATGGTTGTTGTAGCTAAAATAAAAACATGGACATTAAATCCATAAAATACATTTTGGCCTATCTATATAATAACTATTAAATAAAGACTAAGATCCCCTGAATTCTTTTTTTTTTTTTTAATTTTTTTTTTTCAACGTTTTTTTATTTATTTTTGAGACAGAGAGAGACAGAGCATGAACGGGGGAGGGGCAGAGAGAGAGGAAGACACAGAATCGGAAACAGGCTCCAGGCTCCGAGCCATCAGCCCAGAGCCTGACGCGGGGCTCGAACTCACGGACCGTGAGATCGTGACCTGGCTGAAGTCGGACGCTTAACCGACTGCGCCACCCAGGCGCCCCTAAGATCCCCTGAATTCTGATAGCAATGTAAATTTGATTATAATACATATGGAAAATAATTTGGACAAACATATTAAAAGCTTCAAAAAGTGTTCATGCCTTTGACTCTCTAATTCTACTTCTGAGAATATAGGTAAGGCTATTTTCCAAAAGTGCACAAAGCCATACCACAAAGATATGTATCAAGATGGCACATCTAATGTGGGTCCAAAAAAGCAAAGTGGTTAACAGGTGAGCTTGGGAGTCAAATCAAACCTGTCTTTAAATCCTGCCTCCTCCATAAAGTAGCATTTAGCTTGAGACAAATGTTTAAACTCTTGTAACTGAAATCTTTGATCTGAAATTGAAGACAATTTACCTAACATTATAGATTTGTTATAAAAGGACATGGTAACTGACATAGCAAAGTCTCAAGAAATGATGGCAAATTGCAACTATAAATAAAGCCCCAAATTTTAGATAACCTAAATAATTGTAGTTTTTCAGATGTTTTCAAGACATATATAGGTAGTGTCATTGAACATTCTAATGGATATAATATTTAGTTAAAAGTGAGATTCAAAAGTGAATCTATTAGATAACCTTAACACTGTAAAAGTATACAAGGTAAATGATGTCAAATAGTAGTTATTTCTGTATGAGAGAGTGAAAATTTTATTATTTTATTCTTTCTCTACATATATAGTGCAAATTTTTATTATTTCTAAGTTTTCAGTCATATGTATATGGTACAGAAAATTATTTGTACTAATAATAAAAATTAATTGCTATCTAAAATGTTTTTTATAGTATACAAATGAGAACATAGTAAGTATAATTTCTTTGGTTAAGAATCTGGTTTTTCCTCTTATTCTAACATCTTCCCATCAAATATTAATCATCAAATATTTATTATATGTTCCCAGGCACTTAGGACTTGCTAGAGGCAAGCCTGAAAAAGTCCCTATCCTCAAGGTATTGACACACAAGAGATCATCTCACCAATAACATCCCCTTAGGTATAAAAAAATGTACACATGTTCACAGTGACTTTTGAATAAATTCAAAATGACGGTAAATATTTCAGAGTAGACTTTTATGCCCATTGGTATACGTAGATGAAATTCATTAAAAGTTTGACATTTAAAAATGATAACAGACCAGAAGCATTTTTTGCAAGAAAACAAAAAACTCAAAGTTTAAAGTTACTATAAAGTTTTTGTCATCAAGTTCAGAAGTGTATACAATGGGCAAAGTGAGAGGTTTTGTTTTGTTTTTAATTTTTTTGATGTCTATTAAACAGAGACAGAGACAGGGAGACAGATTGTGAGCACGGGAGGGGCAGAGAGAGAGGAAGACACAGAATCTGAAGCAAGCTCCAGACTCTGAGCTGTCAGCACAGAGCCCAGCGCGGGGCTGAAACCCATGAACCATGAGATCATGACCTAAGCTGAAGTCCAGCACTTAACTGACTGAGCCACCAAGGTGCCCCAGAGTGAGAGGTTTTACTAGTTATCAATATGTAAATAATTAGCTGTTCATATTTTCCACAAAATGAGAAGAATCATCAACTCCACCTGTATCTAAAACTTCCTTTCTGCACTTGGCTTTGCTTGTGAAGTCAGCGGTAGTGTGCTAAGCAAAGCTTAAATCAGTTGATTACTTGAATTCTTACTATTTATTAACCAATATCTTCCCAGAAAATCAGTTATGACATTAAATTTAATATAACATGAAATTTTACCATCCTTAAATAAAATAAAACGTCAAGTGATCTGAATGATATTCTGGAACAAAGCTGGGTCCTCCGCCCCTGCCTATACCTCATTCAGGTTAGGACCATTTTGCTCTTGCTCAATGCTCTAGTCCCTGTGTGCCTGGCACACGCACCCTGTGCATATTGCTTCAGAAAATACTAACACAAAGAATGAGGATGGCATTATAATGAGGCCCTCCTATGTAAATTAGTAATATTAGCCACATTAACTTCCCAATTACAATATTCATAACTGTGAAAGCATGTGGGAGCATACGTGGCCTGACCTTCCCTGCCACATTCAGAATTTGATAAAGATGATTTTGGAGGATTCGTTCAGTCATTCTTCCTCACTGTGTATGTAGCACACACATAGCCCTATGATTGTACAGTGAAAGAAGTGAGTTACTCTTGAGAAGTAAGGGGACAAGGCACACTTGTTATAATAGTAGATTTTTATGAAAATAGAATTTTAGCATTTAAAACTCCTCCATATTAATATTTCAAATACATAAGTAAGACATACTCATTATAGAAAACTGGAAAATACAGAAATTCGAAGAGAAAATATGACATTTTCCAGCACCCACGTACAGACACTGGACAATTTGGTAAATTCCCTGTTTTTCAGCAACCTTCCCCCCCACATACACATCTATAACTTTACTTCCTATTAAATATATCTAAAGAAAGACCCACCTGTTTTCTTGTGTTTCTGTTTCTTTGTTTCTGAATTCCTTGCATTATATTCAGAAGAGTTTGATACACTTACATTAATGCTCTGTTTTTTTCCCCCACCACTCCTAATGAACATATAGGCCATGCCTCTCATTTGATTAACAGGAAGAAATTATATTTGACTCCTAAAGTGAAAGCAATCATAATGTACAGTATTCTTTCAGTGGTTCTGTCCCATTCTAGGTAAGGGTCATCTCTCATCTTTAACATAGGGAAAATAATAGCCAAAATTTTGTTATGAGAATTAAATAAATTGACGTACATGAAGGAATTTAGAACGATGACAAGCGTATAGTATCAGTGCAACAAATATTAACTGTTATTGGTATCATTGTTATTGTTATCTTTCACATGGTTTATAGAAAGGAATGGAGCAAAGAATGGAGGAAATATGGGGGCCACATCAATATTAGCTGAAGTAAAGAGAGCAAAGTGAAAGAGCTGTGTTTTTTTTTTTCACTGTTTTTTTTTTAATCACTGTATTCAGAAAAAATACGTACATACATGCATCAAGAGACAAACCCTGTTTGTGAGTATGCATGGCAAGATTGGGCTCTAAGACTATAAAATAATTTAAAATGTTATGTAAATGCAATATAACAAATTATCATAATGATATTGTGAAACCTCTCAAGATAATTATTTCTTATGATCATTGTGTAACCAAAGCTAATATTTGCTATTCAACAGAAGAGTAAAATAAATAACTTCACGCAATTTGTAGTATCTTAATTAATCTAATTTCATCTATAAAATATGAGTCAACTTGGCGAGTATCAAATGCATTTTTATTTATCAATTTAAAATTTAAAAATCCAGTTGACTATTTTTAAATTGTATAAAAGTAAAAAGAAACAAAAAAGGAATTATTGCTTTCAAAGGCATCCTTTCTGCTTTTCCTACTCAAAAATGGCTCTGATTAAAATTTTTAGCTTTGGCAAGCAGTTATCCAAAAATATGATCAAATGATAAATGGATGAGAAATTCATGACTAAAACCCAGCTTTATGCTATGCTTTCTAAGTAATATTTTTCAACCAAATTTGAGTAATTATTTTTACAACGCAGACTGATGTGACTAATATTTGAGCAGTCTGTTAAAAACATAAAGTGGGAGAAATGCCCATATTAAAGGGATCAAATGGACAAAGATAAATTCACAATTCCTTAAAATTCTTTCTGCTTATCATACTGTCACAGGTTGTGTTTCTCAGAAAATAGACTCTGAGACAGCAGTGCAGGATATTTACTGAGAAGGGCCCTTAGGATCAACACCTGTGAAAGAGAAAGGGAGCAGAGGGAGAACTTCCAGCTGTATCACAGGCTCCATGTCAACCTCGGTTGACCCCACTGGAAGCTCTGGAGCTAAACTGGCCCTTCATTGTTGCCTCATGTGGATTCCACAATGGCCAAGTCTTTGCACCCAAACATCTTGGGATGTTAGCCTCTCAGACAAGGTGTGGCCTTGGATGAGGCAGCCCTGTCCAGATGAGGCAATTTCTTGAAGGTCCCCCCCACAGCTAACGTTTATCTTCCAGTAGCATGCCCAGCATCTGGACAACAAACTCCTCCTCCAAGGATGAAAGGGGCAAAACCTCCACCACATGCTCTGTGAAGTTTATTTAGCCACATAGTATAAGTTCAGAATAAACATTCAAGGGAAGTTTTGTGAATATGTTTTCCCAGTTCTCTCACTTACTTGATTTCATCAAGCTAATTCATAATTGTCCTTGAGACAAAACTTCTGCATCCCCTCCTTCAGGAATCCTTTACCACCCAAAAAGATGTATGCATATTACTACTCCTAAGTTTCGATGTAGAAATGTCTCTTAATATGTCACTTTTCCTTAGGGAAGGAGAGTTTCTCTAAGGCAGGGATGGTGTCATCATCATCTTCATATCTTAACTGTCTACCATAGAATCTGTATTACAATAGTCACTCAGATGAGTATTTGTTGAATGAATGAACAGGTGAATGGACTTTTCTTGTCTCTGTTGGCGCTATCATTTTAATCTCTCCTAATCTTTCTCGCATAGCTTAATTTCTCCTTACCACAAGGAGTGGGTGAATGTTGACTTAATAGCTCTGGAGGTAACAATGATGTCTGTATACAAGGAACCACATGATTTGGAGATTCATTTTACTTAGTGTTGGAGGCTTCAATAAATGCTAGAAAAAATTAACATCAAAATTTTACTATTATTAAGTAAAAAATAAAGCATTTTATTACTTTAGAACATTCATCACAATCATATCATATAATACAGTTGTTGAGATTAATTGAGAAATGTCTTGATTCCTATTTCTATAGTCACAGACAATGCCTACACCCATAGAGGCAACAAACATTTTTGAGATCCTGAAAGTTGTTTGGTTTCATTGTAATATACCACTTAACCCTAGTAATTGTATAAAGTATGTATTATTTTCATTTTGTAGATGGAATTATATTCATATTTTCATTTTTCAGATGAAAAAAATTGAGGCTCCGGGGGTTTTATAAAATTTCCCAATGTTCACATCTATTGAGTAGAAAAAATGGATTCAAACTGATCAGATTTTAAGAAAATACACTATAATAACCACAACCAACCAGCAGTGCTTTGGAAATCTACAGATATTTATATATTTTTAATTATGTTTTTTTATACTTACATGCACATTTTTTTTTAATTTTCAGAAATTGTGAATAGTAAAACTGGCTTAAAAAATACAAGAACCGACTGTAATATGTTGTAAGAAAAACTTGTTGCACATTGAGTTTTCCAAAGATGGCTGCAACCATAGTGTCCTATCCCACATGCTCCTCTGCAGTGTGACCTCACCACCCCTCATCAAGTTTTAGAACGTTTTCCCTTATCTTTTGAATCTTGCCTGGCCTTAGTGACTCTTGAAACCAGCAAGATATGGCAAGAAGGACACCACATGACAACTAGGCTGGAGTCAGAGGAGATTTGACACTTCTTGCTTGGTCTTTGGGACTACTCACTCTCTGGCTATTCCTTCTCAGATGCTCTCTTTTGGAACATGGTTCTCAGGCCTTCCAGCTCAGACTGAATTATACCACTGGCTGTCCTGGTTCTTAAGCTTTCACTGGGAAGATCAAGGCAATTCTTGGTTTCCAAAATCAGTGAGCCAATTGCTATAATAAACAAGCAAATGATCTCTTGGCTCTGTTTCTCTGGAGAACCTTGACGAATATAACATTCTGATAATGTCTTCTCATAATTTTTTCTTTGCTTTCCATATGATAGTTTTCCAGTCATATAGATGGCCCCTAAATCAATCAAGTCATAAACAATGCAGCCTAAGTAGACACAGTTTAGAGGTTATAATTTCTAGATTCTTATTGTCATCCTTGATTTGAGTGAAATCTAGACAGGTTTTAGTCCCCTTTTTACCCAAACTGATTTAATAGAATACATGTATTGTGTACTGGGGAAAAGGCAAGAGCTAAAACTTCTAGAAATAATTTTTACCATTTCAACTCTCTGTATATAATATTCCTTAAAATACATTTGGCTATAACTGTCTTCACCAGTGCTGTCAACATTTGAGGATCATGATTTGTTCTTGTTGTTGTTGTTACATTTGATTAGCTCTTGTGTACCATCTGTCCATCCACATTCAGAATATGTTATATGCTTATATACATGTATGTGTATATATGTGTATACATATGTGTGTGGGTGTATGTGTATGTGCAAATATATATGAATAATTATGCAAAACATATAGTGCAGTAGGTAATTTATCTTTATGTCTCTTTCTAGAATTTCACAAAACACATTGAAATACATATTAGAAATTAGAACTGGGAATAGTTAGCAAAAAACTAAGATTAAATTTCATTCTTATTCTTCTTTGTAAAGTGAATAGAACATTTGTTTTTATCAACTTTTTAAATTATTCAGTAGCCTAGTACAAAGCAAAAGAATATCATTAAATATATATTTCTTCAAATGGTAAAACCAATATTAATTAAATGTCATTCACCTCTGCTTTTTATGGCTTCTCAGTTCTGAAAACAGAGGAAAATGGAATTTTTGATACATCTATTTCTATTTTTCTTTTACTACAAAGAAGTCAGATTAATAAGAGCCTTCAGCTAATGGAAAATAAGTCAAGCCTTGGATGTAGTTAACATTCAAATTAAAAGAACAATTTGGCAATTGATCTGCTGTTAGGGGGAAAAAATGGACAAACGAAAAACCCAGTGCCTGGAAACAAATTTGTCTTCTTTAAAAGCTCACTTTCAAGTGTGTCTGGTTTCTAGCCCAGTTTGTATCAAAACGGATCAATTTTTCCCCCTTTTCCCTGTTCCACTTTTGCACTGGTATTGTCTGAATCCCAGAGTGAGCAGCAATACATCATCTTGCTTCAACATCTGCTAGAGCCCCCTCTCCTCCTAATCTGCCCAGATCCCCAAAGCCTTTTCCACCTGCTATAGCGCCAAATGCTCATTATAGCATACAGCTACGCCCTTCACTGTCCTTCCTCCCAGATCCTCAAGGTTAACGTGGAACAATGACTATTATTAAGTGGGGGCTCTAGGAATATAAAAGCAGACTGGGCAAGGAGAAAGGGGGAGGGGCAGTGGAAGCACTGGGTAGAATGCCAGGTTAGCTGGCAGGAAAGAGCTGCTAGAAAGCTGTGGCCAATTTTCCAGTCCAAACATGAGTCACTGAACAGAGATGCCCCAGAAATAAATAGCTTCCCTATTCATTGCCCAGTACAAGCAGAGACCACACCCTCCAATGGTTTTGTGTCAGAGTACTTTGGGGTATGGCTTTGAGCAGCTCATGGAGAAAGGAAGATAAAAATGGCCAGGGTAAGGAGGCTAGCAGGTCTATAAGTTATGTTTACTGCTTGGCCAACTGTAAATTGTAAGCAGTTGGAAGTTTTCTGGCTCCCCTTCTTTTTTCTTCAAACCACCAACCTATTCCTTCTTACATCGTCAGATCAACCACCAATGGAAAATTTGAGGTGCGCTGGATTAGACTGCTTAGAAAATAGAAAAATTCAGAAATCTCTCTGGTGCTCTGCATTCATCTTATATTATCATGGGACCTGAAAAAATATATAAAAAGGAATCTAATTGGGGGGTTGGGGGGGAAGCAGCTTTAATTTAAATTTCCTGTCTTTAGCAGCTGTGTACCTCGCTCCCAGAAGCCATACTTGGTACGATTTCCTTTTAGTTTTGCACGAGATATTTTAAGAGTTTAAATGCTGCTTCCTCAGTGACAGTCATAGGGATGATCTTGATACACCACATGAATGCCTGCTGGCCTCTGGCAGAGTTGGGTGGTTCTTCCCTAGACACACCCTCATGCTAACAGACCACTGGGCAAGGTCTTTAGCAAGATCAAGTCACTGCCTATTGCTCTTCAACTACTGGAAAAGTATAAAACCATAGATTCCCCCAAAGGCCACCTAGTAAAATTTTACTTGCCTCCACAACCCTGGGCCCCAGGAAATCTTCCAGGATCTTATAGTCACATGATGTGCTGGTCTAAATAAGGCACAGGCCACCTAGCTCAAGCACTGCTTTAGCCAAGAGAGGAGGGGGGTTGAATTATCTTTCATTATTAAAAACAACTAAGTGTAAAACTGCCTGGCCTAGATAGAGTAGGAGCTTCTTACTTGCTCTGTGAAATGACAGTGCATCTAAACTGTAGATTTACACTTAGAAGATTATTGTATTTCCCTTTTCTTTTTAAAAATCCAAGTTTGAAAGTTACAACTAATTGGGGATAGACAGCTTTTTAAAAACTTGCAATTAAGAAAGAAGAGACATTCTTAAGGTTAAGAGTTCTTCATTTTCACTTGGATTGACCAAGAAACTAGCTCTTTGCTGAACTTTTGTGTGGGTTAAAAAAATAAGTACAGTTTAATAAACAATGGACAGTTTGGAAAACAGTTTTAACAGACTTATTGGGTTATGGACATATACAAACTGTATATTTTAAGGCATACAACTTGATGTTTTTGATAAATGTTTACCTTGTGAAATGATCACCCCAAACCAACCAATATATCTGTCACCTCTTGTGTGAGTGTGGTGAGATTTAAGATCTATCTTCTTGGAAAATTTCAAGTATATCTGTAGTATTAACTACCATCACCATGCTTTATTAGATCTCCAGAACTTTCTCATCTTTCGTAATTGAAACTTTGTTTCCTTTCACCAGTATCTCCCCATTTCTGTTTCCCACAGCCCCGGGCAACCACCATCCTACTGTCTGCATGTATGAGTTTGACAATTTTTGATTCCACACATAAGTGAAGTCATACAGTATTTATATTTCTGTGTCTTGCTTAATTCATTTAGCATCGTGTCCTCCAGCTCCATCCATGTTGCAAATGACAGACTTTTCTTCTTTTTTAGGAACGAATAAAATTCCATTGTGTGGAGGGAGAGAGGGAGGGAGGAAAGGAGGTGGATAAGTAGATATCATATATATCCATTCATCTGTTGAAGGACATTTAAGTTGTTTCCATATGTTGGCTATTGTGAATAATGCTGCAATGAACATAGCTTTGAAAATGTAAAATCTAAACCTTGTCCTATACATTTCATGTTTGCATTAGTCTCTATCCCTGCTGCTTCACTATCTCCATTTTGAGACAGAAAGGTAGTAAGTAAATGTTAACATGGAATATTTTTTGTGAGTGTAGCTTGATATAAAAGTAAGAAAATTAGAATCATTTTTTATTGAAGTAAATCTTCAAAGCATATGGATAATGGAGAGGCATGATCCTAGCTCCTTTACTGGAATATGGGTAATATTGGGCAAGGTTTTTTTTTAGTTCCCTGGGCATTTTTTTTTCCTTATGAAAGGTGGGTAGCTCTAGTGTTTTGCCTACCTAAACAGATTCTTGTGAGGATTAAATGGGATAGCTAGAGAAGGCACTAGGAATACAGTAAAAGATAGAATTCAGTAGTTACTGTTCTTAGCTATTCTACTTGAAGATATTTGCAAGATGTTTAAACATTTTCCAAATGACTATTTCTTTGCTCCTTCCTTTCTTCGTTTCTTCTTTCATTTTTTTGTTTTTCCATTACTAAATTTATATTCAAACTTTGTGAATAAGAGGATTCCATTTTGTTTCATAAAGTTCCATATTCTTAAATTAGACTGAAATTAAATATTATACTATTAATACCCCAAATTAGGGGTAAAAATCACTGTGTCATAATTAATTCAGGCTGCCATAACAAAATGCCATAGACTGGGTAGCTTAAACAAGAAATTTATTTTCCCACATTTCTGGAGGCTAGAAATCTGAGATCTGGGTGCCAGCTTGATCAGTTTCAGGTGAGAGCTCTCTTCTTGACTCACACATGGTCACCTTCTCTCGGTGCCTTCTCATGGTGCAGAAGAGAGATTCAGACTCTGGTGTCTGTTCTTAGAAGGGCACTAATACCATCACGAAGGCACTACCCTTATGACCCTCAGGACCTAATTTAAACATAATTATCTAAATACCTCTCAGAGGCTCCATCTTCAAATGCCATCACCTTGGACTTAGGGCTTCAAAATATGAATGGGGGGGTGGGGAGTGATGGTACCCAGTTCGGTCCATAGCAGACTTGTTTGAAACTTTGAGACCTGATTTAATCAGCTTGTTGGAAAGGTTTTCAATACAACGAATAAACATTGATCACCAAGATTCTATGCTATAAGACATTTTGACATTACAACTGTAGACTTGAGTTTGATTAGCTCTATACATTACATTAGTTTAATCAAAATCTCCTTTATTCCCAAAAGAAGTCCCTCCAGACTACTCCAATTAAGTGTTATGCACAATTAGCAGTCTGACACAAATTCTGACCTTTTCTCTCTACTGTTTTTTTTTTAATCTTTCTTTAGGCAACTTTAACCTCTCCTATCCACCCATCTCCTCCCCACCTAGTGCTCACCTTTCCCCACTTACCTTTAGTCAATATGGTCTCTGAGTCTCCTGTTTAGTAACTCTGAAAATCTTGCTTTGATTTAACCTTTTTGTGATATCATCTCTTTGGTTCCATCTCTTTTCCTCAGAAATCTCTGCATTAATCTCCCAGCAACATTTCAGATTTCTTGACCATTTCTCCTTTGTGCTTTCCAGGAAACTCAGCTTTCCTGACCCTTTCTCCCCAGATTCTCCTCCAGTGCCTTTTACTGGGCCTCCTCTCATTTTTTCCACTTCCTCTGCAAACCTAATTCTAAGCACTTCCCTTAAGACCATTTCCCTTTCCTCCCTATTCCCTCTGTTTTTAGTGACACCATCCACTTCCAAAAGTTTTATTTTTACCTTTGTGAATATGACATCCATTTCTTTTTCTGTATTCTAATTTTGCAGCTCCAGACCTTAAGATCCTCTCCTAGGATCAGGCCTGAAAAGGGAGTATGTGAGCTTATGGGGCAGGGAGGAAGGAGGCATGAAGTTGCTGATTGGTAACTGAACAGTGAAATAACTAAAACAATTGTTTTTACAGCCCTCTAAGCTGATTCATGATCTGACCATTTCATTTCATTTCATTTCATTTCATTTAACACTTGAAACTACTTATTCAGTGTTTAAAAAAGTTGAGGTTTGACCTGCTATCCTGCATCATAATCACACTGATGCAGTTGACTTACTTTTCAAGTTACCATTTGGATATGTCCTAGACAGTGTGTGTGTAGCTGATTTCACCATTATTTGTCCTCTTTTGTAGCCATCCCCATATTTTGTGTTAGTAGTTTTATCTCTTAGCCAATAATCTAAACTCAGACCTCTTCACTGTCCCTCCATTCTCCCCAATTCACATGTACCTATTGGTCATCAACATTTCTGATTTTCTTGGAATTTCTCTTGCACTCAATACTTTCGTTTCATTTTTATTTTCATTATTGTGTTTCGACTCTTATTTTACATTGCCTTTCTGATCATCTTCTCTTGCTTATTCTGTCTGGTTGCCAAATTCATCACTGTAAGCCACTCCTTTTCTTTTTTACCTTTATTCTCATTAATGAGTCCTCATTGCCTATCAAACCCTGAGGCATCATTACCTTGACTTTCAAGGCCTTCTACAAATTAGGCTATACCTCATTTTTATGATGCACTACCTAGAATTCCCCTTCAATCACCCTGCACTATTACAACTAGATCAAAATTGACCACTGTTGAATGAATTCGGTTAAAAACATCTTGGTGATGCTTCTACCTTCCTGTGGTCAAGAAGCTTCCCCACTTTTCCAACATGTTGACATGTTCTTTCCTTCAAGGGGCAACCCACATGTCAATCTCAGTTGAAATTTTCCCTGTTGCTACTTACCAAATGTCTCATAGTCACATGCATGCGTGCACGTGTTTTTAAACGTAAATGCCTTACCAGATTCAATAGTAAGATTCAACAGGGCTATAGTAATTTCTACCCCCCCTTATCTCATCTGATATATTAACAATATGTTTGTGTCTAGAATCAGATCTTGTTTATATCATTCTCCTTCTCACCACAAAATCAAATTGTATGGCTTCATAAATATCTGTACAAATAATGCAGATGAAGTCTTGATAAATATCTTTTGAATAAATACAAAATAGAATGATTACAGTACTAAGAAAAATTCTCATTTTTTATCACTAGGTGTCATTTTTTATGTGACCATTTAAAACAATTACAATATTGTTAATGGTTACAGGAAGAAGCCTTTAGTTTTTTTAATACATTTGGTTGGTAGCATGACATGATATGGGCTGTTACATCCTTCTGTTTTTTAAAAACCTCCATGTTTGCATGTAAAATGGGTAACTGTAGTTTTGTTTGCATGTCTGTATGTACCTGCATCAGGAATAACATTTTGAATAGAGAAATAGCTTTTAAAAATAGAATGTGGATAAAATTTGGTCATATTTAATCTGTAGTGGAATTATAGTCCAGTTACTAAATGTCATAATATATCCAAAGTGTATAGTTCATCCCATGAAAACAATACAAATTAAAAAGCCTATATTTAATAATTATTTTTGGTGAGAGATAAGATTATATTAATAGAATAAATGCTTTCTGCTACTTTAAAAAATAATTTAATAAACTTTATATAAGGCCAGGTTTTTTTTTCTATTTAAAGATGGGAAATAACATCATTATACTCAAAACTAATTTCCTTAATAGAGATTACAAAGTCTTTCTTTTCCATGAATTCCACTGAAGTTCAAGAAAGTTTAAGTACTGTAGAAAGCTTTTGGTTAAAAAATGCATTAAAACCTTGTAAAACAAGTCATCATTTGAAGATATATGGATGACGGATCCTCAGCAAAACACACATCATAGAAGTCTGTATTTAGTAAATTTTTTTAAAGAGATAAGAGAAGCTGGCTGATGTGACGGCACCTGTGGGTGGCCATGCTTGGGAGATTCCATAAAGGGCCTCGCTTGGCTGCACAAGGTTTCAGTATGGGTGACAGGATATTTCCATGTGTGTTTCCTTTCAGTTGATACCTTCCGGTAAAGCTTCCTGTGTGCTGTGAGCGCTCACCTACACCACCCACGGCACATTTCTTGATTTGAATTAGGGTTTCATGAAGTGTGGGTTGTAGAAGTTTGATTCACTTACTAGACACCCGAAAATGTAGTGAAGCCCTGATTACAAAGATTCTCATCATTGCCAAAAAAATGTTTTCACAAAGAGAAAATAAAAATCCACAGAACTTATATATTAAATAGTAAATACCTTTAAATTCTTTAGGGGTGAGGGATATTTATTCTAACTGTGATTTTGCATATGAGGAAACAGAGACTGAGAAAAGGTAAGTAAGTTGCTCAAGACAGAATTACAAGATGAATATAGGTTTCCTGGTTTCTTAAAAATTTTTTAATGTTCATTTTTTAAATTTTTTTAATGTTTATTTTTGAGAGAGAGAAAAAGTGTGAGTGGGGGAGGGCAGAGAGAGAGGGAGACAGAGAATCTGAAGCAGGCTCCAGGCTCTGAGCTGTCAGCACAGAGCCTGACAAGGTTCTTGAATTCATGAACCATGAGATCATGGCCTGAGGTGAAGTCGGAGACTTAATCAGCTGAGCCACCCAAGGGCCCCAGTGTTTGTTTGTTTGTTTGTTTATTTTTTGAGAGAGAGCGTGAGCAAGGGCAGAGGGCAGAGAGAGAGGGAGACACAGAATCTGAAGCAGTCTCCAGGCTCCGAGCTGTCAGCCCAGAGCCTGACCTGGGGCTTGGACTCACAAACTGTGAGATCATGACCTGACCCCAAGTCTGACGCTCAACCAACTGAGCCATCCAGGCACCCCAGGGTTTCCTGACTTCTAGTCATTGGACCTCATAGGCTGACTTCTCTAAAGAAAATTATTGCCTTAATATTGAGCAGCTGATTGTTGTATTTAATAGTGAAAATACCTTCTTCCCCTCACCGGTCCTTTTTAAAAGAGCAGATTAAAAGAGCAGGAAAATGTATGTCAGATTAAAATGAGCCATAATTATTTTGTTACATATGATTTAGTTCTTAGCATCCCCAAATTATTTATTATATAATTTATATATTATTTATTATATAATTTATATTTATATATTTTTACATAATTAAATTTATATATGTGTGTGTGTGTGTGTGTATGTACACACACACACACACACACACACACACACACACAGTCTCTAAATGCTAAAATTATAAATGATGGAATGAGATGGAATATGTTTCAATTGCCTTTGGAAGTTAATGGGATAAGCTTCACACAACTATAAAATGTCCTCCAAAAACTGTAGTTTAAAAAAAATGTTTATTGGTTTATTTTTGAGAATGAGAGAGAGACAGAATCTGAAGCAGGCTCAGAGCTGTCAGTATAAAACCTGACTCGGGGCTCGAACCTCTGAACTGTGAAATCATGACCTGAGTTGGAGTCGGATGCTTAACCAAATGAACCACCCAGGCACCCCTGCAATTTTTTTACGATGCTATTTTCCCTTATGAGTTCATGCAGGATAAAAAAAAAAGTTAGTGGAAATTATCTTTGTCATATACTTGAAAAAGGCAGAAAGGCAAGTCAGAAAAAAGATAGATTTAAATTATCTTTAAACCTATCTCCTATATGCCTCTGTTTAAACCTGCTCAGTCCAGCTGAGATGAATCATTAAATAAATTCCTATATTAATACAAGGAAGGTAAAATGATTTTAAATTTCAGTGTTACTTTAATTTGTACATAAATTTCCTTGACTTAAAGGAAATTTAAAAAGAACAGTAGAGTCTGTAATTGAAATTCATTTTAATAAACAACTAAAAACAAAACTGAGGTGATCTTGCTAATAGTTTGTCCCATCAGTGATGAGAAGTTGCTAAATGGTGACCTTCTAGGTTATGATTATACCTGCTTACCCATAATGATTACCTATTTGGGATCTAAGCCTATGCTTAGGAAGACACACACACACACACACACACACACACACACACACATACATACATATATGTGTGTGTGTGTATACATATATATGTGTGTGTGTGTATATATATACACACATATGTATATGTATGTATATATGTATTTGTATGTATATGTATGTACATATGTGTGTGTGTGTATATATATATGTGCCATATATATATATATATATATATATATATATATATATATATGGCACAGGCCGAAGAAAAGAACCCAGAGTTGAAATAGAAGCACAACAGACTTGCGAAGAGTTGTACTCAAACGTATTCAAACGTATTAGCTAAATTAGCTGGAGTTCAGAGTTGTAGAAAAAATATCCAAGATGAACTGGAGTGGGCAAAAACTAGCAGGAGGGGAAATGTCATTATAACAACACATAAAATTCTGAGGATTCAGCTAGTGGAAAAGAAGGAACAAAATATCATTGAAAGGAATGGTTAATAGAAGGTGAGGAGCAACATGAATGCTTAAAAACCTAGTAAGTATAGGCATAGAAAATAATAAAGGTGAAAGTCTTCATGGTTAAGCAGCCAGAAATGGTTATTTTATAGCATGGTCCTTGCAGAAGATTAGGGAATTCGATTTTCTCAGTATCATCGTCTACATGACCAAAATGGTATAAGGACAGTTCAGAGGTGTATAGTGTTCAAGTTCACAAGGTCTGGTTCAACTAATTCATGAAAGTCAGTAATCCTCACATAATTTGAGCTATTATTCCCTCATCCCAGTTAGACAAACACACACACACACACACACACACACACACACACACACACACACACACACCCTCCTGCCAGGAAGTTCATTGCAGGTATTCACAAGGTTAAATTAAATAACCAGAACTTTTCGACATTTTGAGACAACCAAACTGTCCTCTAAGACATGTGAAATGACACTGTGAAGCATTATAAACCTCAAATATTGAACCCAATTTGACCCCCAAATTGAGCATATTACATCTAATCAATTATACCTCAGTAATCTTGATAGGTGGGTAGGTAGATAGAAAGAAAATATTTCCTTAGAATGAATGCTTTTTTGCTTAGCTAATACCCCTTTCTGAGTAAAGTCCTCTGTTTTCAGCAAGGCAAGCTTTTCACCCTACTTTCCTTTCAACCTAAGCAATATATGGGCTCATGAAAATATTTTTTTAAAGAAAAACAATTCTCCAAATACAGTATAATTGTAACATTTATTGTGCTTAGGGATTACATTTGTTAAATTCAGAAGAAGAGGGGCGCTTGGCACTTGCACATTATTGGAAATTCCCCAAACACAGACAACAAAAGCTCAGTCAGTTTAATCAAATTATCAGCTTTTCCTCAGTCTGTGTTTAGTCTGTGTTTGTCTAATGTCCGGGTGCATATTTTCTACTTAAGAAAATCAATAAATCTGCTGCTTTAAAAAAAGGCACATTTCAAATGCAGTATACAGCGTATTGCACTATCTGATCCAGCAATCTGTCTGCCTCTGCCCCACAGAAGGAATGAACAAGAAATATGCCTGACAAGCTTATGAGATGGTTTAGAAACTCATGTATGAAGGCAGAAAAATGATGCCATCGAGAAGTGCACACCCTTCACTTCTGATGTAGAAGGATGGCATGACATGTGTGCCTGAAACTTCTTTATGCTCTTTTAAATGGTTTTACGTAAAATGGGCAGCACTACTATGATCTTAGCAATGAAGTATCTAAATCAGTTTTCTTAGGTAGAATATTTATTCGTGTACTATTCTTTCATCAACCTAATTGTTACTTCTCTGTATATCTGGAGATCTGACAGCACATCTTCCTTTATTATTTGCTTTTGTTCTGTAAATATTTGAATTGCCAATCTGATGTATGATACTCACTTTACCAACTATGAGAAGTGATAATTCTGCTCCAGGGATAGTTCTTCATGCCCACATGGCTCTTAGGTCGCCCATGGTTGTCTCTTTTTTTGCAGGAATACTCTATACATATACAAACAAGCAGAAACAAGTTGTTTACACAAATCCTCTTAAGTGTTAATACTTTAGGTAAATAAGTATTTTATAAATTTGATGTATAAAGATCATCTCACTAATAAAATCAAAGTTCAGGCTTTTCTTAGATCCAGACAGAAAAATGTAGAATTTTGATGGTAAGAATTTGGCTCTTGCATTTCCATGGATTAATTTTGACTGTATTAGAATTAGTGTATGTTCTCACATGGATGGGTGGATCTAGGGTGAATAAAATTTGAAAAGATATAAAGAAGACAGACATTTGGAGAATAAGATAAATTTTCTTCTATTGATTGACACATTTAAACTTATCAGAAAATAGATGCTACTTTTCTTCATAACCATCAATACATGATAGAACACTAGACGTAGGTTACAATAGAGCTTTTTAACCTAAAGATTGCTCACCATTAATCCTTACACATGATGTGGTCTTGATAGGTCTTTAATCTCATAACTAGTTCTGATGCCTCTAAATAAGTTGGTTTAAGCAGTGACAGTACACTGAGTTTAGTTGCTAGAAAAATGTTATTTACTCTTTCTCCTTCTGTGTTTTTTTGGCAGTAAGGAGATGGGGGAAATTGTGAAATTCACATTCCAATGAATTTGTCAAATGTTAATAATTGCCCAAGTAATTCATGACATTTTCAATGATGTGTGTGTTTGTGTTCATAGGGGACAATAAGTGCACAAGTACCAGGGAAGGCAAAGAAAAACCATTTAGAACAGTAACCTGAATTCATCCTCAAGGAAAGAGAAATTCTGATTAGCTAACTCCCCTTTCCCATCTACAACATCTTAGAACACGTTTGCTTTGTTTATTATAAAAATGCAAAAGTCACCATTGTCAAATAAATTTATTATTTCTAATGATTCTGGGGGAATATTTTCTTTTTTGGTGTAAAACTCCCTGGATTTGGTTTGCTGTTTTCCCCACTGTTGTTTATGTGAAGAATTTCTAGTCAGGGTAAAAAAAGGTGTTGCTTGTGCAGAGAATCCGTTTAGTGGAGCAGGCTAATAGGCTGACCAGTCATTAACTAAAACACAGCTGGGAAGAGGCTATAATCCCCCAATTTCCTTCACAAATGCAGTAAATAAATATTCAAATGAAGCAGTGCACACATTTGCATATGTGTTAAACAAAAGCCCAGCTGAAGATCTGGTTTAAAAGCTCTGCTAATGTTTCTCCCTTTTCTACCTACAATTCCTCTACCTGAAGAGTTTGCATTTCACAAATGTCCCCATACTTTTCCCTTTTACCTCAAGGATTATCTTAGAAATCTTCTCTCTGTCTGCCCCCCATTAATTCCCTCATTGAACCCCATTTTTAAGAGGAACGAAATCCTCCTATCAGATTAAGTCTGTTTCTTCTTCTATAGATGTTTTAAATCTCAGTACCCTTAATGTGTGAGATGCCATTGTTACTCTGTGTGTTCTGCTGGTTTGTGAATAAAATTCTATTTTTTTGGACCCTGGGGCATTAAATACTTGGGAAATAAAACTCGGAGGCTTGATCATTAGTACAACTAATTTGTTAACCTCATGGCTTTAGGAAGCCAATTCAGATCAGTTTCCTAAATTCTTTAGTCTGTCCTCTGAGATTTCAAGCAAGTGATGTAACATAGGATGCTGTTCGGTTAATTATTCCTCAGAATGAGCCTCAATATCATTACAAATTCCCTATTCTGCCTCTTTTTTCCCCTCTCTTGCTCATATTCGTGATTGTAATTTCTAGAGTTAGATTCTAGGGCACACCTGACCTTAGGCTCTTCTGGGTTGCTTATCCTGAAGCAGTGTGAGTCCCTCCCAAGGTGAAGAAATATAATTAGAAGAAAAAGAGATCATTCAGTGAGGAGCTTAAGGTAGGACACAAGGGGTTACTTTCTAGGGGAAAAAATAGATTGCAAAAAAATTTTTTAAGTGATTCTGAAAAGAAAAAGAGAAAAAAGAAAGCTCTGCAGTTAAAGAAAAAAAGCATACGAAAAATTAGCAAGGTAAAATTGACTTTCACTTGTTTTCAACACTGCTTGTGACTCCACCAGATTTGTCCCACCCCAGTAGAGAAAGAAAAATAAAAGTAGCCAAAACCCCACGGAGTTCCTAGGTTACAGTGAATTTGTGCTTTTTTCCTAGTTGTGAGAAGTGCACTATAATTATTGTCATATGTATAAAGACATCTACAATGAGAAAAGTATAGGCATTTATACACATATATTTGAATACTGTGTATAAATATGTCGGCATACATTTAGGAAATGTTATTGATTCACAGCAAAGTACAGTGCATAGATAGGAAATAATGTGAATTTTATAAGGAAATGGGTTAGTAATAGAAATACTACATCAGACTTTGGGCCTTCAGAATTATATTTTTAAATAAATAATACAGGAATTATTTTTGCCAACGTGTACTTAAATGCACGCAAGGATCCTTATTAGTGCCTGTTAGTTGCTTGCTCTACAACATCCTGATGGGTTTTAATTCTTCTATACCTAGGACCAAGTGTAGCTTAAACAGTAAAGCTTTTGAGAGCTGAGATAATAAAAGATTTTTTTCCATCTCATTCAATCACGTTTACAAAGCATACTTGTAGGGAGAAAGTCACTATCATATAAACGATAATGCTTTGTATTTTTAACAAAACCATGCTGGTATGTTTTGTGTTACTCCTTTTTTACAAGTAAATTTTTTTTCTTGAAATAAGAAAATAAAAGCATTAATACTGGGAGGCTAGTTCAAATGTGTGCTCTGATACTATCAAAGTAAAGAAGGCACTTTTAAGAATCAGGTTGTATGAATTATGCTGGATATCTATGAGCATTATTTTGAAGAGGCTTCAAAGCTTTCAGAATGCATATAAAATATGGCAAAATAACAATAGAGATCATTTTTTCCCCTAAGTTTTATCTTTTGCTTATTTCCTTAACAGGTCGTTAAACTAAATTTTTTTTTCCTGTTCAAGCCACACTGAACAAGACGCTTAGTTACTTGGTCACACAAAGGCTGGACAAGATGAGGTGCCCAAAGAACACCTGTTGAATTTAGACCTGCTGTTACTTGCTTGCTGTTCCATTTGAACTTGTCATAAGAAGTGGCATATCCTCATTTGTTTTATTATCCTTCAAGCTGAAATCTTCCCTAAAAGATGGTAATGTAGTCCGAGATAGTACACCCTCATCCACAGCCACTTGAGTGTAGATCCACTGTGAAATCATTTCCCATTTTGTATAGCAGATAAACTACAATTTGCAGATAACATTCAAGTTAATTATCTCTTTTGATTTGCACATGTTACTTTTTGTTGCCCTTTACATATTGCTTTAAGCGCAAAAAGTTATTTTATAATTACTTTGGACCCCTATTTTTTTTCTTTTTTTAATTGTAAAAGCTCCAAGTTACATGAGATTGTAGTGTCATGCATTGGGTTAGAGCTTTCTGATCAGGTATAAGTCAAAGATCCTGGAATTCATGCAAATATTCATAAGCTGTGACGTGACAAGAACTAGCAAGGAGAATGAGTATTTCAGTCACCAAGGCAGGGAGATTTTTATCAGCCATTCTGTCTGAGCAAACGTACTGTGTCCAGTAGTCCAGTCTGAGGTCATGGCTGCCCCAGAATTTGGGCGGTTGGGGATATTTTGGGATGCTTTCATTAGAAGGTACAGAGTACAGTTAAGAAACAGGCTTGGGGCGCCAGCATATGATTATGGCAAGACTGGCTGACCACTGGGAAATTGCTGAGCCAACAGGCCGAGAGTCTGGTTGACCTCCCCTGGGGCCAAGTCCACAGAGAGTCACCACCCAACACACCTTCTGAGGGGTAATCTGAAGCACTCAGTGTTCCAAATACTCATCTGAGCAACAGATGTTTTTGTAAGACAAAAGTATTGTACATTTTCAAAGCCTCTGTTTATGAATCTTCTTGCCTTTCTATTTTTAAAGGTGCCTGTATCCAAAAAATATCCCTTATATTTACTTTAGAATGATCCAGCGTCTTCGCTGCCTGTTTCACTGGTGGTTGTTGGGGGGAGGGAGGGGGGGGTGGGAGTTGTTGCAGAAAAGCTCTAACCACAATGCGAAAGTCACTCACTTAGCAGGCTGCAAGTTACCAAGAGCCTGTTCAGAGAACCATTATATAAAGCAGGTATTTTTTAGACTTCTTATGTTTAATGACATTTAATGCTTCTGGATAAAATCTTTCCACTTTCAATTTGTGGTTAACAAAATATTTCTTTCCTTCTGTGTTTCATGCTTCTTATAGCACCCAAACTTGATGTTTCTTTTTTTTTTTCTTCTTGATTTTCAAGCAGCCTGTTTATACAAAGCATGGAAAAGAGTTAAAGTGAGAGAGAATTTAGAGAAGGTGTCATTTGATAACCATGACAACTCAGAAGGCAATAAGAAATTTGGAATCTAATATTTGTTTTATGAGCATTAGCAAACCTGGCAATTGAAGCAGCAGCCCTCTGTTACCTGGCATAGTCAGAGCATGGTTGAACTAGAATAAATCTGAAGAAAATGGGAAAATGTTAATTTGATAGTTTGGAAAGAAAAAATACATAATAAAAATCCACTAATGTCACTTTTTGATCATCTCACAACATTTTACATAGTTTATGTGGAAAAAAACAACAACGTTATCCACTGATGCCTCCATGCCCATCGATTCTCCATGCTCGCTTCCTCTCCCGTTCCCGGGACGCATGAACCAGCCCTTCATGAGGTTTGGATTGGGCAATAGTGTGTATGTTTTCTTAAAATAACAGGAAAAAAAATTAAATGTGAAGCAAGATAAATTAATTTTGACAGACTTAAATTGTATTAAAGCATTGACTCTTAGGGTGTCAGGGATTTCAATTTAATTCAGTTTGATTTAAGTAAATCCCTTGAGCTTTTCTGAATCAAAATTTATATTTCAAGTTTGGATGCTATAAGAAGCAAAAGTGCAGTATATATCAACTAAAACAGATGAAGCCCAAACCAGCAGTGGTTATGATTGTCAGGTTGCTCCTAAAAAGACAACAAATCAACAATAATTAAAATTAAAGTTTCTACAAAAAAAGCATATCTATAAAAAATCAGGTCCTACTTACCACTTTATAGTTTGCCTTCATTTGTGTGTGTGTGCTTGTGTGTGTGTGTGTGTGTGTGTGTGTGTGTGTGTGTATGCGGGTAGTTTTCCTGGCTACACATTTGCCTCTTCTCTAATTTATTTCCTCCCTTATTGTTTCTTTCCCTTTCCTCTTTTAAATATATCTTAAGGTCTTCTTCAGCAATTCCAGGCCATCTGTCCTCACCGTACTAAATAAGCATTCATGGACACATGGCTGCCTCCTCCAGACTGACAAAGGCTCTTTAGTATAGCTAAGAGAAATGACCCAACAGCAGTGGTAAAGAGGCCTAAAAATATTTAAAGTAAAAAAAAATAGCAAGACCCACCAACTTTCTCTTTACTTGACTCCCCCATTTTTCTTAAGTTTATTTTATGTTTTACCATTGGAATCTGCCCTAGCAGAATACATTTGCATAATTGCCTGCCAAATTGGATATAAGCTTATTTTTAAAGGTAAAGAATCCTTATATCAGAAAAACAAATTAATAAAAAAAAAACAATCTTTAACTTCCTTTTAAGCCATGGCTGCATATATCCTCGTGTAATATAATTGGCAAACATTTAAAAGATGAAAGGTGATTATGTTTAGGAAGCACTCCTGAAATGATACGAAGAGGTTGGTAGATATATATTTTTTAGTAGTTTAATAAGAATGCACTCAGTAAGCAGACATGCTTTCAAATAACTTACATGATTTGTAATGCATTAAGGACACACAGTTTTTTAAAAAGTATTCAGTGGATTAAATTTTTACATAAAAGACGCGGACTCTTATTTCTTTTTTTAGGTGACCAATCTTGAATTTTTTTTCATGCTCTGTAGAAAATTAACTTGTTTTATTTCCAATGAATACTATTTTCTTATATGTTTGTTAGTTTATTAAAGCATTTTATCTAATGAAAAATATTTTAATTGGATGTAAATTATCACTTTATTTTTTCACAACAGATGCTGTGTGAATTACATGAACTTATATGAATTTCTGAGCTACTCATAAGTATTCAGAAAACTGCTAAAACCTGTTAACTGAATAGAAAATAAGATATTTTCTATCCTCTTTATGGACTAAACCTTGCTTATGTAGAAATTGTTAGGCTTTTTTTCCCCCTGAAACTTACTAATGTATAAGCAAGTGTTTCCTCATTCGTACACCTATAGTATATATGCTTATACCTATGCTAAGTATAGCCCAAAGTGATATCTTCTTGAACTTACATTACAAAATGGCTGAACACTACCTGTCATGTATTTTATGTTAAAAGAAAAAAACCTTTGCTCAACACTGCTGTCACTGATAGACCATCATAAGTCTTTCCTTGGAGTATTTCTGGCTCAATTCCAGTTATTACTAGTTAATTTGCAGAAAAAAACAATACATTTCTTTGAAAACTCAACAATAAAAATTTCAGCAAATCATATTTTTATAATTTCCAGAGAGAAGAAATATTTTTAAAATAGTCCTTAAATTAGGATGGCACAAACAGCAAGTTGTCTAGTGTGGTGCCACAAAAATGGAACTCGGATATCAGAGAAACTATCATCTCATCTATTTGAAACACAAACCAAGTTTTAGTTTTACATACCGTCTTTTCAAAATGTATGTTATGGTGTATATGCCATTAAAATTGGTCTTATGAGGGCTTTTGTTTGTATGTAGAGAGAATAGAGGCAATGAGGTGGGGGGAGAAGGACCTGAATTTAAGTGAGGATGAATTTCATGAAGCAGTAGGTGTTCATCAGTGTGTGTCTTATAGTGTTCAGTGTTTTTTTATAGAATGTTTTCCCCCTCCAAAAAAAAAATCTAGTGGGTGTTCAGTGGTTTCTTTTGTTGTTCAACCTGTTAATTAGAATTTTGCCACAAATCTTCATGAAGAACTAAGTATTATTGAAAGGTCTTATTTTAAAATTTAGAAAATATGAATGCCAAAATCAAATAATTATAAACCTGAGTGAAAAACTATCAAAATACTTTACATGTTTGAAAATAAAAAGCACAGCACCATTTAATAACAGAAAGCTAGCATTAGGGACATGTCCAGGATCTGATTTGGGAAGGAAGCAGGATCAAAGCAGCAGAGCTCTGTATAGATAGTAGATAAAATACCATATTTACATTTTCATTTCGACCTGCAGTGAGAGAGTAAATTACAGCTCTAACTCAGAGTTTTCCAAATCCAGGATAAATGGGTAGAGATCAAGGAACTGCTTCATCTCTAATATACTAAACCTAAATAAATAAATAAATAAATAAATAAATAAATAAATAAATAAATAAAAAGGAAAAAAAAAAAGAAAGGAAGAAAAGAGATTAGAGGGAGAGACCAGGGAGTAGAAACAGAATCAATCCAACCCTTCCTAAATATGACTTAAGCTACAAGTGTAAGACATTTCTTATACATTTTTTTTGCTCTGTTTTCTTTAGTAATTCTTTTCAGTTTGCTGTGTCAAAATCTTGATGAAGAATTATGAACAATACATCTTCTTTATATTTTAAATTAATTTCATAGGAGCCAAGTACTTACAGTCAATGCATTTGAAAATAATCCCTAAGTTAGAGAAGCAGCACATTGCACTCTGGGAAGCAACATAACATAATGGAATAATACAGATGCTAAAATCAAAAGACTTAATTTATAAATTCTTACTCCATTTCTTACCAGGTATATGGCCCTTTCAAATTACCTACCTCCCTGAGCCTCAGCCTCCTCCTCTGTAACAAGGAGATCATAATTGCTTCATCGTGGACTGATCATGAACATTAAACATGATAATATATGTAAAGCACCCAAAAGAGGTTTGGACCCATAGTGGGTGTTCGGAAAATTTGAAGTCCCGCATCCTTGCCTACCTCATCCCATAATCACTTTGATCACCAGAAAAATGATTGCTCAGAAATTTCCTGGAACAGTGAGAAATTCTTTGGGATATTTTTCATACTGAAGTCAACAGTCTTCTTAATAAAGACTGTGATCAATGCAAAGTGGATTTTCATATTTAAAAGATGTATGTGGGTAGCTCTGGTGGGGAGTTTTCTTTTAAAAATCCCCTACTGAAAGCCTTAATTATCATGAGTTATGAGTATACTAAAAAGGTATCAAAATTATTATTTTGTTAACAGATCCCCTTAATTCATGTATATACAATCCCAATCCATGATTCACAGAACAACCTGATCATGGAACATGATTCATTCAAATAATACTTAGAGTTGTGTTATTGTCAGAGTCAAATAAATGTTATAAACTCATAGACTGTCTTGTGGTACATATAGCATAGATGGAACTGACAACTAGTAAAACTTGTGCAAAACCACTACTTTACAGAAAAAATGATATTCTGCAAAGGGAAAAGCTTTTTGAAAAAAATTTAGTGTACTATAATATTTCATTAACTTAATTATAATGCTTCAAAACTTAAAAAAAATCTGTAGCCTAAGAAAAAGATTTTATTTCTGATCAGTAATATAAATAATATAATTTGTCTTTGCTTAGATTTTTGTGGAAGTCCTCATGGCCTTCTACCAAGTAAGTCCATAAGTGCGGAGTTTTATTGTAGTAAGTCTGGAGAAAGAGTATAAATGAAATATAATGATGTCACTTGTCGTAATTTAAAAATTAATGTCTATTTTTTTAACTGATTACAATGTCTTTTTTTACTTTATATGAGCATGTATACACAGACACACACATGTTGATTCCATGCATTTAACTAATAGCACAGAAATACCACCCAAGCTGTTGTCTTGGAATAATCTCACAAATAAACAGAAATAGAGTAGGACTGCTTAAGAACTACATGTGTTCTACTTTACCTATATTACAAAGGGCCCAAATATTTTTTGGAGTCTAGAAATACCTAATGGAACTGATATTACTTAGCAAAGATTCCATAATGCCAACATCTAACCTTGGTTTCCACTAACAGCCGAAACAGTTTAAATTACTATGGAAACAAAAGCACAAATACTTTGCCAGAATCTGCTGTGTGAAGTAGCAATAATCACTTTCTCTTATTGTCAGACAAGAGAATATCATATAAGGAGAGAGAAACAGACTATAGGGGGAAAAGTAGGGTGTGATGTGTACTACAAAAGGAAAAGACTAATAAAAAGGAAAATGAATGAGGTCTGGCATTCATTCTTAGGAATATTATTTCATAAAATTTTGGTTTGATTTACAAGAAAACAAGTTAAATCATTTCTGGCTAGTTCAGGCAATGAAACCGTTCATCTGGATTGGTCCTAGTGAGCATTTATGTTTCTCTCTGAAGAACATAGCTTGACTCTAAATTCACGATTCTGCACTTTATCTCTAGCCAGAACAGGAACAGTCTATCTTATTCTAGTGAAGAGAGTTGAAGCATTATCTTCATTATAGCCTCTCATTCTGTGAAGAGATAAAGAATGATGTTCTTTTTTTTATTTTTTAACATGTGTATTTATGTATTTATAATTGAAACTTAAATTTACACGGTAGTGTATGTCCAATATATTTCAACAAAGGATGGTATTGTTTAAATTTGTACAAATTACACTGTGAGCATAATCAGGATAGTCTACGTTAGCCTGGGATAGCATCTCCAAAATTGCAGTAGATTAGCACAACAGACATGTGCTTCTTGTTCATCCCAGGACACCTGGGAACTCTGTTCTACATCTTCTCACACCAGGCAGATGATGTTTCTATCATCTGGAAAGTTACTGGCTGCCCTGGCAGTAGAAGGGAACAGCAAATTGCACTCTTCTTTTAAAGGCTCCATCTTGAAATGACACCTGTCACTTCTTCTCACATTTCATTAACCAAAGAAAGTCATAAGGACATAAATGTGTTTCATGCCATGAGGACAGGGAAATGCAATTTTACCATGTGACCAAAAGAAGAGATACTAGTGGCCAATCACATTTAGACTAACCAGTGGGAAGGCTGAGCAATCAATATTATCTGTTTTCATTGTTGTTTATGACCCTCTCATCATGATTATGTGGAAACCCACGTTGATTAACGTGGTCAAAACTATTGAATAGTTTATCCTTTATAATTGTGTGTCAGACATACAAAAAAATAGTCTCCCACTTGCAAGGATCCTTTTCCCTGAAATGTTTTTTCCACAAAAGAACAGCCACCAGAAAATTTTTGGACTTGTAAAAACTTAATTATCACAATAAAGATCCTAGTGTCACAGTGTATAAGTCTCAGTATACTCGTTAAATCTGTGCAATGGATACCGTCTTCTTCATTTCTTTTATATGCTTTTTTTCTTTCTGAATTGAAAGTCAGGGCTCCTGTTTTATCCAAAAATCTCTGGGTCAACGTTGCCATTATGGCTCCAGTTGTTATTGCTGTGCTGTTGCCAAGGCAGCCAAAATACAGACCTGGGTTCAAAGTAGTTGCTGGGTGTGTAAGAGAGTAGTCACTTCCACTTTCATGAATACAGCTGCTCTGAATGTGACAAATACCATTATCATCATGGGTCTTATTATCTCCAGCCACAAGGTGCTATCTGAACAAATGCTGGGTTTTAACTGCCAGACTCTTGAATATGTCACATTTTTCTTTGGATCTTTGGGTTATTGTAACAGCTGTTTGTAAACATTGTAAAGCCTACATTAGGTACAGAATGGGTAAGAATCTTTTGACCCAAATGTCTGCCCTCTGAACTATTGTAAGGAATGCAGCATGTCTGCTGACACTTAAAGCAGTAGATTTAAATAGCAACCGGGATCAACTTCCAGCTGAATAAGTCAATAGGCATTTTCAGTTTCGGACTCCATCTGGGTCAGTTTTCTTTCATCAGCTGGCCTGAGAACATCCGAGGGTATTCAGACCATACTGAAAAAAAGAAAAGGAGGGGAATAGCAAGTAGGTATTTCCACCAAGATTTTGTCTGGGCAGTACTTTCCCTAAAAGTCTAATATATGCTCTTCCATAGTTTAGGTTACCAGTGCTTGGTGAAAAGCATTTCTTTTCTTTAGAAACAGGGACACGAGCAGCTTTAGAATTTGTCATGCTCTGATCTCTTTCGTTCTGTAAATACCCCATGCTATTTTATGTAGTGGTAATGAGTTAGATATTTCTAGTGCTTGCCTGGTAAGCAGTCATGAGGGTTGTTGTAATAAATAAATAGTAAGAGCACATTGCTCTGATAATAGCAACTTTCATTGAAGGATGTGAATGTGCCTTGCAAAAGAGTGATACAGAATCCTTAGAAAGGCTTTTATTACAAGAAATGTAATACAACAATTTTTAAATGAAACAGGCAGAGTGGAGAGAGAATCTCTGACCTTGTGTTGCTAGTGTCAGTTGTCATTGTGGACACCTAGGCTCTCAAACCAAGCAGTTGAGAAGCTAAGAATCATTCTTGTAAGAAAATGCATTTATCACACATTGAATATTATGAGAAACGTTGTCCTCGAGATTCCTCGATTTTATAGATACCATACATCTTCCCACAAATTATATTACATAGTCGCCTTTGGAAGTAGCCAAGTGATGTATATCCGGTTGAAATTTTACTTAGGATTAAAAATAAGACTCTTAAAATAATAGTCTTATTCTTTTATCTGCTCTTCACAGGATAATTGGGTATATCGCAGCTATGCTCCTCAAAAATTAAAAAAGTTTTCCAACCTTCTTGCTTAAATACAGGAAACTGCGGTAAGTATGTGTGTATATACATAAAAAACGCTACCAGAGGTATAATTCATGTAGTTATCTCTAAAATAAGTACTTTGTTAAACAAAATTTATCTTATTTTAAAAATATTCGGTCATAGTTAAAGTTAGAATTAAATGCAGAACTACCAAGATAAGTAACTTAGTGCGTGTATGCTGGTGACAGGAAAAAGTTAGACAGACTGAGATTTAAAGTCACTATGGATAATCAAGAATTGACTAAACACAAGACATAGCATTTCATGTAAAAGATGCAGGGGAGTCCTTTAATGTGTTCTTTTCCTGTGATGGTTGAACAAACTGAGGTTTGTTCTAGTCTCAACATACACAGAATCTCAAAATGAAACAGGCAAAGTTGTGTTCTGCTCTTTGATAGTGTGATGATGTTTGTGAGGCTTCTCACTTTGTTCACATGTTGCCTTGAAATAAAGAAGGCTCTTTCATTTGAGCATGTGTCCTGAATTTCTTTATAAAATTAAAATTGAAAATGGAGACTAGGAATAGTGCCTGAGATCTCTTACATCTGTTTTGTCATGGAAATTCTTTGTCAAGGCTGGCCCTATGTTAAGTGGTGGGAAAGAGTAAATTTGTGTTCTATTACCTTCTGCATCTCTCTCTTTTTTTTATTCTAGCATATATTCAAGTATATTTTCCTGGATTGTATTCCTACTCCAAAGCCCCTTGAAGCCCACAACTTAGTGCCCCTAAGAATATAGGAATTTTAGAAAGTGTCCTATCTATATATATTTTGCTCATTATCATCTATTGCTACAATTTTCTAGATTAGAGTTCTGAGTGCAGTGGACTATAATGTAATAATATCAATATATTGCACATATATTGCACAAACATGTGTGATAAATTAAATTGCACATTCTATATAAGCAAACATCTATTCTGTCAAGAGATTATGTTCAGAGAATTATCTATAGAAACAATGTCATAAATGGTTGCTGTGTTTCCAAATTCACAGAAAACAAAAAACAAAATCTTGAACTTATATTAAGTACCCCTGCTCCCCTCCTGGCTGCCCCTTCTCCTGGTCAGAAATGTCGGTCTCCTAGAATAGGTGATCTCACCTTCATTGGTAGAAAACAATCTGAGAGTACTAATTCCCACTCTTTCATGAAAGCGTGAATGACTTTTAATCCCTTAAACTCCCAAAGGTTGAGTGGTTAGAATAGTTGTTACCGAAATAAATCATGTATTTATAGAAACTTAGTATAACAGGGAAACTACAGTGAAAAATGTTCAGATGATATGTAAGGACTTATTTTTTTAGCCGACACATGGGCAAATCATACCAGCCCAGACTTTTGCCTCTGGACCTTTTAGTCTATAATGCTCATGATTTGGGGACCTTTTTCAACTTCTTGCACCACAGAATCTTTGAAAAGTCCCATTCATCTACATTGTGGTTCCCATTTCAGCAGCTGCAAGGGACTAGTGTGTGGGAAAAGTGTGACAGGAAAGAAGGTATTGTCTGCATTGATTTGAGGTAAATCAGAAACCTTGGGTATTTGCATTCGACCAGGGACTTTCTGGGGATAGTGACTTAACTGGAACTCTGAGGCATTCAGGCTCCATGGAAGGCTGTTGAGAAAATATTGAAGTCCCTCAAATCACACTATTTGTGTGGCCTTTTGTATTCTTTATTTGTAATTCAAATACTCATTTTTGCTAATTTCTAAGTGAAATAGTAGTTTGTAAGTCATAAGCCTGGCTTGCAAGCCATGGTTACCAGCGATGACTAACCCTGTGTTCTTAGGAAAATCACTTCATCTCTTTGAGTCTCTGTTCTCTCATGGGTCGAATGAGATTATGATTCTAGCTGTCCCTTAAAAGGTGGTGGAGACACAGTGGACTATTAGATGCAAGCATGCTTAGACAAATTTAGGAGCATTATGTAAGTTTAACCTCCTTTAATTAAGTACTGTAAGAAGGAACAAAATGCAACCTTAAAATATTTTTTCTCTTCCTCTATATTAGAACTAATTTAGCATAGAAACGAAGTTCATTATTTAGGGAAATTAAAATGTCACTATTTTCTTGAAACTGAAATTAACTGCAGTTTCAGATTTTATAAGGTAATTGTTGGAATACCTATATACAAATGCTTATTTCCTGACTTTTAGAATGCCAGGAAACTCATTATACTTCCAAGGATCCTTTAACACTCGAGACAACGTAGTTTTATCTCCCTTTTATGGTCTGTGCCTTTTTCTTTTATTCGTGGGGTACCAAGTTTTATTCTAGGTACGGATTCGAAGATATTTGAACATATGTGATAAACTAAAATTAAACTAAACTAAAATTAAACTAAAACTGAACTAAAATTAAAAATAGAGTTTTAATTTTATATCATACAAAGCATTTATTAGAGTGCATGATTTTATTTTGGAATCCAAGAAACAGCCTTTGGTAACTTAAAGATGTAATTGAGGAAATATTTCAGGGGATTGGGTCCTGTGTTTAACAGATTGAAATGGAGACAAGAAAGAGTAAAGCTTCCTATATTATTGTCACTGAGGTCCATTTATACCCACAGTGCATGAAGCATTAGAAAATATAAGTGAAAATGCAGTATAGTCAGCCAGACATTTCTACGTTACCCAAAAAGATGATCTAGGGCAAAACCAAACACTGTATGACTCATTTTCATAGCCTGCCATTGCACAGACAGGACTATGGCTTGTATCATAGTATATGCCTAATTGGTAGTTCCATTTGATTAAAATCTGAAATAATTGCAACTATCAATACTAATAATCCAAAGTATTCTATAATGGACCTTATTCTTTCCAGACTCTAAAACACCATACCATATACCAAATATAAAATATAAAACCAATTAGGAACAGGTTTTAAATATATCTTTATAATATATGTTTATTACATATTATATATATTGATGCATACATTTATAAATACATATAAGCATATGTATATATAATTAACAATCTCAAACATTCTCAGTATTATGCTATCACAAAGTCAGATTTTTTTTCCTGGATTTATGTTAATATTGTACTTTAAAATTATTCTTATTGTCTTTATCTGTGGAGGGCTCTGGTAATTCTATAAAATATCCAGACACTTAACATACTCTGATTTATTGAACAATAAAGTGTCTTGAGTGCCCAAACCAGGTACTTGGGAATTTAGCAGACTTAGGCCACCTATGAATCAGTGCATTGTTCACAGCTTCAGCAGAAAGCAAATTGGACCAGGTGGGCTCCATTATGTCCCTTGATAAATAACTTTGCCCAGGGAGTCAGAGAAGAGTATCTACTAACGTCTAAAGTAAGAATAATGAAGGTGAAAGGGTAAGTCAGAAATGTGGGTGTCAGCTTGACTCTTGACTCTCCCTTACCTCTAATCCACGCCAAGTCTATCTCTTAAACTTCAGTTATATTCCTGAGTTCCTTTACCACATCCTCTCCAGTCACCATCATTTATCCCCTGAATCATTGAAACAGTTTCCTAAGTGGTTTCTTATAGTTTAGCTCCCCTTACAGCATTAGTTTCCCATACTGCACTGAATATAATCATCCAAAAATTCAAATAATATCAGCTCTCTCCCCTACTGAAAAGTCTTCTACCACTTTCCATAGTCTTAAGGACAAATGGATGGGTTTGTTCATGTTTCTCTTTTATATGGTTGGTTTTCCTTCACCTTTTCAAGATTTTTGGATGTGTAGTCACACTTACAAATGATGGACTATATTTAATAGTAAAAGTAACTGGTACATATTCTGTTTGCTCTCATTCAAGACTCTTTCCCCATGAGGCCTCTCACCTCAGTGAGAAGGCTGACTGAAGGTTCCGCATAAGTAGGGGAAGTCAGGGGAATGTTTTGACAGGCAGTCTCTTTGAAGTACCCCTGGGAAAAAAGCAGGTTACAGAACAGGAAGCTCCTCTAGGCCTAGTATACTCTACTACAAAGAGGGAGTGCTTTCTGACTGGCACTTGAAACCTATTGTTTTCTGCACTGTGTGGAAGTCTAGAGGAGTGTTGAGGTCTACTTGACTTTTCTCTCATAAAGCAGCATCTTCACAAGATAACTTTCTTTGGGACATTACCCACATGCCCACTTGATTTGTAGAACAGCTCTTGGGCTTTTGCTGAAGACATTTGCTATCAAACCATAGCTCTATTTACACCTGTATAGGGGGAAGAGTTCAACTTTCCAGGTTGTTTGGAAAGTACATTACTAAATAATGACCTAGGCTTGACCCTTGGCCTATCTCTGACCCCTGTATTTGTTGATTCACTTTGGGGGTCTATTGTCACTTTCGATAAATTTTATCTTTCATTTTTCTACCAGTCATATTTAATTTTTTGCCGTCTTCCCAAAATGTTTATAAAATTTTTATTCACTGATGATACACATTTATTGCCCATTCCTTTTAATTTATCATTTCTATCCAGAGAGACTTTGAGAGAAAGAAAATACAGACAAGTTTGAATTCAGTAGATCATTTTGAACTAGAAGATTAAGTTTACATTTAATTTTTTTGGAAAAATAGTTTGGTTAAGTTAATAATTATATCTAGGAGAACTCACTGTTTTAAATACCTTTAAGAATTTCACAACGTATGGGTCCATTGATGGATAAAGGGATAAAGAAGTTGTGGTACACATATACAATGGATTGTTATTCAGCCATTTACAATAATGTGGAAGGACCTTAAGGAAATTATGCTCAATGAAATAAGGTAGAGACCAATACTACATGATCTCACAGAGTATGTGGAATTTAAAAACAAAACAAAACAGAACACCCTCAAAGAAAAAAGATCAGATTTGTGGTTACCAGAGGCTGGAGGATGGAAAGGGAGAATTGGATAAAGATGGTAAAAGGTACAAAGTTCCAGTTTTAAGATACATATGTACTAGGGATGTTAAGTGGAATATGATGACTATAGTTAACACTGATGTATGGTATATTGCAAACTGTTAACAGAGTAAATTCTAGGAGCTAATTATCATAAGGAAAATTTTTTTTTCTTTTTCTTTTCTTAAATACGTATATGAGATGATGGATGTTAACTAAACTTATTGTGGTAGTCATTTATGCTGTATAGCTTACACTTGTCCAGTGCCGTATGTCAGTTATATCTCAATGAAATTGTAACAAAACTCAAAAACATTTCTATTAATTTACAAACACTTATTCTTATTTGAAAAGACCTTTCAAGAATAAATTTAGAAGACATATGACCATATCAAAATTAATAAAATTGTCCTTATAAAGATTCTATTTTCCACTTCAGACAGATAACATTGTAAGGAATTTTGATTTGTTAATTATAAAATATCAATAATCAATGATATGGAAATCAGTCAAACTGATATTAGTGAATATACCATTTTGTTGCTAAAATGTAATAAATGATATTTAAGCCATTTTTAGTTATTTAAACAAAACCTTATTTATTATGCCAGTCTCCAGCCAATCTTCTTGATGATTCTTCCCATCACAGTATAATTTTCAATTATCACATTTTCTTAAAGTCAACTGAAATTACAGTAATTAATGGAGATTAACTAAATTATATACCTTTTTGAACTATCCTAACAACTAGAAGATTACTGACAAATGACTCAGTGAAGATTTGAAAACTATCATAATATACCCATTGGAACTGGTTATTTTGAGAGATACATGATGGTAAAAAAGGAGAAGCAGAAATAATCAAATACATGGGGTATTCTCAAAATCGCTACACACATTATTGATGGGCACCAAACATTAACCTTCACTGAAATCTAGTGTTAGAAATTAGTCTATGGGTTATACATATATTTCACACAGAAATTCCATTAAGTCTGTCTGAGGAGATAACCCATGGGACCAGCAATAAATGGTTATGTGGTAGGGAGTGACTTTTAATGAAAGGTTAAATAAAATTGTACTGATGTTATTTTAAACTGATTGCTCAAGACAGTGAGTCCTTTGGAATGGTCCTTAGTTCAATTTGCTCTCTAATTCTGTTTTTGTTTGTTTGTTTGTTTGTTTGTCTTTATTTAATCTTCAGTACCCCTTTATTTCCCTGATGGTAGTATTTTCCTATCCATCTACTTCTTATGGTCCCCAAATCAGATCCTTCTGTCCAGGATCTATCAATGGTTGTCTTATCCTTCACAGAGGTCTTCATACGTGGAAAACTTCATTATTCTTCTACCCCTTCCTCCCATGATTATCCTTTGTTCCATCAGCAGTCAGTGTGAAAGGCAAGTATAAGCTTGGTTAGATGTTCCTATTATGTATCATAGCTTTCTACACTAAAATTTTGAATGGTGCATGACAAAACTGTGATGGTAGTTTAACCTTCTTAAGACTAAAATGGCCTAAAGGTAATTATTATTTCTGTTACTGATCTGTCCAAAACATCTTGCAAATTATACATATCATTATAGTATATATCTTTTTCTTGCAGAGAAATACTTTTGTCTCAAAACGCTATAAACATGGTGCATAAATTCAACTCTATAAATGTTTTCTATCTACTCTATCTGTACAAATATCCATTTCAATTAAGCATACACCTAATAATGCTTTTGCACTAGAGTTATAATTAAAGTACACTTTGAAACTCCAGCCATGAATATACTGATACTCAACTTTTCTCTTTACTAGTACTAATAACATTGGTTCTCAAGATTCTTATATTCCTAAAAGCCAAACTTGCTTCCCAAATTCCCACTATATTGTATTCTAGAAACTCATTTCAATAGTTAAGAAGTGTCTCTAACACACATACAAGTGTGTTTACATACAGAGGTTTAAATTCAGCAGTTGGTGAATTTTAACAAGGTGAGGCAAAATAGATTGAAAGGAAGCTTGTAGTTTTCATCTTTTCAAATGGAACTTAATCCAAGATCTAAGGGCACATGGTATATAAAAAATACCTGGCTCTAAATCACGTTTTTTTCATGAGAAGTTGGCTATTAATGCTGACTGGATTTCTCTATAATTTGATCTCAGAGAGTTCACACAGCCCAACTATTTGGGATGCCTATGAACGAGAAAAATTAAAGATTACTCAAAGATATCAGATAACTGAAAAACAGAAATTTTGTTCAATATTAAAATAAAGACCTCATCGGGACTCCACTTTTAAAGAATTTTGAGAGTCTTAGCCACAAATCCAACAGCTAATATTTGTGTATTTGTATTAAGTAAAGTATTGTATAGGATTCTGGAGAAAGCTACACAGAAGCCAGGAGGAATTCTTCATTGGCGGAGATTAGAATGTAAAATGGAAGATAGAATGCCATAATATTCTTAATCAAAGAAAGGGGCAGATATAACTTCTGTGGTGTTAAGAATTGTTGATATGGTACAAGTTTGTCGTAAACTGTTCTACAAGACAGTTTCCACTTCTTTAACACTTATAACTCCACAATGAAAGTTAAGGGTTGTTTTCAAATCTTATGTATAACCTAAATAAAACAGCTTTTTGCCACCTACCTCGAGGTAAATTTCAATATAGAATCACACCAAAAAGAACACATATCTGAGGAAAATGCTTTTTAAGATAAAATCATGTCCATCATCTTTTACAAAGGCAATGAAGGCACAACACATTGCACCAACCCTGCACATCTTCTTCAGCTCCTTGTCCAGTGCTTTGCCCAGGGTCTCCTACATCAAACAACTGTTCATATTTTTCTTTTCGAAAAAAATACCAGGTGCTTTTTCTCATTAACATTTTTATTTTGGAATAATTTTAGACTTCAGCAGTATTGAAAGAGAATGTAGAGTTCCCCTATACTCCTCAGGAAGTTTTACCTGATGTTAACATCTTACGTTGCCAGGGTCCATTTGTGAAAACTAAGAAGTTCAACACTGGTACGTTACTTTTAACTAAACTCAAGACTTAATTTAAATTTCACCAGTTTTTATATTAATGTTCTTTTCATTGTCCCCTCATTGATTTCAGAATACTATCTTGCATTGAGTCCTCATGTCTACTTTAGTTTTCTCTGATCTGTGGAATCTTTTCTATCTTTGTTTGTTTTTAAAGTTTTAACAGTTTTGAGGATTACTGGTCAGGTATTTTTTAGGATGTCCTTTGATGTGGTCTTGTCTCATACTTTTCTCACGTTTAGTCTAGAGTTATAGGTTTTAGAGAATAATACATGGATGAATTTCCTTCCTCATCACATCATACTAAGGTGTATTTGTTATCAAATGACATATCCTTGTGATGTTAACCTGATCATTTTGCTAAGGCCATGTTTGCCAAATTTCTCCTCTGTAAATTACTATTGTTTTTGTTTACATACTGCATTTTTTGGATGAATTACTAAATCTATCACATACTCAAGGTGTGTGTGTGTGTGTGTGTGTGTGTGTGTGTGGTGGTGTGATGTGATGTGATGTGATGTGATGTGATGTGATGTGATGTGATGTGATGTGATGGTGGTGGAGGGGTTTGGGGAAATAAGGTCCACCTCTTAGAGAGGAATATCTACATGTATTTTTGAAAGTCTTTTATAAGTAACACTTGCCTCTTCTCCCCCATTTACTTATTTTATTTTATTTTTTTGTTTGCCAAGTACGTATTCATATATATCTGTTTTATACTTAAGGTTACAATTTTCTATCACTGTATTGGGTTAAGTAGTACCTCTCAAGTTTCATGCTCATCCAATTCTGTGAATGTGACTTTATTTGGCAATAGGTCTCTGCATATTTAATCAAGTTACAGTGAGGTCATACTGAATTAGGGTATTAGGGTGGGCCCTAAATCCAGTATCAGTGGTGTCCTTATAAGAAGAGAGAAATTTGGCATCCTTACAGGAGTAAACACCATGGCAGAGGTAGAGACTGGAATGATATGCCTTATAAACCATAATGCCAAGGATTGCTGGCAACTGCTAGAAGCAGAAAAGAGGCTAGGGAAAATCCTCCCCTGGAGACTTCAGAGACAGCGTTGCTCTGTTAACACCTGTTTTTCAGATTTCTAGACTCCAGAACTGGTAAAGTAAATTCCTGTTGTTTTAAGCCGCTCGGTTTCTGGTAATTTGTTACAGCAGCCGTAGGAAGCCGATAAAATTATACTATTTATTTTGTTGCTCAATTTGTTCCAGGTTTGACCATTGAGAGATAGTTCAGGTTGGCTCTTACATCCCTTTGATATGCCCCATCCCCTGCTGCATTTTAAATTCACTTTTCTCAGGGGCGCCTGGGTGGCTCAGTCAGTTAAGCGGCCGACTTCTGCTCGGGTCATGATCTCGCGGTCCGTGAGTTTGAGTCCCTTGTCGGGCTCTGTGCTGACAGCTCAGAGCCTGGAGCCTGTTTCAGATTCTGTGTCTCCCTCTCTCTGACCCTCCCCTGTTCATGCTCTGTCTCTCTCTGTCTCAAAAATAAATAAATGTTAAAAAAAAATTTTTTTAAAAATAAAAAAAAATAAATTCACTTTTTTCTTCTCTCTTTTGTCAAGCTTCTCTGACTTCTTCACCCCGTGTGTGTGTGTGTGTGTGTGTGTGTGTGTGTGTGTGTGTGTGTATGTGTGTGTGTACAAATGTATTTCTTCCAGATATTACCTTCTCCTTTGTAGGTGGCTGAAGACTGAACATTCCCCCTAATCTCCCCATCATCCTCTCTACCTGTCACCCACAGATCTCTTAACTGATCAAGTAAGTCAACTTCCTACCCAGAAGAGAATGAAAAGAGGGCAGTAAAAAGATGCTATAAGTGCAGTATCTTTTTTCTCTGTCACATAATCAGTAGGCCCCATATTGAACTGGTTCCCTTTCTGATTACTTAATATTTAACTAATATTTACTGACTCAGTTTTTTAATGCTTGATCAAAAATCCAGGCTTCTCACTCTTTACAAAGTACCACAAATAAATATTAAATACTTGCGCAAGATTTGGTGCCTTACAGATTTTAAAATTAGTATACATCCTTAAAAAAAATTTAACAGAAACCCATGGGGGAGGGGAAGGAAGAAAAAGAGGTTAGAGTGGGAGAGAGACAAAGCATAAGAGACTCTTAAAAACTGAGAACAAACTGAGGGTTGATGGGGGGTGGGAGAGAGGGGAGGGTAGGTGATGGGTATTGAAGAGGGCATCATTTGGGATGAGCAGTGGGTGTTGTATGGAAACCAATGTGACAATAAATTTCATATATTAAAAAAAATGTATCGATCAAACAACAAAGAGTAGCAAAATTGCTATAGGACACACATAGAATTAGCAAAGAGAAATGCAACAAAGTAAAACCTTCTCTTCCTACTTGACCATTATCTCATTCTAGAATTTCAATCAATGATTTATTATGAAATTTTATTAGTGCAATTATCCTGTAGCAAAATGGATAGACAAAATATTTACTTCTTTTTGTATTGCTGTCCAATTAACAACACAACAGACAGATTTCATTCAGTCTGTAGGAAATTAGCAAATTAAGCACCAGGGGAATAATCCACAAACTAGATAATTACATAAATTGATTAAAAAACACTCCATCCTGAGATTCTTCATGATAAATGGAAAAATAAACATCAAATTTCACCATCCTGATATAGGAAGTGAGTGTAACAATAACAATAGCAGTTTTACTCATATTTCATGTACATGTCATCACTATTGTATGACTTCTGGGAGAGTCAGCATAGCAAAGATAAGAGGCTAAAAAAATGGGGGGAAATCTCATGGGAACAAAATCGCAAATTAGAGTAAAGAAAAGGTTGAATTTTTCATCATTCAGTGCAAGCCCTGTATTCAGCTATTATCCCTATTTTTTTTTTCTCCAATGACCTCACAGCAGGTCCTTATTCTAACTCACTCTTAGATATGTCTCATGTTTGACTATACTTTTATAAGCTCAGAGAGTCCAATTTCTGTTTAATTTCTTATCTATAAATGGCTAAACTTGCAAGCAAAAATCAAATACCCAATAGAAACTCATGAAGACTTATTAAATTCTTCAGAATTTCTAGTTTCTTGGAATTCTGAATTGGCTATCCACCCTAAATCTCAAAGTCATGTACTTATTTTGAGACTTTATATGTGGTATAATAGCATTGTCTCAAATCTGTGTTCGTAATATTATTGATAAATTAATATCTTTAAAGAATGTTTTTTATGGATCCTTGCACACAAATATGTGTAAAGTATGACATTCACTTAACCAGGAAGTACAGGGAACCTTCCTAAAATATTATATAAATCCAGTATGTTGGTAGTATGTGTTATGTCCGCCCATTGTACCCAACGGCAACCATGCATACAGAGAAAAAGGGGTGGAAAACCATAGGTGAAGGCACTTTAGTATCAGAAAATGAAGAAGCATGCATGAGAGAAGTTGCCAGGTGGTACTAAAAGAAAATGCCTTATGTATGGTGTATACATGTCTGAAAAGTTTAGATTGTGATCCAATAACCCAAGATATATACAGAAATAATTATAAAAATAACTACATGGTGCTTAAAAGTTGTAATTCATTCTATTATAGCTGATTATCTGATGTCCTATATAACCTGAGCCCATATGATACCAAATATTCACAGTACTCTAAGACAAGGCTGACCATACACAATATTTTCTTGAAATGAGGAATTCCAAATGAGAAGTAGGGAAGAATCATAGGTATAGTTATTTGAGATCTATGATATATTTTATTATTGTTCTCAGTTATCCACTCTTTCTTCTCTACAGGTATAATTCACCCCCAGTTACCAAGCCTTTCTTAGGTAGACACTTTCCTACCTCATTGTCAGAATCAGCCATGTAACTTGCTTTTTGCCAATGGATCTGACCCTATACCTTCTCCACTTAAGCTTTAAATGTGCCTGCATGGTTTGGTTGGGCTCTTGCTTCTGTCCTCTGCCAGGAGAACAACATATCTAAGATATCTGTCTTCAGCTTGGATTCTAGGGTGAGAAGACGTGGAGTAAAGCAGAGCTAACCTACAAACCTGCAGGCAAAAAAGAAATGTCTTTTGTTGTAAGTGACTATGATTTCAGAGTTGCTCATTAAAGCAACACAAGTTGACTAATAATACAAGGCAAGAGATAATTTTACACTCACTCTTAGTTTTCTAATCACCCAGGGACCTTCCATCAACCAACTGTTCCTCTGAGTAAATATAAATTTAATGAAGGTGACTGCTCAGACATTTAAGATGATTATACCTCCTGACTTTCACCATGGATTCACTAAAGGACTCCATTGCCTGGAGTTACTTTGGTTGTTGAACCACTTAAGAGTTTACACTTCTGTTGGACCATTCTGTATAAGATGTTTTGAGATGTGAGGTTTCTGGGCTGAAATGCTTTGTTTTTAGAGTTTTTGAGTCTGTCTTTATTTACAGACTATTCTGGAAGAGTAACACCACAACAGACATTTAAATGTGCTATACATCTGCTCCTGCTGGATGTAAAACCAGAATTCTCCTTGGACCTGTGTTTTTTTCTTATTAAAAGTACAAGAGCGTCACTTAGACTATAGAGAAGAACATCTACTAAATCCAAGTTCGAGGTAGATTCCAAAAGCAGTTAGATCAAACTGAGGGGATCCATATGCAAAAGACAGTTGGTAAAGGTTTTATGGGAGGGAATTACATAATTATTTCTGGTTTTCAGATGAATAACTCTAGTATCAAAATGGCACAAAAAAGCAGTGTAGAAAGAAAATTGTGGCAGGAAAGTAGAAAGTTTTGTAAATCCTGTAGTTCAGGCAAGCAGAATTTTCTGAAGGCATGGGGTAAGCCAATAGTATTTAAGATAGAAAGACAAACACAAATTTGGGACAGTTATAATGTAATCTCACCAAATAGAACAAATTCAATGCAGTGGTGGTATTTTTGCTTTAACTAAATATATTGCACATTTGACATTGTAGCAAATGACAAGTGATTCAAGAGATACTCTATATGTGAGATGATGTTATTAATTAACCATGTAATAGTAGTAATGATGTACTAGTAATTATAGTAGTGATGTAGTAATTAACCATGTAATAGTGAAGTGTATAGAGAGAGGAAGGACTAAATAACTCCAACAATTTAGAAAGAAAAAATACAAATAAGAAAACGAAAGGGCCTGAAAAGCGACTAAGGATGCTGAATAACACACAGGATATGACTGGATGCGCTCTCTGAGCTACCTTTGTTTCACAAACTGGAAATGACAGATTATGTTTCCTTCACTCATAAAAGAATTTACCTAATTTGGCTTATTTATTTTTATCACTGTGAAATTTCACTTCATCCACATAAATCTCGGTGTGGCAGTTTGACAAAATAAAATTGTTATTGCCCACATTTTATTACTGAATAGTTAAATATTATAAGTTAGTCCGGTAACTCAGCCAACCGAGGTTAGTAGCATTTGGAAAAGAATGTTCCTACTTCTCTTTAGAGGCTCACAGGTCTAGAGGAAAGTGGGGTTGAAGTCTTTTAGGTCAGGGTCAGATCCTTTGGATTCAACATTCATGACATGAATACTGGTAAAGATTAAGATCTTAAGGATGAGAAAATGGCAAGTCAGAATGACAAGCAAGAGATTCCAAACTAATAATCACAGTCAGCAAAATCTAATAACATCCTGATTCTCTGCTTAAGGGAGATGATGACTCATTAATTATACAGAGCAACTCTGAATACAGTTTTCGCACATTTGTTTATTCCGGTCCATTTTGTCCCTACATGAGGAATGCACATAAAGTGTGGAGCTAAAACTTTCTTAAAACAGAAAGGTAGGAAGGAAGGAAGGAAGGAAGGAAGGAAGGAAGGAAGGAAGGAAGGAAGGAAGGAAGGAAGGAAGAAAGGAAGGAAGGAAGGAAGGAGCGAAGGAAGGAAGGAAGGAAGGAGCAAAGGAAGGAGGGGGAAGGAGAGAGAGAAAGGAAGGAAGGGAGGGAGGGAGAAAACTTCTACTTACACAATTGCATTGTAAATATACTAGTCCCATTATTAAATAATAGTATTCTGAAGAATACTTATTAGTTACCTTATTAGTTGCGATTTTCTTTCCTTTTTTTTCAAAATCAGAATGAAAAGCTCAAGTTTAACGAGGTAGGAATAAGATAACTAATTTTAGACAAAATGAGGATGATATTCAAAACTGTATTCTAGGCACTGTTTCCACTTAATTTTTTTTTTTTTATAATTCTGATGCATGCCCTGGAGGTAAAATTTATCACAGAAAGACCTGTCTTGACTATGAAACCCTTGGTGTTCTTAGGGGCATACCACAGCCTACCTTGGTGCAAGACAAAGTCATTTTCTGGTTATGGCTGACTAGAAGGGGGACATTTTTACCAAACTAAGGTGGGGAATACAAAAGTAATATTGTAGCATTAGATATTCTGCATTTTTATGTAAAGGTAAAATAATAGTAGATGTATATTAAGAAATGAACAGCCTTTTATAAATAAATACAATGTTCTTCTTATACAAATATAAAAAAATCTCCCCTTTTCTTGTTTCTCTCTAATATATCCATAAAATTGTCCAAAAGAGAAAAATAATCCTCAACTATTATTTAAAAGAATGACATGAATCAAATTCCCAAATCCTGTAAGAATTTCTACATTCTCTCACCTAACGGGTGAGGACCCAAGAACAGTATCTTCTGTCAGATCCCTAGGCATTCTCTCTGGAAAGGTGTGCTACCAGAGGTCAGGTGTTGCAAACAAGGGAGTTATGAACTGGAACAACGACATTAATGGCTTGGAGTCACAGAATCTTGGTCATTATGATCAATCTTCTGGGTGCAGTATAGGGAATATAATACTGAGGATGGCCTCAACATTTCAGTCCCTCATATGACTAATTATGTCAGACCTGGAAGAAGAAAACAGTAGATGCAAGAATTGGCTTGAGTGTGCATAGTTAACAATACAGTTTTGTGTACTTCAAAGTTTGTTAAGAGGGTAAATCTCATGATAAGTGTTATTACCTAGAAAAGAAAACAAATGGACATAAGGAAACTTGGAAGCAATGAATATCTTTATTACCTTGAATACATGTATAGTATCACAGGTGTATGCATATATCTAAACTCATCAACTATTTAAAATAAAAGTGTATAGTTTTTCATATAAGTTATACTCCAATAAACCTGAAAGAAAAGGCCTAAACCCTAAGTCCAATTCTGAGAGTCTAAGAAAAAGGGCAGGAATGAAATGTTCATCTCCAGTTGACACACTTTTAATTTTCAAATACAGAAGACATACTCTGCTATTAAGAGCCAAACTTTACAGTGCAGAGTATGGGAAGGGGAATAAAACTTCTCTCCAAGATAGTGTGCTCTTCAATGCCAAGTCCATGTGACACATCATGATGATAATTTGGCAAAGAATATAAAGCCCACACACAAGAACAGAAGTTTTAGCATCAAAGAAATAAAATACAATCTTTCCTTTGTCCCTCCACTAAGTCATTCATTGGGTTTATAGCTGTATCTTGGAGTTTTTCTTCTAGCAATGGCACTAGTGGGGAACTTGGGGGGCAAGGGAAGCTTGTTTCTCCTCTGTAAGTATGGGTTCTATTCACCAAACACTCCTGGCCTCTTTCTGTTTACCAGATCACACAAAAGCAGGAGCAGCTGAGGCAAAGATTTAATTGTCCGGAGGTGAGGAAGGTCACAGAGAATGAGTTCCTTGAGTCTTTATGGCAATGGGGTGAAAACAATATTACTGCTTCTAAACTGACTAACAAATGTGTTTCGTGGACTAGTAAAATTCTAACGTAAATCGTGAACCCCATCCCTAGACAGGAAGTTCTAGATCAGTTAACTCAAATCCACTTTTCATTCAGTATTAGGAAAGAAAGAGGAGGGTAGTCTAAAATTAATGTAGCCTTTTGCATAAGGCTCAAGAATTAACTTTCGCTACATGATTACACATTTATTCTGAATTGGTTAATTACGTATGAGAACATAAACTTGCTTCACAAGTGTATTTATTATGCCTAGGCACTTCCATAAGATGCAGTGGAAACAGTCTCTGCCAGAGATCTGAAAATGCCTGCTCATAAAGAAACTGTGGCTTTTGTGGCTGGAGGGTCACTCAGTTCAATTCTGCAATGCAGAAAATACAGGACCAAAGGGAAATGGGAATTTAGATGCCCTGAATATACTGTGTAGGAAAGAAAGAGCTTTGTCAAAGACCTCACAGTGGGGATGCTCCCATACAAACATATGGAAGAATGTAATGATGGAACTCTGAGAGGAGGAATTATGAATAAGTGGATTACAGACCCCACCATATGCTAACTGTGTAATGCCCATTTTAACCTTTTGTTGGGAGAGTTTTCCCAACTGGGTTTCTTCACTTCAGTTTCTTTGAACTTTATCTCATAAGAGCAATGTAACTTAATGCATGCTTTTCTTCTTATTCCAGAACTTCTGGATGAGTGAGTATGCCTAATTCGGAGGTTCAGCATTAGGAAGCATACTAGACTACAGATATAACCCAATTCTTCCTTGAATACTTGCTATTGAGATGTTATTTTGGTTGTCATCTCTGTCTTCTTATATTATTTCTCAGTTGACTTATGAATATGGTAGGGAATGTGAAAATGCTAATTGTTGGTCTCCTCAAACACTAACCTTTGTGAAGAAAAAAGAAAGATAGTCTCATTTAAAATATATTTTCAGATAACTGACAACACCAAAATTAACTGTTCCTATAGGACCATTAAGAGCATTGTCCAGATATCTTTCAACAAAGGTACTTTTAAAAGAGAATATTGCTATAGATACAAACCAGTAATTACTAGTGAAACCAATCAAAAAATCAAAAATAAATAAAAAGAATCAGGGGGTGCTAAGTTTATAATAAAGCTTTATTCATTAAACAAAAATTCATTGATAAAATGGCATGCTAGGCTGAGGGAAATACAATATTTAACAGACATAGGGACACATGCTCCCACAGAGTTTAAATTCTAGCTAAATAGAAGTACTAAAACAAAGCAAAAATATAAATGCCAAAGAGAAGACCATAGTCTTTTGTATATTTGAATTGAGAAACAAAAACAGTGTCAAACTATTTGGAACAAAAAGGATAATGTGTCGAAGGAATAGGGAGACGAACTACTCTTTGTTTACTGAAGTTTACATGCGTAAGCTCTGGAAATTTCTGAAGAGGAATTTGGGGTTTTTTTCCCTTTTGTCTCTGGACTGTCCCCAATTCAATATGCATATGGTAGATAATGAATGCCCCAGCCTTGGTTCTTAGCCTCAGCATCCAACACAGATTAACTATTCTCTTTGAATCATAATTCCCGATTGACACATAAGAAAATCTGTTTTATGCAAAGTCAGGGGTCCACCACACAACAAATCAGCAGTGACTGGGGGTTGAGTCTGGGGAGTCAGTGGAATCATGTAATACTGACATGGAAGTTAGTCCCCTTGGCAGACTTTGCTACTTGTCTAAGCAAGATCTTTTCTTTGCATCTTTATTTTTATAATAGAGTCGTGATTTTGTATGGGACAGTAACATATCCAGGTAAATACAAAATTCCTTACCCTCTCTTGTGGATAAAAATAGGCATTTTAAAGGAAAAGACTTGGAAGGTACATACCTTCTGTCTTTGACTTTAATATTCTTCTTCCCCAAAACTCAGATAAATGCTAGTGGTGTCTAGCCATCTTACAAACTTGGAATGATAAGCCTAGTGGCGGAATATCATTCTAAACTTAGCTGGGTAGAAAGCCTACAGGAGACCAAGTCACTAATGTCATAAAAGCTGGCATAAGAGCCCTGGATTTCTCACCGTCAGAATATGGTGATGTGACAAAAATAAACTTTTGGTTTATTTAAGCCACTGCGAGTTGAGTTTTCAGCCACATGGAGCCAAGTGACTTAAGTAGTGCCCCTTTGTAATCAGTTTGTGATATGTAGCTGTATCAGAGAATTGGATTTTGACTGGTTAAGCAATCCAAATAAGACTTACTTTCAACAAAGAGTAGGGATAGCAATAATAATAAGAATACAAAAAGAAAAGAATGAATGTACAGATGTATAAATGCATAGATAAGATCAGTGAAAAATTAACAGAGCAGGTAAAGGGGTTGTACAAAAGCACAATATTATTTATGCTACATAAGAGTTTAGACCACTATAGATATAGTCAATATAATGTAAACATATTGTAAACATATAATGTAAACATATAATTAGTCAATGTAATGTATACAAAGCTGTGGTGGAAAAGCAAATATTAGTTAAGCCCCAACTAATAAAATTATGCAGAAAAGAAGATGACAAACAGCAAACCTCATATAAAGGTTTCATATAAAGGTTTCATTCATATAAAGATGAATGGAAATGAAGTACAGATAATAAAATAAAAATATGAGATTAATAGAAAAAAATGCTAGCTATATAGGTTATGGACCCAGAGCAAAAAGAATCAACATAGCTGAAATATTCACCAATATTTATTAATAAACTTTGTATAAATACATCACATGCGTGTTAGTATTATCAAACAAATTAGAAGTTAATGCAAAAAAAACACCACTAATAAATAAAAATTTATTGTTTAGGTTTGAAAACACTATAAAGGTCAAACATTAGGAGTGCCTGGATAGCTCATTGGGTTAACATTCGACCCTTGATTTTGCCTCAGGTCATGATCTCATGATTTGTGAGATAGGCCCCACATTAGGCTCTGCACTGAAAGCACAGAGCCTGCTTGGGGTTCTCTCTCTCTCTCTCTCTGCACACAACTCCCTCAAAAATAAATAAATAAACTTAAAAAAAAATAAGGCCAAATGTTAACAAACATCCATGCGCCAAGCAATATAGCACCCAAAAGAACTAAGCAAAAATTTTAAGCAATACAGTGTTTGCAAAAATAAAGAAATATATAAACAGGAGAAAGTTTTAGTCTCATAGTCTGTGGCAAATTATGCAAAAATCAAGAGAACCTCTAGAGGAAATTTAAAAGTTAGTTAGAAGAGAGATTATGGTGTGATACAAGTCTCATTTTGAATCCTGGACCCAGGTCAAATGCTCTGTAGTTCTGAAGCCTTGAAAAATTCTGTTTTTGAAATTAAGGAAGAGTAAGGAATAAGAGAAAGGGAAATGAGAGGAAGAGGAGCAGGTGGAGGAGGAAGGGTGGTGGTGAGGCAGGGAGAAGAAGGAGGAAGAGGAAGATAAGAATGTAATTCAGGTCCTGTGTTATGGCCTTTATATCACATATATATATATATATATATATATATAATTTCAACATATTCTCACATGTACATATCCCAATTTAACAGAAGAATGAACATGCTTTCAGAAGTAACTAATTTTTCTAAAAAGATCATACAGAGTGTGTTTGTTTGTCATATGTTTTTTTCTGATATTTGAAATTTATTTTGGAGGGCCTACACTAGTTAGAAAAACCAAAACAAGTACTTTCATACTTTGAGGAAAACAAAATATTAAGGTAATAAACTTCTTGACTAGAGAGACAAAATTGTATATTACAATTTGCTTAAAACTCGATATTAGCAGTTTGAATTTTAATAGCTATTCACTTAAACATGAGTGTTTTGAGAGAAACTATTTCTGGGATTATTTGCTTTTGTTTTCCAACCTCAGAAGCATGAAATACAGAATGGGAAATAGCTTTAAATAAATAAAATGTTGTTCGGTTTATACAGAAATTATATGATTCAGGCTAAAATATATTTGACATAGAAATCTTTTCACTTTCATAAAAGTAACTATTTGAAATCTTTTAAAGCATTATTCTCTTCAAACATTTTGAAACAAAAAATTTGCCTTTTGATAGGAACTATGTGTTTCATTATAAAGATGGAACATGATGTTCTGGCTTACATATTCTCTGCAGAAGGAGGTCCTTTTTTGTACTGAATTTTTAGCATATAGTAAAGATCCAGATTGTAAAAAATTAATTTCAGGCATGACAGACTGGAAGTATATATTGAACAGATCTGGGAACAGAAATGATGCAAATGCCTTTCTTCCAGCTTCTGAAAATTATGTAATGGACCAAAATTTCAGGATAGACTTCTGTTTGAGTGAAGCATGGACTCTTAATCAAAGGAGAGTACCAAAAATGACTTTTGGAAAGCAAAAGTATAAGGCACTTTTCCACAAACAGTAGTTCCATTGACATTGTCTCTGGAAATATCACTACAGCTAAGCATTAGGATATTCACATATATTTTAATTATTAGTGATGGTAGCAGAACTATGATAGAAGAAAAATTTCCTGAATGAGCAAGAGTAGTAAAGGAAATTGACTCATAAAAGGAAGAAGACCAATGATGCATTAAGAGCTAGAAATAAAAATCAATGAAATTGTTTTAACTCTTCACTATGTTGCTATTGTGTTTTAAAGTATGATGCACTTGTTGGGTTACAATCAGGATGCTAACATTTGCATTGCCTATACAATTATTTATATATTATTTAGTGTTTCTACCTCAAAAAAATAAGAATGTGGATAAATAAGGCTCATAGAAAGTACTTGAAAGATTTGTGCTTTCCTGTCATTAAACCATTTAAAATATGACAGCTGCTTAGAGTACAATGAATAGTGATAGATGCTTATTAATATGAAAGTTTTACCATAATGTTGTTGGTAAACAACAGATATATACCCATAAAAAAATTAGTAATTTGAATACATGTAGGGATGAGCTTATTTATATCTGTATACATATAACTAGAATTAGGAAGATACATGTAACTACTATCAATAGAACAGATAAGTGGGCCTTGGAAAGGTACTGTTAAATCAAACAGCTTACAAGTTGTCTACAAATTTAGTGCAATTCAGTGCAACTCAACACATGTTTAGCAAGATACTATTATGTGACAATTTTTCTCACGGAGTGTTTCTAGCAGCAAAGGAATACCTACCCATGGCCCCACCAAGAAAGACATGACAAGTCACATCATTCAAGACGTATAAATAAAATGCTGTGGGAATTTGCAGGGATCTAAAATGTCTGGAAGCACCAGGAAAGACTTCCTGGCAGGGCTGGCATTTAAGATGGTACTATTAAAAAGGTTAAAAATTCAACGTGGAGACTTATGGGGCAGGGGCATAAGTCAAGAATGAAAACCAGTATAAGTCTACTGTCACAAAACTGCTTATAATAAAGCTCAATAAAGTCATTAGCTCACTGTGACTCAATAAGTAGACAGCAAATGATGTGTGAGAGAGAGGAAGTGATATTAACTTATCCACTCAGGAGACCCTAAGTAGCCAGAGCTCATGAATGAGGCAGCTGATGCAAAATGGATTTTCATTTCCATTTCTATCTCTAATCCATCTCCATCACCTATTTTTTCTATCAATTCCTATTTTTCAACTATAATATATGTATAAAATAGCTCCTACCTAATTGTGTCTATGACAGAATAGAGAGTTATACAAATGTGTATGTGTGTATGTTTTACAGAAGTCTGCTGTTCTCAAAATACCACCCCCAGATGTCATGCCAAAGCATTTATAATCCTTCAAAGCTCAGTGTGTGAAATGCTTTCATAGAAATTTTTCAGAGTGACCCTGCCTAAACTCGTGTCTTTAAGATAATGTATAGGTGAAATTCTTCCAATTTAAATATAAATTTGCATCTCTCTAATCTGAAAGAAATCACCCCCAAAGATAAGATTTGTATTATGGGGAAAAAACATTAAAAGAAGGAAGATAAGTAAGCAGAAATCTGAGATATTAGTTTAAAAAGAGAGAGGGAGGGATCGGGGGAGTGTGTGTCATTGGTTTATTACTTCTAGGATCTGCTTACAACCAAAATACTTTCATATTTTAAATCACAGAAATATATATTTTTCAATTTAAAGTTATGGATGATGCCTTAAATTCCTATTTTTCCTCATCTTCACTAAACTTGGCTAAATAAATAATATGTCTTCCTCACTAATTATATTTTAATTTCTCTAGTGTATTTTAAGTAGACCTAAGTTTTCATCTTTATTTCAAATATAAACAGCAATTAAAAAAAAAACACCATCTTAAAAAGTTAGGGAGGGAGGGAGCCAAACCATAAGAGACTCTTAAAAACTGAGAATAAACTGAGAGTTGATGGGGCGTAGGAGGTGGGGGAAAGTGGGTGATGGGCATGGAGGAGGGCACCTGTTGGGATGAGCACTGGGTGTTGTATGGAAACCAATTGGACGATAGATTTCATAATAAAAAACATAATAATTAAAAAACACCATCTTTTGGTCTTACATTTTTTTTTCACATGGAATATAATAAAATGTCATGTACTACTTGGTGGTGGTAGACGTTCATACATATTCTTGAATGACTTTTTCCTTCTCTACTTACAATATACTCACATTACTTTTTTTTAATAGAACAACTCCTTTATATTCTCATCTCTTAATGCTTGCTTATATGCTGTCTCCTCCAAGAAGTCTCCCAAAAGAAAACAAAATAATAACAACTATAGCTCTCTTTTGCTTTCATATGGCAGACGCTGAGCTAAATACTTTGCATATCCTCTTTCTTTTAATACTTTAAAAAGTCCTCTGTGGGAAATACCGACAATCCCATTCATAGATTAAAAAATTGAGGCTCAACATCATTTAAGTAATATTCAAGTATGTCAGATTGCAAAGAGTAAGTTCTTTGTGTGATTTTTCACCTCTTCCTTTTACTTACGTGTACATGCAAGTATGTGCATGTGCACAAACACATACATATATGATTGTATAAATGTGTATGTGCAGATATGTATGTATGTGTTCATATAATTACATATGTGTGTGTGTGTGTGTGTATACACTCCTGCTGAATTTTGTTTGGGAGTAAAGCTAGTCTTTAGAACTGCCTGCAGATGGGATTATAAAGTGGGTAAGGGCAATGATAGAGTCTTATTTCATGGTCTTTGCAGAGCCTTTGAGTTTCCTTTGTTAATACAGTATCTGGCACATAGTAGTTATTCAATAAATTATTGGTTGAATAAATAAAACATCACTAAATTGTTCTGGAGAACTGTACTGAATACAGTTACAAACACCTTACAGCCTTATAATATTTTCATTCACCAGTGCCCTCATGGCTGCTTTTCACTAGGAATAATATTTTCTATTCATTCATTATCCTCCTCTATATTTTTAAGTTTGTATTAAGGAAATTTGCCTATTACTAAGAATAATATGTTCTGAAAGTGTCAAATTTTATTTTGAGTAGCAAAAATGATTACAGATTAACAGTTTTATCACAAATCACCTTTTATATTAGGGAAAGTAAGAAAGAAATATCTTTAGGGATCTTCTTTTTCAGTTGATACTAATTAGATTTCTTTTAAACCAAGTTTAAGGCTCACAGTGTTCTGGCTTGATAGTGCCAAGTGATAATCCAATGTGACATACATTTCCTATAGCAATAACATTTTGGCAGATAAACTCCCCAATGAGAAACAACCATTTCTATGCTTAGATGAATTTTGTGATAAAACGCAAATGCAAAAAAAAAAAAAAAAGTAACAGAATTAAAAAAGAAATACTCCACAGTATAATGAATCTCTTTTCTGTGTTTACTAAAAATGCCTAAATCCATGGAGGGTAAAAACATTGAGTAAGTAATAGCCAATACATCATAGATATCTCATTGTCCATGGGAGGTTGATAAAATAACTGATGATTATTTACACAGAAATCCATTCCTAGAAATCTTGTAACCTTTCCCTTCATTATGCAATGCTGTCTTGGACCTGGGAGTCTAGAAATGTGGAAATTATAACACTTTGACATACCATGTAAATGAGGTATCGCTGTAACATGCTATTTAAATAAAGTTTGGAACAAACATTCAGTAGGGAAGTTTGGAAAACTTATAACGAGATTACCTCCTAACTTTTTTTATAAGAGTATTCTTGTATTCCCCCCCAGCCATCTTTTAATTCCAACAAGAACGCACAGTGTGCCAATTTAGCTCTCTAGCAGCAAAGCCCCACATTGTCTTATTGTGGCAATTAGTCAGGAGCTGAGCTTGTCGTTTGAGCCTCTCCTTCTTTTCTTCATGTAGATAATATTTGACTTGGAGGATCTTTGTCTTTCTGATGGAAATACCTGAATTGGATATTATCAGTCTCAATAAACAGGATATTTCCCATCATCAGTTCTGAAACTGAAGCAAGTGTAGGATGGGTAGTAAAACTTTGCATTTGTCTGTGTGCTTTTTTTTTCCTACAGGTTATTTCCACGATTAATTGCAAGACATGGACAACTAGATTGTGGAAAGTTTTAGGATAAATCCAATTTAAAGGTTTCTTTTAAAAATGTAAGCTTATTTGAAAGGATCATGGCTGTTGCAGCACAAATACCTGGCCACAGTTAGGGATGTGGCCTGGGAAAAAAGAGAACAAAATGAGAATATCTCATCTTTAAAATCAAATCAATTATCTTTAGAACTATATTGTTGTTAGGGTAATTTATTTGCTAATGAGATTGAGGCAAAAACTATTTAAAAATAAATAAGATGTACGTTAAAAGTGTAATGAAAAATCCAGACTCCTTTGTTTTACAAATTCTGCCAGACAGGCCATATCTCACCCAAGATATATATTTATTAAAATATGTGTTCATCTTTCTACAATCCAGCAGCTGTCAGAAGGTGTCATAGACACCTTCTCTAGCATCCATCTCAGTGTCCTTTTGGCGGCACCCTAAACTCTATATTTTCTTCACTTTCTGAACTTTTTTATTTCAAATCGTCTCTCTCCATCCCTTCTCCTCAGTTTTTCCCTTTTGCTTCTTTTTCCAAATTTCTTACTACAAATGAGTATTTAATGTGAAATCTCTTTCTCTAAAAATATGAGTTATGTAAATCTAATGGAACAAACAAATTTGCACCAGACTAAAGACCAGAGAGAGCAAAGAACTATCCACAGAAGAATCTGGCAAGGGAGGCCCAGACAGTCCCTCCCTCAAGAAAAGCCAATGCATCTCCTCAGAAACTATTTCAGTCACCATGTGTTCTCTAAATAGCCTTCTGAAGAATTTCCCAAGGAGATTTCTTCCCAGGGCACTTGGGAAAGGTTCCTTGCATTAGGGTGGGCTTTGGGGAAGGAGTGGATAAAAGAGACCATTAGGTCAGGTTACTAAAGATAGCCTGCCATACACTTTAATCTTGAAAGAAAAAAAAATCATAATGAAACAGTGGAAAGCTTTCTGAATAACAGTAGGAAGTTTTCAAATTCAAGTCTGGCTATCCCATTGCCAGAGCATATTTACATCAGATTATATGAAGTTATAAATAGCCTACCTTCTAATGTTTTCATTCCTGAAACTATGTCCCAAAATAGTGCCCTCTTTTGAAATTTGTAACCTTTCCTATTACATGAATCGAGGAGTAAAAAGCAAATTATTATCATTTTCGTAGCTCTTAGGTATATTCAGTGTAGAAAGCCATTTGTCAGTTTCATTTGCCCAAGTATTTTAAATTGATGAGTCGTTTTTAGAGGAAAGCAATAGAATCTAAGTTTAGTCTCCATTTGTGCTCTTTGCCAGTTTCCAGCAGAGCTGGCTGAGAGAAAGCTGAAGGGCACTGATTTAAAATCAGAGTGAATAGGTTAAGTGATTGCACTTTCTTAACAGAGTGTTCACCAAAAACACACTTTTAATTTCTTATATTTATCATTTCCTTAACAAATATAGACTTAATTGTGCCTGGTTATTTACTTTATTGAAATGTATTTAAAGTTCACATTTTTAAATGAAGTATTTCTGTGTGGTAATATCAGCTAAACCTAATTTCTAGATAATTTCATCCTTTAATTTTTATTTTGCTTTTATTGTATCTCTGGTCACAGAGGTACCATTAGACGCTGCAGTTTTTTATTGTTTTGTGTGCATATGTTCAAAAATGTTAAATACTTTTATATTAGGTAATTGCTAACTTCGTATCTGTCTGCTGATTTCTGAACATACATAAACATAGCTTCTTCCCATTGAACACACTTTCCAATGAAATATTTTAAGATTATAATTTATTCCTTTACTCCAACAAATGGTCATATTATTATATGTTTTCTGGAGGCAAGGAGAAATCATGTCTTTCTCCACACACGTCCACAACAACATCGTGACTGGCTCATTTTTGCTTCTCTTTTATGGTAGTTTGCATCTAAGGAAAATTTAAGGGAAGATGAATCCTAGATTTTTACCCATTGATTAGATGTTACTGAGAAAATTTTTTCTGGGATTTTAAAATAAAGTTTTATATTCTTAAGTCATGGTCCAAAATACAATTCCTTTCTATAATCTCTTGCCTGTATATGCTAGGAAGCCATTTTATTATACCTTACATCTATTTGATTAAATTAATTTTTGTGTTTCATGAAAATATCATAGCTTTAAACAATGTTGAATGATTTGTAACACCTTTATACTAAGATAAGGGAAGTCTACCACTGAAAATCATATATTTTACTCCTTTCCTTTTAGTAGCTCAGAAAAAATGTTTTCTCTTGATATTACTTAAGATTTGATGAATATTAGTGTATCTCTGGAATTTGTTTATTTGATAAATTTTAATTACTGATACCACTATCATTTCAGCCTCCACCATAAACTAATATTGTAAAAAGAGAGAATTAATCAAGATGTAAGACCTAAAGAGATCTTAAGTTTTGCAAATTCCACGTTAAGATAATCAGATAATACAGATTTTCAATAGCTGCTATCAACCTATATTTATTGCAATTTATTCTAAGATCAGAAATCATGACTCAAAGTGTTAATAATTACTACCTTAAGGCATTGCCATTATACTAAATACATAAATGAAAGCCATGGAACTTTAATACTAATTCTATACAATTCTATATCAAATGAATGTAATCAGGTGAAAATCAATTTAAAAACAAATATAATTAAAATGACTACATGGGAGGATATGTACGACAAATATGACAAACAAAGAGTTAAAATCCTATGATACAAAGAACTCATTGATTAATATGAAAAATACACTCTGGAAAAATAGGCAATTCATACTAATTGTGTGTACACGTATGTTGTGTGCGAACACATAAAAGTAGAAAAACATAAACGAGAATCTGCAGAATACTCCCTAGGGAGAGAGAAAGAGAAAAAGAAGAATAGAAGATATTTCAAACATACCTATCATGATATATTTCAAAAATAAATTGATAAATGAATTAATATTGTCAAATTGATAACATTTGTCAAACTTTGCTGATGGGTTCAGGGGAGCTTATTTTCCATATCTTCCTTATGCTCCTTACCTTTAAAATAATTTATAATTTGAAAATAACCATCATATAATTCACACAATAAATTATTAAAAAGTCAAATAATTAGTCAAATAATCATTAATGTTTTTTTCAACATGATAAATAATTAAAAATGCAATTAAAGGAATCATAAAAAGGCAAAAAGTTATCAGAGATTTAAAATGTAGGGTAGTCAATGTTAACATGGGAAGAATGACAGAGTCAAATTCATACAATGCTGTGGGAGTGTAAATTGGTGTAACCTTTATGAAAATCCATTTGGCAGTAGGTATAAAGAGCATGAAAATGTTCAGCTCATTTTGATCCAGTAATACCATTTCTGGGAATCTAGCCTAAAGACAAAAGACAAATGTGAAAATATATATAGGCACAAATATGTTGATCATTTCTTCATTTATCTATTTAATGAATATTTATAGAGCCCCTACTAAGTGTATTAGCAGCTGAGTCTATAATAGGCATCAAGACAGACAAGGTCTCCGTTCAGTTTTTCCATTGAAGCATTTTTCTAATAACAAGAAATTGAATACAATTTAACTTTCCAGCAACAGGGGAGTTATTTTATATACATAGATATAGATATAGATATAGATATAGATATAGATATAGATATAGATATAGATATCAATGTAAAATTATAATTTTTGATAGTAAATAATCACATTTATTGAGTAGTTGCCATGGGCTAAGACCTATTTTAATTATTGTTACATACATGTATCATTTCATTTAATCCTCACAAAACTCCCATGATGTAGTATATTTATTTCCTATTGCTATAACTACCATAACTTTTAGTGGTTTAAAGCAATACAAGTTTCTTTTCTTAACAGTTCTGGAGGTGAGAAGTCAAAATGGGTCTCACTCAGCTAAACTCAAGGTATTGGCAGGGCTATGTCCTTCTGGTGGCTTTACAGGATAATTTATTTTCTTCCCTTTTCTGGATTATTTCTAGCCTCAGATTGTGGCACTTTCTCCATCTTCAAAGCCAGAAAGGTCAGGCTGAATCCTTCTCACATGGCCACATCTCCAAGCTTTCTCATGCCTTTTCCACTTGTAAAAATTCTTGTGCTTACATTGGGTACACCTGCATAATTCAGGATAACCCCACTCCGATTTCGTACTCTGCTAGGTGACTGCCAAACTTAATTCCATCTTCAGTCTAAATGCCTCTTTTCCATGAAACATAACATAGTCACAGGTTCTAGGGATTAGGACATGGACCTTGTTGGAAGGCTGTACTACAGATAGGTTCTATTTTTTATCCTTCTTCTTAGGAAAAAAATAGAGGAAAGAGATGTTCATTATTTAGTCCAAAGGTCATACACTTAAAAGTGAGAAGTCTAGTATTCAAACCTGGCTAAGCAAACCAAAACCTGGTCCTTCATCAGTATGCTATATTTCGTAATCACCATGTTCCCAATGTTAAATCTTCTATAATAAAATGAAGTGTTTCAGAGTAAAGATCTGTTAAATGTTAATAGCATTTACCTCTCAGTTTTGAACATATGCATAATTTTTATTCTTCTTTATATGTTTTTGTCATTTTCACATTTTCTTTGATGATTATAGTTATGTACTATTATATTATCAACTTGATTAAGCTGAGAACTATGTTTTCCAGAAGCCCCTTCCCTGGGTGGTCTGTGTTATTAGCCACAGACAATTGGAGACAGATATAGAGCTGCAGGTGGTTTCCCATTTTTCCTTTCTCTTCCCATCCCTGAGGCCAGCTCTCCTTCCTGTCTGACACATCTATTGGCACTAGGCTCGCCACCAGGTATTTTACTGTGCACTCACAGAGACAATAGTCATGAACAGCCAATAACCTTGCATGGGTTTCTACACCAGCCTCCTTTTGTGACTCCATTTCTGCAGCTGATAGGCATAGCGTCTAGATTTCCATGTAAGAGCCAACTCATTGACCTCTCTGAGGGATGGCTAGTTAGTTTTCTCTGGAATTATGACTCCTTTTTTGTTTGTTTGTTTTTACATTTCTAGCTTCTCTCCCAATTGTGGGAGTCCTAACTCCTGTAATACATTTCTTTTTCCTACTACATACACATAGTGCTTCTGCATCTCTGAGTGAATACTGACTGATAAAACTATTGGATCCAGAATTCAGTTGATTTTCATAAAAGAATCAAAATGTGAGGCATTCACCTTGGTGGAAAGAGGCTGCAAGGGCATGTGAGTGGTCAGTGAAGACTTAAAGGACAACCCAGAAATTATCACTGGAGGCTGGAGGAAAGGGAGCTCAGGTTACCTACTGACAGAAATATGAGCCTTACCTGTGGTAACATGTAAATGAGAAAGGTTATCTAAGAAACTCATTGATGTGGCTAAGGAGAAGGTTGAAAGTGCTCGCTGGCTGCTTCTAACTACATGTGGCAAAATATGAGAAAAGAGATGAACTTATGGACGAAGTGTTTACTTTTTAAGCAGATTTTAGAGGGACTCTAGAGTTAGGTTAGATAAAGGAAAGTTGACCCATATAGAATAAGGTTCACAAGGTAAGAAATGGCCTCAGGGTAATTATCAATCCAGCCACCTGCTAATAAAATACCGTCTCAGTTTAAAGATGGAGTCAGGAGGGCAGCTTGAACCCTTTATTGAGACTGGAAATCAATTTAGTGATATTCCTCATGGACTCTCTCCACTAGACAAAAACAAGAACAACAAAGCTGTAAGCTCACGTCTTAGACCCTTTTTCCTAGAGGGTTTTTGTGGATTTTAAAGGGTATTCTACCACAGCACCCTGACTCTCAGCCCAAAACAAAGAACCACCTGTTTCAAAGAGGTTTGTGATGTGCTTTTGTCTAATAAACATAAATAATATTCCTGAGAAAGCCACAGTGTTTTTAGGACAATTTGTGGAAGCACTGAAATCTATATTAAATGAAAGAGGGTCAGTTCAAAAGTAAAATAGAGTCCCAATCTCTGTACAGGCAGAAAGCAGGCTAAAAAAGTTAAACAGCTGCCAACATGGGCCATTTCCTATGGAAAAGGAAGGATCCTTAAGAGTGTGGAGCCAATAAGCTGGGCAGTGGAGTTTAAAACCATAGAAAACAGCTCCAAGAAAGCATGACTGGACTCCAGTTAGGAAACTGGCAATGCTGTCCTGGCTGGATTTCAGAAGCTTTGGACTAGTGACTACTACTTTCCCCTCTTCTCCCCTTTTGAATGGGAATGCCCACTGAAGTTCTCTTGCTACCATACATCCCCTCAGACCATCTTGCTATGAGTACATTCAAGTTAGCTACATAGGCTGAGTGGAAAGGAAGTGGACCGGTGAGCCCCCTAGCCATGCCAGGCATCGCAACCAGAACCTTCAAGAACAATGTGGAGAAGAACCAAAGAATCCTTCTAAGACAGGCAGAACAGAGGCCCCTGGCAAGCCATCCTAGCCACCCCTGTTGAGACACCCCAGTTGAGATACAGATATCACGTAGAAAAGATAAGCCATCTTTGCTATGCCCTCCTTGGATTCATGACTGACCAAATCATGAATACAATAAAATTGTTGTTGTTTTATACTGTTAAGTTTTGGGATGGAATAAACATGTGATTATATGATACATAATTGAAACAAATATGCACTAATCTTCTAATTCATATAAATAAATAAAACAAATATTGTCAATGTCCCTTTTTTCCCTTTGGACAATTTAGTAATTTTTTTAAATTTTGTAATGTTTATTTATTTTTGAAAGAGAGACAGTGTGTGAGTGGGGGAGAGGCAGAGAGAGAGGGAGACACAGAATCCGAAGCAGGCTCTAGGCTCTGAGCTGTCAGCACATGGGACTGAACCCACGAACCGCAAGATCATGACCTGAGCCAAAGTCAGACACTTAATCGACTGAGCCAACCAGGCACCCCTAATTTAGTAATTTAAACTTAAAAACGTAGAGAATTATACATCTTAATGTTACTAATCAAAGGGTGTCAGTTGGTCTTTAATTCAAAGGCTGCCTCTCCCTAAACATTTCTAAGTGGCCTGAAGTTGGAAGTTGCCTTCGCCTCTTCTTTTTCCCCATAACTCTTCACTGTTTGTGCCATTCATCTGGCATTCCCTCTAAACTGCCTTGTGAGATGGGTATAAGAGGTATCATTACAAAGGATAAGGTACTAAGGCATGTATTTTAGCAGATACAAAGGTATATAAGGTGGTGTTCTTACCCTCAAAGAACTCAGTCTTACAAGCTACTCACACGATTTGTATAAGGGAATACATGACTTTGATACAGGAATGACAAAACTTTGTTCCATAAAGAAATTCAGAATATTAGGAGGGTTTAAAGGGGAGAGCCCATTTACTAGAGGATATAGATAAGTGTAAATTTAGGGGATATAGTGGAGCTAAAAATGAGATCATGGAGGCTTCCGGCCTATTCATCTGTGGATTCCTCAAGGACCTGTTAGAATTTTGAATTTATAGAAGCTCAATAATTGTTGAATTCATTATTGGGCAAATTCTATAATGTTAGAAGAGAATCATTTGAGGGGTCCTTGGGTGGTTCAGTCAATTGAGTGTCTGACTCTTCATTTTGGCTCAGATCATGATCCCAGGGTCATGTGATCGATCCCCACATCAGGCTCCACACTGGGCATGGAGTCTGCTTAAGATCATCTCTCTCTCCCTCTGCTTCTCTCCCCTGCTCGCTGTCTCTCTCACTGTCTCGCTTGCTCTGTAAAATAAAAAAAAAAGAAAAGAATCATTTGATTATCTTGTGTTCTAGGATAATAATTTTGACAGTAGGAGTTTTTGGGTTTTTGCTTTTTGTGAAGTTTTTTGCTACTGATTTCCATGAGATGCAGAGAAGTTTACATACAAAGCCCTTGTGACAGTTTTAGATAAAGTCACTGTAAAAGTGTAAGTCATTAGATAAAAGAGGGTAGAATTTACTGATATTTCCCATGCAACAATATTTTTGCCATGTACCTAGAGTAACAAGGTTAGATGACTTCAACATGAAAGTCCATGCAGTTTGTTCAAGATATTTTGAAAAGTTCTCTATTTTCTCATCATGTTATAAATTGTAATGTTTATAACCATCAGGTAAATGAAAACAGAAGAGAAAGAAAATCTAATTCGGAATAGAGCTATAAAAACAAAAGAATAGAATAAGGTCCTTTGTGTCACTGAGATAAATTGTTACATCCTCTTATGTTCTACATCATGGACTTCTAACACGTTCACAACTTGTATGTGTCATATGGGCATAAGCTATTTCTCATCCTCCTACTCAGACTTCCTTCCTAATAGCAAGTTGTTCCAAAATATCTTGTCAGCAAGACTTTGCTGCTGCTTGAAGACAAACTTGATTCTGAAACCCTTTGCTCTTTGCAAAAGAAAGAAAAATAATGTTGTTTTATTTCCAGTGTCAGAATATAAACCAGTATCATAGATAATTTCAGCATTTTATGAGTGCTTAAATTAAATGCATGTAAAACACAATGGCCTATTCTTGATAATATTTGAATTGTAAAATGGATTCTGCATAGATATGAAACATTCCTCAAATTCTTGATTTTCTTTACTGTTTTTAGATTCTTTTCCTTTTTTACAATCTGTATGTTTCTAGTTAAGCAAAACTATTGATAATTATGATGTCTTTGACACAATGTAGAGAAAAACCTCAAGGTACCTTAATATAATTACATAAATCATAGATTGTTTAAAAAAATAATTCATCAACCCTAGCCCCAATTCATGTGAAAATTGCAAAAGGCTATGATAAAACCTCAGCCCAGAAATTGAACATGCCTCATCCTGGCCATTGCTTAGGCTTCAGAGATCTCCATAACCCTACCCTCAAACTTCTAGAGTGGAGACAATGTCCCCACCAAGTCAGCCCTCACTGCCTACAGTTTAGTGTTGGACCCCAGTGTCTAGCTCAGAAACATGAGCAAGGAGTAAAGTTTGGGACCAAAAAACCATTCACTCGGTGCTGACTGATGCCCACATTCAACAGTTGCAGTGCTGGAGCTGGAATTTCCACTGAAAGGATGTCAACTAGCTGGGAATAGGACACACTTTTGTGGTGGTCATAAAATATCCCTAACCCATAAAGAAATGGTCATCAAGGGACAGTAAACATATTCATTGATTCATTTATTTGTCTAATCATTCATATACACACATATCTGTTTTTTTAATACTTGTAGGTACTTTTATGTTGGTGAATCAAAAAGAAGTCAGTGGAGGGGCACCTCGGTGGCCCAGTCAGTTAAGCATCTGACTCTTGTTTCAGCTCAGGTCATGATCTCACAGTTAGTGAGATAGAGCCCAGCGTCGGGCTCTGTGCTGACAGCATGGAGCCTGCTTGGAATTCTCTCTCCCTCTCTCTCTGCTCCTCCCCCACTTGTCCTCTGTCTCACTCCCTGTCCCTCAAAATAAATAAATACACATTGTTTTAAAAAGTCAGTGGAAATGTTATTGAAGATGAAGGTCAATTGAGCAAGGTTCTGGAATTGGTGCTAAGTGTGCAAGTAAAAGTGTAATATTGGAAAGGGTGAGACTATCTCTTGCCTGAGGTAACAGAGAAGAAGATCTAGATGAGTTAAAAAGAAATTCTGGAGTAGAGAGAGTAAAGTTGAAGGAACTCTGATCAGAGTTCTGATCTGATCTCAATAAAGAGGTGATTCTGATTGTAGTACAAAAGGAAGGAAGAGCATGCCTTTGGGGCTTGAGGAGATTGGAAAGCACTGAAACATTAGAAATACTAGGATATTGACAGGGTGACAAGAAGGATTCATATGAAGTCAAATCACGGGTTTTATGAGCTATAGGTTCTGCCGAAGTGGGTCAGGATAGATAGGTATATCATAAACATAGTCAATTTTAGATTCATGACAGTCTTGATCAGGAGCTTGAAAGTCAAGTTGGAGAAAACGGTCAGTAGAATTATGTTCAAGACCAAGGAGGTAGAAATGTTAGCATGGTATAAGATAATGGGAAATATCTAAAGTACAAAAGATTGAGGAGACCATTTTAAGATTCGGGGCATTTCATGATCAGAAACAAACAATAAACTTGCATAGTTTATAATTTTTTTCAGATTTGTCTTCCAGAATTTTTTCATTGCTGAGCCTCAGCTCCTCTCTGATATAAACTCCTTATGTGATCTCCATCAAATGCGTAAGCTTCAAGCTAGTCCTGACCTAAACTTTGATCTATGCCCTGTCCCTGCAATTCAATTCTTAGGCCTTTATCTCATTCCTGACATACGACTGAGTCCACTTGTAACTGATCACTACCTAAATCAGGTCTCACCTAAGTAGAAGGTGAATGATAGGGACAGAATGAGCTGTAGGCTCAGAGATTAGACATGATTATCAGTAAGGAGATGATAGAAATGAAGTAAGGCATTAGACTGGGTTAAAAAAAGATGTAGATTACCTGTTACACACACTGTTATTAAAGAAAATCCTGATAATACTGTAAGTTCAATTTATTTTAGAAAAAATGGAACACATATAGACATTAAAAATTTGTGTATTGGGGCGCCTGGGTGGCTCAGTCGGTTGGGTGGCTGACTTCGGCTCAGGTCATGATCTCGCGGTCTGTGAGTTCGAGCCCCGCGTCGGGCTCTGTGCTGACAGCTCGGAGCCTGGAGCCTGTTTCAGATTCTGTGTCTCCCTCTCTCTGACCCTCCCCCGTTCATGCTCTGTCTCTCTCTGTCTCACAAATAAATAAACGTTAAAAAAAATTTTTTTTAAGTAAAAATTTGTATATTAAAATAGTCAAGTAAATATATATCTGGGAATCTAGCAAGTTATTAATAGCATGACATGTGATTGGGTCTTGAGTGCAATAGGATGACAACTGAAACTATAAGACAAATGATGGACAAAATAAGAGGCTCAGAAATGATTTAGAATAGTAGTATAGAATTTGAAAGATTTTTTGAAAAAGATTTGCAACTCCCTAGGAATTGTTTCGTGAGGGGTCATTAAGAAAATGATCACATCAAAGGTAAAGCCAAGTGTCTATAAAAGGAAGAATATGGGAATGTGTTTGATGGTGTAGAAAAATGAATTGACAAGATTGGGAAAAGATGAGAGTAAAGGAACAGTTGAGGTTGAAGTGTGTCAAAGGAATAGGGTGTGACTTAGATGGGAATCTACATATCATTTGGTAAAGCAGAGAATGTTTGACTTTCACCTTTGGTGATCACTGGGAATAAGGAACTGACAGATATTGGATTTGAGGAATAAACTAGAAGGTCATAGTAAAAAAGAAAAACAGGATATGTAATCTTTGCTGTTGGCAGAATTTGTAGTTTTTAAAACCACAGAGGCCTGACTGGGGACTAGGATGCTGGTGTGATCTTGAAAACTTGCTTCCTCTGCTTGGTTCTGTTGCTGATAACAGCTTCATGTTGGAAGAGCGGTTGTTGGAGGACTGCCCCTCAGCACATTTGCCTCCTACATGCTGAGCTCTGATATGAAGAGAGAGGATGTTACATGCAAGAGATCTAGGCCACCTTGCTCAGGAATTATGTTGAAATGAATCAGCTATGTGAAGTTAAATAGATTGGCACTTTATTGGTGAAGTGAAGATTTGCAAACTATAGCGTTATATCAAGTTGTAGAAATCAGGGCCCGAAATAGTCAGGACAGTATTGCACAATTGCTGACTCAAGAGGGCCTCAATTATTTCCTTCCACTAAACAGCAAAAGCAGCAACTAGTTTTCATCCTTAAACCAAAACATGCATTAGAGGAATGCCTTTCATACTGACCAGTCTGCTCTTCTTTTACAGTATCACTTTATGGTATAATTTGAAGAGCTCTAGATAAGAGGATAAGAGTGTTCATGCCCTTAAGTTACTAAATTATTTTTCCATATCATAGTGATGTCAGAAGTGGGATGATCCCCATAACTCTGTGAGGATCGACATGATCATATTTCCATGTTATAAAGATGGTTTTGACACTAAAATGGAGGGTAGATTGGTAGAGGTTCCAGGAAGAACATATTGGAAATAAATCAAGAAACTGCTGTTAAAATCTGGTGAGAACTGATGATCTATTGACAAACAGAATATGACTAATTAGATATGAAGCAAAGGATGAAGTACAGAGAGAAAAGTAACTAGGATGAAAGCAAGATCTCTGGTTTGTGTGGAGATGCCCTTTCTGAGATAGGGAACATAAATAAGGTTAGCATGTGTGAAAGCAAAGATCCAAATTCAGTTTTAGGCATGTTGACTTCAGATATTCAATTTTAGATATGTTGGAGACATCCAGCAGGCAGCAAGATAAATAGTTCAATAGATAGGTAGTTAGGTAGACAGATAGATATGTAGACATAGGTAGGTAGATACTGAATATTAAAAATATATATTGAAATATATATTGAAATATATTCAGTATTCAGTATCTACCTACCTATGTCTACATATCTATCTGAATATTGACTATATTTCAATATATTTATATATTGAATATATATTGACATTTATTTATAAATATATATTCAATATATAAATACTCAATATTCAGTATAAATATCAATATATAAATATCAATACAAATATTTCAGTATTCAATATCTACCTACCTATGTCTACATATCTATTATCTATCTATGTATCCATCTATCTATGAGCTCAGAGTATACAGAGTTGGTGAAGTCGTGGGTCACCCAGCGAGCAAATAGAGAAATATTCCAGACAACATATTTTAATTTTAACATGTTTGAAATTCCTCATAGTTGTTTGTGCATTTAATGCTTACCACAGAAAAAGGAGCAGTGTATCCCTGTGTGTATAGTGTGTACATGTGTACATGCAAATGAGTGTGGAACAAAAAGTACCATGTGTATATATGTATAGATACTTTGTATATAGGTATCCATCACATTCTTGTGAATAAATATGTATGAGGAAATACTAAAATTTTGTTCTTAAGGGCTAAGAGGAACACTAGTTTTTGGATGATGAGGAAGGAAATGTTTGTTATGTGGGTATGATTACTTTGCTTATAGTTCTGCTTCTACTGTGGTATAAAGTTAAACTTAAAGCCACTCAAGGAAGTTCACGAATATTCCATTCAATAATTTAAAGGTTAGAAAGCAAGCTTTTCCAGGGAAAGACCTTCTCCACCACAAAAAACTCTTAAAGAGTCAACTGTAAATTCTTGTTTTTGTGTGTGTGTGTGTGTGTGTGTGTGTGTGTGTGTGTGTTGCGCGCACACGCTCACATGTACACCACACACACACAGGCACACAGAATTTTTTAACCCATGGAAGGAAAAAAATTTTTGAGCATGATGATCATAGTGAAGCACTTAAACCAAAAGAACTATAAGCAAAAACTAAATTAAATCAGTTATGACTAAATAATTAACTTAAAACTTAGTAGTGTTTCTCCTACAGTAATACAGATTTGAACATTTTGATCAATTCTGCATAAGCTTAATGTGTCAATTCTTAATACACTGGATAACTTAGTATTGAAAATTATGTTGAAAATGACTATCATTTCTTGTTCTCCTTATTTGTATCTATGATTCTTATTATTCTTGACATTTACACTAAACTCACATTTTTATAGATCTATCATCTTCTTCATAAGCCCACACCATTTAATGAATTTTGTGCTTGAAGTTGCCTAAAAACTATTCAGAATTCTTCTATAAAGAAATAGACTTCCCTAATGTCCCTACATTGAATATATAAATAATAGAAGAATTTTAGGGTAGAGGTTCAATATATGAGATTCATATTTGTCTCTTTCTTCTGAGTTTGTAATTCCTTGAGAACTGACAAATGGAGCACAAAATGTTAATTTTATTATGGATAAAGTTTATCAGAGAGAATGAATTTTGATCTGTGACCAAATGAGTTAGCTAAATTAATTTATCAGATTTGAATGGATAAGAACAGATGCCCCCAGAGAGATAGAGGCTGCTCTTAAGAGCTTAACTGTAGTGTAGAAAGTAGAAACAAATGCATGTGTCAGAAGGGTATGGCTCTGCAAAAGTACAAAAAGTACATTCAACTTTTCTTTTAAACTCATCCCTCATGTAAGTGACTCCAGTCAGTGAAGGAAGGAAAAAGGAAGGAGGGAGAAAAATTCAAAGCATTCCTCTTACACTTTTCCTTTCTGGGAAAGTGGAGAAGAAATTTGCTTTCCTCTGTGAAAACATGAACAGTTTAAAATGCATCTCTATTTCACAGGTAATAAACAACAAGGACACATCTATTACTCAATGCATATAAAGTTCCTTTTATTAAGCCAGATGATAGAAATCAGTGTAATGTTAGGGAGACTCAAGTCAGTTCTATACTTTGATGTTCCATTGCAGTTTCTTTTCATTGTTTTAGGTAGTTTAAATTAGTGATTCTCATCTCATTTTTTAAAATGTTTTAAGTATTTTTATGTGCCCATTATAATCTTAATAAGTATTTAAATTTTTTTTAACATTTATTCATTTTTGAGAGAGACAGAGCACCAGGAGGAGAGGGGCAGAGAGAGAGGGAAAGACAGAATCCGAAGCAGGCTCCAGGCTCTGAGCTGTCAGCACAGAGACCAATAAAGGGCTTGAACTCATGAAACGTGAGATCATAACCTGAGCCAAAGTCAGATGCTTAACCGACTGAGACACCCAGGCGCTCCGATAATCTTAATAAGTATTTTAATGGACACTTAATCAAATTTCATTTTTTATATATTTATAGTATTTAATGCAATTACAAAATGTTCTGCTTTTAACCTATCTGCCCTTGCTTTACTCTGTTTTAGAGAGTCACTACAGATAGCTTTAAATGCATTTTTAGGGAAAATTAATTGATATATAACATTATCTCAGTTTTGGTTGTACAATATAATAGTTTAATATATAATATATATTATATAACATATATATGTTGTATAGTATATGTCAATTATATATTTATATGTAATATATATTATGAAATGAGTACCACAATAAGTTTAATTAACATCCATCATGACATATTTATAATTTTTTTTCTGTAATGAGAATCTTTAAGATTTACTATCCTAGCATCATTAAAGTATATTATTAACTGCAGTGACCATGCTGTATATTACATCCCCAGGACCTCTTTACCTTATAACTGGAAGTTTATACCTTTGACCACCTTCACACACTGTGCCCACCCCTTCACCCCCTGTCTGTGGCGGTGACCATTCTGTTCTACCTGTCTTTCTGTCTCAATTTCACATGGCATAATGCCCTTGAGATTCATTCATGTTATTATAAATGGCAGGATTTCCTTCTTTTTTATGGCGGAATCTTATTTATATAAATATATTCACCCATTCATCTGTTGATGGACACTTAGGTTGTTACCATGTCTTGGCTATTATAAATACTACTGCAGAAAACATGGGGGTACAAATATCTTTTTCAGTTAGTGATACCATTTTCTTCAGATAAATACCCAGAAATGGAATTGCTGGATCAAATGGTAATTCATTTTTCATTTTTTGAAGAACCTCCATACTATTTTCCATAGTGACTACACCAAGTTACATTCCCATCAACACTGAAAAAGGATTCCCCTTTCTATACATCCTTGCCAACATCTTTTTTGTCTTTTTTAATAATAGTCATTCTAACAGGTATGAGGTGATATCTCATTGTGGTTTTGATTTACATTTCCCTGATGATTAGTGATGTTAAACACCTTTTCATGTACCTGTTGGCCATTTGTGTACCCTTTGGAAGTGTCTATTCAGATCATTTTCCCATTTTCAAATTGGATTGTTTGAGCTTTTTTCAACAATCTGTTTAAGTTGTATGAATTCTTTATATATTTTGGATATTAATCCCTTTATGATTTGCAAATATTTTTTCCCATTCAATAGGTCGCCTTTCCAATTTGCTGATGGTCCTTTGCTGTACAGAAGATTTTTAGTTTGATATAGTCACAGTTTTATTTTTTCCTTTTGTTGACTATGTTTTTGTGGTTAAATACAAAAAAAAATTGCCAAAACCATCGTTAAGGAGCTTACCCTATATGTTTTTTTCTAGGAGTATTATGGATTCAGTTTTTATATTGACATCTTTAGTCCATTTTGAGTTGATTTTTGTATATGGTGTAAGATAGTGATCCAGTTTCATTGTTGTACATGTGGCTGTCCAATTTTCCCAACACCATTTGTTGAAGAGACTCCTTTCCTCATTGCATGTTCTTGGTGCCTGTGTCAAATGTATTTTTGTAAGATCTTTATCAAAGAGTTGACACTCTGATTAATGATCACCAGAATGGTAACTTTTTTTGTAAGGATGAAAGATTATTAACAGGGTAGTATTTGAAAGGAAGAGACAAAAGAATTGCATAGGAAGATGGTTAACTTTGAAGTAGATGATTAAAAACTCTTTTTTGTAGGGGCGCCTCAGTGGCTCAGTAAATTAAGCGTCAGGTTCTTAATTTTGGCTCAGGTCATGACCTCATGGGTTTGTGAGATTGAGCTCCACACTGACAATGCAGAGCCTGCTTGGGATTCTTTCCCCCTCTCTCTCTGCTCCTCCCCTGATCATGCTTTCTCTCTTTCAAATAAATAGATAAACATAAAAAAAAAAAAAAACAAAACCCTTTTTCTTGTGAAAAAAATCTGTATATTTAAAGACATAAAAATAAGCAATGTAATCATATTTATCTCAGTTTCTAATCAGGGGCGCCTGGGTGGCTTAGTTGGTTAAGCATCTGACTTCACCTCAGGTCACCATCTCAGGGTTCATGGCTTCAAGCCCCACGATGGGCTCTGTGCTGACAGCTCAGAGTCTGGAGCTTGCTTCAGATTCTGTGTCTCCCTCTCTCTCTGCCCCTCCCCCACTTGTACTCTGTGTCTCTGTCTCTCTCTCTGTCTCTCAAAAATAAATAAACATTAAAAAAATTAAAGAAATTCTAGTCAGTAAATTAAAGGTAGATATTGTACTATGTAAAATATCTAACAGCTCATTCCTTCTGTTAATGTTACTAGATTTAATATTACTACAATTATGTGAAACTTGAAACTACCCCAAAGGGAAAAAAATGCCATGAAAATCTTAGTTTTATGATTGAATCACACAATTAACATATAAATTTATGATGTTAAAAGGTAGTATTGTTATGGATCAGTGATTCGGCCTTATTAACATTTCTATTGAAATTAAAAACTTTCATAAATTTGCTTTAGTTTTTCTATCACTACAATTTGCATAGAAATTTAGGTGAATCTAGTGATGATCACAGATTTCATGAAAGACCTTCAGGTTTCATGAAAGTAGAGATGACATCTGATCACTTTTGTTTACCAACTGTATTCTTTATGCTGAACACACAGTAAGAAAAGTTTTGTTGAATACATGAATAGATTAAGAAACTGGAGGTAGCTGAGACCATAGAAAATAGCCTCAATCTTCTTGGAAGGTCTTGTTAATTTGTAATGGGGCTGAATATTTCTATCTTTTTTGTAATGGAAATATACAAGTCTCTTTAATAAATGTATTATGTCTAAAGAAGACACATTTTTACGATCCATTTGAAAGCAACTTTATTCCTAAATAGCAGAAATTTGGCTTTAACATATGAAATGGTGTCTTAGAAAGTTTTCTCATTCATTGTTCCTAGAGGATATTTTAAATAGATTAAGGAGTGTGGTGATAACAGTTATTAAGCTTGGAACAAATGAACTGTTGACCCGCTTTTGTGGGGAACAGAAATTTTCATGTGTACTTTAATTTGTCTAGATTGTCAGTGAACAATAAAAGAAAAAGAACAAGAAAAGCAATACTGTCTTCTCCCAGCTCTGAGTCTGGGAACAGATAAAATAATTATTTAATATAAATTGGGGGATTTCCTACCTTTTAAGGTAGAAAAGATGTTGGAAGTGTAAGCATAATGACCACTGGGTAATTTGCAGTTTAAAGCATTTCAGAAAGTGAGACAAATTATGTGCCAAAATAGAAATAAGATTCAAATCTCAGCTTATTTGCTTTTTAGCAATGTAGTTTTACAGTCTCTCTGTATCTTAGTTATATCATTTATAAAATGAGGACGAGAATAGTCCTATTTCATGAGGGCTATTGTGGGGATTCAGTAAATAAATCATTTAAATAAAATCCTTTAAATAAGTGACTAGTGCTATGCCTGGCATGGGGTAGATACCCAATAAGTATTGACACCTCTTTCCCCTCCGAAATGTGGGGAAATTTTGGAAGAAACCAGCTTAAATTATCCCACTAAAAACATGAAGCCAAACAATCTTAGAAAAGTTTTATAATATTTAGCATCTTTTAGTAAGATGCTAAAGCAGTTGTATGAAAGTTTTTAATTTAAATAAACATGTTAATAAGGCCAATGTACTGATTCATAATAATATTGCCTTTTTAGCATCTACTGAGATATGTTTGAAAAAAGAGAGAGATCCAGAATTTCCTACAGATAACTTTGTCTACCCAAGCCTCATAGTAAGGATTTGGTGTGGACTGGATAGGGAAAAAACCATCACTGAAAATCTCTGCCAAGAGACCCTCTGAGCATAGGGGCCAGATCCTTGTTCTAACAAGGTCCCTAGGTGATCATTATGTATACTAAGGTTTGAGATGCACTGGTCCCCAGAATAATAATTTTCCTGAGCCCTGAAATAGCTTTTTTTTAATTTATTTTTATTTTTATTTTTTATGACAGCTACTTAGCAGGTTGAGCTTAATCACTGAAAAAGCAGCATACTCTTCTCTCTTTTTTTTCCTTAGGGCAAATGGTATGATGATACATAACAGACAAGTGGAAAGAGTTGTTTTCAGTGCTTGGATCATTGTAAACCTCATCCTACCTTTTTTTTTTTTTCTCATCTACTCAGAGTGGTCGGTCCCCTTATGCAGCTGAGCGGTAAGGTTTAGGGAGAACTGAACTGAATCCCAACATGGATTCTCAGCATAAGCTGGAAACTCACTCTAGGCTGGGTTTACATCAAAATGAACTAGAGTTAAAGACAGTCATTGATGGGGCGCCTGGGTGGCTCAGTCAGTTAAGCGGCTGACTTTGGCTCAGGTCACGATCTCACACTCCGTGAGTTTGAGCCCCGCGTCGCGCTCTGTGCTGACAGCTCAGGGCCTGGAGCCTGTTTCAGATTCTGTGTCTCCCTCTCTCTCTGCCCCTCCCCTGTTCATGCTCTGTCTCTCTCTGTCTCAAAAATAAGTAAACGTTAAAAAAAAAAAAAAGAAGACAGAGTCGTCGAGATTAATATGAGCTGAGGATTTTTGCCTCGTCTTCATTCCTAATAAGAAGGTACCTTTCTTACATAATTGATGGATAGGCTTCATGACTTGCAGACTTCTATTTTTTAACTGTTGGTTTAGCTGTTACTATTTTACCAATTCCCAGATCCATTCTCATGCCATTAGTAATGCCAGAGAGCAGCTGTGTTAAAGCTGAGGCTGTCTCCTGACTTTACTAGCCTTTGAGGTCACCAACTATAAGTAGTTCAAAGGGATTCTGCTCCCTTCAAGGTCTGATGTTTCTCCCACCTGTTATGCTCTTAGGGCAGCTCCCATCTTCATTTACTAATATAATCCTTGTGCATTTATTCCTCTGGTTGTTCTTCTATTTTTCCAATGAATATTGTCATTCTCTTATCTTTGTAATATTCATCTATCTTAACCTCTATTACTAAAATGTCTTTCCAGGATCACATCGCACACTCCTAATTTTTAGGATTCTCATGTAATGGTTCAACCAATAAGCTGCTCCTGCCTTGTAAAAATCAGCTTTGGAGGCTTCCTCTTGAGTTTATCTGTTCCTTCTTCAGCTGTTCTGGTATATTTCAGCCTATTGATAAGTTCTCCATTGGCAATATGTTAAGATTTTCAAGTTATGTCCCTTATAAGAGAAGACATAAAAAGAAAGCTAGGAACAGTATGAACACACAAGTACAAACAAGTAAGTGCTTTTGATATTGCATCAAATATGGTACCAAATGCCCTGATCTGGTGTTCATGAGTTTGATATCAATTCTGACATTTTGATGTTCTAAATCAAAGATGTGGCTAAGATCACAGTTACTATGGAGACCTCAAAAAGAATGGCTGACCTTTAATGAGTTCTTTGTATCATCAGTGAAAGATACATGAAAAAGAAAGGTATTTAAGATGCCCAATATTTCATTGAGAATTTCTTTTTACTAAGATTTTGTGAGGTCCAGGTTTATATTCTTTTGTGCCTGATATGAATAGTTCCTTATTATTAATATTAAATACCATTTAGTATTAAAGAATTCCTAATATAACTTTTGTTTGTTTCCCAAGCTTTCCAGGGTTTTATTATTTGGTTATGCATTTGAAACAATTTGTAAAAGTAATCATCAGTCATTGATGTCAGAGGCATAGAAAAACAGCTATTTTTGTTTACCTAACCAGCCCAATTTAGGCTTTGTAGCATTTTAAACTAGGGAGAAATGTTACTCACTGTAAGTTGGGCTTAAACCAGGAGAGCACTGCCATTAGCTATTGCCTCTTACAAGCTATGAATGCCTGTCTTAGAAGAGAGACACATAAGTTAGGAGCACAGACTCAAAAGGATCAAATGGAAAGCTCAGAGAATAAGTAGTACAATCTGTAAGTAAAGTTCCAGCACTCTTCCTTTGCTCATTCAGAAATGGATGTTTCTGACTCATTCACCTTATCTGAATGGGGACTTCCTACTTTAATATATACAATCTTTGATGAGAAAGATGGTTCTTCCTAACCATTAAGCTTTCAGGAAAAAAAAAAATCTTCCTACAGAAATATACCTGCCATCTTTTTCTTTTTCTTTTCCTTTTCCCCACTGTGCCCAGAGGCCTTGATGAATATATACAATACACACACACAATAGTATGAATGCTTTTTTAAATGTTTATTTATTTATTTGAGAGAGAGAGAGAGAGACATATACACACAGCATGAGCAGGGGAGGGGCAGAGAGAGAGGGAGAGAGAATCCCAAGCAGGCCTCTTGCTGTCATTGCAGATAGCACTGATGCAGACTCTTTCCATGAACTGTGAGATCATGACCTGAGCTGAAATCAAGAGTTGTATGCTCAATTAACTGAGCCACCCAGGCACCCTTATATTTGTTTTCTGTTGATGTATAACAAATTACTACAAACTTAGCACCTTAAACAGTACATATTTATCATCCCACAGTTTCTGTGGGACAGGATTTTGGGCATGGATTAGTTTGCTTTTCTTCTCTGGCTCCCATTGGACTTCACTTCAGATGTCAGCAGGGCTGGGTTCTCATCTGGAAGGTCGTCTTGGGATGAATCTACTTCCAAGCTCATTCAAGTTTAGACAGAATTCATTTTGTTGTGGCTATATGACCAAGGCCTGTAGGTCCTGTAGGCTCTCTCAACTTCTTCCTACCTGGGCCTCTCCATAAATGGCTCACACTGTCACAGTTTGCTTCATTTAGGCAGACAGAAGAGTGAGAGTGGAACATTTTGGAATTCTCTAGGCTCTGGTGTTAAAAAAAAAAAATGAGAGCTGATCTTTTGCTAACAGGCCACATCAAGGAGCAAGAGCTTTATTTGGGGTTTTGCTGCAGCCAGTCTAAAACCAGGAATTGTAAAGATTCCTGTGCAGTACATTTCTCTGCACCAGTCGCCTATGTATTCTGGAACTCACAGAAGAATTGGCATAATTAATCATACATCAATTTCAGTTCATGGGCTTATATTTATTAATCCTTTACTTCCTAAACTTCCTGGTATTTCCAACTTGTGACATCTGTAAAGATACATACCAGCCCTCTTCTCTATTCCTCTACTACTTAACTTCCATCCTCACCCCCCAGGTAATTTCATTCATTTCTGTGACCTCAGAGCCAATCTATTATGCCAGTGATTCCTAAAACCATCTATGTAAAGCCCAGACTTCTCTTTCCATATGAAGTCCTACATCAAAATTGACCTCCAACATTTTACTAAGATGTACTTCAGGTAGCTGAATCTAAATAGTCCAAAACTTAATTCATCACATTCTTTCCCCTCTCTCACTCACACCTCCCAGTTCTGATCCTCTTCCTCTCACTAAAAAACAATACTATCCACTCAGTGGCTCACTTCACCAGCATGGGACTCCTTTGCTCTTTTCTCTTCCTTACCGTTTTCAAATTAACAAATACTGGCATTTCAACCTGAGCTTCATTTAAAATGTTAATGATGAATGTTGCATATTTTCAGCACAGATATATAAAGTAGAATCATAAAATTAAACCCATAAACCCATCACTCAAATTAAATAATAAAGTCACTGTTAGTTTGTGTTGAATTTCACTTTGTGTTTGTAGAGCATCCTAGTTCTCCCCCAGAGTTAGTTACTATTCTAAAGGCTGTGTTCATCATTGTCTTCTTCTATGTATCCCCCAACAACATGTTTAACAATGCCTGGTTTTGAATTCTATAAAAATGGTCTTCTAATGTATGCTTTCAACAACTTGCTTTTTTCACTTAACACTATGACTTGAGATTTGTCCATCTTACTGCGTGTAGAAGTAGTTAACTTGAAATTTGTGAAGTATAACAGTATAACATTTTATAAATATATAACAGCTTAATAGTGGTCATTTGTGTTTTAATTTGTCCTTTATTATAATGCTCCTATGAAATTGTACATACTCTCCATTCACATGACATGAACAAGTGTCTTAATTTATGGATTGTAGTACATGCATATTTCCAACTTTACAAGTTAATGCTAAGTTATTTTCCAGGGTATAGATTAAAAATTTAAACTCCTGCTTGCAGTGTTTAGAGTTCTTATTGTACGTATCCTGACCAACATTTGCTTTTTCAAGACATTTACTTTTATTAATATGGTAGGTGTGCTGTGGTTTAATTTTAATTTCTCTGAAATTTAGTGTAGGTGGATATATTTTTATTTATTGTTGGCAATTTGTCTTCTGTGAAATAAATGTGTACATATTTTTGTCCATTTTTCTTTCTTTTTTTAAGTTTATTTATTTTGAGTGAGAGAGAGCGAGCAAGCGGGGGAGGGCCAGAGAAAGAGGGAGAGAGAATCCCAAGCATCCGATGTAAGGCTCAATCTCATAAACTGTGAGATCATGACCAGAGCCAAAATCAAGAGTAGGACACTTTACCGACTGAACTACCCAGGTGTCTCTGTCCATTTTGTCATTAGGTTGTTTGCCATTTCTTAGTGAATGTTATAGTGAAGTCCCATATATATGTGGATTAACATTATTTTCCAGTTATGAATGTGCAAATCTTATTCCACCAAATAGTGGCTCTTTCTTACATATTTGTAATCAACAGAAGAGTTCTTTCTTTTGATCAGTTGTTAATTTTAATGTAAATTAGGTTGTCCTTATTTTTTTTATATTAAGTGATTTTGTGTCTCATTTAAGAAATTAATTTACACCCCCAAAATCAGAGATATCCTATAATTTGTTGTAAAATTTTAAAATATTTCTTCAACGTTTAAGATTTTAACCCATCTGGGATTGAATTTTGTGTATGGTGTGATGTAAGAGGCAATTTTTTTTTTTTTTACAATTAGAAACTGATTATTCAGTTATCGTTGATTGCACAATGTGTCAGTTTCCCCATTTTGAGTCATGTTTTTATAATACATTGGTGGGTCTACTCCTTGGCTGTCTTTTGCTGGTATATTTTCTAAGCTTGCGCCAAAATCATACCATGAAATCTGTGGCTTTAGTGTAAGTCTGGATATCCAAATAGAGCAAGTCCACCATTCTTGCTTTGCTTCAAGAATGTCCTTTTTTTTTCTGTTTCCTGTATGTATGTATATGTAAATGTATGTGTGTGTGTGTGTGTGTGTGTATATATATATATTTTTTTTTAATTGTCATACCCTATCAAAAATCATGTTGAGTTTTCATTAAATTTGTGTTGTAAGTATAAATATGTTTGTATAGAATGGACAATTTCACATTATTGAATCTCCATACTGAACATGGAATACTTATATATAATAAGTTGCTAAACTCTTTAATTCTAATAATTGGCCTTTTGAGCTTTTCATGTGGATAATCATGTCATTTGCTATTTATGACAGTTTTGTTTCTTCCTTTCTAATACCTAAGACTTATTTATTTTTCTTGCTTTACAGACAGCTTCAGGACATCTAAGATAAGGTAAGAGGAAGTAGTGATAATTTACCTCTATCTTATCTTTTTTCTTACAGTTTAACTTACAGGTTTGTTAATACAGTCACTTAATTTATATTTCATTAATTTCTGATACTTCCTTTTTGTACTTTTCAGTTTTTTAAGCATTTTCTAACTTCTTAAGTTGAATAAGTAATTAATTTTCAAAGTTTTAAATTCTGAGATCAATATAAAAGGCTATAGATTTCCTTTTGACAGTTTTTTTGGTTGCATCCCATAAGATTTGCAATATTAGTAATAATACTAATTAGGTCTAAATATTTTCTAATTTCTGTTAAAAAATTTGCTTTGACCCATGAGTTGTTTATGCAATGTATGATTTAAAAATTTTTAACATATTTTTGTGTTTGATTTACAAATGTACTAAATTTTAGCAATTTAGACATGAAATAATTTAGAATTAAGCAGTTTTTATCAGTGTATATTGACTCTGCATTTTTCAAGACTTTATGAAGCAACATGTTCAATGTATTCTTTAAATGGTAAGTTTATCACAGAAGTTGGGTACACAGTTCTTAACATTTGTTTTACACATACGTGTTATTTGTTAAACAAAACCTAGTCTAATAGTGTTGTTAAAAGCTTTTATACCATTACTGATTATTTCATCTTGGTATAATAGTTGTAAACAGTGTTGAAATATCTCATTTTGATGTCAAATTTTCACTTCATGTATTTTGAAGCTATATTATTATTTAGGAGTTTAAAATTATTGCATCTTCCTGATGAATTGAAGAATTTATTATTATATTATTACCTTTTTCATTTCTAGCAATGGGATTTTTGCCTTAAAAATCCATCTATGATAATAATATTGCACAGTATTTTTTCTAGGTTATCCTTTTTCTTGAAGTAGCTCTTTATGAATCCAAGTTCCACGTGGAGGTTGGTGAGGGGTGGATATATAGAGCAAGGCTTTGTCTTTTGTCTCCCACATGTGTCAGCAATTAAAATCTAAGCTCTAGGTTACTCAAGATCAGTAGACACACCCGGGGCAGCATTTAACCTTCACTGCTTACTAACTTCAATGGATTCATGTCCATACTTCATTTCTGATCCCAGAGCATTTGCATTTTCCTTTCCTACTGGAAAACTAATTTAATAAATATTAAAGAAAAATATATACATACACACACACACACTGTATACCTACAGAAACACATATACAATTATTGAGGTATGTTGATTAAGAGTTTTAGCCATCATCTGTCATACTGCCAGAAATGGATGTCCTGCATTTCAGTATCTTTTAAATACATTCAATTCTCACCATCTATGCTGCCACAAATCTCATTTAGGTCCCCACTTGTTTTTCTGCCTTTTTTCCCTTCCAATAATTTCTCCTACAGCCTGAGTCTATTTTCTGAAACACACATACGTTGGTGTCACTCCCTCTTGTTCTTAGCATTAAGGACTGGATTATTTAGTATGGCCATATGCTCTTGATGACTTAAACTGCTTATATCTCCATATTCCTGCCTCACATGAATGGCCACCCAACTCCAAAATATCTGATTCTGCTACAGAAATTACTATCTGCCTTTGTGGAGCAATTTTTTGCTCTATAAACATTATCTTAGCTGATTCTTACAAAAATATTATTATCCCCATTTTACAGGGAGAAATAGAAATGGCAAGTGACTTAACCAAAGTTACTATTAATTGGAGGAATTGAGATTTCAACTTATATCTAGCTGAGTTCAAAGTTGCTTATACTAATTTCTGATCCTCCTATAGTTCCTTTTCTGTTTTGGGGCCTTTGTTCCTCTTCCCGGAACACATCTTGTGCTTCCTTCACCATCATGCCTTTTTTAATCCTTCAGGTCTTCCTTGATCAAGTGCCCTTTTTAATGTGCCTTTTTATTCTGTCATAACATCTCAGTTTCTTTCCTCTTCTGCATTTCCCTTTAGACCCCAGGCTGTGTGACAGCAGAGACTAAATCTACCTTCTCCCATTGACATCTTTAGGACCTTGACATATATTTTCTAAAAAATTTCTCATATACTAGTTCCAAAAGCTTTGATGTAAATTAAGAAAAGGGATTTTGTTTTGTGATAAATCAAAGCATGGGAATTTTTTTCTTCTTTTTTTCTTTCTTTTTTTTTGATCACGTTAACTTTTAATACAACCTTTTACTTTCTTTTGTTTAAAAATAACCATATTTTTATGTAGTTATTAGTAATCTGTCCTCAGGCATTCTGCCAAAGTGGTAAAGCATTATAATCAAATATAGCAATTAAAATATTTCTTTTTTTTTAAATTCAGGAGAACCATTCACTAGTTCCCAGGTCAAGGAAAATACCATTTTTATTTACTGTTTTTAGTGTAAAGCTGCTTCCCCTGCTTGAGATTTTATAAATATAAAAGTGTAAGCTACATATTAAGAGCCCAAATGATGTATAAGCCCATACAGTGGTTGTTTAATTGCATGTTGGACAATATTTGCAATATTTTAAGAGAATGAATTTCATAAAATGAAATTCTAAGCATTATATTCTATTTCTGTTACACTGTTGCTTGACTAACAATTCAGATAAATGTGGTTAGTACATTCTTGCCACTTTTATAGAAAAACATGTATTTTCATCAGAAAAAAGTAAAAATATTTGTGAGTCTCCTTTAGGCATTAATACTTCATTTGCCTTTTATTTTTGAAATTTTTGTCAGACTAAACATTTCTTTCCATATGAAATATGTAATACTAGATGGAATTTACCTTTAGAATTCAAGAAATTATTTTTTTAAGTAGAGCCAGTTAAACTGGTATGACCAATTGGTAAATTTATTTTTTATTTTCATTGTTTTTCTTCTTAGTGAAGTTAAGGATATATATTTTTTCAGACCCACCAATTCACTTCTAATTATATACCATAGAAAAGGCATGATTAGCTATATTAGGATATCTATGCACAAATGCTATAGCATCTTTATTTATAATAGCCAAAACTGTAAATACTCAAAATGTGCATCATCAATAGAATAGAAAAATAAAAGTATATTCATACATTGGATTATTAACAGCAATTAAAATGAATGAAAGATATAGTTAACAACAAAGAAATCTTAAAAGCCTAACACTGAATGAAAGAAGTCACACCCAATAAATATATATTTATGATTCCATTTATATAAAGTTCACAACAGGCAAAACTGAATTAAATTATTTAGTGATACATTTTTAGGTGGTAAAACTATTAAAAAAAAGGTAAAGAAAGTGTTACCATGAGCACCCAGACAGAGTGGGAGGGAAGGTGTTGTAATTGGGTAGGCTGTTGGCAAACTTCTATTTTGTAACCTGGTGGTGCTTACAGAGTAGTTTGTTATAATTAGTTTAATAATTAGTTTATTATAATTCATTAAATTATGCACTTCAATTTTCTATACTATCCTTTATATTTTCACATTTCACAATAAAGGTTGGATGAGACTGAAGTAAATTTTAATTTCTTTTTGCTCTAAGTCTACAGCATTACTTAAAGTTGAACTGAACTTAGCAATTTCTATCAACATTTAGTCCATGCTTACTGCTCAGGGAGGAAATTACTTTATTGAGGAATAAAAATATAAAGTTTGTTTTGGCTAAAGGAGAGCCTGCTTTTTTTATTAGCAGATGTATAGAATGCTAGTTTTCCATTGATGTGAGAGGCTGGGTTGAGATAGTAAAAAAAAAAAAAAGTTTCCCTATGGATAGTGGTCAGTTTTGCAAACGAAAGCTGTAGAATAGAGGTTTGTTTTTATACAAAGTTAATTTGGCTAGTCATTTTAATGCCTGATATTCCTTTATTACTGTCATCTTCTAAGGAAATCTGTAATTCTATCAGACATAAATAGGAACAACTTTGACATCCTTATTTTACCAGCCATTCAGTATATGGAATAAATTAGAGAAGAATCATAACAGTGTGAGAATGATTTGGTGACAATCCTGTACTGCTTCTTACTTTTCTGCAAGATAGAAAAACAAACCTATTAATTTATTAAGTAAATTGATCAACTATTTTGTGGTTCACCGTGCTTAGAGCTAAGAATATAAACATAAAACTGAAATGCTTTCTGTCTTTAACTTGCTTAAAATACTTATTCCTTATCACTTGGGCTTTTGAAATTTAGTATTTTAGCTGTTGTGCTTTCAACTGTTGCAATTTAAAGAAGTATATTGTTGGCTCCATTTAATTTTAATTGTTTCCTATACCTACCTGAATTATAACTTTCATACTCAATAGTAAATATCTTAAGTGACTGGGTCACTTAGTTTACCTTAGCCTGAATGGGAAAATTGTGTTCTGAAAATAAAAAAAAAGTTCATGGTTTTTGAGAAATATTTGTGAAATTTGGGTGGAAGTAGGAGGGAAGAAGATGTCCATTCAGTTTTGGACGTGCACTTTCAGATAGTTGTGGGACATTCAAGCAAAGAAGACGAGTAGTTAGTTAAAAAAACAGTATTGACTGATGCTCATTAGAAAGACAGTAGTTGAAGATTTATCCCTTGGATTAGATTCTTCCACGTGGAGGTGGTAAGTGAAGCTACAAGCCAATAGATAGCAGTTGAACCTACAAATTATATCCCTCAGTAGAAGGTATAGAATGATAAGAGACAAGGGCATAAGAGATAGCCCTGCAGACCTTAATATGTAGGGAAATGGCAGTGAGAGAGGAGTCTACAAAGACAATGACAGAATGTGGTATTATTGAACCAAGAAAATTGTTTTCAAAGAGAGGAATTAGAAATATCAAGTTTTACAAGTAAAATAAGGTAAGAGTAGATTTAGAAATGAGACATTCATTCATGACTTTAACAAGAACAGTTTCAGGAAATTCTTTGGGGTGGTTTCCAGACTGCAGTGGATTGAGGAATGCTTAGAAAGTCAGGGAAGAGTAAAACAGTGACTCTAAGCCACTTTTTCAAAAAGTTTGCCTATAGAAGGAAGAGATAGGAAAGAATTTAAACGGTGACTTGAGGATGAGGGTGTGGCTTATTTTTAAAATTGGAAAGTTAATAATATTGAAACAATATTATTTGAGAAAGATCCAGTTAAAAATACAAGAATCTGAAATAGAGAAGAAAGACAGGATTTTCAAGGTATTATGACCCTTGAAAACCCAAGATGGGTGAGCACGGGGGAGGGAGGGAGAATCCAGAGCACTGATGAAAGGATTGGCCTCATGCACAATGAGTAACACTTCTACACTTGGTATGAAAGAGTTAGAAGCAGTGGGTGCTCATGTTACATTTATTTGTACTACTTGGATTATGGCTTCTGTTTTCCTTGTGAAGAGATAGGAAGATGAAGATGAAAAGGTAGCCAGCATAAAGGAGAATAGAGACAATAACTGTTTCTTGAATAACAGGAAAGAGAGCTAGGGCACAAGGAAGAATTGATCCAGTCTTGTGGTTTTTCCGCGAAGGTTATGATACGGAAGGAACATGTGGGAAGGAATTTGAGGTGCAAAAAGAGATGGAAGTGAGGACCAGGGAGTCAAAGTCAGTCAGAAATTAGATAGATCAGGGCTAATGGAGATGCACAATTTTCAGAACTAACAGATTAAAGGTCTTGATCAGTTTGGATAATGGGGGTGACTGAATGAAACCTAGAAGGCTAAGAAACTGTCACTAGAGAGAGAAATTTAAAATTTTAGAGATGTAGTAGTTCTAGGGACAACAAGTTTCAAGTCTGTACACAGCAACTGATAGTCAAAAATGGAAAATGAACAATTCTACCTTATTTGCCTGTGCATCCCTTAATCTGCCATATTGGTTTTACACATCTTTATCTCCAAGTATTTGTTGGTGTCTTTTGCCTTCACCTACAATATCCAATTATTTCCTTATCTTGCTATTCAAAATCTGTCCAAACTTCACGAGTCAAGGGCAACATCATTCAAGCCTTTTCTCATTACCTCAGCCCACTGGGATTACTTGGTATTATGAATGTGGGATGTTCAATGTGTTTCCCTGGGCAGCCTAAATGAGTTATCAGGATGTGCTCCAAAAGGTGCATTTCCCACTATCCCTGTTGTTCAGACCAGTATACCTTTGTTCATGCCTGTGCCTGTCTGAGAAGCCTGTCACCTTTTCCTCTCTGTCTAGCTTCATCAGCTTTCTGAGTTAGGTACCTTCTCTGTTCTCATCATTCCATATGCATACATCTATTTCAGCACTTACTACATTATACTCACATTAAATTTTTATATCTGATTCCTGATAAGCCTGCACACTTCCTCAAACTGGTTTTCAATTTTATTTATTCCAGTGCCAAATACTATGCCTGATACAACACAGATGTTCCATATATGTTTATGGAGGTAAACTGAAGTAAAGCCTTATTCAGTCACTTAGTGGCTATGTGACCCAGATAACTTACATCCATTTTCCCAGCCCCTGTACCCTCTGGAAAGTCAGAGGACATCTCCTAGGGTTCAGGAGTTAGGTGAGATACCTAATGGAAAGGAAGCTTCCAGTCTACTATCTAGCAGATAGAAGACTGCAATGAAGTTTTTCAACTGAATTTTAGTCTACTTTGTGCCACCCAGTGCAGATATTTAATATATTTTTTGCTATTTGAAATTTTTGTAAGAATGCCTTAACTCATCAACTAGTTAGTTTCTCAAGGATAGAGACCATGTAGTAAATAAATCATATATTTTACCTTATGTATTACAAATATGAATACTTATAAACAATGAATATTAAACATTACCAAGCAAATGAACCACTTTCACAGATTCTGTTTGATGTCCTAGCTCTGATACAAATGAGGCAGGATGATTAGTGTTTTTCCTTTAAAGACAGAGTTACATATCAATATAATTGTATTCAATGACACAGTGAAACCATAACTAACCACTAACTGAATGGGGATTGAAAGCATGAATTGAAATTTGTATACCATAAGCAGAATGCTTTTTTCATTCAATGACTACAGGCCAAACTGCATATAGTCTAGTCTGTATCATTTGTGGTTCAGTAAAATTCTAATCTGGGCTACTCACCGCATAACCAGACAAGAACAGCCATAAGAACTGAATGACAGAAGATATGCAGATGCTTATATAACACCTGAATCATTAAATCTCTTTTCTTCATGTTCATGGGAGTGTTCTGGCATTGTACAGACATAGCATTCAGCTGAACATTATGTTGAAAATGAAAATAAACAAAAGCCTTGATATAGATGACATATATCAAACGATGCTGTATATCATTTTCATTAAAAAACTGTGTTCTCAAATCTTTAATGATTTCTTAGTGAAGATAACAAAGCCTGTTTCATAACTGTATAGTAGATTTATAAATATCTTATTATGCAGAAAAAAACTGAAGCAAGTAAAGAATGTCACAGAATAACTTAACAGCAAATGTATAGAAATACACTTGTTCCTCACTTCTAGCCGTTCGGAAAGAAGGCAGGTGCTACCTTAACCCATTAAGTCCATCCCTTTATTCTGGCAATTTAATACAGTACTGATCGGGAAGTTTTGAATAATATGCATGTCACAACCTCAGAGTGGAGAGCTGATTTGACTTGTCTATTTGTTTGTACATATTTTGAATTTTTTAAAATGACACAATACAACTTGAAAAAGAAACATTTGATTGCAGGAGTTCATATGTACTCTTTAGATGTTTTCATAAACCTTCTTCATCTATATTTTCGGCAATTTTTCTTGGACGTCTAACAAATACTGAAATCAGTTTGCCTCTCCACTTACCCTTTCATAATGTTCGTGACACAAGCCTGTGTAATTTGACACCTTGGAACTTTAAACAGACTCAGAATCTTTTGGACCTTCTAGCCATCATCAATTCACATAGTGTGCAGTAAATCCAGCTCAAAATAAACAACACAGATGGAATCGAAGCTTATAGTACAATGTCAGCAGTATCCACAGATTGACAGAGCTAGTTAGGCTGCCAGATGCACAGAATGTTGTTCTATCTACTTGTTCTTTATAACTGGACTTGATGGAGTACATCAGTGTCAAACTCCTTGCTGGTTTCCACACGCACACGCACAGAAACGCACCCGCATAAACACGCACATTCCTGCGCTCTATATCAACGGCACCATCTGCTCTCAGCTTTACATGTGGTAGCTAACTAACTATCCTACTGTGCCTGGGTCTCACCGACTGCTTTCCCTGGAAACAAATGACAACAGTTTTTATCTTGTGCCCTCCTTGGCATTATAAAATAAGGCTCTTAACATTTCCATACGCATATATTTTACATGCATTTTTTAAAATTCTGTTCTCCGTTTTATTTACTGAGTCCCTAGAGAATGGCAATCTCTTTTTATATCTCCCCCAAATTGAGATTTTCCTATGGAACTTCGCATACAAGATTGTTTCTTCTAAGATTTACATAAAAGCAATGTATGTAAAAGCCATGGGCCCTTGGATCATTTTGTTCTTTCCACACTATTTTGTAGGGTGCCACATACTACTTATAAAATGGGGGTGTTAAAATGTGGGGGTTCAAAAGAGAAAAGACATTCATTTCTTTCTATTATTCTTCTATAAAATTACACTGGCAATAATGACCATGCCGGAATGTTAAGATGAGAGAGTTGTACAAACATGAAATATTTTCATACACAAGTATCTTGCCTGCAGCAGAAAGCTCATGTGTTATTCTGTTACCAAATGTAGAGTTTCTGCCGTGACCTCTTTGCCATCTCATGTGAAATCTAGATGTGCAGTAAGATATAAAAAGATATAATCACTTTTTTTTTCTGACAAAATTCAATTGTAATGTCTTTTCAAAACAATATATCCATATTAACTGGGAGTATGAAATGTCCTAAGAGGGATGTATGGAATGAAATAACAGGAAGATGACCCAGGTTTTGGTCGCACCAAATATCTTTTCCTGACCCATTTCTACGTCTGACACCTGTCTTTATGACAATCTTTCCAGAACATCTACAGAAATTATACTTACCTTCTGGTAACTAGGTAACATAATCTCCTGGAGGCCAGCTAATTGCAGCCCACGATAACCTCACATACAGTAACTGTTAAATTTTTCATTTCTTTCAAATTATTATGGATCAGTGGAGAGGGTATTGATTTGATTCATTAACGGATTCCCAGTATGTTCCAAGGTTAATGATTACATGTATCTCAATTACATCCTTAACAGGTTATACTGTATGATTTGTTTTAACTGCTTTGTACATTGTGTATCTTCCTCAGCTGAAAGGCTTCTTAGCACTTCATGATTTAACAAATCTTTCTCCTCCACTTCCTAAAACAATGAACTTGCTTTGAAGGAACATGTCAAAGCAGGGCAAAAATAAATGGTAGAAGCTTTTTGCAGAATTCTCTAAGAACCATAGCATACCAGTTTATCTTAGGTAAATAGTTTGCAATCCATTCATGTTTAAGATACTTATAAGTAGTATGGAACAGAGGGTCCAAGCCTTTCTCTTGCTACTCTTATGTAGGAGGCACTTTTCTTTAACTTTCATCTCTGGAATATACCCATAATGCGATTTATCTTGAAGAGGTAAAAGCAAAATATCCATTGTTAAATCACCTATAATCCTTTCAGCAGAATCCAGACACATTTTAACAGCTTTGAAGAAGCAAAAATCATTTTAAAATTTAGAATATTCATGTGATACTCTTTAGAGTGACAGTAAGTCACATGACTTGTAGGTATGCTTTCCACCCTGGCTATGGATAATCAGGCAGGACAGAGGGACGCACTGTAGGGAATCCAGGGCAGAGAACACATCTCTCGATCAGAGGACAACAGTGATTTTTACAAGAGGGAAGACAATGATTTATTCTAGTCCTCCTATTTCCTTTTTATCCCTTTGCTACTGCCTTCAACCCTCCTTGCCTCTGTATATTTAAGCCAAGCACACTTCTATGTTGCAAATTAGAATTTTTGAATCTAAGGACAGTCTAATCTTGCTCACTTTTGAGGAGAAAGCACTGTTTCTTACACATAGTACTGTAGAGTCCATGGTGGGCATTACATTTTAAAGAATCTTAGTACTTTTACTTTCCACTTGTATTCTGCAAAAGCAAAGCACCAGACTCCCCTCCTTTCTGGAACCCCCAAGATTCTGACAGAGTTTGGGGACTCAGAAGCCAAATGGGAATCATCAGGAGGAGAGACTTCAGTTACACAATCCATTAAATAAAACAATAGAGCCTGCAGCTGAGCTATTAAAAAGAGTAGAGCAATTTTTATTTCAATGGCTACATTTTATTTCCTCTTCTGAGTGACTGTTAACAAAGGGCCGCTGAAAGGACTGGATAAAAAGCAGGCGTCAGATGCAGGATCCATGAGTTAAACAACATTATTAGATACAATTTCATAAAATCTAGTTGCTTTTTTGCTACTAGAAATCATGTCCTTTTGTCAACTTGTGGTCACATCAGCACTTCTCTGATATAATTTGCTCCAGCTGCAGAGCATAGCTGGCCTGCAAATCAAGAACCAGAATGAGGACAGGCAGGAATAACTCAATGGCTTGGATAATGTGCAAATCACTACACTTCTCGCTATTAGTCTACTTTTTTTTTTCAGAATATTTGGAAGAGGAAAAATTTATCTTTAGCAAAGCAGCCAATCAGCCACCCTCTTAAGAACTGGTTTGTCTGGTTATCTTCTGAAGCCTAACCCTCTTTGCAGTGATGCTCTGTAATCATGATATTATGAATTAAAAAAAAAAAAAACACTAAACTTTCTTTGTTTACCATAAACTGGCAGTCTGAACACCTAATGTCAAATAGCTCCTGGTTTTGTTCATCTCCCCTAAAAAATATTCCTTAGATTAAAAAAAACTCCTGGGTACTTCTGTTCATCATTTTTGCATTTTAAGTGCTTCTATCTGGCCTGGATATACAGGTTTACAAAATAATACACATAATTCCAATATCAGCAAACTGCTATATACGCCTCAATTCCAGACACAAAAAGGTCCAGTTAAAAATGAAATAAAATACTACCTACTAATTAAAGCCTGAGTAAAAATGGTAGAGGTTTAACAGTCATTCAGCACTGAACTTCATACAGATCTCTACTTGGTTAGAAACTCTATTGACTTTCATTGAAATCAGTTAGAATTGGATCCCAACCATTTCACATTCAGCTATAATTGAATACTCGACAATCACTCACGTACGAAAGAAAAACAGTTTCTAAATAAAAGCAAAGTCCAAGTAATCTTGCATATCTGAGGAAATGATTATATGTGGTGAGCAAGTAAGAATGAACAAAAGCATATACAGCTGGAACAGCTGAATCAGTGTCCTTAATAACAAGAGCAGCTTATCAAGTGTGCAAAGGCAGCACTAGCCAGTTGTTCACCAGTGCAAGTGAGCTGATATTCTCTTTGCATGGCATGGCAACCTTCCCGGGCCAGCTGCAATCATAACTGCATACCCATTATGTAACCTGTCACCTTCTAAAATTCATTGCTGTAGCAAGAACCCACATCCAAAGCTATGGTTGGAATATCCACTTTTCTTTGTAGACTGACCTGGGAAATTTTATGACTACTGAACATGCTTTTAGATGCCATAGTTCTAGAAAGAATAAAGAGAAGTAATGTGGCACCTATGGCACCGACTCTGTCTTCCTTTTGGCAAAATTACACAGTGAGAGGAGGATCAGTCCCATGCCTTTTTATCACATTGCAGAGGCAAATTTGTCAAAACCCAGAGCTCTGTTTACTCTTAGATTAGAATGGAAACAGTAATATTCTCTGAAATATGTGTGGGTGATTTCCTCCCATCCTAAAAGTTTTAGAAGTCTGCTCCACCTAGATGCAGGTCAGTGAAGTTCATAGGCTATAGCCTATAGAAGCAAATATTAATTTCTGATTGGACTCTGTGAAAGCTGATCCTTCGCATTTTTCGGAGGTATGATACGCACACTTTTATTGTTGCTCACTTCTGGGAGAGTGGCAAAATTATGGTTTATTTAAAATGGAATCCTATTTTGGGGCGCCTGGGTGGCTCAGTCGGTTAAGCGTCCGACTTCGGCTCGGGTCGTGATCTCGCAGTCCGTGAGTTCGAGCCCCGCGTCGGGCTCTGTGCTGACAGCTCGGAGCCTGGAGCCTGGAGCCTGTTTCGGATTCTGTGTCTCCTTCTCTCTCTGCCCCTCCCCAACTTATGCTCTGTCTCTCTGTGTCTCAAAAATAAATAAAGGTTAAAAAAAATTTTAATGGAATCCTGTTTTATGATATTGACTAGCAAACATGCACTGCTTAATTATTACACCCAGTGATTCTATTCAAATAAAAGAAACAAAGGGAATGACTTTTTACCCCTTTGGGAAAATAAAAACACCTGTTGATGAAGACAAATGTTTTTCAAAATGAATTTTGGCATCTCTAATCACATTCTTTGAATTCTGGCCTTACCTGGCATCCTTCTAGGTGGGACTGGGTACCAAAGACAGGGCAAAGGAGAGGAGCCTGACATCTGTGAGGTGACTCTTTAAGGAGGATCAGTTCTTTTATGGTTCTATGTTTATTCCTAGCCCAAAACAAGCCCTTATTTTATCGTCAATCAGAAACTAGTTGCAGTAGTGAGCAAAATGTGCAGAGAACTTATATAATGACACTACATACAGACATGCTAAAGGCCATCAAATTGCTGCTGCTCTGTCAGATCTTAGATGCTCATCTGGTATCCTGCATTTATGTCTAGACAGGGAAGAGCAACAAAAAATAAACAATAGAAAAGTGCTTCTAGCTTTTTCTTTTATTTTTCAAAAAGGAAAGCATAATTTACTCTGCCCACATTAAAGCTAGAAGCTGTTCTTTCTAAAACTTGTCTTCCTATGTCCTCTGTATTGCTTGTTCTGTAGCAGTCACAAATCAAACAGGAATATATGTAGCAGTGAAAGTCTACTGTAATAATCTAATAATCCGCTTAACAATACGTTTTCAAAAGTCCTCTACATGGAAGCTGCATCATCCCACAAAGGTACAAAGAATATTTGTGATCACTGGATATACTGTTATTCAGGTCTGCTTCATGAGGTGCTAACCAGCATGGGGATGATAAGGTATTTCCATCCCATCAGATTTAAAGAATCATAGTTCAAATATTAATATCCAACACCTTACCAGCTGTGTGGTATTTGGCCAGTTGCTTTTGCTGGCAGTTACCCTCCCTTATAAAAGATAAAGATTTCTACAAAAACAAAATCTCTGCATAAATTTTAATTTTATTGTACTTTCTTCCCAGAACTGTATGCTACGTTCTGATTATGTCTATGGGCACCAGATGATGACGGGTGGGGGAAGACCACATATTCTGAGGGTGACAGTTAACCTTATGTATCACAAAATTGTTGAGGCAAGTTTAATTGCAGAAGTAAATCTAAATGGACAAAAACCAAAGAATTTTTTATAAAAAGGAAGAAGAAGGAAAAAGAAAAAAAGAACAAACCAGGGAGAGAGAAGGGAAAACATAAAACCTTGGAACACTTTCTGTTGCTTTATCTAATGTTTTGTCTGCTTTAAACAGATTAGTGAGTCACTGTCTTTTCGTTTTGTTTTATAGGAAATTCTGTTGACTTAAAACACTACTGCCAACATAGACAGCGATACCACAAGTATAGTTTTATGACAGAAATATTTAAAGCAAAAAAAAAAAATTATTTCAGAGTCATTCATGTTATTGTGGATGCCTGAATTTTCACAAAACATTCCCAAGGACTCAGTGAGGGTCCAGAGGTCAGTTGTTTCTCCATGAGTTTCAGATAGCCCCAGGCAACCCTATTGTGAGATGTGGCGTATGCAGGCTTGATTTAGACAGTTGGCTAATGAAACCACTGATTGTGATCACTTTCAAATATTTCTTACCTGAGTTTTCTTCATAAAATGTGTACTTGTAAAGTTATAGAAAATTCACACACGATTTATGAGTACTATGTTGTGCTGTCATTTCATCAACCATGAGTTTAACAATCCTATCTAATGTCGTACTTGTTTTGTTGTTGTTGTTGTTGTTGTTGTTGTTCATGGTATTTGTTTTCAAGTTTGGATGTAAACCTCGTAAAATGGGGAATAGCTAAATTAATATTTAACTTATTTGGGATACTGTATGTGTTCTATGAAGCAAGTATTTATGGAAAACTCTTGTTTCCCTGCTGGATTGTAAGGCTGACTAAATCACAGATTGTGTCCTGCTTAGATATGCATGTCCTGGTGAACAGCAGAGTTCCTTGCACATAGCAGAATGAGTGAACATTTGCAGAGTTAAAGCGAAATCCAATTGAATTATAATGGTAGTAAGACAGCAGTCATTTGACAATTTTCTAACACAGATACAGCTGATAAGTGGACAGTTTCTAGCATCAAATGGATTAAAGAAAGATGAGCTTATAGCTTTGTTAAAAGATTCAAAAAAAATTTTTTTTCATCTTGGATTTTCAAATACCTGTGTTCCCACTGATCATGGCTTTTCTGTTAACAGTAAAAATTGTCCCCTACTGGGTGTCAGCCCCATCCTAAGCATGTTGGTAAATGTTTTAGACACATAAGCTTACTACTTGTTACACTAACCCCTTGACATAGTCATATTTGGTCCCATTTTTGTCAGTGAGGAATCTAAAATTCTCAGAGATATTCAATGACTGTTCATAGTGTGTGGCAGACTGAAAAATGGCCCCTCAGAAGTTACATGATATAATATCTGGAATCTGTGAATGTTACCTTATATTGCAAAAGAAAAGAATCTTTGCAGGGGCACTTGGGTGGCTCAGTCGGTTGAGTGTCCCAACTTCAGCTCAGGTCATGATCTCGTGGTCTGTGGGTTCAAGCCCCGCGTTGGGCTCTGTGCTGACACCTCAGAGCCTAGAGCCTGCTTCAGATTTTGTGTCTCCCTCTCTCTCTGCCCCTCCCCCGCTCACGCTCTCTCTCTGTCAAAAATAAATAAACATTAAAAAAATTTTTTTAAAAAGAAAAGAATCTTTGCAGATGTGATGTGATTAAGGATCTTGAAATGGGGAAATTATTCTGGATCATCCAGAAAATCCCCAAGTACAGTGACACATATTCTTATAAAAGGAAGGTAGGAGGAGATTTTATACACACGCACACACGCACGCGCGCGTGCGCACACACACACACACACACACACACACACAGGAGGTGGGTAATGGGGAGAAGGAAATGGAGGCAACGTGAAGACAGAGGCAGAGAGTGAAGTGATGCAACCACAAGCCAGGAAGTTCCAATAGCCACCAGAATATGTAAGATGTAAGAGATGCTCTCGCCGTTCTGTAGGTCACATGTACAAGGTGGGCTCAAGTGCAATTTTTTGCTTAGGGTCTCATCAGGTTGGAATCAGCATGTTAGCCATACTGGAATCTCACCTAGAGGCTCAGAGAGGAATCACCTCAATAGCTTTGGACCACCTGAAAAGTCTCCCCATCTTGCGGTCACCCCATTAGTAGTCTTATTTATATCTGCAAAATCCCTTTTGGCATTTAACAGTATCGCCAGGGAATAACACTGGGGCAGAGGTCATCAGTGCCAACGTTGTGTTCATAATTCTGAAGCCTGTGCTCTTTTATGTGGCATGCCATACTGCCTTCTAAAGCACTTTGGTCTTCAAGGTCTTTAGAAAAGACCCAGAACACCTCATTAATGAACATAATGTTGGTGTGAAGAACTTGTTCTTGGAGCCCAAATTCCTTTGCACCTGTTTTCATTTATATTAGTTATGGTAGCTTGCAGCACTGGTTCATGTCTTAATCCATGAAGTCTTTCCCATTTCCTTACCTAAAAGTCCACACAAGCAATAGGGTGATTCTCTGATGAACAGCCGGGAGGAGAGATGTAGAAGTGGGAGACAGATCATAGGACACAGATGAGCATTTGCCCAGAAACCTACATAAGCAAGTTAGATATTGGTCCCCCCGGCTTGGCACCCTGGCTAGATCCCTCAATTCCCTTCAACCATGATGTGTGCTCTACCTCTCATAGATTTCATTCTAACATCTCTCAAAGGATTGCACTGGGTTACTGGAGCTACTTTCTCCTGTAGGTAGCTAGCTGGAAATGCCTGGGAGTTTATGTCTTTCTGGGGTGACTCATGGACTGTCTGGTAAAAAGATACAGAGCCCGGCCCTTTGCCTTGAGACATGACAAACTGACTTGCTATCTATGCTCCACAGCTTTTTCTGGAATCTGGCTAAGCCTGGAACTACACCTGATAGTGCCCCTTTTCTTGGTTCCTCTTCCTCCCTATTCTGAACTCTATTACCAGTTTCTCCTGGGAGCACTGCCCTAATAAATAACTTGTCCTTGAAATCTAGGCTCAGGTTTTTTCCTTCTGGGATGACCTGACTTAGGATATGGAATACACTTTGGGCACTTTTTGGAGCCAGGAGCAGTAGGGGCTGGCCGCTGTAAAACTCTCTACCTGTCAGGATTGGAAACTATCCAGGCTGTTTTGTGTGGGTAGTGAATACAGCCTGGTTATTACCTGGAAGCCAGATTCTCTGCTGTCAAACAGATGTCTCTCCTGAGAACGAGAATGTGTGCTCAACACAGGCTATTTAGCCTCTCATAGCAAGTGTTAATGAAGGTCTTCCCTTGAATAGTAGAACCCAAAGCCTTTTCCAGCATCTCTGGAAAAAAAACCTTTCTCCTTGACTAGCCACAATTTGAAACTCATTGCCTAAACTGCATATGGCTTTCTTCTGGCTCAGACTTGCTATTTCCCAGTGTGTATACATGTAGTGAATGATTAATTTTAAGTGCCTATAGAAAGTACAATGGTGAGTACATAAATTCAAGACTGAATGAGTTTGCTAAGAGTGTTTTAAACATTATTCTAGTTATTTCAAATCTGCAGTTGATTTGTGATATGAGTAAAGAATACAAAATGATGATTCACAGATGGATCCACTGAGTACTCTTAACTGCATATTCAGGTGCATGTGAATGATGCTACAAAGAGAATCAGGATTCAAGATGAGAGCTAGCGTAAAAGGAGAGAGCAGCATGTGAAAAATTGTGCCAGAGTTGCTCATTAGAAACTACCAAGAACTTGCAGTTGCCCAAGAATGGGGCAGGGCTCACCTGCTCTATTTGGTGAGGGTTCCAAGAGTTTCACCATGGTACCCTAATGCCTCTTAAATTCATTAATTCAGCAAGTATATAATGATAACTTAGTCTGGTCAACACAATGATTAATTAGAGAAAATATCACTCTTCAGGAATGAAATTATTCCATGGAAATGAGCTAATCACAAACAGCCTTAGAAGTTTTAGACCAGCTTCCTTGTGCTTAAGAATGACTATATGACACTAGTTCCCAGTCAGACAGGCTCTAGATATCTAAAACGTTTTAAAAGGGATATGATTAAGTTAGTTCCACTAGGGTAATCTCCCTAATTTAAGGTCAACTGATTAATAACCTTATGATTATGTAGTCAGACAGAAGGAGTTTCTTCTTCTCAGCAGGGTCTAGTTAGGCCTTCTATGGAATGGGAAAAGTACACCACATTAGAGAGAGCAGTCTGCATTATTCAGTTTACTGATTCAAATATTAATCTTATCCCAAAATACCTTCATGTACACATCCAAAATAATGTTTGATCAAATATCTGAGTAGGTGATGGGCCAACAAAGTTGACACATAAATGACCAAACTGTAATAAATTGTTTTTGAATCCGCTCTATTCTCTGTATTTTAATTGATTTATATAAACCATTTACATTGATTGTAGTTCTATATGTGGGTTCAGGTTACCATTTTATGTTTTTCTGTTTGTTCCTTGTGTTGTTGGGTTTTTTTAATCTACTTCTTTTCCCTTTCCTGTTCTTTGGACTGTTAGATCTCTCTTTTCTCTTCCCCCTCCTGTAGTATTCCATTGTAATGTATCTATTGTTTTTGGACTACATATCTTTTATGAATTTTTTTGTAATTGTTCTAGAGGTTATAGTATACAGACTTAACTTTTAAAAGTCTACTTAGAATTAACTTTTTACTATTCCAAGTGGAATGTAGAAAACTTACCAATTTAGATGTCCCTTTACCTTTGCTTCTTTATGTTATGCGTGGTTTCTATATTATATCTACATACATTAAAAACACCTTCAGAAAATATTATAATTTTTTTCTTTCAACTGTGAAAAATATTTAAAGAAATGAAGAGAAGTATATTCTATTTACTCAGATAACATTTCTATTTCTTGTCCTTTCTTCTAAATGTTTCAAATCTACTTCTGACAAAAATTCCCCTTCTTTGTGAATAATTTCCTGTCAATTATTTTAGAGCAGGTCTTCAGACAATGAATTCTTCTAGTTTCCTACACCTTAGAATGTATTTACTTCACCTTTATTCTTGAAGGGTATTTTCACTGGATAAGAATGCTAAGTTGACATTTGTTTTTAGCATTTTTAAAATGTTGCATTTTTTTTTTCTGGCCACGATTGTTTTGGAGATATGTCCACAATCATTCAAATTACTGTTCCATTATATATAGCACACAATTTTTGTCCAGCTGATTTCAAGAAATATTTCTTCAGTCTTCAGCAGTTTGATTATGATATGTTTGGACCTGAATTTCTCTATCTTTATCCTATTTAGGGTTTACTGAGTTTATTAAAACACATACACACACATACACATATACATATATATATATACACACACACATAAATATATATATACACTTGAGAAATATATATATATATATATATATACACTTGAGAAATATATATATGTGTGTATATATATATATATATATATATATATATATATACACACACACACACTTACATACATACATACTTGAGAAGTTTAAGCCATTATTTACTTGAATTTTCTTTTCTTACCAGATATTTTTCTTCTCCTGGGACCATAAATGGGACCATATACCATAAATGTTAAAACTTTGGGTATTGTTCCACAAGTCCCTGGGATTCTGTCCATTTATTTTCCGGTATATTTTCTCTTTACATTTGGAATGAATAATTTCTAATCTTCTGTCTTCCAGTTTACTGACTCATTCTTTTGTTATTCCTTTTCTGCCATTGAACCCATCTAATGAGTTTTGTTATTTTTAATATTTTAATTTTTAGTTCCAAAATTCTATTTGGTTCTTCTTTTGATTTTCTATTGCTTTTCTGATAATTTTATCTTTATATTCATTTCTAGAGTGTTTGCTCTTATTTCTTGCATCATTATGAAATTTATGATAGCTGCTTAAAGTCCTTGTCATATTATCTGGCTTCTGTATCATTTGGGTATTGGAGTCTCCTATTACGGTTAAAATTTTCCTGGTTCTTCCTATGGTGACAAATTTTGAATTGTATTCTGAAAATTTAAATATTATGGTATGATAGTCTAGGTCTTGGTTAAATCCTTGGGAGTATGTTGACATTTGGTTTAGAAGGCAATCAAGTAATTTGGATTCAGGCCACAAGTTCTAACTGGCCTTTTGAGGGTTGTGGTTTTAGTGTCAGTTCCATTTTCAAAGCCTTTGAAATGCTATTTATATCTGTCCTATGTTTGCTACACCCAGTTGCCAGTCTAAGATTGGTGGTAGTCCATGTCTTATTTCAGTTCCCAGAGCTTTTAGTGTAATGTATAGGGTCAAGTCCCTGTACACAAAGCTCAGGAGTAAGCCTAAGAGCTTATAAACAACTTGAATGGTCATCTCTTTGGATTTCTCCCTTTCCATTGATATCCCCAGTACTTTCTGGCCAGAAAGCTGGAGACTGAGTTGTGCTTCTGTCTTGTGCACTTTATATTATTACACTCTCATCCAGGGTCAAGAAGCAGGAGACCAGAGAGAGGAAAAGGACACAGGGGTTTGTCCAACCTACATGTGACCACAGATTCTGACAGAGGAAAGTTGTCCGTCCTCAGAGTTGCAGAGTTGTGGGTCCCCCGCTGCAACACTAATATTAATAGGACACACCTTTATACCTCTAAACTAGAGAGTTTCTTTTAGAGCTTCATCTAACCATGCTGATGTCCACCTCCAAATTTCAGGATCAGTTGAGTCTAGGCCTGGAGTTGCTAGAGGAAACAAAAAGATAAATTCACTATCAGTTTGGTTTTAGTTCAAATTCTGATCTCCTCCAATTGCTCTGCTTTTTGCTCTTCATAGTTCTCAGGTAGTTGCTCAGTGCATTCTCTCCAAGATTTGTAGCTGCATTCAGTAACAAAGAAAGGATAAAGTGTGTTTACTTTGTCTTATCCAGCATAAAAAACCCATGGTTAATTTCTGAACAAACTTTATGACCATGTCATAAATAATAAAATAATAATACATAAAGTAATAAAATGTGCCATACTGTAATTCTACTTAAGCCAAGGCATTTAGTTCTTTGTTTTAATATAGGATCCTTAATATAAGATCCTTTAATATAACTATAAGACATTTATAAAAATATAAATTTATCCCCGTTCCAACTCATGCATTCAATACAAGAAATATTTATTGAACCACTACTTCAACAAGGCAGTTTACTAGGCACTACAAGGTATAATTCTATTTCACATGGTGTCAGAGGCAAACCAGTGTGTGGCAGCATAAAAGCCAAGGTACAATAGATTTTCTATTGTTATTATGACAATCGCTTTACTTGCAAGACCCAACCATATTGCTCATCTAATTTTAGCCTTGTATTCTTAACTCAGCAGGCAGTCATGTTTATAACATTTAGGAGAAGTTACTATTTTGACAGATTGATAAGCTGTTTCTTCAAAACTGAGTAAGGCCTATTTTTTCATCAAATTGTTGAAAAGTATCCACATTTTACCTCTCTGATCTATGACTTTATTTTTGGTATCCAGTTATACAATTCATATACTTTCTTTAGGAGTAGGTGGGTAAGTCACTCTTTCGCCATATCTCTAAAGATTATTTTCCTGAACTGTTGTGAATGTTATTAGCTTGTTTGTTTACTATTTTTGTGTGAAACATTAACAAATTCAACATGTGAGCAGGCTTTCTTAAGCAAGCCTGCAAAAACCAGACTGTAGATAGACAAATACCTTAAGAGGACTTTTTATTGGATGCTTCAAAGATTTTATTTCTTATCAGCATGATGAAGGATTAGGATTACGTTTTGGTTACTGAATGAAAAGTGTTCGTATTATCAGATTATAAATAGAAAGTAACTGATGAATTGGTGACCGATAGTAATATTCAATGGCCTGGTGTTATTGCTAAGTTTGGCATCATTAAAGAAAACTTCTGCCTAGAGGAGGTGTATCAGAGTATGTAAAAATAAAAGCCTTCATGTGCTTTAGAAATAAAATATATATGTCTGTAACTAAGAAGTCCATTAAAGCAGCAAATTTTACTCACTGTAAAATGAAAAGGTAAAACTTCCCGCAACTCTGCTTCTCAGGAGCAAAGAAAAAGACTCTGAAATAAGATGGATTCAGGATAAAATTCTGGTTCTAACTCATTCTGTTTTTGAATCCTAAGCAAGTTACTTAGCTTCTCTAAATTTTGGTGTATTCATCTATAAAACAGGATTACAGTGTAACTTACTTCATATAGTTCCTGTAAGGATAAAATAATATAAGGATACTTAATGCCTGGCACATAGTACTTAGTAAATGGCTGCTATTATTATCACTAAAGGAGTTATTCAGTAGAGTCCAGTATTTTATCAGAAAGAGCAAGTTTGTGGGTTCTAGCCCTGCATCAAGTTCTGTGCTGACAGCTCAGAGCCTGGAACCTGCTTCCAATTCTGTGTCTCCCTATCTCTCTGCTCCTCTCCTGTTCACACTCGCTCTCTCTCTCAAATAAACTTAAAAAAAAATTTTTAAAAAGCAATAAAAAATAAATCTTTAAGTGACCAAGATATCTCTAGTGGTTATATCCAAGCCACTTATCTGGCAATGTGACTTTTTCCTGTTTTTGTTTTGTTTTTGTTTTCTTATCCTTGTGGAATATGTGTGACTCTGAGGCTTCCATAATTCTCTCAATGAGAAGTAATACCAATCCAGTGAAGTTTGTTTCTATCCATTCTACTATTCTCTACAACGCCTGTTAATTCACTTTTTTCCCCACTCATTTATTTAATTGACATTAATTGAGCCTACCAAATGCCAGGCACCATGCTAGACACTGTGAATAAAAAGATAATTAAGACTCAGTCCCTGTCTTTGAAGGGCACCCAATCTTTAACAGAAAGATAAACACTGACATCAAAATTTCAGCGGTGTGTTGGAGTCATCTTGTATCTGCTCATGAGAACCAACTGCTGCAATTCTAGGAATTTTGCAATTTGTTAAAAAATGCTGTTACTAAAAAATATAATAAATTGCATGAATGTATTATTAAATAAAATATATTAAACTTCAAGTAATATTAAAAACTCATCACTTTATTGTTTTACTACATTTTACCATTATCTGTGAATTGGAGTTTATTTACATCTATTATTTCTGCATGCTGGAAATCTTACATAATGTGGAACTGTACATCTTTTCCAAATTCCACGCTTTGTGATTACCATGATGGCTGTTTGAAATCTGTCCTGGTATAGTATTTACACCATGGGCATTGACAAATGTTACAAATTGAGACTTTTTTTCCCTAGAGCTACTTTTATTAAATAGTGCCAGCATAATAATTCTCCTAATTATAACACACTGTGATATGTATCATCAGAGAGATATGTATAAGATGCTATAAGAATACAAATGAATTGATCAATGAACCACTGACTAGAGAAATTAAGAACAATGTGTGAAGAAGGAATATTCGCATTGATTAAATTTAAAAGGATTTGGCTTTTTAATAACCCTGAGAACTAGAGAAGGTCTTTTGAAAACTGTGACAGACCACATTATCGCTCCCAACTATTCATTCCATCTTTCTGTTTTATATCACTACTCATTGCTTTTGGACTTGGCCTTGTGAATTGATTTAGCCAGTGGCATGTCAATGGACACAAAGTAAGCTACTTTGATCAAAAGTTTTAAGAACCCTTGCACGTGCTTGCCCGCCCTCTTGTTCTTAACCTTTGCCTGGAGAATGTAATGATTCATATGAGTGCAGATCCTTCATCCTGGATGCTTGTATGAGAAAACATGTAAAGTAGGGATAGACAACTCAAACTAATTTCAGCTGACTATAAATGGCATCAGCTGGCATGTTAACATGAATAATAAGTTAAGTCATTGTTGTTATAAGTTTTGATATTAGAGAGTCATTTGTTATCACAGCATAATATATTGAAACCTGTTACTTATAAGGTGGAATTTAACATTAGCAACTTCATGCTTCCTTGTCACTGCCAGGGAATCTCTCTTGTAAGCAAAAGGAATCTGTGATATACCCACAATGCGTTCAGAACATGGTTACATACCACTTCCACAAAACCTCTCCTGCTGGCACAAAGTACCAGGTAGACTTTGGTCTGGTCACCTTGGAAAGCAGGAAACTACAGAAAATAGATGGCAAGGATTCTAAAGTCACACTACCTATATAACGGTTTTTACTCAAGTGTAAAACTGCATAAAACTCAAGTGTGCAAATACCAGCAGAGTATAAACTCAAGTGTGCATAAAACTGCATAAAACTCAAGTGTGCAAATACCAGCAGAGTTAAAACAAGAAGGAACCTATGTAATCACATCATGCAGCTCCTTCATTTCACAATCAGTGAATCCAAGGCTCAAGGAAGTTGAATATTTTTTTTTAAGAAGTGAGCTAACAGACTGGGATACAGCTCAGGTTCCCTAATTTCCAGTGTAGTTTTCTGTCTTCTACTTAATAATAGCAATAATAATAATAATAATAATAACAAATAACACTTATTAATATTTGCTATAAATAACACTGATTTAATTGCTTTATACATATAAATTCATTTAACCCATTTGTTTAATAAAAATGAAAAAAACAACTATGAGGTAAGCATTATTATTATTTAATTTTAACTAACAAAAACCTTAAGTTAAATAATTCACCCATGATCACACAGGTTTAAAGGAACATTAATATTCATAGCCTTACACTTTATCGTTGGGGCCATTTTGCCTCCCTCATACTACTCCATGAAGTCCTAAGACACCTGAACTATCAACAGGACATTTTTTTCTTTCTAAGAGCCAGCATGTCATTTTTTCTTACAAAGATTGCAATGTTGCTTTAATCTGAATAAAGTTGTATTTTATTTTGAGAGATGCATCATTTCTCAAATTACTACCTGCTCTATCAAAACTACCTACTCAAAAGGCAGCTGCTTTTGTAGGGAAGGGTGTTTTCTTTGTTTTGTGGCTTTGACTTAAAATGTTCTCTTCAAAAAAACTAGAAAGTAATGACTGTTAACTTAGTAAAGGTCCATTATATAATTATATTATGTATTAGAGAAGGAATCCATTTTTGAGTTACCACCTTCAAGCCCATGGCAGCAAAGAAATGCATAAATGTGTCCAACAGATAAAAATGTTTATCTTCCCATTTTATTTGTTAAGTCAACAAAATTTATCTCCTTTATCATTCAGAATTTTTAAAAAATGTGAGGATAAGTTTACAATAACTTTTGACGTTAACTAGGTATGAGCTGAGAATATTTTGACATTGGAGAACATGCATGAAATTAGCCCAGGGCTTATGTTTTTCTTTTGCTTTCAGAAGAAGCTTCCTAAGAGCAGAGAGAAAATTGTCTTCTAGTTCTTTTGGTTTCTTGATTGCTTTCTTTTTCCAATTCACTTTGCATTTGAAGACACGGTTTCATGAAAGAATTGAGGAGCTAATTTGTATGTTTACTGAATTATCTGATGGAATTATTCTCCATGTTGCCTGCCGTCCCCCAGTCTTCCCTAAAGCTTCCCACCTTTGGGACAAAACTGCCAAGGATGTGCAATGGCATTGGGCATACTGAGCAGCAGTCTAGGAACTTCAAAAGGTGTCCTGGTACATCCCATCTATTTCAAAGTGTTCTCAAGTATATCAAACCATATTGTCATCAAAATACAGATATTTCTGTAAGAAAATATTGAACCCACTATTGTTTTTTATCAGTCATCAGGAACACTGGAGCACAGAGAATATAGGGCGATTGCTCCAAGACATCCAAAAAATATGACTGACAGAAGTATTAGAACCTAATGTACATTTCTTATCAAGAGACTAACTCCTGTCATTAACTAATCTTTTCACTTTGGTTTACTTTTCTCAGCATTTCCTTTGCTGCCTCACCCAGCAAACATTCTAATCCCCAATATCACCTACATTTATGTAGGGTGAAATCTGATTATTTGGTATTCCATGAAGTGAAGAAGGAAAAAGAACAATTTTGCCTGGTGGCTCAGTCAATTAAGCAACCGACTTTTTTTTTTTATATACACTTTTTATTTTTTATTTTCTTTAACTTTTTTAACTTTTTAAATTTAATTTTAGTTAACATAAAGTGCAATATTGGTTTCAGGAGTAGAATTCAGTGATTTATCACTTACATACAATACCTAGTACTCATCACAGCAACTACCCTTCTTAATACCCATCACCCATCTACCCCATCTCCCACCCCTGCTCCTTCCATCAACCCTTAGTTTGTTCTCTATCACTAAGAGTCTTTTATGGTTTGTTTTCCTCTCTTATTTTTTTTCCCTCCCTTCCCATATGTTCACCTGTTTTATTTCCTAAATTCCACATATAAGTGAAATCATATGGCATTTGTCTTTCTCTGATTGACTTATTTCACTTAGCATTATACATTCTAGTTCCATCCAATCATATCAAGTGGCAAGATTTCATTGTTTTTGATGGCTATTATATATATATATATATATATATATATATATATGCACGTGCACACACACACACACATCACTTCTTTATCCATTCATCAGTTGATGGGTATTTGGGCTCTCTCCATAGATTGGCTATTGTTGATAATGCTGCTATAAACATTGGGGTGCATGTACCCCTTTGAATTTGTATTTTTGTATCCTGTTGGTAAATGCCTAATACTGCTAGATTGTAGGGTAGTTCTATTTTTAGTTTCTTCAGGAAACTACTGTTCTCCAGAGTGGCCGTACCAGTTTGCATTCCCACCAACAGAAGGGTCCCCTTTCTCTGTATCCTCACCAATGCCTACTGTTTGCTGTTTTGTTAATTTTAGCCATTCTGACAGGTATGGGGTAGTATCTCATTATGGTTTGGATTTGTATTTCCCTGACAATGCATGGAAAACGTGATCGGAAAAGATGAGTATCTTTTCTTGTGTCTGTTAGCCATTTGGATGTCTTCTTTGGAAAATCATGTCATCTTAACCCATTTCTTAACTGGTTTATTTGTTTTTTGGGTGTCAAGTTTGGTATGTTCTTTATAGATTTTGCATACTAACCTTTTATCAGATACATTGTTTGCAAATATCTTCTCCCATTCCGTAGGCTGCTTTTAGTTTTGTTGGTTGTTTCCTTCACTCAGTGCAGAAGTTTCTTATCTTGATGAAGTCGCAATAGCTCATGTTTGCTTTAGTTTCCCATGCCTTCATTGACAGCGAGGTCAAAGAGGTTGCTGCCTACGTTCTCTTCTAGGATTTTTATAGTTTCCTGTATCATATTTAGGTCTTTCATCCATTTTTAATTTATTTTTGTGTATAATGTACAAAAATGGTCCAGTTTCATTCTCCTGCATGTCACCATCCAGTTTTCCCAACACCATTTGTTGAAGAATCTTTCTTTTTCCTTTGGATATTCTTTCCTGCTTTGTCAAAGATTAGTTGACCATTTGTTGGAGGCCCATACCTGGGTTTTCTGTTCTGTTCCATTGATCTGTGTGTCAGCTTTTGTGCCAGTACCATACTGTCTTGATGACTACAGCTTTGTAGTATTGCTTGAAATCCGGAATAGTGATGCTTCCAGTTTTGTTTTTCTTTTTCATCATTGCTTTGGCTATTCAAGGCCTTTTGTGGTTCCATAAAAATTTTAGGATTGTTTGTTCTAGCTCTGTGAAAAATACTGATGGTATTTTGATAGGGATAACATTAAATGTGTAGATTGCTTTGGGTAGTATGGACATTTTAACAATGGCTGTTCTTCCAATCCATGAACATGAAATGCTTTTCCATTTCTTTGAGTCCTCTTCAATTTCTTTTATAAGTGTTCTATGGTTTTCAGAATATAGATCTTTTACCTCTTTAGTTAGGTTTATTCCTAGGTATCTTATTTTTTTTTTTTTTTAGCTCAGGTCATGATCTCACGATTCGTGAGATTGAGCCCTGTGTTGGGCTGACAGCACAGAGGCTGCTTGGGTTCTCTCTCTTCCTCTCTCTTTGCCCTTCCCTGCTCACATTCTCTCTCTCTCCGTCAAAATAAATACAAATAAGCTTTAAAAAGAAAACAGTTTCACTGAGGCTTCCTGAACTACTTTTACTTTTCTTTCTTCTTTTTTAATGTTTGTTTATTTAGAGAGAGAGCAAAAGCAGAGGAGGGGCAGGGAGAGAGAGAATCTCAAGCAGGCTCTGCACTGTTAGCACAGAGCTGATGCAGGGCTTGATCTCACGAAACATGAGATCATGACCTGAACCCAAATCAAGAGTCAGATGCTTAACCAACTGAGCGAGCCAGGTGCCCCTAAACTGCTTTTACTTTGAGATTAAAATCCTTTTAATATAGAAATTCTCTCTATCTTTGAGATTTGGCACCTGATATTGAATAGAAGTTAGTTAAGGGTTTACTTATATTAATACTAGAATTTACTCATTGAGCTTTCTTTAATACAAAAAAAAAGCGTAGAATTAGAAATTATACTAAAGAAAGAGGATGTCATAAATGGTGGAGCAACTTGTTTTGATGATTAAATTTAATTCTAGGCCTTTGGTTTAGAAAACTGCTTTTAATATCTCTGCTTTAGAAATCAGCCTAGTAGAATATGCTAGTTTTTTTTTCTTTATAAGCTTACATCTTTCTCAATCATGTGTGTGTGTGTGTGTGTGTGTGTGTGTGTGCATGCATGTGTGTGTGTGTATATATATATATATATACATATATATACACACACACACATACACTTTATTTTTTATTCAATTGTTACTTTAGCAGTGTCTGCAATTAAGAACCAGCTCACTAAATGAACTGTAATTATTGCAAATTGTGGTAAGCACCAGTAATTAAAATGTTGCAGTAATGCTAGCCAGCTTTCCTAGATGCCCTTTGAGAGTAGCATAAAATGATATTATGTCTTTAACTGGTATTTGTATTACAGATGAGAAAACCTGGAAATTCAGGCCTTCAGAATCCTTTGGCTGCCTTTAGAGCACAATGTAAAGTGGGGATTAGCAGTTATCTAGTGAATTCAAACTGGGAAGATAGTCAATTTGGTTAATTCCACAGTGAAAGTGGCTTTTTCTTTAAAATGTGCAATCTTTAGGGCATAAACATACATGGCTTCCCCATGAGGGGAAAATGAACAATAAACTCTAATCTCTTCTTTGTGTTTGCAAGATGCTAATAGTGAGCCTTCTGGGTACAAAAGCAAGACGGAACTCCTTCAATGCCCACCCATCTTTTGAGGATCCTCACCCAGCTGCTACCCCCAATGAACTCTCCAGCTGTGCAGTCATTTGGCAGAGTGCACTGTTATGCATAACTTAAGCTATGTGTGTGTGACTCCAATACAACTGGTGAATATAGACTGTCCACAGGGAAACCCCTTAACTTATTGCAAATAAAAAACAATGGATTCATTGGGTTTGTGGTCATGAAAATGACCTAAATTTCAGTTTTAGCATTGACTGAATCCATTCATCAATATATTTGGTTATTTGCTTCTTTTCCACCTTTGCTCAAGATGATCCGAAAAATGCCCTCTGATAAACGAAAGGTTATGAATTACTGAAAGACAAAGTAATACAGGTAAAGGTAAAGAACTATATAACTTTGTAAAAACAGTGCTTCATAAGTGTTTCATAAGATTTAAGTGCAGTAAATCTCCATAAGGTCCTCAGAGACTATAGACATGTAGAGTTGGGGATAATGTTGTTATGTTACAAAGTGGAAGACTGGCATTTTCCACCTTATGATCCTGAAAATAATCTGGTGTACAAAAACATTCTAGTTACAAAATCTAATGCAAAGGTCTTCTCATCCTGGCCATGGTAGGTTATTGGATATTAGAATAATTCTCTTACCATAAACAATTGTGAGTCTAGGGAAAAAGTGAAAATGAGATATTGCAGTTTGTACAACAGACAGTACAGCAGGTTTGATCTTTGATAAAAGGTAAACATACAAGTTAGTTTTGCATTCACCCCAGCATGCTGCCTGGGATCATTTCTCAAACTGCAGCATAGGGAACTAGAGTCCAAACAGAGAACACTAGACTCTCCAGGCAGAGGAAAGACAAACCATATTTATGGCTGCTGAGGTGGCCAGAATTTGAAAAAAAAAAAAAAAAAAAAAAAGGATATTAGAAAACAGGGAGCAAAATAAAGAAGTCCCAGATATCTGCATAGAGGGACCCTTCCATCTTTGGCCAAATGATAAGCTGGGCATACATAGGGTAACACTCCTTGAGACATGGAAAACCATAGTTACTCAGGTGCTATGAAATGAATGGAGATTGTAGAGTGGACTCAGTGCTGGAATACTTTGGAATTCCAACCAGCCTAAGTGGAAATATATCTTGGAAAATCCCACTCATTCACTTGAAACCGTAGAAAGGCCCTACCTTAAGAGTATGACAAACCTAGCCCTAAAGTAAGGGTTACTCCAGAGTCATTTTAACAAAGCATAACACTAAGCCTCAACAAAATCAAACTGCACTATTAGCAAATTAACTGACTGCTAGAAAAAAATCTCAACATTTTTTAAAGGCAGCGTAATTTAGACTAGGTAATATATTATTCATAATGCCCAAAACAAAATAAAAAATTACTGGATATACAGGGAAAACTTTCAAAATACGACACAGAGCCAGGAGAATTACAGTGGACAGAAACAATCCCACATGTGAAACAGATGTTGGAATTAGCATGCAGTGACTTTAAAATAATTATTATAGGGGCGCCTGGGTGGCTCAGTCGGTTGAGCGTCTGACTTCAGCTCAGGTCATGATCTCACAGTTTGTGAGTTCGAGACCCACATCAGGCTCTGTGTTGACCACTTGCTCAGAGCCTGGAGCCTGCTTCAGATTCTGTGTCTCCTTATCTATCTGCCCCTCCCCCGCTCATGCTTTGTCTCACTCTGTTTCTCAAAAGTAAATCAATGTAAAAAAATCAAAAAATAATAATAAAATAAAATAATTATTATAAATATATTGATGGGTTTAATAAAAAGGTAATATGTGAAAAGATAGAAATATATTTTCAACAGGGAAATATGAACAAAAAGAAAAAATGGAAATTTTAAATCTGAAAAAATAATATAATTGAAATGAACATTCTAAATGCATGTTTATTTTTAATTTTTTAAGATTTTTTAATTTTTTTTAATTTTGAAATTTATTGTCAAATTGGTTTCCATACAACACCTAGTGCTCATCCCAAGAGGTGCCCTCCTCAATACCCATCACCCACCCACCACTCCCTCCCACCCCCCCATCAACCCTCAGTTTGTTCTCAGTTTTTAAGAGTCTCTTATGCTTTGGCTCCCTCCCTCTCTAACCTCTTTTTTTTTTTCTTCCCCTCCCCCATGGTCTTCTGTTAAGTTTCTCAGGATCCAGATAAGAGTGAAAACATATGTTATGTATGACTTATTTCACTTAGCATAACACTCTCCAGTTCCATCCACGTTGCTACAAAAGGCCAGATTTCATTCTTTCTCATTGCCACGTAGTATTCCATTGTGTATATAAACCACAATTTCTTTATCCATTCATCAGTTGATGGACATTTAGGCTCTTTACATAATTTGGCTATTGTTGAGAATGCTGCTGTAAACATTGGGATACAAGTGCCCCTATACATCAGCACTCCTGTATCCCTTGGGTAAATTCCTAGCAGTGCTATTGCTGGGTCATAGGGTAGATCTATTTTTAATTTTTTGAGGAACCTCCACACTTTTCCAGAGCGGCTGCACCAGTTTGCATTCTCACCAACAGTGCAAGAGGGTTCCTGTTCCTCCACATCCTCTCCAGCATCTATAGTCTCCTGATTTGTTCATTTTAGCCACTCTGACTCGCATGAGGTGATATCAGAGTGTGGTTTTGATTTGTATTTCCCTGATGAGGAGCGCTGTTGACCATGTTTTCATGTGCCTGTTGACCATCTGGATGTCTTCTTTGGAGAAGTGTCTATTCGTGTTTTCTGCCCATTTCTTCACTGGATTATTTGTTTTTCGGGTGTGGATTTTGGTGACCTCTTTATAGATTTTGTATACTAGCCCTTTGTCCGATATGTCATTTGCAAATATCTTTTCCCATTCCGTTGGTTGCCTTTTAGTTATGTTGATTGTTTCCTTTGCATTGCAGAAGCTTTTTATCTTGATGAGGTCCCAGTAGTTCATTTTTGCTTTTAATTCCCTTGCCTTTGGAGATGTGTCAAGTAAGAAATTGCTGTGGCTGAGGTCAGAGAGGTTTTTTCCTGCTGTCTCCTCTAGGGTTTTGATGGTCCTTTACCCATTTTGAGTTTCTTTTTGTGAATGGTTTAAGAAAGTGGTCTAGTTTCATCCTTCTGCATGTTGGTGTCCAGTTCTCCCAGCACCATTTGTTAAAAAGACTGTCTTTTTTTCCATTGGATATTCTTTCCTGCTTTGTCAAAGATTAGTTGGCCATACGTTTGTGGGTCTAATTCTGGGGTTTCTACTCTATTCCCTTGGTCTATGTGTCTGTTTTTGTGCCAATACCATGCTGTCTTAATGATTACAGCTTTGTAGTAGAGGCTAAAGTCTGGGATTGTGATGCCTCTTGCTTTGGTCTTCTTCAAAATTACTTTGGCTATTCAGGGCCTTTTGTGGTTCCATACAAATTTTAGGATTGCTTGTTCTAGCTTTGAGAAGAATGCTGGTGCAATTTTGATTGGGATTGCATTGAATGTGTAGATCGCTTTGGGTAGTATTGACATTTTAACAATATTTATTCTTCCAATCCATGAGCATGGAATGTTTTTCCATTTCTTTATATCTTCTTCAATTTCCTTCATAAGCTTTCTATAGTTTTCAGCATACAGATCTTGTACATCTTTGGTTAGATTTATTCCTAGGTAGTTTATGCTTCTTGGTGCAATTGTGAATGATATCAGTTTCTTTATTTGTCCTTCTGTTGCTTCATTATTAGTGTATAAGAATGCAACTGATTTCTGTACATTGATTTTGTATCCTGCAACTTTGCTGAATTCAAGTATGAGTTCTGGCAGACTTTTGGTGGAGTCTATCGGGTTTTCCATGTATAATATCATGTCATCTGCAAAAAGTGAAAGCTTGACTTCATCATTGCCAATTTTGATGCCTTTGATTTCCTTTTGTTGTCTGATTGGTGATGCTAGCACTTCCAACACTATGTTAAACAACAGTGGTGAGAGCAGACATCCCTGTCGTGTTCCTGATCTCAGGGAGAAAGCTCTCAGTTTTTCCCCATTGAGGATGATATTAGGCGTGGGCTTTTCATAAATGACTTTTATGATCTTTATGTATGTTCCTTCTATCCCGACTTTCCCGAGGGTTTTTATTAGGAAAGGATGCTGAATTTTGTCAAATACTTTTTCTGCATCGATTGACAGGATCGTATGGTTCTTTTGTTTTATTAATGTGATGTATCACATTGATTGATTTGCAAATGTTGAACCAGCCCTGGAGCCCAGGAATGAATCCCACTTGATCATGGTGTATGATTCTTTTTCTATGCTGTTGAATTAGATTTGCTAGTATCTTATTGAGAATTTTTGCATCTATATTCATCACGGATATTGGCCTGTAGTTCTCTTTTTTTGCTGGGTCTCTGTCTGGTTTAGGAATCAAAGTAATGCTGGCTTCAGAGAATGAGTCTGGGAGTTTTCCTTCCCTTTCTATTTTTTTGGAACAGCTTGAAAAGGGTAGGTATTATCTCTGCTTTAAATGTCTGGTAGAATTCCCCTGGGAAGCCATCTGGTCCTGGACTCTTATTTGTTGGGAGATTTTTGATAACTGATTCAATTTCTTCGCTGGTTATGGGTCTGTTCAAGTTTTCTATTTCTTCCTGTTTGAGTTTTCGAAGGGTGTGAGTGCTAAGGAATTTGTCCATCTCTTCCAGGTTGTCCAGTATGTTGGCATATAATTTTTCATAGTATTCCCTGATAATTATTTGTATTTCTGAGAGATTGGTAGTAATAACTCCATTTTCATTCATGATTTTATCTATTTGGGTCATCTCCCTTTTCTTTTTGAGAAGCCTGGCCAGAGGTTTATCAATTTTGTTTATTTTCTCAAAAAACCAACTCTTGGTTTCATTGATCTGCTCTACAGTTTTTTTAGATTCTATATTGTTTATTTCTGCTCTGATCTTTATTATTTCTCTTCTTCTGCTGGGTTTGGGGTGTCTTTGCTGTTCTGCTTCTATTTCCTTTAGGTGTGCTATTAGATTTTGTATTTGGGATTTTTCCGGTTTCTTGAGACAGGCCTGGATTGCAATGTATCTTCCTATCAGGACTGCCTTTGCTGCATCCCAAAGCGTTTGGTTGTTGTATTTTCATTTTCATTTGTTTCCATATATTTTTTAATTTCTTCTCTAATTGCCTGGTTGACCCATTCGTTAGTAGGGTGTTCTTTAACCTCCATGCTTTTGGAGGTTTTCCAGACTTTTTCCTGTGGTTGATTTCAAGCTTCATAGCATTGTGGTCTGAAAGTATGCATGGTATGATCTCAATTTTTTATACTTATGAAGGGCTGTTATATTACCCACTATGTGATCTGTCTTGGAAAATGTTCCATGTGCACTCGAGAAGAAAGTATATTCTGTTGCTTTGAGATGCAGAGTTCTAAATATATCTGTCAAGTCCATCTGATCCAATGTATCATTTGGGGCCCTTGTTTCTTTATTGATCCTGTGTCTAGATGATCTATCCATTGTTGTAAGTGGATTATTAAAGTCCCCTGCAATTACCACATTCTTATCAATAAGGTTGCTTATGTCTGTGATTGTTTTATATATTTAGGGGCTTCTGTATTTGGCACATAGACATTTATAATTATTAGCTCTTCCTGATGGATAGACTCTGTAATTATTATATGATACCCTTGTTCATTTCTTGTTACAGCCTTTAATTTAAAGTCTAGTTCATCTGATATGAGTATGGCTACTCCAGCTTTCTTTTGACTTCCAGTGGCATGAAAGATAGTTCTCCATCCCCTCGCTTTCAATCTGAAAGTGTCCTCAGGTCTGAAATGAGTCTATTGTAGATAGCAAATAGATGGGTCTTGTTTTTTATCCATTCTGATACCCTGTGTCTTTTGGTTGGAGCATTTAGTCCACTTACATTCAGTGTTATTATTGAAAGATATGGGTTTAGAGTCATTGTGATGTCTGTAGGTTTCATGCTTGTAGTGATGTCTCTGGTACCTTGTGGTCCTTGCAACATTTCAGTCACAGAATCCCCCTTAGAATCTCTTGTAGGGCTGGTTTAGCGGTGATGAATTCCTTCAGTTTTGTTTGTTTGGGAAGACCTTTATCTCTCCTTCTATTCTGAATGACACACTTGCTGGATAAAGGATTCTCGGCTGCATATTTTTTCTGTTTATCACATTGAAGATTTCCTGCCATTCCCTTTTGGCCTGCCAAGTTTCAGTAGATAGATCTGCCACTGGTGTTATCAGTCTCCCTTTATATGTTACAGCATGTTTATGCCTAGCTTCTTTCAGAATTTTCTCTTTATCCTTGTATTTTGCCAGTTTCACTATGATATGTCATGCAGAAGATCGATTCAAGTTACATCTGAAGGGAGTTCTCTGTGCCTCTTGGATTTCAATGCCTTTTTCCTTCCCCACATCAGGGAAGTTCTCAGCTATGATTTGTTCAAGTATACCTTCAGCCCCTTTCTCTTCCTCTTCTTGAATTCCTATTATACAGATATTGTTCCGTTTCATTGCATTACTTACTTCTCTAATTCTCCCCTCATACTCCTGGATTTTTTTATCTCTTTTTTTCTCAGCTTCCTCTTTTTCCATAATTTTATCTTCTACTTCACCTATTCTCTCCTCTGCCTCTTCAATCCGAGCTGTGGTCACCTCCATTTTATTTTGTATCTCATTTATAGCATTTTTTAGCTCCTCCTGTTTCTTAGTCCCTTGATCTCTGTAGCAATAGATTCTCTGCTTTCCTGTATACTTTTTTCAAGCCCCGCAATTAATTTTATGACTATTATTCTAAATTCTTTTTCCGTTATATTGCTTAAATCGTTTTTGATCAGTTCGTTAGCTGTTGCTACTTCCTGGAGTTTCTTTTGAGGGAATTCTTCCATTTCCTCATTTTGGATAGTCCCTGGAGTGGCACGGAACTGCAGGGCACTTCCCCTGTGCTGTCTGGAGTAACTTGTATTGGTGGGCAGGGCCGCAGTCATACCTGATGTCTGTCCCCAGCCCACCGCTGGGGACAGTCAGAATGGTGTGTACCTTATCTTTCCCTCTCCCAGGGGCAGGACTCACTGTGGAGTGGTGTGGCCCCTGTCTAGGCTACTTGCACACTGCCAGCCTTGTGATGCTGCTTTGATGGGATCTGGCATATTAGCCGGGGTGGATCCAGAAGGTGCACAGGGGCAGGAGGGGCAGACTCAGCTCGCTTTGCCTTTGGTGGTCCACTTCGGGAGGGGCCCTGCAGCACCAAGAGGGAAGCAGACCCACCAGAGGGATGGATCCACAGAAGCACAGCGTTGGGTGTTTGTGTGGTGCAAGCAAGTCCCATGATGGGAACTGGTTCCCTTTGGGATTTCAGCTGGGAGATGGGAGAGGGAGATGGCACTGATGAGCACCTTTGTTCCCCGCCAAGCTGAGCTCTGTCCTCCGGGGCTCAACACCTCTCCCTCCTGGTGTCCTCTCACCCTCCCGCTCTCCGAGCAGAGCTGTTGACTTATAACATTCTAGATGTTAAGTCCCGCTGGCTGTCAGAACACACTCCATCCATCCCCTCTGCTTTTGCAAGCCAGACTCAGGGGCTCTGCCTTGCTGGCTGGCTGCCCCTCCACCGCCCTGCCTCCCTCCCACCAGGCCGTGTAGCGTGCACTGCCTCTCCGCCCTTCCTACCCTCTTCTGTGGGCCTCTTGTCTATGCTTGGCTCCAGAGAGTCCATTCTGCTAGTCTTCTGGTGGTTTTCTGGGTTATTTAGGCAGATGTGGGTGGAATCTGAGTGATCAGCAGGACGCAGTGAGCCCAGCATCCTCCTATGCTGTCATCGTCTCTTCCACATGCATAAGTTTAATAGCTAATTAGACACTTAAGATTAGGTAATAAAAACTATCCAAATTGAAGACAAAGAGAAAATCATTGACTTGTGACAGAGGATCAAATGGCCTTATATGGGGGCACCTGGGTGGCTCAGTCAGTTGAACATCCAGCTTCGGCTCAGGTCATGATCTTGCGGTTTGTTTCTGGGTTCGAGCCCTGCATCGGGTTCTGTGCTGTCATCTCAGAGCCTAAAGCCTGCATTGGATTCTGTGTCTCCCTCTCTCTCTGCCCCTTTCCTGGTCATGCTGTCTCTCAAATATAAATATTTAAAAAAATTTACATGGCCTTATATGCATGTGATAATTCAAGAGAAGAAATGGCAAAAGAAATCTATGGTGAAAAAAATCTCAGCAGTGGTCTCTTCTTTGTGGGAGCAAGTGACTGGGAAAAGACAGGAGGGAACTTTTGGGGAAGGTGGAAATGTCCTGTATTTTGATAAGGGTGTGAATCAAAGAGTCGTATTTTTCAAATCTTATTGAGCTATATTCTTAGGGTCTGTTCACTGTTTATAAATTGTACTTCAGTAAAAAGTGGGAAAGTCCACTGGACAATGACCGGCTAGTGTCAACCAGATCCAAGCACTAAAATATTGGCAATCATGTTATCATCAATGAAATCTTGTCTCCCTTTAACTCTCAGTGTGACAAACTGTTAGTGTCATCCCCTCTCTACTTTTTCATAGACTGTTTCAGTGTTCCTTTTCTTAACCCCACCATTAAATAATGTTTATAAGTATATGTCCTCAGCCTTCTCTGATTCCCACTTTATACATTCTTTTGGGACCTAAGATATGGTTAGTATGGTGCAGGTATTCATTGCTTGATAGACAGATGGATAGATGAATGTATGCACAGTAGGATGGATGGATGGATGGATGGATGGATGGATAACCAAATAAATAATGAGTCCTCTCCCGTTTACTTTCATTCAATTTATGTGTCAGATACTTTTCCAGGTGCCGAAGGTATAGTTGTGAACAAAACAGAAAAAAAGGTTCTATTTTCTAGGATTCACATTCTATTTATACTAAAGACTTAGTTCAACTTCCAAGTTCAGTCTCACATCATTTCCAAATGGGAGCACACCTACCCCCAATTTGTACCTTGTAAGTCACTGCCAGAGTAAAATTATTAAGATCTATATCTGATTTTTACTCCAATATATATTTTTATATTTAATGTCCATATATTTATATGTATTTTTGTCATGTTCAACCATATCTCTACCTTAATATCCTATAATCTAGTCATATAAAATTATTTTCTGTTCAACTCTTTCACTGTATGACTGTACATAAGGAATTCCTTCAGTCTAGAATATCCTTCGTCTTCTCAATCTTCACCCTCAGTGTCTCCTTTCAAAATTCTCCTTATTCATTCTTCAGAGATGCTTAAGAGACATTATCTTGACTTCCCAGACAGAGATAAAGTTTTTTTTTTAATGTTCCCCCTAGTTGTATATAGGTTTGTATCTGTAACCTGGGTGTACAGGTTACTCAACCATAAGCAGATCATGCTGTGGACATACAAAAAGGATATAGTAGAAGAATTGGAGGTGTAATACCAAATAAAGCACTCATGGTCCAAAAGATTCTATTCAGAAGGGAGCAGAGGGAAAATTAAGGGAAAATTAATTAAGGGAAAATTTTAAAAAACATTAAGTAGAACCCAGGATTCAGGAGTAAAAATTGCCAGGGACATTAGCCAGCTACCAAGTACAACAGACTGCACTTCATCTACACACAAATCCCAGAGGCACATGTATCTCTTAGGAGCTAGGTATGAAAGGGGCTATAAACCAACAACTGGCTTATTCAAATTTATACAAAGATAGTTAGTGGCCAAGACCACTAGATGTGGGGAGAACTTTTACCCCCAAACACAAAAGAAATATGACAAATTTTGAGTTCTATTTAATCCACAGTAAACTAGAATAATAGTGTTGCCATTTAATTGGCTACTTGATGCAGTCAACTGATATGAAGTAGTCTGGGAACATTGTCTGATACCTTCTCCAAAAAGGAGTTTGTTATACTTGTTAGACTCATACCCTTTTGAGACAATAAGGCCCTTGAAGGTTATACTAAGTTTCTCTCTATATCTGCTATTATGTGTGGCCCATTGTAGGCACTGAAAGCTCTTTTAATAAGAAATTAACAGTTTTCACTGAGTAGAGAAGTATTCACACAAAGCCTTCCTTAGTCCTTGGACATGCATTCTTTGGGATTGTGATGGGTTTTGTTGCCATGAGAACATTTTGCCATGAGAACATTGTCAAGGAAGTAATCTAAAGATGTAACATCCAAATATCAAATAAATCAGTTCAAAATCAGTTAATAAGCTTTATATTATACAGATAAAGGATACTACTTTAGTCTATATTTTTCATTTCATAACTGATCATCTTAATATCATTTATAATTATCTTAATATATGAAGCTGTTCTCTTCCTTTGATAAGAATGGACTTCCTAGATATTTCAAAGCATTTCACCCATATTCTGTGGAACATGGATTCAAGAGATGTTAACAGATGCACTATGTGAAATAGAGATTTTTCGAAGTGCAGCTATCCTGATCTCTGTCTAGAAGATTCACAATTCACATTAATATACTAAAGGCTCCAAGAAGTCCTGGGAGTGGGGGAGGTGATTTTTAACACATAGATACCCAAAGAGTTTATCACAAAACACTTTCTTTGTGACAGATTAATAGCATCTGGAGCAGTGCTTCCTGAGAGGAACAGTTTAAGAGACTTCTTCTAAAGAATAATAATTATCTCCTTTTGAAAGACACAGAATCAAATATAATGAAATTATGACAAGATTTGGAGCTAGAAGTCATAGGTTTCAATCACCTAAACCAGTTATGACTCTGTCATCTGGGAAAGTTCTTTAACTTCTTTGAAGATTATAAAGATGATCCTGCAGGTTTAAGATGCTAAACAAATACTGGTTTTATTTTTCTTACTTTATAATCCCCTCCCACATTCTGATGATTGACCAAGTACTAGACTGTGGGTCCAGGTGGAGTTGACTATCCCTTACACAAGGGAGGGGCCTCGCTGGTAGCATTTGTGCTTCTGGAGAGCCAGGTGGGGTACAGTGATACTGAGACTAAGCAGGAGATAAGTGGGGAAGTGGTTAGTCCACCCACACATTCTCACATGTTACAAAATGCAGCTGGTGATTATTGTCTCAAGAGAAGGCTACTAGCCTGCATACCAATGAAAATAAGCCCTCAGGTCTTGTTTGGCATGTGCGCCTTAATTACTAACCCCTACTTTTAGAGAGGTCAACAAGGAACTTCTCTCCTTTCTTGTGAAACAATCAAAATCAGCCAGAAGGGTTAATGTCAATACTTTTCACACATAATACCTGGAAGTTTCTTTAGGCTATAAGGACAACATCATCTGTAAGCTTTTTCTGTATTAAATTATCCAATGCTAGTTACAAATCAAAATGTTGACTGAGTACTAAAACTTTAAATATGGTTTTCCACAGACTTTAAACAGATGCAGTTTTAACCAAAGAGTCTTTTGTATTGGGGCACCTGGGTGACTCAGTTCAACTTCGGGTCAGGTCCTGATCGCAATGTTCAAGAGTTCGAGCCTCACATCCATCTCTGTGCCGACAGCTCAGAGCCTGGAGCCTGCTTCAGATTCTGTGTCTCCCTCTCTCTATGCCCTTCCCCCTCTTGCACTTTCTCTTTCTCTCTCTCTCTCTCTCTCTCTCTCTCTCTCTCTCTCAAAACTAAACATTAAAAAAAATTTTTAAGTCTTTTGTATCAGTTCCCTCATTCTGTTTGTCCTAAGAAATGGCTAGCATGGACAAACATTTTGGTGAAAGGCATGTCCTTACTAAAACGGAGTTTAGTCTCTCTGAGACTACCAGCTCGCTGTACCCTCTCACCCCATCCCATCCCACCTCCCAGGCCCTATCACCAGTGGATGGCAAAATGTGAGCCAAAGAAAATGCCATGTAGGCTGTATCTTCTTTATAAAAAGTCCCCTTTGTCAATTTTCCTCACATTTCATACATACCTTCATAAGGATCATGGCAAATAGAGGCTAAAAGCTGCAAAAGACTGAAAATTAAATGTTAAAGAAGTAAAACTATGTTTTTCTCTTGAAAATCTGGAGTAATGACATGGGATCCAGAATTTACATATTTCTAGGGAATAATTCTGTAGTCGAACCCAATGTCAAATAAATCATGACACCAGGTGGCATGGATGACTGGGTAGGCATACAGCAAGTCCTGCAAAATAAGACAACCCAGAACAAATATTGTTACTCATCCGTTTTCTCTCCTTCTCTCCATTTTCCTTCTTTTCTCTCTCTCTTTTTTTTTTTTTTTTTTTTTTTTTTTTTTTGGTAATGAGCATATGAAGTAGTTCCAGATGGTGAGCAAGTGGCCAGACTCAAACAAGTTGCTAAGCTTGCTGGCATAAGAGAACCTGCTTAGTGGTGACATACAAGTACAGAATCCCCACAGTCCTGCTTCCTGGTGAAAACTGGAGAGAACAAACCAACAATAGAGAAATGAGTACTGTAATTTATCTTGGAGGCCATTTAGGTTGTTTATCCCAAACTACATTTTGATTCCAGTTACAGTTTAATTATGAGTATTTGTTCTCTAACAGAGACTAAACAAAGGGTAACTATTTTCTTTTATCTTTTTCTTTGTTATGAAAATTTCAGTTTCATGTTTGCCTCTCCTCCCTCCTTAAATAGTGTCTCATGCTAAGTGAATGCATTCAGCTCAATTTCTTCCCATTCGGATGAAGTCTCTAAAACTAACAAAAAGAGCAGAAGTTTTTACATAGAAGAAATGTGTGATTTAATAATTCCTTATGTATTTCTTTAAGCTTTTATTGCATGTATTTGACAAATCCCTTCAGTTGTAAAGGAGACACCATCAAGACTCTGGGCATCAAACTCTTGACAGACTTTTACAGTAGAGGAAACTCACTGAGTCTAAATACCCCTCTCCAGCTGTAACTGGCAAGGTGTTTTTGTTTCTGATCATGAAATGGGAAGTTATATAAAGAGAGAGAAGGAATGTGGGTTATGCACATTCTCTTTTGTGTGTCTGTCTCTCACAGCCTCTGTTCCACGCTAGCAGTGATAGACCTGCTTTGTTTCAAGGACCATAGTCTACTTGCAAAACATATTCTGTATCTGGTTTTGCAGCTGTTCGAAGGTTTCAGCACGTAATTTTTATCAAATATACTGCTGAGGAGATTTTTCTTCTGTCTAAAACACCCTGCACATTGTTTGCTATTATTTTCTGTGATGAGAATCACATTTTCTCCTCTGTATGCCATAGATGGGCCCCCTAAGACTTGCTCAGCCATCGCTGGGTTCCACCTAAAATTATAGTAATGAAGAGTATTTGATAACCAATCCTTCTTTGGTAGAAAGTGGCACTACCAGTTTGAGTTGAAACTAAAATAAAATTCTAAATTGTTTGAAAAATAATAATTAAAATTTTAAAAATATATAAACCATTGTGTCTAACAACTTAAAAAGAATTTCTTTACTATAGAGATCCCATAAGTCTTAGTATTTAACTAATTCACTCTACCACAAGAGTAATATATTTTAATTGTTTTCCTCTATCACTTGCATTATTGATCAGGTTTTTTTTTAATAAACCTTCCTTTATCTATTTTTGGGTTAATTCCTTTTTTTCCACCATTCTCCTAAAAACCCTATTTCTACTGTCCTCTGTGTTTTGCATGGCCTTGCCTTTATTTTGTCATGAAAAGTTTTCATATTTCAGTTCAGATCAGCTAGGACTGTCACATGGTTTCAGCAAAACTATCAATAATAGTTGATACAAATTTATTGACCAAAAAAGAAATGGACACAGTTTTAGCTTATCAACAATAATCTGCATTATTTCATTCTATATGTAACAGTAAAGGTATGCATTGTATTAAGTTGGTTTTATTTTCAACAATTCAGTTCATCTTTGGTCTTTGAACAATGACAGAAAAGGTATTTTGAATACATGCATATTCAACGCTTAATTCTTAATGATGCAGACTCAAACTCCTCTGTCCATAGCCCATACACTCCACATGACACCACAGGTTATCAGGTTGGGGATTGAGGGCATTCACTTTGGATTTGCAAATTTCAATTTATTCACAGACTTACTGCCTGTCAGATGTTCAAGTCACTTAAATTTCTGAGTCTCACTTTTCCAACCCTAAAATAGACATAATATCTACTTCATACGTTTGTCATGAGGATTATAAAATATAAATGTATAAACATATATAACTTATAAATTAGACATACTCAGAAACTGTAAGGTATGATAACTGTGATTATTATTAATACTGTTCTTCCCATAGAGAAATTGAAAAAACTATTCAATTAATTTGAATATTTGAAACAGCATTTCTACTGAAATGGACTTATAATTTACCAAAAGATGTTATTCTACCAAGAAAGTGAACATCATACTTAAGCACCGACTTCTTGAAAACTGTATTTAAAGGAAGGGTTTTTGTTCCATTGTGACAGCTATAAAATTTTAATATAATCATTAAAGAAAGAACTTAGGATTTCTCAAATTGAAAAATTTAAGGCACCATAGCACAAAACTTTGAAAGGGAGTAACTAATAGGTATCTGGTCTTGCATCCACATTTAGGACTTCATACATATCACACGAAAACAAGTTGATTCCTTCTGTTAAGTAATATAACTTTTAATGTGAAATAGAACTATTTTTACTCAAGAAATTTCAGGACAAAAAAAGATTAGGAGTGCTCTTGAACATTATAAGAAGGGTAAATAATAGATACTGAATAGATTTCTGAAAGTATATTTTTTAATAAATTACTCTGTATTTACTTGGTGTAGGTAGGTACATGCCCCCCCACATAGTCATGAACTCATATCTACCTTCAGAACTCTGCCATTTGACTGGCAGTGAGATACTCACAGGGGCACCCTCAGTGATGCACCAGCAAGATCCCCACTCTTGCTGTAAGATAATACAGAAAGTTAAACTGCAGACATAGCATTGGAGAGACAATCTTAAAATATGGTTATAATATAGCTTACTTGAATATACTATAGTTATTTGTTGGAAATACATTTTGGGGGGAAAGAGGTCATGATCTGCACTATATGGTTCAAAAGTGAGTATTAGATGACTCTAATTGCAACATACATTTATCAAGTGCCAACCAAGAACTGGGAAAGGCACAGGGGAAGCAACATTGAGAAGAATACAGATTCTTTTCCTTAAGGATATCACTGTGTCTGGAGGTAGATGCATAACAAATATTTGGAACATGTGTATGATCCATCGAGACAGTGATGAATGCATCTTAGACTCTCCTAAAGTCTATGGGAGGTGAATCAGTCAGAAGGGATAGATGGATGGTGGAGGGACATGGACACGGCGTGATAACTGAAGGATCAAGATCATGCTTCAGTCATGAGTTTCTCTTTAGTTTCCATAAGAAACAGGGAACAATATCTAAGAAACATTGGCTTGAACATGGTAGGTAATCAACAGAGCCTATTTGGGCTTGAAAAAAAATGGAAAGGAAAATGTCAAGTGGAAGCTAGCTTACCTCTTGTTCCCAGAGAGTACTTTTGCTGCTGTCCTACCACTGGTTTGAAACCTATTTTGAAAGCAATGTCTTAATATATGTAGAAACACTCTTCTTTCTTTTTAAATGTAATGAATGAAATATATTTTTCATTTATAAATGAAACTATTCCTGACAGGCTTTAAGTATTTTTAAAATCTATTTTAATGGGGGAGAGGGGGCATCTAGAAATATATTCCTACCCTCCCAAAGATCTATAATTGTAGTAATTTGGCTACATGCAGATTTCATTTTATATTGCTAAGCCCTTGCAACCTCCTCAAATTGTCAACAGGAAGTGGGAGTTCCTTGACCACAAAACATTTGGAATTGTTAGTATTTTGAGAATACAATGAATGGGATTCCCTAATGTCTTTTTCTCAGATTTTGGCACCTGGGGTGGTGACCAGAGAATTCTTGATGCTGAGCCCTCAGGCCTGGATCATGTTTCCTGTTCATTGTATTGTGGTCTGATGTTGGTAGTTTTTAATCTCCAATACAAGAAACAGCTGTTTAAAACATTTTTTTTTAGAACTGACAGGAATTTCTCGTTGACTATTAGCTTTATTGATAAGATCACGTTAATTTCTGCCATTCTTTAGATCATATCTCTTATTTGCTTAGGGTATTCAGAGCTGTTTTTGAATGAAAAATAATAAATGCAATGTATTGCATAGCATTGACCATACGCCTCAATAAATAGATCACTGTAATTATAAGCAACTAAGTAGGTACATAAAACTGTATCAGTTTGTGTCTTCTATAAGCAGATATGAAGAGAGAATAGAACTGCAAGTGATTCATTGGGAGGAATGTCTGCAAAAGATAAAGGGGAGAGTGAACAGGAAGGCAGGGAAGGCTCTCAGATTGTGACAAGACCTGATACCTGTGAAAGAAGAGGGAAAGAAATAAGAGGTAGACTAAAAAGAGTCTCCTCAGACTACCGTATAGCTCTTGGAAAGTCTTAGCCAGGCCAGTATGTCGCCCCAGAGCACAAATTGACCATTAGTGTAGAGCTGCATTAGGTAAGCGAGGCTGGAATCTAGTTTCCCTACAGTGTACTGTCAGGGACTGATAAAACGTTCAGCTAGAATATGACCTCAGCATGAATGCTGAGATGGATCCTAAATATGTGTTCTCTCTTAAGGTAGATCCTAAACAGTGCACATCCTTGGCTGCCACACTGGTCTTTCTCAGTATTTTGCTTCCTATCATGGAAATCTCACTTACCAAAGAAAAAATGCATAGGGAAGATTTCAAAAACCATTAAAGTATAATTAATTATAACAGTATTTTTAGTTATTTTGACAAAATACTTAAAGCCTATTGAAAAAAAAAATGAACTTTAAAGCCCTACTTAAAGAAAATCCTGCTAGAAGAGTTAATTATTTAAAATTGGTATTTTTGACCTTAAAATGTCTTAGAGCCATTTAATTTTTTCAACACTGATAGAAGTTTGCAAAGATAAAGATACATTTTGTTTGAACACAATTTAGGATTTTATTTCAAGACTGTATTAGAAAGGAGAGTAATACAAGACTGTATTAGAAAGGAGAGCCATTTGGGACAACATGGATGGACCTTGAAGGCATTATGTTAACTGAAATAAATCAAAGAGCGAAAGACCAACAGCATGTCATCTCACATATGTATGGAATCTAAACACAACAAACAAAAAATGAATTCATAGATACAGAGAACAAACAGGTGGTTGTTACATATGGGAGCTTGGGGATAGGTGAAAAGGAAGAAGGTGGTCAAAAGGTGTAAACGTCTTATGATAAAATAAATAAGTCATGAGGATGTAATTTGCAGCATGATGACTACAGTTACGATACAGCATTATATATTTAAAAGTTGCTAAGAGAGCAAATCTTAGAAGTTCTATCATAAGAACTTCTTATGGCAGTGCTTGGGTGGCTCAGTTGGTTAAGTATCTGACTCTTGATTTTGTCTCAGGTCATGATTTCATAGTAGTGAGCTTGGGCTACGCCATCCATGATGTGTGTGGAGTCTGCTTAAGATTTTCTCTCTCCCTCTCCCTCTGCCCGTCTCCTATGCTCACTTGCTCTAAAAAACAAAACATTGTGACTGTGTGGTAATGGATGTTAACTGGACTTATTGTAGTGATTATTTCACAATATATACAAGCACTGAATCATTACATCGTATACCTGAAACTACTATACATATATATATGTACACACACACACACGCACATATATGAAAGAGAGAGAGGAATTGTATCTCAATAAAAACGAAGAAGAATAAGAGTATCATAATTATGAAAAAATGTTTAAATAATATTGAATAATCTGTGTTAGGTAGTATAGGAATTATATAAAGGGAAACTAAACATGGAGTTTTCTAAAACCTATCCTTCTTTGAGTGTTCAGTTGTACCTAGTCGTCTTAGAACATCCTGACACAGAGGAAAAGAGAAAAACACAAGATTCATCATACACATTATACAAAGTATATAACAAAACATGCATTAGAAACACATTTAATAAGAGGAGAAAATAGTCACAACTATTACTTTTTTTTAATTTTTTTAATGTTTATTTATTTTTGAGACAGAGACAGAGCATGAACAGGGAAGGGTCAGAGAGAGAGGGAGACACAGAATCTGAAGCAGTTCCAGGCTCCGAGCTGTCAGCACAAAGCCCGATGCAGGGCTCAAACTCACAGACCGTGAGATCATGACCTGAGCCGAAGTCGGACGCTTAACCGACTGAGCCACCCAGGCGCCCAGTCAAGACGATTATTAAGTGGAATAAAATAGTGAAGATCAGTTTGAAAAGACCCTCCTATTGCCAAATTTATACAATAGCATTTTAACAACATTTGTTCCAGGGTATTAGGATTATATTCCTGTTACCTTAGGTTTTATATTTATACATGTTCTAAAATAAAAATGTATCACTCTTGTAATTCTGAACAACAAAATCTATAAATTTTTAGAGTTACAAGTAATTACTAGCTCCCAAGTTTACACACACACAAATACATGCACAATCACTAATACTTGCAACACAGCATCAGCAACAAGTCAACAGGAGGAAGATAATTGACCTGTTTTTTACTGAAGTATAATTAACACACAGTGTTACATTAGTTTCAGATGTACAATGATTCAATAATTCTATACATTACTCAGTGCTCATCAAGATAAATGTACTCTTAATATCTTTTATCAATATCACCCTCCTCACGACCCACAATCCTTCTAGCAATAACCACTTTGTTCTCTGTCTTCAAGAGTCTGGGGTTTGTTTGTTTTTTTTGTCTCTTATTTTCTTTGTTCATTTTTTTCCTCTTAAATTTTAATCATACAGTATTTGTCTTTCTCTATTTTTTTCACTTAGCATCATACCCTCTAGGTCTATCCTCATTGTTGCAAATGTCAAGATCTCACTCTTTTTTTATGGCTGGGTAATATTCTATTGTATATACATATATTCTCTCTCTCTCTCTTTCTCTTTATCTATCTATCTATCTATATATATGTATATACACACACACATATACATATACAAAAAGATATAGATATAGATACAGATATAGATATAGATATTCTTTTTTATTCATTCATCTATGAATGTACACTTGGGTTGCTTCTGTATCTTGGCTATTGTAAACAATGCTGTAATAAACATGGGGGTGCATAAATTCTTTTCAAATTAGTATTTTAATTTTATTTGGGTAATTATTAGTGGAATTACTGGATCCTATAATAATCCTATTTTTTATTTTTTGAGGAAACCATACAGTTTTTCACAGTGGTTACATCTATTTGCATTTGCACCAATGGTGTGCAAAGTTTCCTTTTTCTCCACATCCTCAGCAACACACTTGTTATTTCTTATCTTTTGATTCTAGTCATTATGACAGGTGTTTGGTGATGGTTTGATTCTGCAACACTGTGGTTTTGATTTGCATTTTCCTGATGATTAGTGACATCTTTTCATATGTCTGTTGGCTATTTGTATGCCTTCTTTGGAAAAATATCTATTCAGGTCCTTTGCCCAGTTTAAAAAAAATTTTTTTACTTTGTTTATTTTGAGAGAGAAACAGAGTACATGAGCAAGGGAGGGGCAGAGAGAGAGAGAGAGGGATAGAGATAGCCCAAGCAGGCTCTGCACTGCCAGCACAGAGCCCATTGTGAGGCTCGGACTCACAAACTGTGAGATCATGACCTGAGCTGAGGTCAAGAGCCAGACGTTTAACTGACTGAGTCACCCAGGTGCCCCATTCTGCCCATTTTTAATCAGTTATTTGGGTTATCTTTTTGATATTAAGAAGTATATGTTCTTTATACTTTTTGGATGTTAACCCCTTATTGGAAATATCATTTGCAAGTATCTTCTTCCATCCACTAGGTTGCCTTTTGGTTTGTTGATGGTTTCCTTAGGTATGCAAAAGCCTTTTATTTGATGTACTCCCATTAGTTTAATTTTCTTTTGTTTCCCTTTCCTGAGGAGATATATCTAGAAAAATAGTGCTATGGCTGATGCCAAAGAAATGAATGCCTATATTTTCTTTCAAGAGTTTTATGGTTACAGGCCTGACATTTAAGTCTTTAGTTCATTTTGAGTTTGTTTTTGTGTATAGTATAAGGAAGTACTCCAGTTTCATACAAGAGAAACCTCATAAGGCCATCAGATGATTTTTCACCAATAAATTTGTAGTCTAGAAAGGAGTGGCATGTACATTCAAAATGCTGAAATGAAAGAACCTGCAGCAAAGAATATTCTGCCTGGCAAGGTTATCATTCCAAACAGAAGGAGAGATAAAGAGTATCCCAAACAAACAAAAGTTAAAGGAGTTCATCACCACTACATCAGCCTTATAAGACATTTAAAAGGGAATGCTTTGAGTAGAAAGGAAAGCTCATAATCATGAATAAGAAAATTATGAATGGAAAAAATTTCACAGGTAAGTACAAACATAGTAAGTAGTAGATAAGCCACTTATAAAACCGTATGGAGGTTAAAGCACAAAAGCAGTAAAATCAATTATATCTACAAAAATATCAGTCACCAGATTCACAAAATAAAAGAATGTAAAGTATGACATCATATATATAAAACGATGTGGGGGGTGATAAAAATTTAGTGCTTTTACAATATGTTCAAACTTAAGCAGCCATCAACTTAATATAGACTGCTGTATATATATAACATGTTATATATGAACCTAATTGTGACCACAAATCAAAAGCCTATAATAGATACACAAAAAATAAAGAGAAAGGAATCCAAGACTAACACTAAAGAAAGTAAAGAAAGCCATCAAACCACAAGGGAAGAGAGCAAGAAAAGAATGGAAAAGAGGAGAACTACAAAACAAATGTAAAACAACAAAATAGCAATAAGACATACCCATCAATGATTATTTTACATATGAATGGATGAAAGCCTCCAACCAAAAGATGTAGGGTGACTGAATGGATAAAAAAGCAAGACCCAGCTATTATATGTTGCCTACAGGAGACTCATTTCAGACCTAAAGACACATGAAGATCAAAAGTGAAGGATAGAAAAGCATTTACGATGCCAATAGAATCAAAAAGAAAGCTGGGGTAGCAATACTTATACTAGACAAAATAAACTTTAAAATAAAGACTATAACAAGACAAAGGAGGAGACTACATAGAGATAAAGGGAAAAATCCAGCAAGACGATACAGTAAGTGTAAATATATGTGTCCAACAGGTGACACCTAAATACATAAAGAAACTAGTAACAGATATAACAGAAGAAACTGACAATAATACAATAATAGTAGGGGACTTTAACACATCACATTAATGGATAGATCATCCAGACAGAAAATCAACAAATAGTGGCTGTGAGACATTAGAGTAGATGGACCTAACAGGTATATTCAGAACATCCCATCCAAAAACAGTGAATTGCACATTTTCAAGTCCACATTGAATATTCTCCAGAATAGATCATGTTAGGCCACAAACTGAATTTTAATAAATTCAAAAAGACTTGGGATGCCTGGGTGGCTCAGTTGGTTAAGTGTCTGACTTCGGCTCAGGTCATGATCTCATGGGTGGGTTTGAGCCCTGCATCAGGCTCTGTACTGACAGCTCAGAGCCTGGAGCCTGTTTAGGATTCTGTGCCTAACCTCTCTCTGCACCCCCCCCCCCATTCATGCTTTGTCTCTTTCCAATAATAAGGAATTAAAAAATTAATTTAAAAAATACATTCAAAGAGACTGGAATCATTTCCTGTATCGTTTTCAAGCATAAAGGAATGAAATTATGGGGCGCCAAGCATCCAACTTGGGCTCAGGTCATGATCTCACAGTTCATGAGTTTGAGCCCCACATCAGGCTCTGTGCTGACAGCTTGAAGCTGGAGCCTGCTTTGGATTCTGTCCCTTCTCTGCTAAATCTCTGTCTCCCTCAAAATATAAACATTAAAAAAATTTTAAATAAAAATTTAAAAAAAGGAATGAAACTAGAAATCAATCATAAGAAAAATACATGGAAGCTACATAATATGCTACTAAACAATGAATGGGTCAACTCAAAATCAAAAAGGAAATAAAATACATGGAGACAAATGAAAGTGAAAGCACAGTGATCCAAAAATCTTTGGGATGCAGCAAAAGTTGTTCTAAGAGAGAAGTATAAACAGTACCGGTCTACCTCAAGAAAAAAGAAAAATGTCAAACAACCTAACCTTACACATAAAGGAGCTAGAAAAAAGAACAAAGCCCAAAGATAGTAGAAGGAAGGCAATAATAAAGATTAGAGCAGAAACAAATCAAATAGAGACAAAAACAAAAACAAAAGATAAACCAGGAGCTGGTTGTTTAAAGACAACAGAATTGAAAAGAAAAGATAAATGAAACCAGGAGCTGGTTGTTTAAAGACAACAGAATTGATACACCTTTAGTCAGACTCATCAAGAAAAACATAGAACTCAAATAAGTAAAATCAAAATGAAGGAGGAAAAATAACAACCTATACCACAGACATACAAAGGATTATAAGAAAATATTATAGGGGTGCCTGAGTGGCTTGGTTGGTTAAGTACCCAACTCTTGATTTTGGATCAGGTCATGATCTCACTGTTCATGAGATCAATCCCTTCATTGGGCTCCATGCTGACAATGCTTGGGATTCTCTCTCTCTCTCTCTCTCCCTCCCTCTCTCTCTCTCTCTCTCTTTCTCGCTCTCTTTCTCTCTCTCTCCCTCCATCTCCCTCTCTCCCTCTCCCTCTCTCCCTCTCTCTCTCCCCCTGCCCCTCTAAATAAATTAATTAATTAAAAAATTAAGTATTTAATAAAAATATTATAAAAAACAATATGCCAACAATTTGGGCAACCTAGAAGAAATGGATATATTCCTAGAAACATATTACCTTCCAAACTGAATGAGGAAGAAATCAAAAATTTGAAAGACTAATTACTACCAATGAAAACGAATCAGTAATCAAAAAACTCACAAACAAAACCCAGGACCAAATGGCTTCAAGGTAAATTCTATCAAATATTTAAAGAAGAACTGATACCTATTATTCTCAAACTATTACAAAAATAAAAGAGAAGGAAAGCTTCCAGATTTATTCTACAAGTTCAGCATTACCCTGATACCAAAACCAGATAAAGACACAACAACAAAAAAGTAAAGTACAACCTAATGTCTCTGATAAACAAAGATGCAAAAATCCTCAACAAAATATTAGTAAACTGAATCCAACAGTATATTAAAAAAATCATTCACCACCATTAAGTGGGATTTATTCCTGGGTTACAAGGGTGGTTCAAAATTTGCAAATCAATCAACAAAGTAGATGACAATAAAGAGAAAGGATAAAAACCGCATGACCATCTCAGTAGTTGCAGTAAAACATTTGACAAAATACATCCATTCATGATAAAAACTCTCAACAAAGCAGGTTTAGAGGGAACATACCCGAACATAATAAAGGCCATATATGAGAAACCCACAGCTAACATTATACTCGGTGGGGAAAAACTGAGAGCTTTTCCTCTAAGATCAAGAACAAGACAAGGATGTCCATTCTCACCACTTTTATTCACTATAATACTAGAAGTCCCAGCTGCATCAATTGGACAAGAAAAATAAAAGGCATCCAAATTGGGAAGGAAGAAGTAAAACTGTCACTATTTGCAGATGACACGATACTATATATAGACAACCATAAAGACTCTTCCAAAGAAACTACTAGAACTGATAAATGAATTCAGTGAAGTCACAGGATAAAAAATTCACATATGGAAATCTGTTGCATTTCTGTACACTAATAATGAAATAGAGAAGTTAAGAAAACAATCCTATTTACAACTGCACCAAAAAGAATAAAATACCTAGGAATAAACTTAACCAAAGAGGTGAAAGACCTGTACTCTGAAAACTATAAAACGCTGATGAAAAAAATTGAAAGTGACACAAACAAATGAAAAGATAATTCCGTGCTCATGGGTTGCCAGAATAAATACTGTTAAAATGCCCATACTACCCAAAGCAGTCTACAGATTTAATGTAATCCTTCTCAAAGGCCAACACTTTTCACAGAACAAAAAAATCCTAAAATTTGTGTGGAACCACCAAAGTCCTCAAATAGCCAAAGCCAACTTGAGAAAGAAGAACAAAGCTGGAGGATACACAATCTCAGATTTCAAGATATACTACAAAGCTGTAGTCATCAAAACAGCTGGCACAAAAACAGACACATAGTTCACTAGAACAGAATAGAGAGCATGGAAATCCATGCTTATATGGTCAATTAATCTTTGACAAAGGATGCAAGAATACACAGTAAGGAAAAGTCAGTCTCTTCAATGGACTGTGTTGACAAAATTGGACAGCTACATGCAAAAGGAAAAATACACTTTCTTTACATCATCTAATTGCATTATGTAGTCAAAACGAACAAGTGCAAATATGTCTGTGTATCCAGTTTTACTTTGGTGAAGTTTCTAACTAAAATTGTAAAAATCTTCATACTTCTAAACTATGACCCAGAGCAAAAATACCAAACTCCACCCAGTTCCACCCAATGGCAGTGACTTTTGTTTGGGGTCATGTAGTCTCTTCCATCACTTTTTCTTAAATCTACATTGTATTTCCTTTGTGCTTATTTCTGACTTGAAATTTATCCCATATGTTCAATATGTATAAAGAAATAAGGTTGAAAATGCTAGCAGAGGACATATAGGATCTATGATTACAATGAAAAAAAATGCAGTAATCTTTTTAATTGGTAGTAGATAGAAGACTATAAATCTGTATAGGATATATTGTTCAAGAGAAGTTATGATTATAAAGGATGAAAAGTAAAGTGCTGTGCCTTTATGATTCACTATTACTATAAACAAAGAAGAAAAAGTGATCTATGAAATTATATAGAGTTTGGATAATCAACATCTCATCTGGATACTCTTAAAATGAAGTTAGGGATTTAGTAGGGATTATAATAATATATTTAAGAATATAAAGGTAAAGCCTGGTGAATACATCCACTGATAACACTTTGAATGGAACTAGAATTTGTAGGTGCTTTAGAATCTGAGAATCAAATTAAGTGTCTGGGTGTGAAGTAAGGGACCCATGTGATGTTTTTGTTGAGATCACCCAGGAGTGGAAGTACATGCCTCAACAGATTTTCAAAGCAGGTGAAAGACATAGGTATATTCTGAAAAATGATATTCAATAGCATTTATGTCACCAATAAGAAAAGGAATACACCTATTAGAAAATGCATCCACAGAGCACTAGCTTGTACTCCTGCCTGTCACCATTGACTTAAGAACAAATGAAGTTATGGAAAGACTCTTCTCTTTAGTAGAAAAAAATTTTCTGTGTAAGAGATAGTATTTCCCCACATTTGATTGGACATAAGCTCCTTAAGAGCCAAAAGTAACAGAAAGCTTAGAAATGTATTCATGTATCAGCTCTAGCAGTTTTTTTGGTGGAGTCTTTCGGGTTTTCCATGTAGAGTATCATATCATCTGCAAAGAGTGAAAGTTTGACTTCTTTGCCAATTTGGACGCCTTTTATTTAGTTTTGTTGTCTGACTGCTGAGCTAGGACTTCCAACACCATGTTGAACCACAGAGGTGAGAGTAGACATCCCTGTCATGTTCCTGATCATAGGGGGAAAACTCTCAGTTTTTCCCCATTGAGGATAATAGTACCTGTGGGCCTTTCATATATGGCTTTTATGATGTTAAGGTATAGTCCTTCTATCCTGACTTTCTTGAGGGTTTTTATCAAGAAAGGATGGTATATTTTGTCAAATGCTTTTTCTGCAACTATTGACAGGATCATATGGTTCTTATCCTTTCTTCCATTAATGTGGTGTATCACATTGATTGATTTGCAAAAACCAGTTCTGCAGCCCAGGAACGAATCCCACTTAATCATGGTGAATAATTTTTTTAATATATTGTTGAACTTGATTTGCTAGTATCTGGCTGAAAATTTTTGCACCCAGGTTCATCAGGGATATTGGCCTGTAATTATCCTTTTTTACTGGGGTCTTTGGTTTTGGAATCAAGGTAATGCTGGATTCATAGAAAAGATGTTTAACATCACTCATAATCAGGGAAATATAAATCAAAAGCACAATGAGATACCACCTCACACTAGTTAGAATGGCGAAAATGAATAACTCAGGAAACAACTGATTCTGGAGAGGATGCGGGGAAAGAGGAGCCCTTTTGCACTGTTGGTGGCAATGCAAACTGGTGCAGCCACTATGGAAAACAGCATGGATATTCTTCAAAAAATTAAAGATAGAACTACCCTATGACCCAGCAATTGCACTACTAGGTATTTATCCAAAGGATACGAAAATGCTTATTCGAAAGGGCACATGCACCCCAATGTTTATAGCAGTACTACTGACAATAGCCAAATTATGGAAAAAGCCCAAATGTCCATCAACTAATGAATGGATTAAGAAGATGTGGTATGTACATACAAGGGAATACTACTCAGCAATGAAAAAGAATGAAATATTTCCATCAGCAACAACATGGATGGAAATGGAGGGTATTATTGATAAGTGAAATAAGTCAGAGAAAAACAGGTATAGTATGATTTCAGTCATATGTGGAATTTGAGAACCAAAACAGATGAACATAGGGGAAGGGAAGGAAATAGAAGATAAAAACAGAGAGGGAAGCAAACTATAAGAGTCTCTTAAATACAGAGAACAAACTAAGGTTGCTGGAGGGAGGGTGTGTGTGTTGGGGGAGTGGCTTAAATGGGTGATGGGCATTAAGGAGGGCACTTTTTGGGATGAGCACTGGGTGTCATATATAAAAAATGAATCACTGGGTTCTACTCCCAAAGCCAAGACTACACTGTATGTTAACTAACTTGAATTAAAAAAAAAAAAAGTTAAGAAATGTAATAGTATCTATAAGCTCCATTTGCCTTGTCTTTTGCTATAAGACAGATCCCTTTTATTAATGCAAATACACCAGAAGCAGTATATTAAAAGCAATTAAACTGAAGTATTCTACATGGATAAATATCTCAAAGTAGATTATTAAAGTGATTTTTCCTTAAAGTGAGCTTTCCTAAACCAAACAGTAGCATAAAATATTCTTTTCATAAAAATACAAAAAAATATAAATTTTATAAATGTGAAGTATCTTGAATTCTTTACTCCATTGGAAACTTTCTTTTTTTCCTTCCCACCCCCACCCCCAAAGTTGTTGTTTTTTTTTTACTTTAAATTCAAGTTAGTTAGCATAGTGTAGTATTGGCTTCAGGAGTAGAATTTAGTGATTCATCACTTATGTATAACACCCAGTGCTCATCCCAGAAAGTGCACCTCTTAATGTCCATCATCCATTTAGCCCACCTTCCCACCTACCTCCCCTCCAGTAACCCTCAGTTTGTTCTCTGGATTTAAGAGTCTCTTATGGTTTGCCTCCCTCTGTTTTATCTTACTTTTCCTTCCCTTCACCTATTTTCATCTGTTTTGGTTCTCACATTCCACATGAGTGAAATCATATATTTGTCTTTCTCTGACTGATTTCAGTTAGCATAATACACTCCAGCTCTATCCACATTTTTGCAAATGGCAAGATTTCATTCTTTTTGACCGCTGAGTAATATTCCATTGTGTATGTGTATGTATGTGTATGTGTATGTATATCTGTATATACACACATACCATATTTGCTTTATCCATTCATCAGTTGATGGACATTTGGGCTCTTTCCATAATTTGGCTATTGTCAATAGCACTGCTATAAACATTGGGGTGCATGTGCCCCTTCAAATCAGCATCTTTGTATCCTTTGAATAAATACCTAGTAGTGCAATTGTTGGGTCATAGGGTAGTTCTATCTTTAATTTTTTGAAGAACCTCCATACTGTTTTCCATAGTGGCTGCACCAGTTTGCATTGCCACCAACAGTGCAAAAGGGCTCCTCTTTCCCCACATCCTCTCCAACATCTGTTGTTTCCTGAGTTATTCATTTTAGCCACTCTAACTAGTGTGAGGTGGTATCTCATTGTGGTTTTGAGAAAGACCTTGGGTATCCAAAGTAATTTTGAAAAGGAAAACCATATCTGGAGGCATCACAATTCCAGACTTCAAGCTGTATTACAAAGCTATAATCATCAAGACAGTATGGTACTGGCACAAAAACAGACACATAGATCAATGAAACAGAATAAAAACCCAGAAATGGACACACAAATGTGGCCAACTAATCTTTGGTAAAGCAGGAAAGGATATCCAATGGAAAACAGTCTCTTCAGCAAATGGTGTTGGGAAAACTGTACAGAGACACGCATGTGGAAGAATGAAGCTGGACCAATTTCCTACACCATACACAAAAATAAACTCAAAATGAATGAAAGACCTAAATGTTATACAGGAAACTATTAAAATCCTAGAGAAGAATATAGGCAGCAACCTCTTAGACCTCGGCTGCAGGAACTTACTAGATATGTCTCTAGCAGCAAGGGAAACAAAAGCAAAAATGAACTATTGGGACCTCACTAAGATAAAAAGCTTTTGCACAGTGAAGGAAACAACAAAACTAAAAGGCAACCAACTATGTAAGACAGTAACTGTAAATGACATAACAGAAAAAGGGTTAGCATCCAAAATGTATAAAGAGCTTATAAAACTCAAAACCTAGAAAGTAATAATCCAGTGAAGAAATGGGCAGAAGACATCCACACTTTTCCAAAGATGTCCAGATGGCAAACAGACACATAAAAAGATGCTCAACATCACTCATCATCAGGGAAATATAAATCCAATAGAAATTTTCTAACTAAAAGTAGCTGCTTTAATCATCCCAGTTTTAAAGCTAAATTAGAGACACAGAAAATCTCAAGAATACTTAGTAGGTGCTTCATTTGGTTCCGTTTGAAGCTTTCATTGTGTAGTATCACAAAATGTTAGATTTGGGATTCACAAATCTTGATAACAAATGTCTCATCTAAGGAATCTTTCGTACAAAGTTCCTAGATCAGTGGGTAGGTTAAAATGTTTTATTCTTCTTTGTGCTGCCTGAGGCTCTCAGTCCTTCATTTACAGGAGAAATCCTGAACCTTACAGGATCTTATCAAAGAGTTTTATCACCTTTTTGTTCCTCCACAGTTTGTCTAAGATTTTACCAACTTCTCAGATTTTTCATGCATTGAATAGTTCAATCTCTCTATTTCTGCATTTGTCTTTATCACAATTCCTGTTATTGTCAGGGTAATTTCTGGGTTCATCTGGACATAGGAACTGATACACCAGTTCTTTTTTGTTAACCTCCACAAGTTTAACTCCCTTCATCAGCTAGCAGTTCAACCATCCATTACCACAGCCACACCTTTGACATAATCATCTTCAAAACTGCTGTACTTTTAAAATACTCAATTTTTATCTGTCATTTTCCCAGGATGGTCTTCAGAATTCAGAAATAAAAAAGGCTTATGGAGAAATCAGATTCATATATGTCTTAACAATCTTAAAAGCTATGAGAAAGAATAAATTACTTACAAAGAAATGACAATTAAACTGACAGCATCAATAGACACCAGAAACAAATGGAATAGTGTTTTCAAAGTGCTAAGGGAAAATGATTGTCAAATTAAACTTCCATGTTCAGAATTAATGAGTGAAGGTGAAATAATGATACTTTTAGACACATACAGTCTGAGAGTTATTCTGCTCATAGACCCCTACTAAATGAACTACCATATTTCACTGGATTTAAGATGTCATCAATTATTTAATGTATCAGTAAAAGAAAAAAAATGCTGTTAATTAAACTGCGATATGCCCTCAATTGCAAAGTGCACCCTAATTACAAAGATGTTAAAAATATGAAAAAGTTGTATGTTAGAATGAATTAAATAAAAATGAATACAGGAAATACTTCATCAAGAAGGAATGAACCCAGAAGATAGGAATAAGACGCAAGAAACAACACTAAGCAAAGAAACTGGTAAACATATTTGCAAACGCAAGTAAGACCTGACAATAGGTAGTAATAACGACTAACTGTGTGATCTAAAAACAAGATTGGGCTAACATGACAGTCAACAGTAACATGGAAGAGAGGAAAGAGATCACATAAATGATAGTCTATGGTCCTTACATTATTTGGAGGAAAGGTTAGCAATCAGTACTCTTGGGCATTGTTAAATATATTAAACATTTTATTTTTTTTAATTTTTTTAATGTTTATTTACTTTTGAGAGAGACAGAGACAGAATGTGAGTGGGTTAGGGGCAGAGAGAGAGAGGGAGACACAGAATACAAAGCAGGCTCCAGGCTCCAAACTGTCAGCACAGAGCCCGACACGGAGCTTGAACTCACGAGTCGTGAGATCATGACCTGAGCCGAAGTCGGACGCTCAACCAACCGAGCCACCGAGGCGCCACTATATTAAATATTTTAATGGTCACTTGGAGAAAAGGAAAAAAAAAATCCACATTCAAACAAGTAAAATAAAAATAAATTTTTATTCATATAACAAAATTCAAGAGAGAATTGCAAATGAATGACTTAGACCTATTTCTGTATGTATAAATCTCAAAAAATAATGATAAATGAAAAAAACAAGCTGTAGTAAAACAATAAGAACAAAAAACCCCTTAATTATGATAACTAGAAAAACAGCTACTATTTACCAATTGCTGAATATTACTCAGGCCCTGGCCCTGTGCTAGATGATTTGCCTAGATATCTTTAATCTACAAAACAACTGTCAGGAAAAAAAAAAAAAAACATATTTTCCATGTCAGTACATAAATGCTCAAGGTTAGGTATATATTAAGAATGTTACTCCAGGGGCGCCTGGGTGGCGCAGTCGGTTAAGCGTCCGACTTCAGCCAGGTCACGATCTCGCGGTCTGTGAGTTCGAGCCCCGCGTCAGGCTCTGGGCTGATGGCTCGGAGCCTGGAGCCTGTTTCCGATTCTGTGTCTCCCTCTCTCTCTGCCCCTCCCCCGTTCATGCTCTGTCTCTCTCTGTCCCAAAAATAAATAAAAAACGTTGAAAAAAAAAATTAAAAAAAAAATAATAAAATAAAAAAAGAATGTTACTCCACTCTCTCTCGTTCTCTCTCAGAGTAAATAAATAAACTTATAAAAAGCGGGGGAGGGGAGACCTGGGTGGTTCAGCCAGTTAAGCATCTGACTCGATTTCGACTCAAGTCATGATCTTACGATTTGTGGGATCAAGCCCCGGGTTAGGCTCTGCACTTATTATCTCTCTCTCCCTTTCCCTCTGCCTCTCCCCTACTTGTGCACTGTCACTCACTTTCCCTCTCGCTCTCTCAAAATAAATAAATAAACTTAAAAAAAAAAGAATGTTACTCAACTCTCTTTGCATAATATAGCTACTAAGTGATGGAGCTCAGCTTCAACTCCAGGTGTTCTAAACACAAGAAGAATATCTTGAGTTCTCAAACCTTGGGCAATAGCAACTCATATACAGCAGGCACTCAATGAATATATTTTTAAAGGAAGGAAATAAGGGAGATGGAAAGAGATAAAGGCTGAGGAGGACAGAGAAGGGTACTGGGAGGTAGGAAAGAGAGAGGAAGGAAAGATGTTGAGTTATAATGCCAACTCAAGACATTACTATCAAAATACCTTTATAACTAGTAGTGCAGTTGCAACAGGCTAGGAACTTCTGCTGGATGTATTTCCTTAATCAAGTAAATGGAGCAAAATTATGATAAAGGTCAGTGTAAGTGTGTAAAGAGTTGGGGAATGTATCATCCTTGGGCTCTTGAAAAAAATATATACTGAGAAGGTATTTGTCATCTCTAATCAGTTTGATGAATGTAGTTTGTATAATTCTGGCATGAAGATATCTGGATAGATATTCTGTATTTTCACCTGCCAGGAATGTTGAGGTTTCCTAAGGGGTTTCATTCTAATAAAAATGAACAAAGTAGATGAGTAATAAGGGAAGACAGTAGGCTGATCACTTAGGTAAAATTATGAAAATCCAAATATGAATTTCTAGTGGTTTCCCATTATGGAAACATCAATTCCATTGAAATAACAGTCAATGAATTTTCCTAGAACATTATAAATGCCTTATTTGACTGGTGTGGTTCTTCTTATTTGTGGGTTCTATTTGCTAAGTCAGGCAATAAAATATTGTTTTTTAAGTATTTTTAAGATTGGATAATTAGTGACAAATTCAAAATGCACAGTAGCTTATTGTGTCAGTGGAATATCTTCGTATTTGACTTCAAAGAACAATACATGGCTCACGCTCTCTTTGCAAATAATCTAACAGAGCAGTCACTTGGGAATGGAGAAGAAAATAGCTCTCATCCTAACTTTCCACTTTCATTTCTTTGGCATAGCAAGGATTTCTCTTTCTTTGACTTCGGCTTTTAAATATAAGTGGCATGACATCTGGACAAAAGAGTAAGTAGGGAAACCTCTAGGAGGAAATTAGAAATAATTAATATTGAAATTTTTCTTACCTCATTACCTAAGTGAGAGCCATGATATTTCTGAGTGGTGATAAGAACTCAAATTTGGATATTTTCCATTTATATACCACTGACCACTTAAGGACTTCCTTGTGAGAGGAGGAGCTATGTGGTCTAAATATGTATCAGCACAGCAACTGTGAATACCGACACAAGCAGATTTTCATATTTTCCCCTATATATGTGTATTGTTTCAAAAATAACTAAATTAATTATTTTCATATGCAAAAAGATGTATCAGTAAATAGAGTAAGAATTTTGTTTTAATGCCTGTCTGGTGGAATTAATTCTCCCATTCTACTTCACAGGGCTAACACCTAAACTGTAATTCTTTTAAATATCAGTAAATGAAATGTGTATCTTATTTGAGGGTCCATGGGGATTTTCATAGAGACAAACTCTTGAGTGTTTCCTAAAATTTGGATGTTTACCAATGGTGATCCAGGGAATGATTTGTTGTGGTACAGGGACATGAAAAAAATATGGGTCACATTATTAAAAATGTAATCTTTTAACATTACCTTTCAATCCTTTTTGTTTTTCTTTTTGAACAAAAAGAAAGAAGACATGGCCCAGTGCCATGTCAGACAGTAGTACCTTGCTATAATTAAATAGTGTTATTTTGTGTTAGGAGTATTTGCTTTTATTTTCCTCCTTTTTATATCACTGATTCTAGTTTTTAAATGCAGAGTAATTACAACCATTTTCTTTTTTTTTCATTTTATTTTAATGTTTATTTTTGAGAGAGGGAGACAGAGTGAGAGCGGGGCAAGGGTGGGCAGAGAGAGAAGGAAACACAGAATCTGAAGCAGGCTCCAGGCTCTGAGCTGTCAGCACAAAAGCCCCACGTGGGGCTCCAACCCACAAACTTACAAGATTGTGACCTGAGCCGAGGTAGGACACATAACCGACTGAGCCACCAGGCACCCCACAACAATTTTCTTATAAATAAGTTCATGTAAGTGAAAAAGGCAAGTCAACTTAAAGAAGAAATACTGGATAGTTGTACATATTCTATTTTGGATAAGGCAAAACTCCCACGTTTGGTAGAAGAACTCTGAAATCTGGTACAATATTGTAGTGAGTATTCAGTGACATAGCATTGATTGGCAGAGTAAATTCTTTTTATATTACCAAAAGGTAGTAAAGATTTGAGAATTATCCTACAAACAACACCCTATTACAGTCAACAGCCTATGTAATTTTGTGCAGGCGTGTGTGTGTGTGTGTGTGTTTGCATGTGTGTGCGAGCTGCTGGCACTGGGCACTTTTCTCAATCTTCTGGTTCTTTTGTGACCTACAGTGCTCTCAGCCTTCCAGTCACTGAGACGTAGAAAGTGTATGCTAATACATCTTACCAGGAAGATGAATGTAAACACCTTCAAAGTATACATGTGCAAACCCATGGGAAAATTCAGAGTATAAATAAAGTACATAAAGGCAAAGAATCCTCTCTTTTCCTATTTGAAAAGGGAGTCTGGTACAGAATTCTTTCATTGCTTGCTGATTCCATTTAAATAGCCCATATGTTTTTGGAACTTAGAATGAGGCCAAATGACACGCTGTATTTAGGGTGCTTGTCTTTAGGAATGGAAAAGGATTTGTGTAAATTTTGAAAAGCATTATGAATGATGAAGGAGTCGCAAGCCCATTAAGTTGGTTGTTACTATAACCTTTGGACTGAACAATTCATAACAGCCCCAGTTCAGAAGCATAGCAAAATTCAGAATTATTCAAGCTTTCTACATAACAGGAACTTAGCTTGTTCCAATGATAAACAGACACACACGAAGGAAAATTCCACTGACCTTCTCTTCACCTCTGCTTCAGAGGCCTAATTGCCTTAAGAAGTAGTGTCAAAACAGAACACATACCTTCAGTCTCTGCAGTTTGGATGAGCAGGGAGGTGAATATTTTGCTTTTAAGTAAACCAGAATATGGTTAAAATTAAATTGTTGCATAATGATAAGCCAAATAATGTAATGGTTTAAAAATATCAATTAACATCTTTCTAAATGCAGAAAAATTAAACATAAGTCTTGGTGGGGCAATAAGTGTAGTTGTCTTTTGACAAAAGTTTATTTTGAATGATCAAAATAACTGCTTCAGTAGTAGTGAGATATATTGATGTGTGTCTATATGTGTGTGTATGAATAGAGAGATTTTATTGGTGGGAGTGTAGAAAAACAAACTCTTATTCACTTTATTGTTTAGAAAATTTAGCAATAACTGGCAAAATTTAAATTGAAGATACTAACCTAGTTCCAATAATTTACTTTATACCTAATCAAATGTAGAAGAATATATGTACACAATGTAAATTAGAGCATTGTTTATAACAAAATAAAAAAAAAACTGGGAAAGTTTTTTTTTTTTAAACTTTTTAAAAACAACTTTTCTTTAAAAACTATGGAAAGGTCTGTACAAGAGTTAAGTTTGAGAAGTATGTTTACCCATAGGACATTCAAACATTCAGACTAATACTAATAACATCAATAACGTACTGGACAAACAAGCTATAGTATAGTCATTCCTTGAACACTATGCAAGTGTAAGAACTAGCAAACAAAACAAAAAACAGTAAGGTAAATATATATATGTAAGCGCAGAAAATTTCATGATCTATTATATCAATAAACAAATTACAAATGTGTTTCAAAATAAGCAAACCAAAATATATACATATACGTAGGCATATATATGGCATTATTTTTATGTACTGCTTAATATTTGACAAATACTAAATCATCTGGAATATTCTTCACCAAATAGCATCAGTGAAGGGCTCCTATCATGACTTCATGAGAAGTAAAGTTCATGGAAGAGTGATAGCAGAGCTGAAGAACATGACAGAATAGTTTGTAGCTCTTGGGAGATACTTTTGTGAACTGCTAGACATAACTAGTTAAGACTCTGACAGAGTTTGGAAATCCTTTATCAGCAAAGTAGGGAGCAAATACCCATTATTTGAGAGTTGTTTCAATGTGACTACATGCATTGTCTAAATCCTAGAAAATGTGAGTTATAATTCTGTTTTTTAAAGTTGTCATTTAGTTGTTTGATACCAAGTAACAGATGCAAGAATTATATGAAAAGGTCTGCACAAGAGCCAATTTTAAGGAGGAATGTTCACCCTCCTTAGTGTTATGCCAAGTTAGAAACATCAATTATTAATGGAAAATTTATGGAAAAGAAAGAAGAGATATATATTTAATAATTTTGACTTTGTAGTAAATTGAAATGAGTTAACCAAATTGTTCTGTACTATGGGTCAAGATCAGGAAGGAAAATTTTAGTCATACATTAAGATTTAAAATAAACAGTGAATGAATGAATGTCAGTTTTGTGACACAAATATAATTCTGAAAAATACAAAGCATGGTGACACAAAAGGCTTCTGATGAAAATTATAATATTTTTTTCAAATATCTATAAGCCAGAATTTATATTACTTGAAGAATAAAAACAAGTACCATTCCAAATGTAAACCAAGATTTTTCTGAATTAGTGGTTGTAACAGTACTTTATAGACATGTGGCCTTCATTTTGAAAAATGGTATATGCAGATCTAGTAAAGTGTTTAAATTAATTTTCATGTATGAATCACATATCTCAAAAGAGAAGATGTGATAAAGGAGGAAATAGAAGGAAAGAGGAAGAGGAAAATAGGTGGGAGGTTGTTTTTAACAATATCAAAGAACCATTTCAGTATCTATTGTAAATGTTTATTTCAAACTGAAAGTGGTATAGAGAGGAAGTTTATAGAGAATTCAGGGGAAAGAATTGATTCAACCCAAGAGTTTCCTTAGTCTACCAAATAGAATTCTTTTCTTCTTCTTCTTCCTTTTTTTTTTTCTTTGCATACAATGTTATTTTAGGAATTCTATTTCCTTTTTTAAAAACAGGAGTTAAAAGCAATAAGATTTAGAAACTACTGACTTCCTAAGTTTCTCCTAATCCATAGAAATTCTCTTTAGGGGAAAGGACTCTATAACTAGTATCCGTTCAATATTTGTTTCTTAAGGAAAAGAGGAGTAATAACAACAAAAGTAAAACTGATTGTCAATTTTACTAGAATGCTTCCAGCAAAATGAGCTTTGTCCCTATCTAGGTAACATCAAATCAACTGACAATTTAAGCAAATTCTAGTAACAAAACAAAGTAGTTGTTCCACTAAATAGCCAGAATTGAAGAAAGAAAATAATTAAATTAGTAGAAATTTCACTCAACCCAATTGATTGAATAGTTTTATTTAGATGACCTGGTAGTCTTGGTTAACCCTAATAACACATTTACTCTAGGCAGAATTAAAGAGTGAAAAGGTAAAAAAAAAAAAAAAAAATCCTCAGAAGCAAAAATAGTTCAAACTGGGAAAATCTTATTATAGTGAATTTCTGGAGGGTGTGTAAGTTATTTTGTAGAGTAGGAGTGAAACTATATATTAAACATGTTTCCAAATAGGCCCTTAGTGTTTAGAAATAGTTTTTCTCAATAGAAAATATGCGATGATTTCCTATAAAAAAAACCTTTGATCAAGATGTCTAATTTCATGATTAGATAATGTGTTGCTAATGTGGCTTTTTCCAGATGTAAACACAGAGAATGAAGGAAGCCCTTACAGTCACCCACACTGATATTTAGTTGACTCACTGACTACATGATTCAAAACCCAGTTACAATGCCATCTAGGAATTTGTGCCAATGGAATAAGTTTTGTTCTGATTTCATTCAAATTCTTTAGCATCTTTCATCTTTCATTTCATTACAGAGTAAAAATAGGATATTTTTATTCCTGTCATTTTTTGGTGTTTTTTTTTCTTTTTAGTTTCATATAAAATAAGGAATTATTCAAATAGGTATATATGGTGGCTGGTTTGTAAAGTAAATGTTCAACTTTTCTGGGGCTCCTTGGAACTCAAAACTCTCTAGTGTATCATACACTAGCTGATATCACTAGTTAATGAAGAAAATATTTAATAGATTTGTCTAAACCTGGGCACAATGTTTGCAAAGCTTAAAAATATCACAACACTTTTCTATCCTCATTATATCAACTAGTTACTTGGACAGTCCATCAAAGAGTACCTCTTATCTTTTATAAACATTCTAGATGCAAGGAACATAGACATAAAAGATAGTCTATGGTCTCAAGGAACACTCAGATTATAGAAGACTGATGTGTATCGTATCATGTAATATGGAGTGATGCCATATGATATGTAGCACAAGAGAGATATTAACAGGACATAATTGGTGCTTGGGGGAGTATTTAACCCTGGTATTGGATGTAGAAAATTATCCAAAGAAAGTTTGTTTGTTAATGAACTCTAAACTAAGTTTGAATATTAAGTTGAAGAAAGTATGGTAGACAAGGTAGAGGTATTACTCAAGGCCTAGAGATGTAAAACTGTAGGATACATCCAGGGAACAAAAAATAAATGTATTTTTTGGGAGGGAAAGCATTTAGAAGCTGCTGCAAATAAGACTAAATAGATGGCAGAAGCCAGATTATGAAGGGCTATCTCTGCTGAGATAAAAACATTTTATTCTGAAAACTCTAGAGAGCCTTGATATAGCTTTAGGGGGGTGATATGAGGAGACATGCATTTGGGAGAATATGCTGTGTGGTGAATGCAGAGCACGGCAGGAAGGAAGAGTTGGGTACAGAAGTGTATGATGAGTATCAGACAAATTAGCAATCTAATCTAATTAGGTTAGAAGTCTAAATTTTTGCAATGATTTAGATTTGCAATAGACTAGTGACATTGAGAGAAGAACCAGAGATAGATCTGAAATGTTTAAGCAGGTTGTGTGCCACAGCTTAATAATGAATTAGAGACTGAAGTAAAGCTAGAGGAAGAAAGATTACACCAGGTTTCTTGTTTGAGAGACTGGATGTGAGTGCTATTGTTTTGCATTGCTTAACGTCATTGCTTCTTGTCTTTAAATCTGTTCTTCTTGATTCCTTTCATATCACACCTCTCCTTGCCCTCATCAAAGATGAACTAGAAGGATAAAGTTCCATGAACTATTCTACTCCATTCCACTTAGCTACATACTTTTCACTAACACTTAACTGATTATTATTTTGAAGGACTTTTTGTTTACCTATAATTCTTAAATACAGTAAAGAGTTTCTACTGATAGAAAACCAAACAGTGAAAAATTATACTAAATGGATCCATCACAGTGGAAAAACTTACTAAGACATAATCATTGATATGTAGAACACTGAAATATTAAAATATGTTGTGTAAATTTTCTGGAAATTCCAAATAAACAGACTAAACTTTTCCTTCTTCATCTAGGAAACTAAAAATTGAGGACTCATGTTCACAAAGGATTAGAAATGTATCTCTATATACTTGACAAATTTTCACTATTTCACACATAATTTTAGTTCTCTAGGGCTGTGTACCAAGAATAATTATTATGCCTAGTACTAATATGAGACAACAATATTTTCTCAATACAGCTTCACCTCATTTTTTGTTATTTTGCCTAATAGTGTCCTATAGTACATCTGTATTATGCAATTATATGTATTACATATTATATTTAATGTTTTAGCTCAGTTGGCTAGAATATGGTTATTGTAGTAGAGGTTGCTAATGTCCCATATTATCCATTCTTTTGTTCTTCCCTTTTGTGATAGATCTTCCCTGAATGGTCACCCAGCTATATTTTTTATTACCTAGCCCTTCCAGCTTCTTTCATAACTAAGTTGTTTCCAGTGGGATATGAGTAGAAATTTGTATAACTTCCAGGTCTTGTCCTTAATAATAATTTGCCTTGGTCAAGTTTTTTTTTTTCCTCTTTGTCTTTTCCTATCGGTTGTTCCTGCAAGAGGCAAGAACAGGAAATTTTCTCAGGTCCCAGATCGAAGCCACATATAAAGCAGTGTCAACTTGCCAGCTTGGGTCCCAGATTAGCATCTCAAAGCTTCTCATTAACCATTTTCTCCTGCACAATTATATGAGAGAGTGAAAGACACATCTGCCTTCTTCAGTCACTATATTTTCTGTTTCTCTGTTATAGAAGCTTCTGCTGTATCCAGACTCATACTGGCAATCATGACAAGGTTTGCAGCTCCAGTGTAGCCCAGCCAGTAGTTTTCACATAGGAACAAATGTCTCAACACATGTCATAAAAGAAACAAGTTTCTCAAAGAAACTGGGTAGGGTTGAGGGCAGATGGATGAAGAATGTGCATGTAGATTATAGTTAAATCATTACCAGGAATGGAAAAATAGTGATGAACCACATGGATTGTGTTATTCCCACTTTTCCCCCACCTCCCACTCCCAAACTTTCGTTAAGTCCAAGCTCAACACATAGATAGTGAATATGTGGAAGGCAGGCCTCAAAATTGAATAGTAAATGGAATGTGAGGCTGGTTCATGACTTTTAGTTATAGTGATGATGGCCTATAGGGTATAGGGTAGACCCTATAACTGATGAAACAGTGTGTATGTATCAAAAAACACTGAACTGACATGCTTTTCTTGCACTGTGAGTAAAAACTACAAACAGGGTCATAGCTGGTCAGCAACGTGGTCATTTGGACTTTCCATTCTGAAAAAAAAAATCCTTACTCATTTTCACTTCTTGCCTCCTACAAACTACATTTGGATTTTACACTTTAGACTATGACATCTCACTTCTAAAAACTAAAATGTAAAGGTTTGGGCGGTATTATTCATCAGCTTGCTTAAAAATGCATTTTAGTTCTTATTTATAGCATCATGCAAATATAAATATCATGAAGCAAGAATAAACACCGTGCCTTAAAGTGTTTCATTCCAAGAGTGTGTGGAAACCTTTAGAAGTGGGCAATAGAAAAGTCACACTGCCTGATTTTATTTATCATCTACCCATCGAGGAGTGGGCAGACTAGAAAATTTGAGCATTTCTTCAGAAGTCAGCTTCATCTGGAAATAGGACAAGGTGTGAAACTGAGAGTAAAGTCTCCAAGTAACGTGGTTGACAGTGGAATGTGAATTAGTGTAATGTAGATTATTTTTCCCTTACTTCACAGAACCTTCAGCACTACCAAAAACCTCATAATAGAATTACCTCCAAAAATAAAGTTGATCTTCAATTCATGACATTTCAGAGTTGATGACCATGATACCAAGATGGTATATGGGTTACAAATGCCAACATGAGTCTTCAACAAATTATGGACCCAGTAGAGGTCTAACTGATAGCCTAAGAATTTGGGCCCTGATACGTTTTTCAGCATTTCCACAAAACTTGAATCGAAGTGTGGGCTTTAACAGATTAATGTTGACTTTAACAATATCAAAGAAACTGTATTTGAATATAATTAAGAAAAGCATGCAAAGTCAATTATACTGCTTAAGAAACAGAGTGAGTTCATATATCTGGATACTTTATCACAGGTTTTACTGAGATTAAAAAACTGTCTGATAAAGAATATGACTATTTTCATAGTAAAAGAAAGAAGTACTTGTTAGTAACTCTTTAAAGATACTTCTCTATCAATTTCAAAGAAACACACTTATCAGAAAAAAGAAAACACTCTGGTAGTACTTAATAAGATTTACTTGAAATTTCTCTGGTTTTTCCATCAGTATTTGCATTATCACATACTGAAATAACTTAAAAAATTGTGGGGTGATTTACTTAAAATTCAGAATTTTACTAAAGTTAGAATTTTAAAATTCAGTTTTCATTTTTTAGTTTTTCTTTTTTAGTGTAAGTGAGTTGGTGGAATAATAGAAATACAGAGTGCTACTATATTTAGAAATTATCTTTTGAAAATGTTACCTTTTCAGAACATTCTTTATTAAATTTTTTTTTAGTGTTTGTTTATTTTTGAGAGAGAGAGACAGTGTGAGCAGGGGAAGGGGAAGACACGGAATCTGAAGTAGCCTCCAGGCTCCGGGCTGTCAGCACAGAGTCCAATGTGGGACTCAAACTCATGAACTGTGTGATCATGATCTGAGCTGAAGTTGGACGCTTAACTGACTGAGCCACCCAGGCACCCCCAAACATGCTTATTAAAGGGTCACCACGTGAACTGTAAGGGAGGACTTGTAAAGCAAAACATAAAAGTTAGTAGTAGGTGTAATTTTATTGTTTTGAGAAACAAATTACTTTCACATGGTTTGAACAGAGTATCAGGGATGATAAACAAATAAGCCTATTGGGCTGGGAGGACAGATAGCAAAATAAATTAACATACCCAGAGACTAAATGATAGAAACACTTCTCCCTTGATAGTACATTTTTCTGAAGAATTTAAGAATGTTTATAATGACTATCTTTACTTGGAAACCCCTTTATCTAGATGGCAGGAACCTACACATGTATAAATATCAAATGATAGAATAAAATATTCTTGAAACTTATCAAAGGACATATAAGTCATTCAGTCCAGTAAACTAGGGATGAAAAATATTAGGGCAAGCCCGTGTTTTTACCCTAATAAGTAACAATTTTAACTTGGCTCTAGGATCTTTTCTGCCTGATAAATAAGCACAGGTATTTCAATAACTACAAAATCTTAAGACTGGAGACATTTACTGTATACATTATATCTAACCACATATTCCAGTTCCCATTTCACTGACTGATAATGGACTATTCAACTCATATACTCAAACCACCTAAAACTGAACTCCTTCCCTACAGAAACAGCTTCTATTCTTGTGCCATTTCACTATTACCACCTCTCTCCTATTGTTCTGGACTAGAATTATCCAACTCCTATCTGATTCCAAATTCTTTTCATTCACCTTTCTCATCCACACAGCAATTTACAAAAGTCTGTAAAACTTTCTTTGCATGCTCTGTAGTATTGGTTTCCTCCTTTCCATTTCAACTTTCATTTAGTTTAATTTTTTTAATGTTTATTTTTGAGAGAGAGAGAGTGTGTGTGTGTGAGCAGGCTAGGGGAAGAAAGAGAGGGAGACGCAGAATCTGAAGCAGGCTCCAGGCTCTGTGCTGTCAGCACAGAACCTGACACAGGGCTCAAACCCATGAACCACGAGATCATGACCTGAGCCGAAGTTGGATGTTTGATGGACTGAGTCACCCAGGCGCCCCCTCTCAACTTCCATTTAGTTTAGAATCCTAAAATCTCACCCTTAAAGTCATACCAATACTCTCCAAACTTGTATTTTCCTCTAATATCTTTATCTTTAAAGATACTCGGTACATTGTTGTCAAATTAATTTTCCTTAAGTATTGTTTTCATCATACCAATTTGTGTGTTTGATAATGTGGAATCCTTGTAGCCCTGAATCTTAGGCTTCCTAACTCTATGACGGTGGATGTGTAGTGTCACTCTCTGGCCTCAGTTTCAAGTGTGAAAATGAAGGTGTGGGACAAATAATTCTCAGAGTTTACTATGTGTATTATGTGATCCTTTGAGCTCCCTGGTCCCCCCACTATCTACAGCAGCAACTCTCAAACTTAGTTATAGAGTCACCTGTATTGTTATTTTCTATTTGCCTCCTCCCATACTTTCTTCATCCTTCTCAACCCTGTCCTATGCCCCAGGAGGATAACCTCCACAGAGCGCATCATCTGGGTTCCCTTGCCCAGTAGTTTCTCTCAGGATTTCATCAATGGAAGCATTGACAGAAGAACGGTGGACAGGAGGAGAGTGTCAAATTATGTTTTCCTTAGTTGTTTGTTTGTTTGTTTGTTTGTTTTGTTTTGTTTTGTTTTTGGTGTCAGGGGAATCACAACTTTGTCAGTAGTTTTGTCCCTCTGTGATTACAGTTCCTACCAGGAGGCCAAATGGATTCCAGACATTACTAATTTCTGGCCACCTTCTCCTTAATACTGAATTTGTTGGATTAACCTTGCTCACATTTTTGCAACTTGTCCCTTCATTATAGTCTCTTCATTTAAATCATTTTTCTTGGATCCTGATCAGTAGATGTGAAGATATTTTTTTTAATACCAATGCTCAGACCTCACTCTAGATCAGTAAATCAGAAACTTGGGTGCAGGACCCAGGTAGAAGTAATCTACAATAACTCCTCCTGGTAGATTATAGATAAAGTCCAAACATTTTATTTCTCATCCAAGGCCATGTGTAATCTGTTGTCAACTAGTCTTTTTCTTTTTTTTTTTTTTTTAATTTTTTTTTTAACATTTATTTATTTTTGAGACAGAGAGAGACAGAGCACGAACGGGGGAGGGTCAGAGAGAGGGAGACACAGAATCGGAAACAGGCTCCAGGCTCCGAGCCATCAGCCCAGAGCCTGACGCGGGGCTCGAACTCACGGACCGCGAGATCGTGACCTGGCTGAAGTCGGACGCTTAACCGACTGCGCCACCCAGGCGCCCCCAACTAGTCTTTTTCAATATTTTCCACCTTTTGCAGATATTATAGGAAGCTAATTTAAAGAAACATCAATAAGTATAAATAAACATAACATACACGGGACCTACTGCTTACATGCTATGCTAAAAAAAAATGCTCCCCAAATGGATCAATAACCAGAGTCAGGGAAAATTACTGGCATGAAAACTTCTGGAAGAAGTGACTTTAGAGTTAATGAAACATATTAAGAAGGGCAGACCTTTCAGGGTATTATATCCTTATTAGTTATCTCATTCTTGTGAAATGCAAAGCCTCAAATCATCATTTACACAGTTTTCTAGTCAGGTGTGTTCCTCTTTTCATTTGATCAGTTATTAAGAAGTCTCACATTTAACTTTCATATTCTCTCACTTGCCTTGATTACCATTGGTTTACATGTTAGCAAGCAAAGAAATGATCAAGTAAGTTGGTGGGGTCTTCAATTACACAGGAACTGGTGATACCTGGAGTGAACACATGGTGGTTAGTGACTTTAGTTATTTACGGATCTAGGATTCTAGGATGCTTTCAAGTCTTGATTGTTTGACAGGTAACTTCTTACCTTGTGCCTGTCATAAAGGCCTATTTCTACTCCTCTGATCTCAGCTGATCTCTGATCACTGTTGACTGTTATTGGGAAGTGGTTTCAAATCAGTAAGTTAACCCAATATTTTAAGGATAGAGCCATTTATTCAATAGTTAGATGCCAACCACAACCAACCAGAGCAGCATAAATTTAATGTCTGGAGCTGGTCATTAAAACAAGGTTTTACCGGATGTGGTCTTTAGTTGAGCTAGTAATAACACTGGTAAAATGAAATGATAAATGTGACACTTGTATTATTTATTCCAGATCCATATACAGAATAGTGGCTTGAGGATTTAAAGTTTGATTGCAGTTTGTTCTGGCACCATTATCTCTATGTGTTTTTGGTTTGGGGTGGGGCAGAGCAAACAGTGGTGATGACCACAATGTGTACTTTACCTGAATCACAGCAATTAATATCACTGTTGTTCTTTTATTGTTCACAAATAGAACAGATCGTGGCTAGAGAGCTCTGTTACATTAATTCCAGTGCCTAAAAGAAGAGGCAAATGGATGTCAGTTTTCATTAGAGTATTTTGCCAGCGGAACTGAATTATTCCAGTTAGGGAGATATGTTCTAGGGAGGTCAGCTCTTGAGTAAAGGAGAATAAGATGGTAATGTTTGATCAGTTAGGCCTTAAATATTTATCCTTAGCCAGTTTGGTGAGGTGTCAAAATGTGAGACACTTCTTAGGAAGACATTTACTTTGATTCATAAAGAATCTTTCCTCCAACATGAACTCTGTGGTTTTTTACTTACTAGGGTATACTGAGTTGTTATCAGTATCCAGTGGCGACACCAGCCAGTGACTTTGAGGTCTCTAAAACATTGTTTGATGACTTCAATTCCTCTGGCTACAGCCAGATGTGGGGGAGAAAAAACCCTGTATTTTCTCTCCAACCAGTTTCAAGTTCCAAACTTTAGTGTTTAAGTGAGGTTGTGCCCTGTGGAAAGATACTTCTTCATGCTAGACTTACTGTTTAATACACAGGAAGATTATAAAACCATGTAAATGAACAGTGGGAGAAAAAAGCCTTTCTCAGTCAATCAGGATGTATGTTTATACTACAATCAAGACACTTGAGCTGCCTTAGAATGAAACAAGATCTCGGCAGGTATTGTGGATGTTGGAAGGGACTGCGTGACTATGTCATTAGAAAACCATATTTTTTTTTTTCACTCTTTGAATGCTTTAACCAGAAAAAAAAAAAAAGACAGACTTTGGCAGAGAGAAGAATAGTATGTCTTCTAAACACTAAAAAATTCTCTCAGAGGCCTTTCCAAGATGTTTTGGATGGCTCTCTGCCTCTCACTCTCTGGCAAGCCCCTCTTCCGTCAGTGTTTGCAGAAGGTCAATAAACCCTGTGCAGGCGGGTGCTGTGGAGTGCATATGTGAGAAAACCTGCTGTTGTTGCGGTAAATGCAGTGTCCACAAATTCATTAGGAATGCATTTGTTCCTGGAAGTGCTAGCTATTCCGGTAACTGGCTGCCGCCAATGTTTTTAACCATATTCTCCACTTCTATGCAGACGTTATAGGGCAGAAAACCAGGCTTCTGTTCTCACTGCCTGCATCAATTTGTAGTTTGTTACTTGATCAGCTCGTTTTACCTTTCGTCTAGTGTAAAGGGCAGTCTGGGACACTGTAGTTATGTCTGGGGCCTTCTTATTAGACTTTATGATGAAAAGGGGCTCTCTAGGGTAACGAAAACTATGAATCTACTTATTTGGCTCTAAAGAAAATACCAGGCGAAAGGAAGAGCTGAAAAATTGTAGGCAGTGTGAAAATTGGAGGAAAATGACTTCTACCTTCCAGATTTTCTCATACACAATAGAAATACATACATATATATATATATATATACACACACACATATATATATACATATATAGTGATTGCATTAACATTTTTTTAAGTTTTTTTTTTAAATTTATTCACCTATTTTTAGGGAGAGATAGCACGTGCATGTGCACATGCAGCATAGGGAGGGGCAGGGAGAGAGGGAGAGAGAAAATCCCAAGCAGGTTCTCTTGTCAGCACGGAGCCCAAAGTGGGGCTCAATCCCACAAACTATGAGATCATGACCTGAGCTGAAATTAAGAGTCAGATGCCTAATCGACTGAAGCCACCCAGGCGTGCCTTCATTAACCTGTTAATAATTATTTTATTAAGGATTCTTTTTTCTCTCGGAGAAAATAGGCAATATCTCCATTCTTTATAAGGTAGCTTTCTCAATGTAATACTAATACTACTTGTGACCTGTAAGGAAAAATTTGAAAAAGGCAAAATGAATTGTGTGCTAAACTGACCAGGATTGAATGGGCATAAAACCCAAATCAAAAATTGCTATTTTTAACCTGACCTGACTCCAAGATGACAGGAGAAAACACCAAATAAAAATGGGACCACTGCCTCTTTCTCAGCAAACAACTCTGGTCTGGCTTTCTTGAAGTAATGTCACCTTAAGGGGGTGACAACATTGAACTTCCTGTGATAACAGTATCTGACACAACATGGGTTCAAGCATACTTGTAACTGGCATGTTAGGACTCATGAGAAGTGTGAGGCCCTTCCATCACGAATGAAACACATCTGTCCAGGAAATATACTTCATTGCGCCAAAATGCTTTTAGTGTATCTGCCCCCTGAGTGCCCTCTCAAGCTACAATTCCCTGTCAGCAAGTACCTTGTAATTCCTTTCCTTTTATGTTGATGAAAGTCTTGATCTATTATGCCAATATTGCATACTTTCCAGTCTCCCAGAAACTATTACTCAGTAATGTGCATAGGAGATCATGCTCTGTTACTTAGACAACCAATCTCAGCTAAGAGCATGAGCCCTTGAAGAAAAGCAGTTGCTAGATGGTCAGACTTTTTAATATGGCTCAGGTTCCACTTTGGGAAAGTGGGAAAAAAAAAGAAAAAAGGCCAATGACGAGATTAGACACTAGAGAAGATGATGTACTGCTTTTCAAGGGAGCCAAGACAAAATGAGTCAAGAAGGGATTTGACTTGCTTCATTCTCCAACCTAGTGAGTTCTGACTGTATCCAGTGAGTTCAAGATAGGATGAGTCAGAGCTGGAAGTCCCCCTAGGGTTCCTCTTATATTAGCTGTAGCAACAGAGCCTCAGAATAGGCCTGGGTGACCCCCACCCCCATTCTTGAGAAAATCATAAAAGCCCAGGTTGTCTCTATGTTTTTACTCAGGTATTCAGAAGCACATTGTATTCACAGTCACTCTCAAGAGATAACTGAGTTCTTAAATTTTTTTAAATGTTTTTATTTATTTTTGAGACAGAGACACAGCATGAGCAGGGGAGGGGCAGAGAGAGAGGGAGACACAGAATCTGAAGCAGTCTCTAGACTCTGAGCCATCAGCACAGAGCCTGACATGGGGCTCAGACCCACGGACCGTGAGTTCATGACCTGCGCCGAAGTTGGACGCTTAACCGACTGAGCCACCTAGGCGCCCCATGAGATAACTAAATTCTTAAGTTTAAGAGTTTTGGGGTTATTACAATTAGAGAAGATTCACTGGAAGGGATCCAGGTCAGAGCAATTCTAAGCTGCACTGATGTTCACCTAGACCATAGAATCAGAAGTGTGAACTAGATTCAAGAGTGTCCTAAAGTGAAAATGATTTAATCTACCACAATTGATTACTAGATGAATCAGGTGTCATCAACCGTTGAGAATTTATGCTTACCCCCAGGTATTAGCCACCATGTTTGGTACTGAGGTCACACAGCAAGTCAAAACTAGCACAGCTGGTACTGCTGACTTCACACAAGGCAATGTTCTAAGCACTTGAAAAGTAATACCTCATTCAGTCTTCACAATGGCCTTCACAGGCAGGTATTACTATTATACCAATTTTACAGGTGAGGAAACTGATGCGCAGAGGTCGAACAACCTGCTCTGGGTTACAGAACTCTTAAGTGGAAAAGCAGTGCTTCCAACTAGGCAGCCTGGCTGCGTTTCCATGCTCCACTGGGCCCTCACATCCCAAGATCATTAAATACAAACAGAAACACCGTCGGTTAGATGACCACTCCAGTCACAGTACACTGATGATAAAATCAAGAAGACAACCCATCCCCTTCTGAGTCCCTGACCACTTGTGGTGAGGCCTCTGAAACACAGCCAAAGGAGAGCTGAGAAATGCCTATCAGCTCCTCCACAGCCCAAGCTTTGCTGGACGAAATCCAGCCCTTGGAATGTGGCGCTTTTTTTTTTCAGGTTAATTACTTAGTCTTTTGTTCTTGAACTAGTCAATGAAAACAAAATGAAGTCTCACATTCCAAATTCAGTATCTCAGATCCTGTATTTATATCCAAAACCCACTCAGAAGAAAGAGGGTAGCAGCACTAAAGTTTCATCAGCATTTTTTTCTTTTCTGATATGATGGCATAAGGAAGAAACCTGCCTCATTACAGAAGTCCTCGGCAGTTGCAAAAAGTTTCAAGCCATAGTCCTCGGTGGATGTTTCTCAATGAATAATACAGGATTTGCAATAGACCTTTTAGCCTCCATGTCCCAGGCACCATGAGAGGAGGATAATAAATCCCATGGCATAGATATAATTCAGATTTGCAACTCCATATTCATATGATTGTTTAATATTTATTGACAAGCACTATTTGTTGGAGGCCCACATTGGCCAAACATTTAAAGTAATTTCCCTCAGTAGAAACTCCAGTTTATAAAAATAACTTGGCAAATAATTTGTAAGTGATGTTCTTAAGTGATCAGCATGCCATCTAAGGAAATGCTGAAGTCTGTATACTATTTTAAAGAAAGCACACAAAAGTTTCCAATATAATTTATTATGAGACAAAGTCGTAGGTGGATAAGATCATTAATATTAATTATTTTTGGTGGATATAACAGAAAAGCACTCCATTTAAAACATGTCACTGCCGGAGTGACTTAATTATTCATTTTGGCTTCTGAATTATGTGTTCAAGCTTCGTAACCTTTTGGTTAAAAAAACCTGCCATTTACATTGTAGTTTGGGAGCTGTTTTTAACAGTTATTAAAAGGAAGCAAAATGAAGAATTAAGTCACCACCTCTTTCATAAAATAAGATGTGGCCAATTTTCTTTTTGATGCAGCTCTAAATTTTTTATCTATTTAATTCAAGTATGTACAAATACCTATATAACTAGATATGTAGTCATGTAATCTGTAGCTATACAAATCATTTACTGTCCAGGGTACTATTCCAAGCACTGCAGGTTGAATAAGGCACAGCCCACACTTTAAGAAATTTACACCTCGGTAGAAAAAATAAGAGTTGTCTAAGAGTCACTTTCATAAGTCTGTGATAATTAGGTTGATAATATCAACTGTGTATTTGAAGAATTCAAAAGAAGGAGCAGCCTATTTGAGGCATCAAAATGCATCCGAGAAGGGCTTCCAGCAAGAGGACTGGACAGAGGTCCCTGGAAAGAGGAAAACAGGCAAGTATCGAGAAAGAAACAACCCAAAAGCAAAATTTAAGCATGGCATCAATAAGAAAAACAGTGGAGAGATAAATTTAATAGGAGCATAGAATGCCTTAAAAAGCTTAAGGAGAGAAAAGTGGGTTAAAGACTGAAATGAAACTTTTAGCTTGGATTTCATCTAATATGGCAAAGATCTTTTGAAAAGAGTCAGTGAGTAACTGTAGTTACCCTTTATGAAAGTGTGTCAGATAGTGATTTGCAAGATGGCTAAACTAGAATAAAAACTAGAGATAGTAAATCCCAACTGGGAGAGAGTGAAGAGGGAGAGAGGAACTGGGGTAATATGATGAACTGACAGGACCTAAAAGGGCAACAGAAGGAATGGAGCAAGAGAGAGGATTTGTGATTCACTGTTCAGGAAGAATTTCTCAACTCTGTCATCAGATTAGATTAAACCTGGGTTAAGAACTTTGAATTTTTACAACCCTTTTTACACCTTGATGGGTAGGAGAAACATCCCAAAGAGAAGTATTGGTGCAAAAAAGATAAGCCTAACAGTTAGCACCTATTTATCAGAGGCTGTAGGCAGTTGAATACATGTTAAGGCTGTTAAGAGAACCTCTCAAAACCACACAACATATTCACCAAAGTAGATTTGCTGCTTCAAATGACCAAAGCAGATGCATTTTCTATGACCAGGACTATTACTAAAAATATCCTCCAGGTATTTTTCTTTTCTTTTTTTTTTTTTTGTTCCAGATGAAAGTGCTACTTAGATGAATTTGAGCTTTCAAGTTAAAGGTGCTACTATTGTTACTTAGATATGTTCTTTTTGAGAGTGTTACTTCCTGTGGTGTGACTGTCTCCACGATAACAGTAACTCATTCTTTGGCCCCTTGCAGAGATTGGAGGGGAAGAGGCTTATAGCCAGGACTGACAGGGCTTGTGGCTTTCTGAGTTAAGGTCATACAGAGTGTGGCGTTTTGTTATACCACTCTTTCCAGTAGTCTCAATGGAGAAGACCACCACTTCTGAGTGATTGACAGCTCAGTTCTATGTTCCAATTCCAGTTTAGCACAGTCCAAGTGCAGATTTTGTATCCCACAGACCTGGACTCTAATTCGTTTTAGTCTTGTTGTTTACAAACTCATTTAATCTAAGGTGGGGAAATTTCTACTTTAGAAATCTAGGCATCATCAAGTCTATCATACGCTATTTGGTTGTATAAATTTAAACTCTACTTTTGGCAACTAGCAAAGTTGATATTCAGAAATAGAGCTACATTAATCTCTCTTCTCTCTTGCTATCCATGCTACTTCTTAATAACAGTTGATTTCACATATCATATTGGTAATAGATTTGATGATTCCAATGATTCAAAATGTACTTGGATACCTGTTGCATACCAAGCATGTAGCCAGCTCTGAGGACTCACAAGAAATATAAAGAACAGTTTTATCCTAAGTGGTTTATTATCAAGGCAAAGAAATACAAAAACATAGCTTTTCTGAGAATCTTTGTCCACAACCTTGAGAAAATATCTATTAAGTGTTCACTGAAGCCTTAAAACACTATAGGTTACTTTGTAACATAAACTCATGGATGAACTTGCTAACTATTTATTTGAGCATTTTGGATAGCCGTTAGCCAGACTTCTTTCCAATGCTTCATTTATTTGCTCTCGGAAATCCCCTCAAAATTGAAACATCGGTTCCTGGATAGTTGATTCTGGAGTTTTCATGTTCCCATTGAAATTATAAGGTGATAGTAATAGAAGGAAGAAGCAAATCTTATCAGATACTAAGTGTCCAAAGAAGATATTCTGCTTTGGGCATGAAGTGAGTTAATATGATGGTCACAATCTCTTATTATTTTATTAGAATGCAAATATAGAGCTCCTTCTTAAGGAGTAAAAATTCCTATTCACAACTGAAATTGTTATGACAGGAACTCAAGGTCACTCAGGCAAAAGAATGGTCATTATGAGATCAAAAATAAAATGTAGGTAGACCTCTGTTGTAATAGTTTTCTTTCTGGACCTTGTTCTGGAATTTTTGTCCACACCTAGGAACTCTAAAGTTATAGCACTCAAAGGTCATATTTTTATCATTATTTACCTGGAATTGAGTATCTTCTAATTAACGGGTTCAAGTAATTATAAAATATTTTCCCCCTATTTTACACAGAATTAGAGCTGAAGATATTAAATGATTTTTGAATCAGAAAGTGACTTTGTTGTTCTCCAGACATTGCCTTTTAATGTACCATGATAAGTCTACTTTCTGTGCTTCTTGATTATAACTTGGGCATAACTTAGATTTCTGATCACTTTCAGTTATAAGCCACATGATGATGATGATGATGTAAAGATAGAGGACAGCTAGTTAGCTATTTAATATTGGACTTATGAAAGTACAACCTCTACAAAAGAAAAGCATCAATCTCATATGCCATTCACGCCTCTTTTCCTCACTCCCATAAGTACTAGATTTCCTGCAAAGATAATGAAGGCTAAGCTTTAGGGCCCTGAACTTTCAGGGTACATTTACAAGCCCTGTACCTAATATTGTGTTTGTAATTCTGGGTTCTCCTTTTTGAAAAGGGTCCCCCTAATTGTACAAAGTTCCAACAAAACCTGTATTCCCCTATCCCAGGAATTTAGGTCTAGGGACATATGGCCTGAAGGATGGATAAGAAGGAGTGAGGGAGCTAATCTACCCTTGGGTTCCCTTCTTCACTCTCACGTGTTTCTACCCCTCACTCCTCCAGAGTTAGAACAGAAGAGAGGGGATTAGAAGAAAGAAGCACTTAATACCAACTGTTGGTGGTTCCCTTTTAGCTATGGATACCCTCTCTGAGACAAGCATGGAAACGGTGGCCCTTTTTGGGGGCAGACTTCACTGACATGGGCAGTGCTTTCTCTACACGACCTCACATGACTTCCTATAAACCACCTCTCCCTTGGGTCCTGGCCCTGCACTCCACACCACATCCTCTTCTCACTTTTGTCTGGCCAGCCTCCTAGATAGAGGACCTTTAGAGAACTGAAGGTTGATCGCCGATTATGGCATCCACCTGGCTCACACACAGCCTCCACAGCCTTGCCTAACAGCGGTGGTAGAGGAGGTGCACCTGATTCCCTCCCTTTCTCTGTCATCTCTCCAACCGTCTTCTCCATCTACTCAGATAATATCAAGGGGAGATTAGCCAGTCTTCTTCATAGGCAAATATCCAGCCAGTAAGTGACATGCCATTCTCTCTTTCTGGAAAACACTCCCCAAATCTTTAAGAGTGATTTCTTCGGAGGCCCTTTCATTTTGTTGAGTGAGGAGAGGGTATATAAATTCTCCCGAGATAAAGATTTCTCCTTTCACAAGTTCTACTACTTCAACCACTCTTTGTGAATTTTTCGTCTTACCTTTATACAAAGCCTGGTTGGAGTAATGGAAATGAATGTGAAGGACAAATCTGCAAGAGATGGTATTTGGTAGTTTAATTTTAGACTACACTGTTATTTATCAAATATCAGCTTTGAGGTCTTAACTAAAATGCTGAGAGAATGGGAAGAGTCTTACTCAAATGACAATTATAAAAGCTTTTTTTTAAGTTTATTTATTTATTATGAGAGAGTGCACAGGAGCAAGCAGAGGAGGGGCAGCAAGGGAAGGGTAGAGAGAATCCCAAGCAGGCTGTGCACTGTCAGCACTGGGCCTGATGTGGGGCTCAATCTCACAAACTGTGAGATCATGACCTGAGCCAAAACCAAGAGTCAGATGGGTAACTGACTGAGCCCCCAGGCGCCCCTAAAAGCTTTTTGAAAATAAAACTTTTATTAAAAGGTTTATAAACCTTTACAAAACACATGGCAGTGTGGGGCTCAGTTGGCAGCAGGCATGAGGGCTCATGCAACCACTCACATCACAGACACCAATGAGTGCCTTCACTGTACCAGACACTCTAAGCACATTTCCTGCCTACATGGACCATCCCACCTCCTGCTGTTTCTTTCTGGTTTCATCTCCTGCCACTGGACTATAAAGTCCAGAAGGAAGGACTCTGTTAAATGAAACACTGTGCTTTGCTGCCTGAAATGTTGTAAATGATGGCAGTAACTGAAATTAGATACACAGAAAAAAGGAGTAAGTTGTGGGTGAAGGTGGAAAAATATTACTTGTAGCAGAGATGGTAGTGACCAGCACATTCTTGTATAAAAAGATGAACAAAAAGAATGATTCAGTCATTGAAAAATATAGTTTATTGGGCACTTTCTCTGTACCAGGTTCTATGCTAGATATTACTTTCATACTATCCCTCATTAGAATCTAAAACATTATTTGTGGTTAACACACACACACACTTCTTTCAACATACAACATACATCACACTTCATATATTGTCACTTGTGGACATAAGCAAAACTGGACAAGTCTGTATCTGTATCATTTGGGATTTTACAAAGTATAGCATTAAAAAATTTGAACACAGTGAGTCCCAAATATTTTAGACAAGTCATTCTCTGTGATAATTGTGATTAGAGATTTATCTAATGTTCATCTATTGCCAAATAATTTTTCAAGAAATTCTGTTGAGAAAATACTCAGTGAATTGGATATCACTTCTTGAATATTGTAATTTTGTTCAGTTAAATGTATTGAGTGCTATCTATGTTGCTTACCACTCTCTCTTCAGGTTTAGTGTTTGTAGCCCCATAGTAGGTGCTCAGTAAATATTTGCAGATGGAATGAATGAGTGCATGAATGAATGAACAAATGATTTCCCCCAGCCTATTCATTGATCCAGAGTAAACTTAGAATTTTTTTTTTTTTTGTAAAGCAAGCATAGTGGGGACTGAGCATAATTTGCCAATTATACTTTTTGTTTCTTGGCATGCTTGCTACTATGCACAAGGATTACATCTGTATTTCATGATTCTCAACTTCCTCTAAGGTTTGTCACTCTCTATGTCTATGTAGCAACCAAGTTTATCTTCTCTCCAAATGGACTAGTAACATTTCTAGAATGTGGGGGGTGGAGGCCAGAGGAAATACTTTCTACTAACTCCTAAGGAATGAGTCCCTTTCAAACATGAAATTATATTAATTCATTAATTAATTATCTGTTTCCTATTCTTCTTTTATATGGTTTGCTCCAGCACAGGTAAATTAACAAGACTTAATTAAAAATCCAAAAATTGGAATAGCTGTAATGTGCTCATGAAATCAGCTCAGGACTTGAACTTAGATTTTGAATTTCATTTAGGAATTAATAATCCATTTGTTTATAAAACATAAAATTAAGCAATATTTTTAATGGTTTTCTTGGATAATGCAGTGATGCAAGACAAAATTTTCATTAGGTTGAAATCTTAAATACTGCAACATTTCCTAGATATTTTTGTATCTTGTTCTTATTTTTTAGTGTATTATGAAAATCATCCTTCTTTTATTTTTTTATGTTATTTATTTTTTGGTCATCCACATTATTTATATACTTTTTTTAATGTAAGTTAGTGTCAAGTTGGCTAACATACCGTGTATACAGTATGCTCTCGGTTTTGGGGGTCGATTCCTGTGATACATCGCTTACATTCAACACCCAGTGCTCATCCTAACAAGTTAAATAGAATTTTTCAAAACATATTTCTAGTATCATATATAATACTTATGATGCTTTATATTTTTAAATGATTTTATGATATTATCACCAATATATACATATAATGGGGAAGAGATAAGACAATGAATAGCTTTCTCTTGAGGACCATGAAACTTGCCCTTTGGTATTAGAGGTGAAACCCCTTAAATCTTTTATAGATTTTCTTTTCTCCTCATGAATTGGTGAATTTGCCTAAAATGAGTCACAGTATTACCTTGGTGTTTCTATGGCAATGACTTTCCAGAGTTACCATTCAGGCCTTATTACCTAAAGTGATGATATGAATCTCTATTATTTTCCTCCTTCCATGACAACTTCATGGAGCTAATCTTCACCACTCCATAGAGCTGCAGAGTAGGATCCCTGGCCATTCACATATATAATAACATTGTCTTTAGTTTCTGAAGTAGCTTGTCTAGTGGCAACTTCCTCTAAAATGCTAGTAACCAGAAATAACAGATTACCACTTTTTTTGTCCTTTCATTTCATTGGGGCTACAATTAAGCTATTGTTCACTTAATTCACATATAAAAACAAAACCCTCTGAATATTCAAGGTGAAAGTCTGTGTGTAGTGCGTTTTAGGATTTGTTAACCTCAAATTGCTGACTGTATTAATTTGCCTTTTCATTTAGTATTTGCTAACCTATGGAGGAAAGCGGTATTTCAAGACAATTTTATAGTGATAAGGGCAAGAATATATTGACAAGGAGAGATGCTACGTGTGATGAAATTTGCTAACCTCAATGAATACAGTGATAACACCTTAGGCCTAAAATATTTAAAAAAAAACAACTGAGTAATATACTTTTCTGTAAATACACAAGAATGATGTAAATTGTATTACCAATAAGATATTTTTAGATTGTGCTCTTAAGGGTTTCCACATCTGGACTGACACAAGTAGTCTGTCAGAAAATAATGTCCCTAATAATCACTCTCTAACCAAACATATTAAGCTGACTTTCTAATGGCATGAACAGGATTTCCCTCCTCATGACAACTATGGTTTTGAAACCAAGAAACTAGTTTGCCCTTCAAGAAAAGTGATTTATAGGAGTTGGTGTGAGGAAAGAAAAAAAAAAAAGGAACCCTACTTTACCCAAAAAGGAGACGAGGACCTTGCCGGAGGCAGCATTGTGACATTGCCAATGTGAGAGGGTTGTGAAATCCTGAGTGTATGTTTTTGTGGTGATGTCTGAAAGTACTGGTTACTGTACTGATGTCTCGCTATCATGCATCTCTATTTCCGGATCTACTTCCTTATAATTGCTAATGAAAACAGGGCAATGAGCAGAGCAGTGTATAAGGGCTCCGCTTCACTTCTTCTGTTGTTTTCATTGATAGATGGCTTCTTTTGAAAGCTTCAAAATAATTCTCTTCTACTGTTAGGAGAGAAAATATATTCTTTTTCTAATTAAATAAATATAACTAGACATGTTAAGGTTTAGACTCTTGTCCTATAAGCTATCAATTTCTTTATTCCTCTAACCCCAGGCATCCATTAAAACCATTCTCTATTAATGTGCATTTTGCAAATAATCAAGAGACTAAATCACAGTAACTGAGGGAAATCAGGGCAAGCCTAATAGTAGCCACGCTCAAAATAGGACTATAAAATAAAAATAGAACATGTGACTCACAATACAGTACTAGTTCTTCATCTTGCGGATGTTCCCAGCCATCAGGATCAGTGTGGGCTATGACACTGGTAAGTGTGGGCTAGATGGGTAAAAATTTGAAGAGAATGATGGGCTTTTTTTTCTCAGACTCTTTTCCTATTACCTCATTGACTTTATGTTTATAGAATGTACAGAAAGCTTTGTCTATTCATTTCTTATTTGCCTTAATAGCAAGCTTCAGTGAGCCTTAATTTAGTAACAGAATGGCCTCCCTCTTCTAATGGCATTTTAGGTATACAAAACACATCTTAGGAAACAAGTGTCTGGCTTTAGTTACTTGCTAGCTAAGTGTTGTCACCTCATGAAACAAAATTCACCAATAATTTCTGTCATGACACACCAAGCATAGGACCAACCAGACAGAAAAGACAGCATCTCTGACCATGGAAGGGACACAACGGAAAGGCTGTCATGATATTTATATCCCACCTACTCAGAAGACCAATTGAGGAACTCCATATGGACTCCAGTTTGCCACTAGCCCACAGAATTGAAATTTCTTGACTGGCTTAAATTAAGAATTTGGGGATAAGTATAAAACTTTGCAGATATTTATTTTCATAATTCTAGGCAGTTTATTTTCATATAATTCTTCTCATCCTACCCGATTCTCTTTAGTTGACACATTAAGTAAAGGAAATGCGTTCTTAGAAAGCTTATAGAATAGAGGGCAAAGTATAATCAGAAAACATAAAAGAATACTGTCAAATAGCTCCTAAGGTGCATTAATGAGAGAAAGGGGGTCTATAAAGTCCAAGACAAGGAAAAGAAGCTAACCTACATGGAGTAGATTGGCTGATTTGAATTATCTTAGGGGACTGAAACCCCTTCCTCTCACTTCTCAACACTGCCTATACAGCAGGTGGTACAAGTCCAGTTCCCCAGTAAGTTCCTGTAAACAAAACTACTTATTTATAGACAGCTTCTCGGTACTGTTTTCAGGAGCTCAGTCAGACTGCAACTCAGAGTCACCTATCAACTGCAAAGAAAAATAAAGGCATAAAATCCTGTCTGCAAAAATTTGCTTCACAACTGAAACCAGAGAGGCATTCTATATATTTGGAAGACCCTTAGAATCATGATTAAGAATTGGTATAAAGAAAGAGAAAGAAGCTCATGAGCCTCTGCTTTGGAACAAAAAGAAAATTGGGCTGACATCATGGAAATCTGCCAGCAGACCTAAGCAGAATTTGATGTCTGTACTTCTCCTTTCTATTCTTTTTTCTTTTTCTTGGGCATTCATAGGAACCAGCCTTGATGGAGGAATCATTGGGCCTTGGTTTATAAAGTGGAGAACTAAGATTATTGAAATATTGAAAGCTTCCAAAAAGCACTTTGCTGTATTTATTTAGTCAAATTAAAATAACAATTTCAATGATAATGCCTTCTTTTTAAGTATACATATTTCAACATACTTGCATTTATTCTCATAATCCTCCTTATGAGATGTACAAGTAGGTATAGATTAACTCAGCATATATTTCATAAGGTAAATTCCTCCGTTGTTTTAATCTACACTAGTGTTACATATAGAAAATAGTGTGAAGAAGTATGACTACTTAGGATGAATTAACACAATGGCAGTTTTTAATGTAATGGCTAACTGATACCGCTTCATACATTCACCAATTTTTATTCATCACCTTTCAAATTCAAGGCATCTTGTTTGTTCTGAAGTAGATAGAATTGCAAACGTACATAAATATTACCTTACTCTTCAGGAACTAAATTCCACCAAAGAAATAAGTGAGCTCTATTAAAGCAGAGAGATATTTGCTCATTACTGGCACACAATAGGCACTAACTACATATATACTGAATGAGTGTATAAAACATAAATAATTCCAATATAATTCAGGATATAAGTCCCAAACATGATTAAATATTATAGAGTTTCAGATGAAAGAGTAATCACTTTTAGCTGGATGATCAATGAAGAATTCATGGAGTTGTATGAGCTGATAAGGATTTAACTTAGGGAATGGTTCAAAATGGGGAATTATTTGGTAGGCAAAATAAGAGAATAGACGGAACAACAACAACAAAAACAAGACTATATGAGGATGGGTACAACGTAGCATGCAAATAACTGGCATCTAAGAGATCTGTTCAGTTTGAGTACGTGGGGAAGCAATGGAAGAAAATGGATTGGAGCGAGATGACAAGGGTTGTTGTACTGAGGACCTCAGACCAGTTTTCTGGACCAATGGACTCTAGGTCTCCCAAAGTGCTAATTTTTTTTTTGAGCATTCACCACAGTATGTGTACAGTTATACATTAGAATTTATAAATTAAACATATTATCTACTTAAATATCTAAACAAATGTATATATAAACACATATTACATGTTGAAAATTCTAAGTGTCCTATAGCTACTATACTTTTTAACAACACATTACAAATGTAATTATTTTGTACATGTTTGCTTAATATATGCCACTTGTGTCCCCTATCAAATTGTAATCTCCATGAGAGCAGAAAACTTGGCATGATTGTTTTCTCTATATCACAAGAGCCTAGTGAAGTATTTGGCACAGAGTAGATGTTTATCAATTATTTGATGAAGGAATACACTGAGCACTTGGTTGATTAAATTTATTTTGAAGTGAAATACTTCAGATTAGAATACTAATCTGGAATCATCAAACACCCTTCACATTTCCCACTAGAGACTGACCATCTATCCACCATTTTCTTATAAACATAAATCTTCAGTCTTGGAATTATCAATGACAGATTCTGTATTTGAAGAAAAGATGGAAGAAACAAGACTGCCTCTTCTTAAAGTATAACACTGAAACTTTATTAACATATTCCACATTTCTTCAAACTGAAGAAACAGCCAGTCTAGATATTTTTCCCACAGAAGATGGATGTAAAAAGAATATAGAATTCAATTTGTAATTTCTTTTTATAAAACAAAGTTTCACAGAGGGTGCTCTTTTGAGCCCAAGTGTTCCCAGTATGATCTTTAGTGACTTTCATGGTATGAGGGTTAGAAGGGGAAGTTGGAGTAGGGGTACTCCACAGTGTTACTTCAACCAGCCATCTTTAATATTTTCTATTAATATGGGTACTTTTTATAAGATGCCGTTTGAAAAAAAAAAAGGATTCAGGCAATTAAAATAATACTTTAAAATTTTTTTAATCTTTATTTATTTTTGAGAGAGAGACAGCATGTGAGCAGGGGAGGAGCAGAGAGAGAGGGAGACACAGAATCTGAAGCAGGCTCCAGGCTCCGAGCTGTCAGCACAGAGCCCCATGTGGGGCTCGAACTCACAAACCGTGAGATCATGACCTGAGCCGAAGTCGGACGCTCAACCGACTGAGCCACCCAGGTGTCCCTTAAAATAATACTTTAAAAAACAACAACACTGATTTAAAGTTGTTTACATCCCAGAGAATTCAATGGATCCAATTAGTAACTTTGTAAAACCCTGAGTCTTAATAGTTTTGTTTACTGGCTTGTACATATTACAGCACACCTACTCTTTCAGTATCATATTGCTGCTGAATCTAGAGTAAAATTAATAAGTAAAACTAATATTTTCATCAGAGTAGTTTTATCCTTATAAATTTTTGATGGGTTTCCTGTTTGCCTTCCCAAGTGCATCTCATCCCTTCTATTTTCTGTCCCCTGGACTTCCTTGTTGTTGGCTTCTGGTAGGGAGTCAACTGATGAGAGACAATGGAGGAAAATGAGGGTGGGGGAGGAGAAACAGGTCATGGCTTATTGTACACTCCCTCTCTGCATTGGCCCTGTATGTCTGGCAGTAGCTGCATCCCTCCATGGCTCCCATGGCCAGATCCTTCCCCATAGTTCTGGTTCTCACAGAGCTCTAGTAACACTGCTTCTGTCTCTTCAGCCTTGGAGGGTAACAACTTCCCACCCTCGCTGCTCTCTGGGCCTTCACCAGCCTTTGTTGATTCCCTTACTCCTCTCACATCTTTAATCCCTTGTCCCTCTTTTTTCTTGAGCCATGTGGTGAATTATATTCTGTACCATGACCCAGATTGATACAAAGCTTAAGCCTCTTACAATATTAGTAAGACCTAAAATATAGAAAATAAAACAAATATAAAAAATAAATATAAAAACTAAAATTTTTCAAAAAATAAAATGTTTCAATATTCCTGCCCAAAACAATGAGGAAATAAGAACCATAGAAAAGTGAATTTAATGCTATGTCCATGAAACACCCAGAAAAATTCTTACTTCATTGAAAATGCAGGTTCAAAACTTCCCATATCCACCTGCTTGCAAGCCATTGGGTGACAAGGTCACAAAACTCACTTCACAAAGCCAGGGAAGACTCAGGAAATGTCCCTGAAAACATTCAAAGAGTAACATTTATGCCTGTGCATATGTGTACATTTTCTACACACAAGCAGAATATGTAATGATTAGAGGCCTAAGATATGAGTAAATGACTAGTATCAAAATATTTTTGTCCAGGTATAAGTATCAGATACTGCCTATATTTCAGTGAAAAGTACAGTTGGTGAGCACTTTGATAACCATAACTAGTATTTAACTCTAAAAAGTGTTGTCTCTGGAAACCTTGCAAACAAAATGACATGAATATGAAGAAATTTTAGCAACACTAAATAAATAAAGAACATTACTGTATGTTTTGAACATATTCTTGAAAAGAAATCATAGAGAGAAAGTTTCCATAGAGCTTTTTTGAAAACATTGACTAGTTATTTTTATATAGCTGTAAAAAAATTAGCATGCCTCTTTACAAAGGAATAAAGAGAAAATTCTTGTGATTAGTTTTTTAAGAAAATCTTGTTTTGAGAGAAACATTCAACAATCTGCTCTATTACTTTAGGGACCATAAAGGAAAATCTACAAAAAGAAAATAGATATTAAAAAACAAAGGTAATACTGGAATATATAATACGATTTAAATAATTATAATGCAACCATGTCTAAAAATAGGAAGAAGGTCTCATCTAGATCAACTGTTAGTGAAAATGCAGGACATCTTCTCTGGTCAAAAGCTGAAGACAACTAGATTATTGGCTTCTGTCTGCCTTGAATTACTAAATCCAGAGCAAAAAAAGGCAAAACAAAACAAAAGAGACCTGCCATGTAGTTTAGGACAAATTTTGCCTTTGTCAAGTAGATTCACAGTACTGAAATAACAGAATGTCCCTGTGGTTTCTTCAGTGATACACATGAAAGATGGCTATGGTTACAAGAAATTTATGAGACATAGCAGTATCCTGCCCACAGTCTACCCACAACAAAGAGACTGAGCTTGGGTCAGAGGTGAGCTTGCCTCCCCTGACTTTGTAGAGCAGAATGACTGAGACCATTTTGACTGTATGGGTGCATCAGATGGGAGACTGCGTATCTCACAAACACTAAATTCAGAGAAGCAGCATTGGGTGAGCAAATTACATTATAAGTCATATTTGCAATCTTGGGTGCTGAGAAGACCGATCAGTGGGAGAAGGAGAGTTCCTTACATGAAGAAGAAAATATTTCTTAAAATTACATACAGAAACAAATCTCATGAGATATTAAAACCATAGAGCCATTTTGCAGTTTGAAACATCAGTGTTCTTCTAATCCTGCAGTAATATTTTTTCTTCATATATAGGATAAACTCATTAAACCCATCCCTTTATGCTGATTTCTAATTATGACATGATCCCTAGTTACTTCCAATCCAACTTCCACTATCAGCAATCAATTGAAAATCTTCAGAAAAGCCTCTCAACTTTCTGTGCAATATTCAACATGAGTTATCACCACTTTCATCTTATGATTTTTCCTCCGTTGAAACTGATAATGCATAGCCTTGGTTTTCCTTCTATCTCCCCAACCATGCTTTCTCTGACAACATTCCCCTTCTTATCCCCCAGGTGTCAATATGCCTATAGAACGGACTATTCTTCTCCCGATTTTCAGAGACAGCATGTGAAAGCTGATGGGGAGGGGCAGAGAAGGAGAATCTTAAGCAGGCTCCATATTCAGTGTGGGGAACCCATAGCAGGGCTCTATCCCACAACCCTAGGATCATAACCTGAGCTGAATTTAAGAGTCAGATGCTTAATCGACTGAGCTACCCAGGCATCCTCAGAACAGACTTTTCTAATTAGAGAGTCAACTGTATGTTTGCAGTCTGGAGATACGAGAGAAAGCAGTTTGCTTTACATACACAGAATCCTATCATCAACCAGTTCCTCAAATTATTATTGGGATGGTTCTTAGGTTTTCTAAGATCAGGCAAAATAAAACAATGCTAGTAATACTCTCACTTAAGAGCAGTTTTGTTTTGTTGTGGAGTGTGTGTACACTTTGTGTGTGTGTGTGTGTGTGCGCGCACGCACACGCGCAAAAACAGTCATGGACAGACTCTTAGGCACACAACACCAGAACTTTTCAATTCAGAATACATCCATAATGCATTGTAAAATTATGTATTAAGCACCAACATAGAAATGTGTTAGATATGATAGGAATACTATTTACTTTCTAAGAGTTTTCAGTTTCTTACCTAAGAAATAGGCAAGGTTTATAAAAGATTATGATTATTAGAAGAAAGTTAACTTAGTACAGCAAATAAATTATCATCAATAAGAAATCATTCTCAGCACATAAGCTTATCTTGCAAAATCTGGTAGGGTAGTTTTCATGGGAAAACTTGCTATTGGTTTGTGTAGTTTTCTTTTTTACACTTATAGGGAACACAAAATATTGTCCTAAATTACTTTTTATACCAAGTTATAGCTGTGATCAGCTACACATTTGCTTATATGCTTTGAAAGTTACCATGAACACTGGTCTGCTTCCCCTTCTCTTCACCTTGTAAGATCCTTGTTAGCCTTCCTATTTCCTTGGCCTCCACTGAGTTCTAATTCCTGAGTGACCCCACTGAGTAGGTGCTATTTTATGAAATTCTCTTTTATAATCAGAAGGAACCAATTGATCATAAAGACATGAGTCCTTGAAAGGTTCACAGATTTGCTCAGCTCAAGGAGAGAAAGAACTGACTGAAACATTGCCTCTTCACTGACATCAGAAATAGAGCACCTCAGCCTCATGAAGTATTAAACTAAAAAATACCTAGCACTGAAGCTTTATGCTAAATCACATAGTATTTGTACTTTACTCCTATATGGATAAGGAGTAACAGCAATCAATATTTTAATAAAAATTATCAAAGAAAGCATTGAATTGGGAAAAATATCTACTTTTTCCAGTGAAGTAGGAAAATATTAGCTTTATCAGTTGAACACATTAGTACAGCTCAAAGAAGACTTTCTGGAAAGGAGCTTGCAAACTTCTTTACTGGATCTCAGAGTAATAAAGCCATAGACTATAAGAGATGGAACATGGCTTATACATTATTTATTCTAACCCTTTAATTTTTCACATGTGAAAAATGAGGCTCAGATAATTTGGGCGAATTTCCCGTATTATATAACTAGATAGAACAGAACCAGGATTCAAAAACATGGGTATTCTGATTCCTCACTCAGCACAATTTTCCTTAATAGTCTCTTTGGCCTTCTGCTTACATGGAATTTTTTTCTTCTGAAAACATCCAAAAAGTATGAAAGAGTTTTCAGATTGTGTGATAAAAATGTTGAAGTTCCGAATGACCACTAACAGATACTTGACTTACCATCTTTTTTCCCCTGGCCCTTAGCCAGTTATCCCAATAAAATTTTAATGAAAGAAAACAAAAACCATTGCTCAGTAATGATCTTTAAAATTCAGTGGCTTGAAATACATTAGGATTTTACTAAAAATTACTTAAACAAAATTCTTTTAATAGCCTTCAAAATCAACACTTGAACAAACAATTCATTGAGCTATTATATGACCTACATGCTAACAGGTAAATATTTGGTATTTGAGAGGCAATAATTTAAGCTGGAATTATAAATGTATTTTAGAAAATCTGATTTCTTGAAATCTTGGTATCCATTAATTTTTGCCATTTTTGTGTATTTCAAATACCCCAGAGTTTAATGGTAGTATTCACAAACTTATTTACTTGCAGTTTTGCCTTTCCTTGAGGCATTTCTAAGTGCCCAAAACTATTAATAAGGATGAATAAATAGACACAAATGAGCTTCTTTTCAGTCATTTACAATTTAGTCTACTATGTGCTAATCCTGTGTCCTCCGTTAATCAACCCCAAAACACAAGTCTTCCATTGTGCTCAATAGAGATGAGGCATATGTGGTGGAATTCAGTCAAAATATTAATTTAGACATTTGGGAACCATCACCTTCTTGAGAAAACTATCAGGTAAAATACACTCATTTTCAGCCAAGCTAAATTCCCACGTCCATGAATTGCACAACCCTGTTAAAGTCAGTAAGTGTCAAAGTCTTGAGCTATGGACTAGACAACGTTGCCCAATAACCACAATTAGGGTTTCCAGCATCTGCTGTTCCTCTTTTACAAATCTGAATTCTTCTTCCTATGCTATCTTTTACATACATTATTCATGCTGATGTTGAAATACTGACAATTTATGAGGAAAGTTTAGGAGTTTTGTGTAGCACTGGAAATCACTGCCCAAGTAACAGAAGAAAAACTTACCCCAGGAAATCATCTCCTAAAACATTTTTAAAACTCCATTTTATTATGGTGTGCTCTTAAAAAAAAATATAGAATAGTATTTTGTTAAATCTTTGGTTTGCCCTGAACTCTAAAACCAGATTTTAACCCTCAGTTTCAGGTTCCTTCACTGACTTGCCCTGATTTTGCTTTTCTTTTTTTCGTCCACTTCACATCTCTCCTTTAACCAGCTTCAGTCTATGTGCATTGTAGTCATCTCTCCTAGTCTTGGCCTCCATTCTCACTTACACATGAAATATTTTAGTAGCATTCAGAATTATCTTTCCCTCCTAATTCACAGAGCCATAAAGATACAACAGTTCAATGTAATTGGTATTTAAATGCAGTAATTATTTCTACTAATTCACGGTATATTCCTTAGAAATTTAGTTTATTTGCCCCTTTGCTCTTTATAACACCAAGGGGGAAAAGAAGACATGAAAGCTCAAACAAAATGTAAATCAGCCATAAAAATAGATAATAGCCCTCAGGCTCTTAGCCTAAAAGAAATAAAAGACCTAGTGAGAATCAAAAAGTGGAAGTGAAACAAAAATTATAATACATTTCTCTTTATTAAAAACATTTGTTTGGTTTTTATGAAAATATGAGTTTTTATGAAACTGTAAATACCATTATTTTGTGCAAAACTATGTCTTCTCTAATTCAGGAAATCTATCAAATTTTTGGATTACCAAGAAGAAAGTTAGATGTGGGAAAGACCATTTTTTGCCAGGAAAATTGAAATTTGGGGCAAAATATATTTTTAAAAACTAAAACTATGTGACATAATTGTTTATATCATTCATTCAATTAATTTTTAGAAATATGCAAAACTCTTTATAGAGGATATAGGTGTGGTACACATGATCATTTCTTGGTTAAGTACTACATACACATCTTTCCATTGCTCTTAATAAATGATGGAATGCCCTGTGGGTAGCCCAACATCTATGGCTGATCCAAAAGAATAACCATAATGCATTTTCTTTAGGCTTGTAATGAATGAACTGTCTTGAGGGAGAAGTTGACTTGTTGATTCACGAATTTATTACTAAAGTTAATTCCTTGGGAATTTTAAAAATATTTTAACATAAAGTTAGCAAAGTTTAAAAAGCATTCTAAAATTTTCATCTACTGCTACCATGCAGACCACATTTGTCTTCTGTGTAATCCTTTCCCCTCCTAACAACAGCTGTAGCACTGTATGTGCATTAGTCTAATGTTATTAACTAAAATTACTAACTTGCCTCTAAGAGATGCACTAGAGGGGGCCCAAGAGCAGCTCAGTGTGGGGTGTTCCATTGGCCTGCCCAACATCTTACCCATTCAAGTGTGTACTAAAATACACATACTTAAAGTAATCAATCAGATGATCAACTAACCTAAAAGCTCATTGATAATTTACTATATATAAGGCATTGTAATAGGCAATTTTTTGAGAATACAAAGAAACCTGTTATTGACCTAGGATTTAATATTGCTACTTGAGTACCGCGAAGCAATAGTCAAGAGTTCATGACATGTAACAATTTGTAATTTTGCTGAGGCATGAAATTGAATTACATGTGGGAGAGGCAGGACTCTAGCAGGAATCATTTAGCTAGAGTGTGCTTAGATGACTGGCCCACATATCTTCTCACAGTGGTTTAGATATTCTCTACTTGTGGTCAAGTTACTATGTAGTAATTCTCATGACATGATGAAAAACTATTTTCTTTGTGAATACTTTCCCTGAAAATAAAGTCAGCTGCTCGTTCTGTTGATGAAAGTAAAGTGGAAGCAAAACTATCCAAGAAAGTGATGGTTCTAATCCAGAAAATAGAAGTTTTATGGAGACAATTATATGCTGAACTGATATTCATGAATTTGGGACTGTGGTATCCCTCATGAATACTGTAGGTCTGCAATATAAAATGAAGTCCTTATCTTCAAGGAACATTTAGAAAAATGTGAAATTCTGTCATAGCTACCTTCCTTCAACCCACATTGTCTTTAGATCATTGCAGACACGAATGCCACTCTTATTACATCAGGACATCCATTCTATTTATATCTTGCTAAATATTGTGCTCAAAATCACCACAGTATCTACTCTTCCACCACACAAGATGTGAAAGACGGACCAAAACTTAAGTTGTTTTTGGGGGAGTTTGAGGTTTGTCTAATTTGTAGTTTTAGGTACCAGCTAATATAGGTTGGGTTGAAATAGAGTGAAGAATAAGAAATACCTATTCCAATCAATTGTGGCAACATATAATATACGCCTGGGCTGAAACAACTCCATAGGGAAGTCAGATTTGATCAATTTTCTCAAGTTGGCTTAAACATTTTTTTCTAAGCTATTAAAATAAGCCTGGAAACAGTTTTTGAAGCCCAGAACATGATGACAATATACATGATGTTGCACAATGGGAAGTATACGGCAAGCATATCTTGGCCACCTGTCCCTCATGAAGATCAAGGCTCATCACTTCAGCTTATGGCAGCTGTTATTTTCCATCCTTCTTTCTTCCTCCTGTTGGTTGTATACCCAGCCATCCAGGGTCTCCTAAACCTTAGGCTGCTACTGTTTGTGGTTCTTGCCCTTGCTATTTTCACTTTATATAGGCTGTTTCGGTCCTTTTTCAAACTTGTAAAAATAGTGCTCCTAATAAGGATTGAAAATCCAATGCTTGACTTCTTAAATATAAAGCTTCCTCTTTCCCTGGACTAGCACACAACAGAATAGGGGGGCAGGAATAAAGGAAGGAATAAAGGAAGGAATAAAGGAAGGAATAAAGGAAGGAATAAAGGAAGTAGGAAAGAAACAATTCCTTTATCTCTTAAAGTTTGCAAAGTACTTTTTGAAAATGAGAATTCTTTGTATTTTTAAAATCCTCTCCACCCATTAGCCTCAACACTACATTGCTGCTATACTTACACCTCGCTCGTTATGTATTTACTTTTTATATAACTAAGCAGCACCCTGTCATAAATGAAATATTCATGCAAAAAAAACTGCTCAAAATGAATTTATAAAAAGAACATATAAAAACTACCATCTGCTCCCAGTCCTAGCAAGCCCCTAGATACCCAAGTGTAAGCCCTCTGATTCCACAGAGAGGTAAAGCAATGTGTCCGTGATGTATTCCTGAAAGCCAAAAACTTCAGACTTTGTATTTAGATGGATCTATGAGCTCTGGCCATCGAAATGCTTAGATCAACATTGATGGACTTAGATATTGCACATAATGAATTCACGTGCTAGCATATTGTAATGGGTAGTCATACCCGGTCATGTTATGCTGAAATGAGCTGAAACTCTTCTGGGAAGTTGTGAAAGCATTTTGTAGTCAATTGATACCGTGGTGCTTTATAATATGCCTTCCTTTAAAAAAAAAAAGTTGTCCAGACATTCCAGGACTCCAAGCTGAAGTGTGGGCACTTGGATACTTTATATTGTTTTAATTCAACCAGGGATACTTCTGATATACTTAGGGCATTTTATTGCTCACACTTGGAGTATCACCATTGCTATACATAATAAGATACATGAATTTTCCCAATAGTTTAGTTTCTCCCAAATGCTAAGTTGCACCTTTATAAATTCTATGAACACTTGAAAGAAATTCTTCCCTTTCTGTAGCCTAACTTTCCCATCTAACACATTCCCACTTTCCTCAATGTTCACTGCTACCCACTCTGAACTCTGTGTATGGAATTTTCATGTGTTCTTCCCCTGAGTCATTAAGAATGGAGTTTGCCGGCAAGTGACCAAAAAGAAAAATCACAGTTCCATAAATAAGTAAAGAGTTTATTTTTCTCCCATAGGACAGATACCCAGAGATATGCAGTCTAGAACTAACATAGTGGTTCCAGGATCATCAGGAAAACAGGCCCATTTTTCTTGCTTGCCCACCACCTTCAGTGTGTTAACTAACGGTTGAAGATTATTTCTCCAGTTCTAGTCATTCCATTGCACTCCAGAAAGCAAGAAGAAAGTTCTGCCATCTCCTTCCTTAATAAGACTTCCAGGAAATACCACATATTGTGAATATACTTTGTGGACCATAACTTAATCACCATGCCATTTTTTTCTGCAAATTACTCTGGGGAACATAGTCTTTTAGCTTGACACTTTGCCACCCAAAATAAATTGAGTTGAGATAGTAAGGAGGAAAGGGAGAATAGATGTTGGAATACGATATTCATAGCCTGTGCTTCACTTCACTAGATCATATCATAACTTACTGTTACATATATTCAGGTTTAGATTTTGAATTATTCTAATAGTTTAATAATCCAGCTATTCATCATTCTACAACCAAATTATAAATAAAATAAAGATAACAGAGAAAAGTTCTGGGGTACTTCAATAAAGCCCTTGGTTCACTGTTACACTTTGTCTTTGTTTAAAGGAAGTTCTAAGAATGCCTTCAAATGACTGACCACACTTAATTAGCTAAATGAATATAGAATCAGGTGTATAAATCTGTGGCCAAGACTCTGAGTGCTTTGCTCATCATAATAATCATATGTTTTATAAACGAAACCAGAAGCACTTTTGAGAGTGCAAATGAGGAGGTTATTAATAATTATATTGAAACAAGGGTAAATCAGGGATGTCCAAAGCAAACCAGGGTGTATGGTCACCCAACTCATCCTCCTTACTGGATTTTTCTACATTGCAGACTTCATAAAGATGTCAGTTTACTATTATTAATTTACCAATCATTTCTCACTGGAAATGTGGTAGGACATGAAGAAAGCATGGCAGATACGGACTATTACCCTACAAACCATGTCTCTCAGTTGGATATACAAGTGAAGAAACTCTAGTTAAAGTGTCTGGATTAACTGAAAAGTAATGTTAATGAACTATTTCTAGCCATTCGTGGTACAATAAAGCCAGAATTGTTCCAGGAAATGGGTATAAGTGATAGACATCTACTCCAGGTGCTGAGAATTTAGTTATAAGGAATTCTTAGGATCCCGGAGTTTATAGTATTTTTATCCATCATTCTGAATAGTTTTTCACTTTAATCTGTAACATGTGACATTTGACAGCTGTCAGTTGGAAGGATTTGCTCTGGCTAAAGGCCAACCATAAAGAATAAGGCTGAGTGAGATCCCGAGCTGACCCAACTATTCTGGCTTTCTTCATGGGGCACTAACATATTATTATTTTTGAGAATCACCTTTGCCTATGACAGAATCTAACACAGGATCCTGTCTTTTTCATCATTCCCATATATTTTTGTATAATATTTTATGAAGCATATTTCTATCTGGAAAAGATTACTATCTATTATATTGTACCGTATTGATCAGAAACTTCCGAAGATGCTTAATGCTCAGCTAAGGAGAACAAAGGCACTAAAAGAATTTGGATCAGTAATAGTTATTAGAAGTATTCCTAAACATCCACAATCTACATTATACATTCTTTGTTGCCTTATGAAGTCTTCTTTCCTTAAGTGACTTTACAAGAAGCAGTGTAGCATGTCAGTTCAAAACACGGATTTTTGAATCAGACTTCCTTAGTTAAAATCCCCGCTCTGTCACTTCCTGAGTTACTCTGAGTATATCAACTCTCTGTAAAATGAGGATAATATTAATAATTACCTCATGGTTGCTTGAATATTTATTGAGTTAATATGTTTAAAGTGCTTAGAGTAGTGCCTGGCATACAGTAAGAGCTTTTTAAGTGTTTGCTATTTACAACCTAAAGATGGACACAAGATATAAAACTTGTCTCTGTATATAGAGCCAGTCAAAATCAAGGAGCTCAAAACCAAACTCTTCTTCTATAAAAAGTTGTGCCTTTTCATGGCATCCCAATGTTTGTTAAGCATATCACTTTCTTCTGTGCACCTGGACTTTAAATATTAGCCATATTCTTTGTCCCTTTCTCTCCTCCCTCACATTGAGAAATATTCAAGTCTTCTTCCAAAATTCATTCCCTTCTTTCTCTTCCTACTGCCACTAGCCTAATTCAGGCTCTCTTTACTCCTTGCCCAAACAATTCCAGTACTTTTCCTAATTTGTTTTTGTACCTTCAGGCTAGTCCATTCCAAATCATTTTTGTCTGGTTAATAGAACATTCATGTTAAAATCCTGCTGTGGATCCTCCTTGCCCTAACCTACCCATCACGGCATTTAACAATTTTATAAGGTTCCAGTCTGTCTTCCCATTCTCATCTCCTCCACCCTCATGCCCCAAATTAACCAGATAAGTAACTGTGCATTTTGGCACCTTAATATTTTTTCCCACACCTTTCCAACTAAATGGAATGTTTTTGGGATCTCCACTTTGTGAATATCAAAGTTTACCTTATATTTTGAAGCCCCAGCAGAGATGCAAATTTCTACATATAATTTTTTCTGAATTATAAGTACTCTTTTCCTCCTTGGAGGTTCTTGACTTGTACATTTGTAATAGGTCATTACATTGCCCCCTAAGTTATAGTTTCTTATTAATACTTCAATGTCTTAATCTATGTGTCCTTCATATCTGTACTTCCTAGTAAAGTCCCTCCTCTTTACTACACTTTCCTACACTTTACCACACACTGGGCACTCCTGGATCATTGAATATGATTGTGAACTTTGTGCAGTACTTTAAAGCATGGGTCTATGAAAGCTAAAATCTAGCTGACCTCTGCCTGTCAAGCCATGTGACACTGTGTTACCGTAAAGAGGAGAGTTTGTTCTCACTCTACCTAGAGCTGATCAGAAGTGGCTGCCTCATTCTTTGACTCCGTCCAGTAGGCAAGCTATGTACCTTCTAGGAGTACCTGCATACACAGGTACAGTTTAGGGTAAGACAGGCTACCGTAGCAAAAAGATTCAAGACTATATAATGGCTCAAATATGAATGAAGTTTATCTCTTACATAATATTTCAGTGAAGGTGTTCTTGGTTGGCAGGCAGCTCTCATGGTGATTCAGAGATGAATTTGCAATGTGGCTAAGAGAGGATGTGTTCTATAGAGGCACGAGGAACCATACAGGTTTAGAGAAGTGCAAACAGTTTTGTCTGGCTAGTGCACTGGAAACATGAGGCAGTATGGCAGAAGATGAGGCTAGCAAGATAGGCAGGGCTCATAATGTGAATTTATCTGAAAGTCCTGTGAAGAATCAGACTTGGTCCTTCAAGTGATAGGAAGCCCCTGGAGTTTGTTTCTGGATTTATTGTAAATGTCTTTATTGTTTTGGGGGGGTGGTTAATATTTGATAGGAATGTTAGAAAATCAGCACTGCCAGCAGTATGCAAGTTGATCTGGATAGCTGTGAACAGAAAGTCAGGATCACCAACAAGGCAAATGTAACATTCCAGAAAAACTGTTGAAAGCTCAAAGTAGGGCAGTGGCAGTGGTGATGGGGAGGAAGGGAGAAGAAAAAGAGCAATTTAGGAAGCAGGTCAGAGGAGGCTTGGTGATTATTTAAATTCAAGGGATTAGAAAGAAAAAGTTGAGGATGCCCCTCCTTTCTGGCTTGAAGTGAGGTCTGTGTCTGTGCCTACAAAAATCAAAAGTTATTCATTTCTCTTTAACACCTAATTTATTTTATTCTGATCACTAGTGAACAAACTGAATGACAATAAATGCCCTTTCTACTAATCTTTTGAAGGCCATGCAATAAGACCTTTCAAGGTAGAATATAAGAATCCATCATATTGTCATAATAAAGTCTCCAGGATCCTTATTGATTAAATAGAAACGTAACTTGCAAAAACTGACTGTAACTTTTCAACGATGGTTGCCTGGCCCAAACATCACCAAAGAATACCTACTGGTGGCTCAAAGTAGAATTAGCTTCGCCTGTTCTGAAGTTGCTATTCATTATTCATTGTCTTTGTTTTAAAAAGAATTGGAATGTGAAAATGTGCAGTCCTCAATAAAAATCAGCATATATTAGAAGATACTCGCTCCTTATGGCTGCTGAATATTATAAAGTTAGAAGCAATCACAGGGAGTTGTGCTTGCTGCTGTATTTTCCCCGCAATATGGAAAAGGCACATTGGACCCTTAGATCCATTCCCTAAGAATTAAAGGACTGGAAATGGTTTGACTCTTCACTGAGTCTTCACTGCCATATGAGCCTGGCTGAAGATGGCACTCTGAGTTGAACTGGCACAGCTCTGCGGCATTGGAATGGTATTTCTTGACAGGGTTGGATGGCATATGTAGTTTTGTATATTGTTCTGGTGCTTCTTAAATCAAGTTGCCCAATTTAAGTCAAACAAATGTTCTATTCTCCACCATCCCTTCAAATCAACCAATCCTTTGCTTGGTCAAATCATACCCCACTGACTGCTCTGCAAATTTTCCAAGGTGCTGAAAAAAGACTTTATAATAGACATTTATAAAATACATTCAAGTATGATTTTAATATTTGTATTTATATTATTCCTATAGTAAATAATTTTTTAGTGAGTAAATAAGTAAACTTTCAAATCTGTATAAAATAAGTGACTATAATTGAAAACAAAAATGGTTCTCAGACCTCAAGTCAGTTTCCATATTGCTTTATTTCCTGAAAAAAAATCTACCTGCATTTGTTTAATTTATTCAAAGAATATTTAATTCATCACTGTAACATTTGTGCAAGAGAAGACACCAACTTGATACACTGAGTGTTGGGCATTTCCTCTAGCATTATGAGTAGGCAAGTCTTCAAACTACTGTTGGTTTGTTCTTTACTACAGTAAGATTTAGCAAATTTAAGGGAAATTTTGGATAAATTTGTCTTAAAATTTTAATCTTGCATTTGACCTCATAAGGGTGCCTCCACCATTATCATTATTGATCTAGATCATTTCTAAGATTTTCCACCAATCACTCAAATGCAAGACCATAGTCATGCCCTATTTCTCCTGCATTCTTGAATCTTATCCCCCAAAGCCTGCCAGGCAGATTTTTGGCAAAATTGGACTCATAACTGATAATTCCTAGTGTGTGGCACCACAAGGAAAATACCTCCATTTTGACAATGGCATGGAGTAAAATGTGTAAGTTATTAGTATCTCACAAATCATACCAGTTGGGTGGCATCTAAGGTTACCTGAAGCCATGCAGGAAGACAAGTCACATGATATATAGAATATCTGGGCCTATAAAAAGTTCTAAATGATGATTTAAATGTCTTTAGAGTTTCTAAGTGGGAAAGGGAAAAGTTCTGATCAAAGGATTAAAATTTAATGAAGTGGTTAAAGTTGGTGTTATGTGTTTACTGAATGTGGCCACCTCCACATATTCATATATTGAAATCATAACCCCAAATGTGATGGTATCAGGAAGTGGAGCCTTTGGGGGGTGATGAGGTCATGGGGTAGAGCCCCCATGAATGGGATTAGTGCCCCTATGCAAGAGACCCCAAAGAACCTTCTCACTGCTTCTTCCATGTGCAGACACAGTGAGAAGATAGTCATCTATGAAGTAGGAAGAAGGCCCTCATCTAACAGCACATGTGCCCATGCCTTGGACTTCCGAGTCTCCAGAACTGTGAATAATAAATTTTGTTAAGTCACCGGCCTATGGTATTTTTGTTATAGAAGTCCAAAAAGATTGACAATTGGTGTCAAAGCAGAGTACCCATAGGGAAAACACTATCTGGATTCCCATGTTCCCATTTCCATTTACCTTCCCTCAACATTTTGTGAGGTTTATATTATAAAGTGGACACCCCAGACTTCAAGGCCTTTCCCTACTTTTTATTTCCTGGTGGGGAACCACCCCAGCTGTACCATCATACCACTGCATGTTCAGAACCTCTCCTTTGGCAAGTGCTCAGCAGATCTCTGCCCAGTAAGAGGACAGAATATGCCTATGGGCCATTTACACTAGCAGAGCTCTCTATTCTTTTACCTTGAGGCTTGTTGCTGCTTTGTGGTCTCCAGCAGTTTGCTTCAGGTATTTCTTGATGTCACTTAATTTTTTAAGGTTTTTCTTTGAGCTCTGACCTGTGCACTCATTGGAGAACATTAGAATTGTTCTATCCTGTTTTAATAGGATCACTCTTTCTAGCCTCTTAGATAACTAGGAGAAGTGGAGGAATATATCCTCCAGGTTTGGTCGTTTTGGAAACATGAAAATTCTTTAGTCATTGGCTCATCCTATTTTGCCTCAGATAAATCTTCTTGGATCTGATAAATAAGACTTTTACTCATTTTTTAATGTTTAGAGTTTTTTTCCCCCTGTGGTCAGTATTATTTAGATTCATTTTCTTCTTCTTTTCTTTGCTTTTATTTCTTCCCTCTAGCTCTGCTGCCAGCTCCTGCCAAGTTTCTTTATCATCTATCTCTACAGCCAACCTAACTTTCTGAGCCAATGGTGTCAAAGCAGAATGCATATGGATGCTGTCAATCTCACGTGATGTAACTTGGAATTAATTTCTGATGCCTACCAGATATTTAAACTATGATCAGAGTAAAACTTGGGTGGACCTACAGTCTCTAAAGTGCTCTCTCCTTAACTCTCTATTCTCCCTTCTGCTCTTTTAGATCAGATGGAAAGCCTGAGTCTGCCTATAACACAGTATGTCTTCTGCTTTTTCCTCAGCTTCTTACCTACCTGTTTTCTAGGACTTAGGCCCACCCCCACATTCCAGCCCCACTTGTTCATGGTACCCCCACATTCCAGCCCCACTTGTTCATGATCTAACACCTTAGCACTTGCTAATCCCTTGCTTCCTATCCCTTCAAATCACTGCTGCTCTGGTCCTGCACAGAGGAGAGGCTATCTTCAAACCCAAAAGCAGCTATGTCAGAAAACTCTCTAGCATTCGCTGTGTACACTAAGACCAACCCTCACATTTGCTGGGGCCCAACATGAGCTTGGACAATATTCTCCGGGTATGCCCTCACTCTAGCCAGACAGACACTTGAACCAACTTGGCCAGTGGCCTTTGTCTTAGTAAATGAGCCTCTGTATGGCTCAAGCTCACTGTCCACCCACCCTAGATTTCCCTATATTAATGCCTCAAACCAAAGCTCATGTGGTATCATCACACCCAATCTAGATCCTGTGCATTCTCTCTGAATTCACTTTTCATTAGATACTAGCTGACAACCTGCTTATTTCTTTAGTCTTTTTTTAATATGAAAGCTATTGTCAAATTGGTTTCCATACAACACCCAGTACTTATCTCAACAGGTGCCCTCCTCAATGCCCATCACCCCCTTTCCCCTCCCTCCCATCCCTCCATCAACCCTCAGTTTATTCTCAGTTTTTAAGAGTCTCTTATGGTTTGGGTCGCTCCCTAACTTTTTGTTTAGTCTTATCCTCTCTTTTAAATGAACCCTCCCCAACTCCCCTACCACACAACACACCAGCTCAATAGAGAACATATTAAAGAAACCTCAATTTCATTATTGTTGAATAACTAGTTAATGAGCTCTTTAACAGAATACACGTGCATCACTAAGGCTTTAGAAGTTTTCCCCCCTTTATCTTGTTTCCTCAGAACTCAAACTAAAGTAGCATTAATATTTATTAACAATTCACTATTTGCTAGTCACTGGGCTCATAATTCAGTAGTTATTCAACCTTCACAATGTCCACATGAGGAAGATACCATTTTAACCCCACTTTCTCTGGAAGAGCATTAGACTTGGAAAGAGTAAGTAATATGCCTATGATCGTCAAGATAATAAGTGATAGGGTCAAGATGTGAACACTGAGTTCTTGCTCTTATCCTCAATTACACTCAGTATCACATGCCCTAAAAGAAATGTTCCTTATCCTTTACAACCTTTTAAGTCCCACTTAGGTATTAGTTTCCCAGGAGATATTTAACTCATTCATCAAAGATTTTCTGAGCACTTAGTAAGTGCCAATGACTGTATTAAGCCCAGGGGATATATCAGTTAACTAAAGAGGTAGGAGCCACTCAGTTGGACTCAGGTATAGACATATGTCTTCTGACTTAAGGAAAACATCTGCCCCAAAAGGAGGTGATCAGTGTCTTGGGGAAGGTTAGGCTCCTCCACAGCAGGATCCAAGCACAGATGGCCATATTATGTCCCCTGTGGCTGGGGCTTTCACCATAACTTCTACATTTGGTCATAAATGGGGCATTTTAAGTTAATCTACTGAGACTCTGGAATGTCATAACCAGAAAGGACAATTGAGGTCATCTGGTTTAACTGCCTTACTTTAGAAATGAAAATAAATAAACAACGTGCTGAGAAGTTAACTTTTCAAGATGACATAAATGTGTAGTGAAAAAAATCACTTTTTAAATAGTTTTCCTAACTCCCCATCGAGTGCTTTTACTCATACATCACACAGTGTCCAAAGGAAAAAATGGGGTACATGTTGAAGCCAGAATCTCCATGGCTGTAGGCAAAAATCTCCTGACCATGGATAAGCTTCTCAAAACTAAGCTCTTTATTTTAAGCCATTGCCCATGAAGCACTTCCAGAGTTTTTCAAAGTGGTATCTAATAATTAGGCAATGGGACATATGTAGATTTGTAGAACCAGCACATAATATGACTGGTTGTAACCAAAGGTGTACAGACTTAGTACCCATCTCCTGTTTGAAGTGGGCAAAGAACGAGAAAACTTAGAGAACCCTATCTTGGCTATCAAGCCTTCTTATTAATCAGTATCATCACAGATTTCTCTTTTCCAGACCCTCTCATTCATACTCACCTAGGCAGCATTGTTGGGTTTCACTATTGAGGATATTAGGTTAGCATGAACTCAGTTCTGAATATCCACTACATTCCCCTCATACCAGTTTACCACTTTTGCAGTTTATCCTGGTGTTTAGGTGTATAATCTCTTTACCTCCCCCATCCCACCCCTTGCCGTGTAGTTTTTTTTTTTTCCTTCTGACATACTTGCTTTGTGCTATATTTAACTCCTGTACATAAGCATTAATATCCAGCCACACAAGGTGCTGCTGTGCATTACTTCCACCAGGTACAGTAGGGGTTTATTTGGCTAATTCTCTTTGGGGATAGGGAAACAGATGCAAACACAATAAGAGAAGGGCTGAACCTTTTCTCCACAGTATACCGAATACAAATCTTTATAAGATTGTTATGTGCATGATTTTCTTCTTTTGCTTTTTACCTACTTTTTGCCTTTGGTTTTGGCTGGCACACAGAGCAACTTACAAAAAGGAAGGCTCACAAAATAAATGTTCCCCTGAAAAGAACATGCTCTTAACATAAAACGAAACACAAAAGATCAACAACATAAATTGTTCTTATAAGATTTCCAATTGCCTAGAACAGTGTCTGGTATATAGTGTGTACTCAAAAAATTGTTTAATGAATAAAACCAGATGTGATTTCTTCCCTTCTGGCTAGTCTCCCTTTGGCTGGATAGGAACTCCACCTATGCTGAGGAGGTCAAGACCATGAACCAAAGAGAGGGTATATAGTCATTACAGGCTATTTATTGATCCAATTTCTTCTGTCTTTCCTTTTTAACTTGTGATTTCTGAAATCTTCTCCTCTTCCATATTCTCCTTCCCCTCCCCCTTTTCCTTTTTAGTGCAAGTCTCTCATTTGCCTTTTTTATTTACTTAAGCACTCAGACCACAGTGCTTTTTTATTTTTAGATACAGTAAATCATTGCTTTATTAGAACAAAAAACTGATGTATTCATGGTTTTTTTATCCAAGGCAACTTTTTTGTTTTGATTTGGCTTACCTTTGTTTTTGTGAGAAAGAAAATCACAAAATGCAATATTTATTTGATCCTTAGGTGGTAAAAATTTTATTTAATGAACCTGCTAAATATATAAGATTATAATTTTATTCAGTTAAGGAAATGGAGATGGTCTGTGGGAGAGGAAGAAGATGGCAGTATATGGGAAAAAGCACTAGGAGGGGCAAAAACACTCCTAAGTAACAGAAAGAGGTGAGAAAGACAAGTAGACTGGGAGGAAAGTGGCTAGAGACTGAAAAATCCATAGAAGGAAAAAGGTTCAAAAGGAGGGGAGTCTCACATGGACTCTCAAAGGTCTTTCTGGAGAACTTTTGTGGGGAGAACAGGGCAAGTGTAGAGGGCGATGCTCCTCTCTGCTTCACATCCACCAGAAACACAGAGGCTGTTCTCTTTTATGAATCTTACTCCCATCCTCTTGGTCCTTCAGCTGCTTCAGAGAGGACGCCAGCTGGAGCAAGAGGATGCTTCTAGGATGATATCCAAAGTCAGAGAACTCTGCACAGAAGCTGTTCTGCCTGTTATAAATGAGAGCAACTCAACTGAGGGGATTCTCAGCTAATAAAAACCTACCCACTAAAAAAAGTCTAGCCAGAGTTGATAGTGCATATATCGAGTGACACCCAGCCTGTGTCCACTCTAACTGGTCAATGCTGATGCTTTATTTATAAATAGTTTAAGTATTACTAACTACCTTCAGATAGCTAGGAAATGAAGTCATTATTTTAGATCACATGTACCTCTAATTCTTTTAAATATATTAGTATAAGCAAGTTAGTTTCATTCACTCATTCACCCAACAAATGTTTACTGAGAATTTATTATTGCCAATGTGCTAAACAATGGGAAATAAAGTTTAAGATAGAATTGATGACCTGATCTCAGGGTACTTTATAGAACATTCTTAAAAAATTATATTTTGTTCTGCTTTTAGTAGGGAGCCAATGAAAAGTTTTAAACAGGGGAGCAGTCCAGTCAGACTTCTACTCAGATACATCACTTTGATATCCAGATATAATTATGGACTAGGTCAAATGGCTGTTGCAATAGTATAGGTAAGAGTGATAATCAGTTTGACCAAACCTGGAACAAAGAAACATGAGAGAGGCTTAAAACTAGAAACAGTAGGACATGGGGACACCTTAACTGTTGAGTGTTAGAGGAGTAAAGGGGGCAGGATAGTTCTCAGGTTCCTGAATGAAATGTGTGGAATGTATGGATTGCTTCAGAAGGAGGGATCCAGTCAGGGGTAGAGATGGGTGGAAAGGAAGTGAGGAAGGGGGAGAAGAGCAGAGTGCTGCAGGTAGAAATGAGAACCAGGTAGCACTGAGACAAAGGCTGGGGAAGGTAACAGAGAGACTAAGAAATTATGAGCACAGTTAGAAAGAGAATCTGGGCAGTGCAGTGAAGTTCTGAGTGATTCAAAGTGGAGACTAAGAGTGTAGTTTTTTTTTTTTTTTAAAGACACTGAAATAGGAGACAGAATGATATAGTGGGAAGTGGGTAGGGTTTGGAGTCCAACTGATACGAAATTAAAACAGCTGTCACTTACTTGCTACAAAATCTTGCACAAGTTACTCAACAATTCCCAGATTTTTAAAAAACTTATAAAATGGAGACAATATCTTGTACATAGGATTGTTCTGAGTATTAAAGGTTATACTATGCTTAGTGTTTAGCACTATTCTAGAAGGTTCCTTTCCTGATTTTCTCTAGTTTTACCCTCCTCCAGGCCATCAACTTCTGAGTTCATTTTCAAAAAAGAGGTTAGATGAGACTAGTGCCCTGCTTATCATCCCTCATGCAAATCCTTTACCTACAGTATAGAAGCCACAAGTGGTCCTTTGTGGTCTAATCTCTGCTTATACTTTTAGCCCATTTCTCATCACTTTGGTACCTCACTCCAGCTACACCACATTTAAAGCATCATCTTTCATATCTTCAAGTCTTAGAATAAACTGCTTCCTCTTCTTAGTGTCTTCATCTAGTTCTCTGATTATATAACCCTTTATCAACTTTTGAAGACTTAAGTTCAAGACACAGATATCTATGTAGATGTCTTAGCCTGATCCCTAGTCTGCACTAACCTCCACCATCCACACATCAAAATATAGATTCTACCAGTTGTTCTTAAGCAATATTTATTCGTTCATGTGTTTAATTTTCTCCCACCCAACAGACTGATACATCCATAAAAGCAAGATGATTTCTTGTTGTATCCTCAGTAATTTTACAATTAGTTGTCCAATAAATGTCTGTTTAATTAATGCCTGATTTTAGTGTAAAGCCATGGGTTCCACAGGTTAAGCAGGCACTGCTTAAACATTTTAAAACCACATAAACAAAGGATAATTTAGGACAGTACTTTCTTGGGAGTCTTGTGGTCAGTTGCCTCCCCTGAGATTAGATTTGAGGTTCAGATCATTACTGTAAGGGCAAGATCCAGGCCCTAAAATCCTATTACCCTAAAGGTTTATTCCCAGCCCCAATTTCTGGTCCAGAATGGAAGTCAGAGAGAGGAGGCACAATGTGGTAGTTAAGAGCACTGGATGCTGGAGTGGGACTGTCTGGGTTCAAATCCCTTTCACTGGCCATTACTAACTATAGGACCATGGACTACTTATTTAACCTCTCCATTGCTCAGCTTCTTTATTTATAAAATGGTGATGATAATAACAGGACATACCCCCTAGAGATGTTAGGAGGATTGGGTGAGTTAATACAAATGAGAAGATTAGAACAACTGTCACATAATAATAAGACTTAGTTTACTGACTTGTGACTCCTTTTAAGGATATTAGTAGCTGAAGTTGTGTATATGTATATACACATATATATGTATATATATACACACACATGTATATATATACAATATATACTATATATACACACACATGTATATATATACAATATATACTATATATACACACACGTATATATATACAATATATACTATATATATACACACGTATATATATACAATATATACTATATATACACACACACATATATGTGTGTGTGCGTGTGTGTATACATGTGTGTATACCACTTTGTGCATATAAAGTTAGTAGGATATAAACCATAGGCCAATAGAATTTCATGAAAGTCCCAAGGGAGATCCAGATCCTATACTGACTCTGAAATCAGCATGGGCTCCCTATCATCTTTTTGTCTGAGCTTCTGTGCTCCTTCTCCAGTGATGCCAGTCAACAAATATTCTAAAATTACCTACTATGGTTGAGGCACTGTTCTATGTACAAGGAGTCAAATCCCTTCTATTCAGAGCTATTTAAAAGACCTTTAAAATCAGGGAGATTTCCCATGATTTTTGGCCTTAAAAGATCCTTACAACTAGGACAAGGAACAATCTGTTTTTTTTTTTTCTCCCTGCCTTATCTATCTTTCTTTTTTCTTTTATTCCTCTCTTCCTTTCTAAAATAGCATTCTTAACACGTATAGGTACTATGGTGATAGCTACCATATAAATATGGAAGAGAGAACAAGAGAGGAGAAGGAGGTAATTAACTCAATTGTATAAGGCTTTCTTTAAGAAGAAGAAAGGAATGAAATTATGGAGAACCTATTTCCAAAGAGGCAGAAAGGGTGCTGTGAAAGACATGCTTACAGTCAGACCTAGAACACAATGCTGACACCAAAACACAGTCCACTCAATTCTTACACCTGATTATGCAAAGCAGCCCACTTTCCCTCCTGCTTTTCCCTCTCTATGTAAATAATTTCTTTATAAATGGGAAAAATGGAGAACAAGCCTTTTAAACAGTTGTCATAAATTAGAATAAATTGCATTAATTCAAAATGTAAAACTAGGAGAGCCAGGAGAACATGCAACATATTTTCCCCAAATAACACTGTGAACAAGCACAAGTGTATACTTTGGGCATATGTATATCTTTCCTCTGACTGACAGCCTGAAGGAGATAGTCCATGTGATTTTTATGTTGCTGAGGTGGAAACAATCTTTATTTGGATTGAATAGCAGAGTAAACAGGAATGAATAAGAGACACAAAAGTTTACAGTACAGATGGTTTCCGATTCTTTTTTAAAAATTGCATGCGTTTTCAATTAAAAGCGCATTTGCCTTTTGTTCTAGTCGACTGTCCTAAAGACTTTTCATGGTTGTACACCACAAAAAATTAGAGGTGATCAGTAAATCGTGTTCTGTGTTTAATAATGTTACACACACTAAATGCAGGCAGAAGTTTATCTTCTCTACTTTTTAATCTGAAAAGATTAAGTTTATCTTATAGTTCTGTAAGTCATTAAGGAACTAAAAAACTTCGTGATAACAAGCTTAGGTAAAAAAAAATAATAAACTAAGGAGGATATTCATATACACACAGTGTGTGTGTGTGTGTGTGTGTACATGTATACCCATGTTTTTGGAGAGAATGGGTATACGATTTTAATGATTCAAGGAAAATAGTAAAAAGGTGTGCCAAAAGTGGTTTCCAGAGACACAGAATAATTTGCTTAAACTATAATGACACCCACCTATGAGCGGCATACACCTGTGCCCCTAAAAGCCTTCTTCCTAGAACTGGAAGAGTGTTTTGCTTCCCACACAGTCATCTGGCTCTGTCATCGAATGAACTGCCTTGGGTGACACAAGGAAAGGGTAACATAACGATCCATCTTCAGTCGACAAATCTGCCTTACCTGTGGTGAGAGGCAAAAGGCTATTCTGATTGAATTATCTACAACTCTTTTATAGTAATGTCAAAATGTAAAATAAAACAGCACTACCTCAATACTCATTAAGCATTTTTTTAACTTGCATAATTATGGCAGTGAATCACGGCTTATCTTTTAACCTATGTTAAACATCGCCTTTACCCCCCATATTTTTTGACCACAGACTCTAGGGCAGTCAAATGCTCTAATTCAGGGGCATTTGAGAGAAAAGAGGACAAACACACACGTCTGACTTTCAGGCTCATCCTTGTTTCTGCAGCCTCTTCTGTCTGCCTTGAAAAGGCAAGTTATGGCTCTCAAGGGTGCTCTAATCTGGAACAATTCCCACAAAACAATCAATGGTAAATCATTATTTCTTTCCTTTCCCCAAAGAACAGGATGCACAGAAAATAATGCACATGTAGTAAAGAGTTGAAAGCCTAATGCACATAGGAAACTCGCCGCCCCTCCAAATCAGCACATCAGGCCACCAGATACCAGTCTCAGGCAGGAGTTAGTCATCATTTTCTTACATGAGCCATGCTCTCCTCCCTGGATTGATGCATCTTCTTCTCCTCTACATAAAGAATTAGCAGAATAAAGTAAAAATAAGAGGACTCTGGGGCCACAGATGGCTGACCAGCTGTTTCTGAGTGACTCCCCATGCATGAATCAGTGCCTCATCTGAGCTTTAGTGCTTCCATGTTTGGGGGACAAAATATTCTGCATTTTGGAAAAGTAGTTCATGGAAAATAATACAGCAAACTAACATTTATAGAAAACCACAGTCATCTTGTAACAAATGTCCTAAATTATGGACTCAGAAGCAGATCCAGTTTTACCCAAGGTTCTCTGTCTACAGTGCCTGTAGGTTTTTGTTGTTGTTTGTAACTGTGGCTCCTCCCAACCCCCACCCCGAGTGCCTCTTTTTTAATGATACACCACTTTATATAATATACCACACAGAAGACAAAATTTCAGCCCGGAGAAGAGGCAAGCGGTGAGGGTGGAGGATTTAAAGGGCTTCGCTTTTCTGTCCCCTTTGGAGATTCATCTTATATATTTTATTTAGTTTGATGGTAAGATTAATGCTGCTTCTGAAAGCCTCCTGGTTCCCTTTTAAACAACATTCATTTCCCAGTGCTTAAGTGCAATGTTGGGGGTATTGACAAAATAAAAGTAGAACGGAACTTTATATTCCACCCTCTTCCACTCTCTTTCAATGCGGAAGTTTCTGGCAAGGCAAGAGCTTCACTGAAGCCTTTTCCTGGTTGTTCTCTTTAATTTTAGATGATTGTTTGATGTGAATGTCTCTAAGAGAGTTTATTTTAATACGCAGAGGAGCAGAGATAGCTCCAAATGCCTATTATCAGGAAAAAGGCATTATATGTGATGGGAGAGTAAGAAACCTTCTGTGATCATTTTTATTCAATGAAAGCCATTCCTTTGGGTGGGAGAGTCAAATGCTAGTACCCACACATGCTGCATGCATACCAGCACGAGCCGGAGGAATGCAGATTTCTGTATCTGAGAGCAGCTGCTAAGTGAAATGGAACGTCCAACAGATGGCTGCATTGTCATTGTTGGGGGAGGAGGAAGGGGAGCTATTTTGGTTTTTCTGTTGAGGGTGTGTGTGTGTGTGTGTGTGTGTGTGTGTGTGTGTGTTTAATAGGATGTATTCTCCTCTACCTGGATCTTTCCGGTATTTTCAAGGGCTTTTTTCACTTTGAATCTTAAAAGTGGAATAAGCACTAGAGATCTTCTGGTCATTTGACATGTAATGGGAAAGGAGAGAGATCAAGGGCACATAGCTTGTTAGAGCCAAAACCAGAACTCTTTCATTAAGCCATACCACAGAGAAGTCATGCATTCTACTTACTTGAGTACTGGTATTTAACATCAATACCAAAGCTCAAGAGAAAGAAACACTCTATCATCTGTAGTTTCATAGTCTGAAAAGTACATGTATATTATTTGCTTTTAAAATTTTATGATGAAATTGCCTTGTAATTCTCAAATTGGAAGAAAGAATAAGATGCTTCCTAAGCAAAGTTCTATCAAGTCTATATTACATATTTTATTAGATGTTTGGGACAATATGACCAAATATAAACAACATGCTATAGAATTTTACAATTCTATAGTAGTTTCATATTCCATAGTATAAGTAGTTAAACTTGTAAGTCAAAGCTTGCAAAGGCCATGCTTAAAAGGCAAACAGAAAAGTGTTGAGCTCCCATCATGACCTGTCTGCAAAAGGCCTCTATCTCCCTTATGATGAGGGCTTTGGGTAAGTTGTAAAGTCACATGGCTCACCCATTGGTTCATGTTTTTTTCCAGAAATAGAATCAATAGAGAACAGACAAACCCACAGTTGCCAGTTTGTACAGTCTTGTGGTTTCTGTCCGGGCCTACAGACTCGAGCAGGTCTACCAGATAATGAAGGCAAACTATTTCAGTTCCTGTGGGTCCGGAGCGCCTCAGCATAGTTCTGGTTTCAAACAAATGAATAACAAATTAAAAGGTACAGTAAAATAAGGGGGTGGTTAAAATATATTAACTAAAATCAATGGAGGAGAAACATAGTTAAAATCCCTGCATTCTCAGCAATAGTCTGTGATGTATTTTGTTAATCTCTTAAAATTTATGTTAAAAGCCTTTTAGCAGAAAGTCAATATATTTGGGTAGTTGAGCAAGTACATCATCCTGTACTGATGGCTGCATTAAACATGATGCAGAGGCTCCATTGTCTTTAGGAAAAGAACAGGGGGTCCATCCAACGGAAGTCCCACCTCAAAGAGACCAGAAGCTTTTCCCAAAACAGCCTGTGGAGCCAAGCCCAGTATTATGCTCTCCTCCTCTGCCTTAGGTTCCCTGCTGACGTCAACTGGAGTCCTGGAAATGAAGCAGGATCCGAATACCAGAAGCATAGCCTAATAATAGAGCAAAAATGGAGAGCAGATGGAAAATAAAGCTTCTCGATAAAGTGAGACCTAATGTTATAAATTTGTTCAGGGAAAGAAAACAACAGCAACAAAGCGAAAAGGCCTGTAAACAGACTTATTGGTGCTAAAATTCTAGAAAATGGCTGACTAGAAAAGCACCTAGATACTTAGAAATCGCCCAGAAAAAGAATGAAAAATAAACAGGAAAACAAGCAAAATCAACTTTTGGATTAGTTTGAAACACGGCTACTAAATGTGCCCAGGGTTGAAAATGATACCAAACCCGAACTAGAAAACTGAAATAGATGATTAGCAGCTTCCTTTACCCATGATTTGTACATAACTGCACCATTGTATTTGCATCCCACCTTGAACAGTCAGCTTATGCCCATGGATAAATTTTGCTGGGACAACACAGGTGTAAATTCTGAACATGGCAGTGAAATGGTTTGGGTCAAAAGTAAAAGTTTTTTGTTTTTTGTTTTTTTCCAAAGGTGCCCTTTTATACCCAGAACTCCTAGAAATGTTCTTACAAGTTACTTACCCCTGCATCCCCGTTGTGTGTGTCTCTCTCTCTTTGTATGCAGTCAAAGCCATCAAAGTCTACTACTTTATCTCTTGGCATGGCTTTGACATATCCAAACACTCCATTTAATTTTCTGGGATGAGCAGCAAACTCTTGAAACAAACCTCCTCTTAATTTTTCTTGTGTATACATTTCTGTAGACAGAAATTTTTAGATCTTAATCATCTTAATAATTGGACTTGTAAACATGTTACTTTTTTATATAGACAAAGAAGGCTCAAAGACATTAAGATTGAGCTGTAATTTCAGACTGTAAATACATGTTCTATCAGGAGACCATGAAGGAACATCAAATATGTTCTATTTGAGAAACATTCTCCATTTTCTTATAAGAATGACCTTCTGGTTGGAAAAGTGATGAGGTAAAGTTTTAACACAGAGATACATTTCTCTTATTTTCACTATTTAACCACTGACAGGATTAAGGGGGGGAAGCCAATTTTAAAAAATATTTCACATTTTTGTCCTTTTACTCTAATGGTTTCTGAACTCTGTTTCTAGCATGCATAAAAAGAAATCTTGTTTCTTCAGGTAGCCTTCTCGGTTCTGCCTCTTCAACCTCTTTACTCTGCCTAGCCAACATTTTTCTTTGAGTCTCATTTCCTTGAGCTTTGCTTGATCTTGTGAACCTGACATTTCAGACCCCACCTCACTCCTAGGGAGAGTTCCCTTGCCTTGGGCTTCAACTTCAGTCTCTATTCCTCACCTTGAGACTCAGCATGAGCCCATTCCATTCCTTGCCAGGCTCCTACATGCCCAGTCCAACAGAGCCCCAGGCCTCCTGCCAACTTCAAGAGAAGATATTGGACACCCATCTCTGTTTGGAAGGTCCTCAACCAGATAGATCACAGGGAACTTATTCTAAAGTAATGAACCACTGATACAGTGTAAAAGTATGGACGTACAGACATAAGAATCACAGATGAGTTTTGAGTTAGAAGACACCTAGAAGTCATTTATTTAATAAGAGAGGAAAGTGTTACTTAAACCCAGTTGATAATGTAGAATTTCTGTAAGAAGAGAGTGATATAATGTATATAAAGTGTTTTATAAACTCTATAGCACTATACTGTATGCATAGTCAGTGTTTGTCTTCTAGGTAGTATGTTTGAGAGTTATTCCAGAGATGCTGCCATTACTCAAAATGTTTTAAATCTCTTCCTTAAAATTGTCATCTGAGGCAGTTAAGATTGTCACTGTACAGTCACATCTTGTTCTTATCAGTAAAGGTATTATCCAGGGCTCAGACATTCATCTCAGATTTAATCTTAAATGTCTTCAAAGGCAGAAACCATGTCTGTCTTGCTCCTTGCTCCTGGTATACTGCCTGCCACTTAGTAAGTACCTAATAATTATTTGTTCAAGGAGTTTTTTTTTTTAAAGATCTAACCCACCCTCAGAGAATGATGATTTGCTATGATTGATAGGCAAAGTCTCTGAAGACATTTCAAAAGAGAATTTCCCAAATAAAAATTATTTTTGAGCCATAACACTGTTGTTGGAATGAGTTCAAGGTTATTCATTAGAATGGGACAACATTCATTGTATTTACACATCTGTGTTCTGGCTGACCTCTTTATAGTGTTGCATTTATTTATATCTCACCTTTTTTTTTTTAAGGCATTTTGAAAAACAGCAACAAAAAGAAACCCATAACAATAACGTTAATAAAATAAAATAAAATAAAATAAAATAAAATAAAATAAAATAAAATAAAATAATGTCATTATATCTCAGATATGAATGGCAAAAAGCAGCCCACAGGGTGGGTCCCTTCTGGGTAGTTAGCTAAGGAGTGACAGTAAGTAACAAGAAACAGAGAACAAATGAGGCTCGCACCGTCTCAAGCACATGTCTGCATGCCATCTGGCCCTTGTTCCCTGTTGAGTAAAAGAGTTACTTACAGCCAGTAAGAATGCAGTCATAAGGAAACATTCGAGGGTGACTGGGGTGACGAGATTCCCAGATTGATACGGAGTGCCCAGGAAGAAGGGCATCTGCATGTCATGGTAACCAATCATCACTGTTTTTTGAGGAATCTGTGTGACACATAAAAGTGAGAACAGTCCCTCTCCAGTAGGCTGATGTTTTGTTTGAAAAGGAAAAAATGAGCACAATACTGAGTGGGGAAGGCATATTAATCACAAGACAAGGTTGTCCACCTTTCTCACATGTGAGTTACTCTCAGGAGAGTCTAACAGTAGTGATTTTACAACTGTTCTAAAACTCATTAGGCACAAAGAAAAAGCCCAGTTCACAGCACAAAAACATGAACTTTCTCCCATATTTCAACTAGTTCCAGTCTACAGCATCCTGGCCAGGCTAGGATGAGGTTATATATTTTATGAATCCTGTTGGGCTTAGGGCTTGCATTAGTGATTTCTCAGTGAACATGTTTACTTGTTCTTTTTACTGCTCTCTGAAACACTGGATTAAGAACATTAAAATAGGTCCAGCTAAAAGCATAGCAAAATGTGGTACCTCATAAAAATGAAACCAAGGAGTGTTCAGAAGAAGAAATAGAGAATGCTGAATTTCTCACCAGACCACCAGCTTATTCATTTTGGAGCTACTCTGGTTTTGATGAGGACCAGAGCATGGGTGTCATTCGTGATGTGTGGTATCCACAAGAACAATAAGTCATTTCTTTTCTAGAAATAAGTTATTCCAGTGCCATAATAAAAAGAAGGAAGTATCACTTGAATTCTGAATGGTTGAAAATTTGAGTTCTGTCCTTCAGCTAAGGAGAAAATATCAAAGGCAGCTTCATGCCTGCTTTTCTGTAATCTTTCCTAGAGAATTTTGGAACTAGCATCACTCCCTTAAATCCTACCCCAAGACTGGGTTCTCGTACAATCTCCACTTTGCCTCGAGAGTAAATTTCTAAACTGCAAATATGATTCTATAACTACAGAAGTTAAAATTATTTTATGTCATCCATGTTACAGACTGAAGTCTGATTTCTAAGCTTAACATATGAAGATTTGTAAAAAACTGGCTCTTTCTTATCTTTCCGACCTCACCTCCTATAGCTCAAGCATGTACATTCTAAGCTCTAGCCATAAGGAATGAGTCCATGATTCCACTGTGTTCACTTATACCTCTCTTCTCTCAGAGGAAGACATAGTTTCATTCACCCTATTTTCTAGAAAACTATTCATTCTTCAGGACACAGACTCTCATTTTCTCTCTGAAGACTTTTGCCATCATTCTCACTTTCACCCCTAACCATGCAGACTTAAATACTGCCGTATACACTTCTAAACACTACAAAATGTTTTGAACCATTTTGATGCCATTTTGACTTTGAGGGCATTTGGGGCCTGCTGGTATAATCACATTAACCTTCACTTCCAAAGTGACAAAGCACATGAGCATATATCCAATTCCGCTCTATCTCTATGGCTGTTCTCTATCCACACCCCACAGGGTAATGACCTGCTTGAAAAAGATTTGGCTTTAATTACTGTATTTGTCTGCTCCGGCTGCCATAACATAGTGTCATGGACTGAGTGCTTAAATGACAGAACCTTATTCTCTCACAATTCTGGAGGCTAGAAGTCCATGTTCAAGGTGTCAGGTGATTTGGTTTCTGGAGAGACTCTCTTCCTGGCTTATAGATGGCTGCCTTCTTGCTATATCCTCACTTGGCCTTTCCTCAGGACATGTGACGTGTAAGGGAGAGAGAGAGGGAGAAGAGAAAGAGCAAGAAAGAGACAGAGAGGGAGGGAGAGGACAAGGAGGGAGGGGAAGAGCTTGTTCACTGGTTTCTTTTTTTATAAAAACACTAATCCTATCGGGACAGGGTTCCACCCTTATAATGTCACTTAATCTTAATGACTTCTTTACAGGCCTCATCTCCAAATAGAGTCATACAGGGGGTTAGGGCCTTAGTGTATGAATTTGGGGGGACATAACAATTCAATCTAAAACAATCACCTAATGTTCTCAATATCCAACAGAAGTCCCTCCAATGCCTGTAAACATTTGTGCTTTGATTAAATGCCATAACACATAAACAGAGAATAAGGAAAACTGGTCAACTCATTAATCAATCTAAAGTATATACTCATTTATGTATACCATGTACAAATCCCTATTATAAACATGCCACTGTTCTTAAGGAATTCATAATCAAGTAATCTAATTGAGAATTTAAATAGAAGTAAGTGCCAAATAATAAGCAACTACAGGGTAAAGGAAAGGGTTTAGACTCAGAAAACAAATGTGAGTTCAAAATCTAGCCCTGCCACTTACCATCTACATGACCTTAAAGTAAGCTGCTTAATTTCTCCAAGCTTCAGTGCCCTTGCCTTTAATAACATGGCGACATAATGAAGCAAGTGAGAGAGAGTTCATAAATTCACTTTTGGAAATGCTAACACCACATACACAAAGAGAGGTGTGGCTATGCCCTTAGAGAAAGCTCCTTTGACAGGATCATTGATACCTCCTTTCTTCCTAAGTGGGGAGGGCAGCTTTTTTGCAGGGTGTAGCCTCCCTATAAGGCAGGCCCTGCTGCATTAGCCACATTTGCACATGCCTTTAACCATCACTCTCAAAACAGCGTTTTATGCTAGTGCCCAACCAGGGAAAGAAGAGCTCTTGCTCATGTTCTACGTTTGCTTTCTTGCATGGAAGAGAATCAGCATACTTCAGTTCTGAATCAGAGAAAGTGTGGCAAAAGCAGAATGAAAAATCCCTCACAAACAAATACCACATGGGTTACTTCAAGGCTCCACGCACTCTCGTGGAAACACTCAAGCACTAAAAGTGTCAAACCTAACACTGAAATGACCGAGTGATTTAAACATGGAGGACACCATACAGTGAAAATCCTTATTAAAGACCTATTAAATATGTCATCATGTGCTATAGGCAGAGAATTATCTGTCAATGATGGAACATTCACTCTGTGGTCAGTAGAAAAAGGGAAAGTTGACCTTGCCCAATTGGTAACTATGGCTTTCACCTTACATTCAGCAACTATCATGATATTCCCAAATCTTAAATAAGTGTGTGGTATTTGCCGAGTTCATGGCAGCCAATTAAGTCCAGGTGGAGCTGCACAGGAAAAACAAGAAAAATGGCTCCTCACCAGAAATAAGAGAGGAGCATGGGAGGACAGATTCAGACACCCCAGGCTCCCAAACCCCCTGTTGAGAAGAAATAGACTCGTGTGTGTGTGTGTGTGTGTGTGTCACACCCCACAACCCCCCATATACACACATGCACGCCACACGCAAGCACACGTTATTTATTTATTTATAAACAGCCTCACTTCCTACCGACACTGGCAATGCTCTCCATTTTCATTACATGTTGAAGACAAGAATTAAGGGGTAGAAAGAAAAGAACTGTGCATTCAAAGCTCAGCTCCAGAATTGGCTTTGTATTTATTATTGCATATATATCAAAAGCAACAAAAGACCACAGTGAAAGAAATAGACTGGGAAAACCTAAATTGAAAATGTAACTGAAGCATCATGAACTGACAAATACAGCTTTTAATACGTTAATTTATTTTCTTTCTGCTCCTTAACAAATGTAAAGGTGTCAATGCATATAAAAAATATCCCTTGAGCTGCTAGCAAAATACTAAAGCTAAAGCATGAGGTGACACTCCCAGCTGCAGGAAATGTAAGTCGCTTGTCCAAATCACTGAGTGGTCAGGGCATGCTTTACAAATCTCTTAAATATCTGCCTCCAAGCTCCTCACAAGGGAGTTCACACAGGCAGAGACATATTTTTTCTTCTTAATCACGTACCTTTTAAGATTCATAATTTGGGATGAGCAAAAGGCTCGGCAGGAGGTGGGGATGAATTAAAAACCATAAAATTGATGCTATCACTCTGATTGACACACCACTAGTGCAGCATACATTTCCTGTTTGTCAGGAATGAAAGGTGTTCACATTCTGTAATAATACCTAATAATGTTTTGGAAAGACAAACTGCTGTCTGACTACATTTTAGCAAGATGGATTTTTTTTCCCTTTCTGGCAGCACTGAAATCAGAAGCTAGAGTATATATTACAACCCTTTATAAAAGATGACCTAGATATTTAATAGCTGCAGCTATTCCAGTCCACTACCTGGACCTCCCCAGGTCTCTGATGCTATATTCTAGTATGCCTGAAATCACCATTACACCTTAAGACTAATTCAAGAGAGTGTCCAGGGAGCTAGCTGTCCAGCACTGCCATAATAAACTTAAGGGAACAAGTATCCTTTGCTGCCTATAGCCATCTCATCACGAAATTGGCCAGCCCTCTACTTATCGTTTGTCTAATCTGACAATTACTATTCTTTGCAGGGTAATAAAGAGAATCTTGTACATGTGGATCAGGAGACCTGAATCCCTCTAGCTGCCATGTCTCTGACTAGGTAAACATGAACAAGCCACTTAACCTGTCCACATTTCATACTCATTATTTTAAAGAGATGCTTCCACACGCCTTGACTATCTGATGGGTTGGTGAAAACACAAAAGCAAAATGACAGTTTTGTAACTTCATCATTTAGATCCTAAATATGAATTTATGTTTGTTAAACAAAGGATCTGGGGGATTTTGAAAGTCATCTATTTCTGGGGTGATAATTAAGCCAAAGGAAGAGGAAAGAAACAGTACAACACTAGATCTTATATGACAGGACTATATCAGAAAAAAATCAAATATAATTATAGCCATCCAAGAATTACTTCTTTGGCTCCTTTGAGCCAAAGATGTAGTCGTCAACTTACTGCCCTATTATTATCAGTTGTGTTCCTATTGAGTATTGATTGAGTACTATATATTGAGTACCTAAGGTCTCAAAATATTAAAAGCAGTATTTTGGGGAAAGGAGAATAAAGGGAAAACATGAAATAATTCTGAAAATTTCAGGGGGAAAATGGAACAGGAATGTTTGTGTTAAATATTTTAATGACACATTTTTGCATTTTAATCCCTGGGATTCTGCTGGTTCCAAGGAAGATGTCAAGAAAATAAAAATGTAAAATCAGTGTAATAATAATTGTCTAATAATACCAATTTACAAGTATTGGGCACTAACTAGAGTCTGAATAATCCTTTGTCTCCAGAATTATAAACACAGATTCTGATACTTTGGAAAGCCTAAGGAAAACTGACCTAAACGAAAAAGGGAGGATATTACGTAGATCCTGCTCTTGGTAAGAATACTGTTGCAAAAGGATCAAAAGTACTTTTGAATACAATTTATTGCTGTTGTTTTTGCTAAATCAAATAAAGGCTTTAAGCAAAAACAGGTTTCAAGCCTTCTGCTTATAATTGCACTTCATGTGACTTGACAATGCTGATTTCTGTGTAATTTTTTAAATCCATGTTTGGTAAAAAAAAAGAAAGCGCTTTTCTACCAGTTCTTTAAAGTTCTAATAAAATCAGCTTGCTGGTGAACATGCTTACAGACACAGTGCAAATTTAGTCCTAGAGAAGCTCAGCAGTCACTCTACTACACCCAGTTGGTCCATGCTATACCTGCAAGAGTTATGGTGCAACTCTTTCAGGATTTGAATGTATTTCAGTCATGGCCTGAATTAAATTATATGCACTAACACTGAAGTTAAAAAGAGAATGCATGGATCACCGTCCCCATAACCTTCAAGAGGCACTCCATAGACTGCTGTCTGTTTCTTGAGTTAGATTGACAGAAACTGGAAGGAAAGCATGAGCAAAAGGGATCTTGAGTGCCATCGGCTGAAATTTACCTAAACCCCCACAGCAAAACATAATCTGGAAGAAATAAGAGGTTCACCTTTTGGTTCTAGTTAATGATAACTTGAAGGTTGGCTTAAGTAATATCCATCCCTCTACTTGCTAAGTTCCCTAAATGTGGTTCTAAAAAATAATGTTAAGTATTCAGGCCAGAGATATTTATCAGAAGGATGTGATTTAAATGGCTATGTACCTCATGGCAAGCCTTACAGAAAAATATAGGTACAAATATGCATAAGTCATATTTATATACTTTCTATAAAATTAGACTGGCATTAATTAAATGGCAGAAAAGGCAATGAGAGCATTGTTTGGAAGGTAGCTTGTTCCAAGTTCTGATTATAACTTGCTTCCCAAAGAAGGAGCCGCCCACAGCTTAGAAGACAGATGAGAAGATCATCATCACAGATTTGCTGTGAACAGCTCTGCTCAGCTCTGTCCCTGCCAGACTTGGGGCCACACATACCCTTCTAAGAGGGCTAAAGAAGATTCACAAAGAGCACTGCTTCTTGCTCCAGCTTTGGCAAGAGCAGAGGATGATTTTGTCTTTCGGTAACTTGAAACCTTCCTGTAGTGCTGAGAACTGCTCTCAATAGCAAAGTTGTTATCATCATCATTACACCTAACATTTACTGAGCATTTACTACGTGCCAGGCACCAATTGCTTTGCATCTCATCTTATCTTCACAGTAATCCCATGAGTAATATAATTACCCAAATTTCATGGAAGAAGAAACCGAGGCCAAAATTTGCCCATGGTTACAAAAAAATGGTGAGTGCCAGCACTGGGACTTGAATTCAGACAACCTCATTCTTTGAGAATCGTCACTTTTTGTAATCACATTTTAGAATAGTTTAATCAGCTGCAGACAACCCATGGATCAGGCATTTTTAAATGCCACCCCACTTACAAATCTCTTCCTATTTATTCATTAATTGTTTGAAGAATTAAGAGTGCCAGGAACTGTCTTAAGCACTGGGAATTCAGCATTGATCAAGGCAAACTCTCTACCTGTGTCAAGCTTACATTCTATATTCTGCACACATAGCCTCCTTTATTCCTTAAAATAACCATGTAAGTCTGAGCCCCTTAGTATCACCCACTTTTTAGACAGGGAGCCAGAGCTCAGAGAAGTAAAACAACTTACCCAAGGCCACACAACTGGTAAATGGGACGACTGGGGTTTACCGCTTAACCTTCAGACTGTTGATCCTTCATTCTGCTATGCTTCTGTTACCCAATTACTATGGTTCCAAAATGGCTTTCATTAGTTGGGCAGAATGTTAGTACTGCAGGGAAAGAAAATAAGACCAAGTTGGCCCTTTTCCTCCTAATTTATTCTCTTTTTTTCCCCAATTTCTTGGTCCTTACCTCTGTCATGCTTCAGGTACCCACTGTCTTCTGGTTGCCCACAATTTCCCACTTCTGTACCTTCGACACCCACCCCACAAGCCTGTTCTCTGCCCTCCTCCTGCTTTATATATTCCCCCTCTGTTCCTCACTCATCCCACATCTATACCTTAGGGTTAATCTTAGCTCTCACTCTTCACTTTAGATAGCAGCCCTGACATGTTGTAGAAAGTGACCTAAAAGGAGTCCCTTCTATCATTATACCAGGAAAGACTTGTCCCTAGTAAGTCACATATGTTATTATCTCAGAATTTCTTGAGTGAATTTTCCCATAAAAAGTCTCCCATGTGGTATTTATATTCTATAGTATTTACTGCATATATATATATATATATATATATATATATATATATATATATATGGGCTAAATATGTTCCTGGATGCTGGCTAGCAAAATTTAACAGTGGGTAATATGCTTTGAATTCCAATCAACAAAACTACAAGTGACCTCTGGCAAAGATTTCCTCAGTAACACATTCCTGTCTTCACTATTATTCACAATAAAGAGTGGGAAGCAGGAAAATTAAAAAAAAAAATTTTTTTTAAATAAACATGTTATTCCTTAATATTGGAGAAATAGGGACCAATGTAATAAGCACAGTGTAGAAAAAGATAATTTTTTTAAAGAAAGAAAGAATTTAAACTTACAGGTGGCAGCAGTAGGGGCTGTAGGAGACAAAGATAAACATTTCTGACTTGAGAGATTTTCAGGTCTACAGAGAAACCCTGAATGCAAATGACATTCAGGAACCTCCTCAGTTGGACCCTAATTTTTTCACTTGGGGTAAGCCCCATAAGAATAAAGAACACATCTGATTTTGCTCAACATTATATGAGCAGCTTTAGCACAGGGCCTGAGACATAGTAGGCACTTAAAAATGATTACTGAATGAAGGAATGTCATTCTCGACTTCTCTTCAACTACCCTCATGATCTCCTTCCCAATCAGCAGAGCCCTCTGTTTACCAGTATTCCTTAGGCCTGGGTTTCCACACTGTGCTTTTCTTTCAGGCAGTAACCTTTGTCTGTATCACCTTTTCCTCCCTTCCAGCCCTGGTGAAATGAGATTCTTTAGGCCAATGTGAAAATTGTTTCTTATGATTCTCCTTGGCTGGGATTTTGGCTTGAATACAGAGAGGCCAGCCCTTGCCCACAACATCTCAAGTTGGGACAGTAGGTGACCCACCCTTCCCCTTGCTGGCAGGGCCCTGGGCTGTTTGGCCAGGTTTGGGAGAGGGCTTCTTGCCCACCTCAGATACAAAGTATATATCACCATAGAGGTTGTGTCCCTTGGAGGGTGCCCATTCATTTGTGCAAAGGGGAAACTGCCTTCCTCACCCTGCTGGCCCCCACATTATCATTGTACAGTGGGGACTCTGAATGTTATGTAGCCAGTGCTAGATCTGAGAAGAAAACAATTGTGTCTTCCTTTAAGCAAACACTGCAACTTGTCCCTATAGTTGTTGAAGAATTCTCTAAGAGCAAAAGGGCCTTCACTAGTCATCTCAGCCTCTGGTTTTGCACACAGACTTGTTAACTGACTTCAGAAAGGAAAAATATCATTTTATTTCACACAAAAATGTAGGCAATCCCAAATCCAAATTTACTTGGACAGATCAGAAAATGGACTAAATAACACTGATTCCTTTTCTTTTTTTCTAGAATTATTCATCTTTTTCAAGAGGAGAATATAAATTTACTATGCTACTCATAAATGCCTTTCTGCCAGATTAATAGAAAACCTTTAGAAGCTGGACTTGTAACTTATTCTGGGATATGGTCTTCCACAAACAATTGGGTACTGTTCAAATATAATGATTATACTATTCATTCATAACTATCATCTCCCAACTATTTACTGTATGCAAAATATAATAGCAGGTACTGTTAGAAGCTGATCCCTTAGTTTAGGCTTTAACTTGGCCCTGCCCAAGACCACTGTAGGCAGTTGCCCACCTAAAAGGGGAAATGGGAACTAAATGCAGACTTTACTCTATCTGCCAAACCACATACCCTGGCATGGGGTTGGCTGTGTCCACCCAAGGGAAGCTGCACCTTCTTCCTAATTTTCACAAAATACCCTCTTGACCCTGCCCCTCCTTCTGCACAAAACTCTTAAGCTGCATTTGGCCCATTTGTGATTTCTTTTCTCTCTCCAGAGTCATCAGTGTTCAGTGGAACATCCTTTCAGTTGCATGAAGATGCCAAACTAGAGGAAAGAGGACACACCATGTGATTTCCCAAGGGCCATCGTTTCCCAAGGGATGGTTGTGACTGAGGGGACACAAAAACAAACAGTCTAAAACCAACAGATATTCCTGTCTAAAGTATCTTTTTATAGCACAGCATAGCTGTATTCAATATAAAACAAGGAGAATGATAACTGAATGTGAATTACAAAGCAGAATTTTAATCATGATACATGAGTTAATAATACACATGAGTTAAACTCATGATACATGAATTAAAGAAAATAACTGGAACCCGTTTTCATATTTTATTGTCAAAAGTTTTACCAAATAGGTGGTTTATTTGGAAAAGTAGCACCTCTTTGAAATTAACTCTTGATTTGTAAAAGTTCAGATTGTTCCTATCTACTTGGTCAACTAAAAGTGATTATTTTTATTGCTATAAGGCATGCATGTTGGTCTTTGAGAAATATGCCATTAATCATGGTTAAATTGTATAGGCTCAAAAATCTTTAAGACCTGCAAGAAAAAAAACAAAATCCAAAAATGTTGTAAAATTATTTATTAGTCTATAAAAAGTTGTGTGGACTTTCTACAAAACCAGCAATTGGAAAATGACAAAATTGTTATTTTATCCCTAGAGAATCTTTACACATTTACCTCAAAGGGAGGAATAGAGGCAATTACTTCTATTTCAAATAGATACTCCCTTTGACAAGTATGCAAATCATACTGGAACTATACATCTGAGCTTTTTAATTGTGACAACTCTGAGATACTACTTGGTAAAGAAGATTGTGCTATTACCTCTCCAGTCTGTTCTCAAAGGGAATAACACTCCGTTTCCGAGGCAGAGAGAGCACCAAGAGGTGAGGTTCTGTCCACTCCTGCTGTGGACTGAATTGTGTTCCTCCCTCCACCCACCAATTTATATGTTGAAGCCCTAATCACCAATGTGAGTATATCTGGAGATGGAGCCTTTAAGAAGGTGATTAAAGTTAAAAGAGGTCATAAGGGTCGAGCTCTAATCCAGTAGAACTGTTGCTCTTTCAAGAAGAGGAAGAGACATCAGAGCTGTTTCTCTGCTATTTAAGGACATTTTGAGAAGGCAGTCATCTGCAAACCAGGAAAACAGCTGTCACCAGAGTCCAACCATGCTGGCAACCTGATCTTGGACATCCAGCCTCCAGAACTGTGAGAAATACATTTCTGCTGTGTAAGTCACCCAGTCTACAGTATTTTGATATGGCAGCCCAAGCTAACATAACCCCTTAAGTAACCTAACCAAAAATTATTATTATTTTTTCAGCAAATAAGGAGAAAGAAAAAATGTTTTATAAGATTTTAATTTTTGTAGGGTTGCCTGGGTGGTTCAGGCAGTTAAGCATCCAAATCTTGATCTCAGCTCAGGTCTTGATCTCAGGGCCCTGAGTTCAAGCTCTGAGTTGAGCTGCATGCTGGACATGGAATCTACTATTAAAAAAAAAACAATTGTAATTTTTATAAGAAAAAATGTGAATAAAACCATCTTTGAAAATTGAGTTCTCTTTATTTTTTGTAAAACACAGCCTAAGAAAATTTGGTGTTCTTGCTATTCAAACATAGCTTCAAAAGAAATAGCATTGCTTCTGCCAATCTTATATAACTTGATACCAAAATAACAATCCAATTAAAAAATGGGCAGAGGACATGAATAGACATTTTTTCAAAGTAGACATACAGATGTCCAATAAACATATTAAAATATGTTAAACATCATTCAACATTAGGGAAATGCAAATCCAAAACACAGTGAGATTTCCCCTTATTATCTATCAGAATGGCTAAAATCAAAAAGATAAGAAATAACAAGTGTTGGTAAGGATGTGGAGAATAAGGAACCTTTGTGCTCTGTTGGTGGGAATGTAAACTGGTACAGCCACTGTGGAAAACAGTATGGAGTTTCCTCAAAAAATTAAAAATACCATATGATCCAATAATTTTACAATTTTTACCCAAGGAAAATAAAAACACTAATTTGAAAAGATTTATGCACCCTTATATTTACTGAAACATTATTTGCAATAGCCAAGATATGGAAGCAACCCAAGTGTCCAGTGATACATGAATAAAGATGTAGTATGCACTCATACACCCATGCGCGTGCACACACATACACATACACACACACACACACAACACAGAGGAATATTACAAAGCCACAGAAAAGATGAGCATTTTGGGGCACCTGGGTGGCTCAGTCGGTTGAGCATCCGACTTTGGCTCAGGTCATGATCTCACAGCTTGTGAGTTCGAGCCCCGCGTCAGGCTCTGTGCTGACAGCTCAGAGCCTGGAGCCTGCTTCCGATTCACTGTCTCCCTCTCTTTCTGCCCCTCCCCCACTCATGCTCTGTCTCTCTCTCTCTCTCTCTCTCTCTCTCAAAAATAAATAAAAATCTTAAAAATTTAAAAAAAAAAGGATGAGCATTTTATAATTTGTAACAACACAGATGGGCCTACAGGACCTTATGTGTCAACAAGGATGGACCTAGAGGGTAGTATACTAAGATAAATAAGTCAGACCAAGAAATACAAATACCACATGATTCCACTCATGTGGAATCTAAAATACAAAACAAATGATGAAACAAACAAGGCATAACCAGACCTATAAATACAAAGAACAAACTGATGCTTGTCAGAGCGTAGAAGCATGGGGGAATGGGCAGAATGGGTAAAGGGGAATGGGAGATAAGGCTTCCAATTATGGAGTGAACAAGGTACAGGAATAAAAGGCACAGCACAGAGAATACAGTCAATGATACAGTAATAGAGATGTAATGGGACAGATGGTAGCTACTCTTATTGTAAGCATAGCATAACATATAGAAGTTGAATCACTATGTTGTGCACCTGAAACTAATGTAACATTGTGTCAACTATACTCAAACAAAGGTTTTATAATTTCTCTTATTCAGAAATTCCAGAGCCACCAATAGTCAAATCCCAACACAAAATGCTTTTCACATTCCCCACTCTATCCTTCCTTTTTGCACCACCACGGTACTTAATATTAAACTGTTTATGTCATTTATCACGCTCCACCTTATAATTTCCATGACATGCACATATGCCTGTCTCCTTCTCCACTAGAAGACACAGATCCTGAGAACAGGGTTCAGGCTATTTTTTTGGTTTCCCCAATGTTTACCACAGTGTTTTACCACAGTAAGTATATATTTGGTGAATGTATGAAAGAATGAATTAACTACTGAATGAATGGATGAATGGATACATGAATGAAAAAGTGGATTAAAATTTATTAATGATAAATAACCCTTAAGGGAAAATAACCCTTAGTTGCAGTGTCTCCTATTTGTTAGGCATAGTACCCTTGTTAACTTTTTTAATCCTTACTGCCTTGAGAGTTAAGTTTCACTACCCCCATTTTCCTAACAAGAAAACAGAGGGTCTGTGAGATGAAGTAATGAATCCATACTCACACAACTGCTAAAAAGCAAAACTACAATTTAAGGGCAACACTGAAATCTAGGTTCAATCCCATATATTGTCTTTCTTTCTCAATGGTCTGCACTTGACATTTTGCTTCAGCTTTCTGGTCAAAAGAGAGGCAATTAAAGATATTTTCTGAGGCCATTGGACAGGGCCATCTTACTGCGCCCAATTTGGAGAATGAGGTGAGGGCGTTCCCTCTCTCCCAGTGTTTTTCACTCTCCCACCAGTATGAGCCAATATCAACCTCAGGATTTCTTCTATAAGCATTACCTTGAAATACCTTAGCTATAGTAGCAAATCTGAGTAACAAATCTTATAGTAACAAATCTACCTGTAACAAATCTTTGATGCTAGAGAGTTTCTGATATCTCAGAGGGCTTCAGGAGTGCAAAGCACAGGAGTCATTTCCCTCCCAAGCTGATCTCATCGCTATTGCCATGCCCCGAAGTGTAAAATTTAGGGGGAGATTATAACTTGAGATTCAGGAAAATTTGAGTTACGTTCAAGTTATTTCATTTATTAGCTATGTATATTTAAATGTTCTATCTCAGTTTCTACATTAAATAATGTTCATAAACTCAGACATATCTGAACACATGGCAAAAGCTGAGAAGACAGACCCCATTAAGGAATAATTTGCTTTAGAGAAGAAAAAGCCCCTTGGTCACTGTAGCAAAGACTGCCCAAAAGCTCACAAATCACAATTCTTCATCCTGTGTACTTAGAAAAAATAAATTTTCCAGCATCCCTGCAATTAGACTGGTGCCATGTCCTGGAAGTAATGTTCACTTCCAGTCATGGACATCAAATGCATCATGTGATCTTCCTCACTCTTTGCTGGTCAGGCACCTAAATACAGACAATACAGCAATGGACTCTGAAGATGGCCTAGAAGGTGATCCCACCACAAGATAGAAGAACTGGGATTCCAGAATCATGGGATGGGAAGCTGCCTGCCAACAGACTGTGATATTAGCCAGAAGAAAACCCTTTATTAGGTAAAGTCTCTAAGATTCTATGGTTGTTTGTCATAGCACCTGGCACTAATTACCCTAATACAGTTTCTTGAGAGTTAGAGAATCCAAGTCTAGGGCAAAATAATGGGTCATCAAAAAATAAAAGGTATGATCTGTGTTATTCTATTACTGAAGAGTATTCATGGAGTATTCTTTGGAATACCTCCCTCCCTTCCCCATCCAGACTTTCCCATACCCAGTTGCTACTAAGACCACAACTGTCAAAAGGAGGCTATCATGGAGACCCTTCTCATTAAAGTCTCCACAGGACACTGACCATGCAAAGCAGTATTACTGTGTGGTCTGCACAACAGAAAGGGAGATGGAGAATACTTCCCCACTTTGACAAGAAAATGGCTGGAGAGCAGAATGGAGGAGCAATAAACTGTAAGAAGCAGGGAATGTCACAGTAGTTGCCAGGCTGTGAGCAGCCCAGTCAGAAGTGAGAGGAGACCATAGCAAACTGAAACCTTGAGAGGTTCAGTCCCCCAGACACCCCCATAGTTAGGGCAGAAGTAAGCTGAAAGAGGCAGGTTTTAAACTCCTTTTCTTCCTTTCCTCATTTCCCTTTTATGTTCAACTTCCCTCATTAAAAGCATCCCAACTTTCTGACTAATGTCTTTGAGTAACACCATGATTTTACACTTCCCTGTAAAGGAGAATATTGGAATCACGTTGAGTGAGGGACACGCTGAGAGTTGCTGTCCATCCTCCAGTGAACCACATGATAATCCTGTTAACCTTCCTATCAGGAGGTCATTAAACAATTTTGAAAGCTGTTTCTTCTCACATCAGAACCGCATGTGGAATCAGATCTAGTATTTTTAATATAAATTCGGCTGCACAGACTTAAATAACAGTCTCTTACATGTTTTAGATGGTCTTTTATTATTCTTCCCCTAACTACTAAGTGCTTTTGCAGCCTTTCTGTCACTTTGGGTATTGTCCTATGTTTTTTTTTTTTTCTTTTTTCTTGATTTTAACATCTAACACATTTTCTTCCAGCAATACAGCACCACCCTTCTCTACTTCCTCTTGATGCTTTATCATTTGTGCCAACCTATGTTTCATTCATTTCAATATATCACCTGCCTGTGCATCAGTCTTTTTAATTTGTTGTACTTGGTGTTTTGTTCTTATTTCTGCATAGCTGTTTTCATGAAACTACCCATTTCTGTTAAACCTAATTTATTTCTATATTTCTCTCACAATCTCTTTTTAACTCCAAAGACATTTTAACATCCAGTTTTCTTCCTTCCTTCCTTTCTTTCCTCCCTTCCTCCCTCCTTCCTTTTATTTCTGAAGTATGCTAACAGTCAGATGATGTCAGAACTTGTGCCTGAATACATTTTCAAGAAAAAAACAAGTTTTCCATTTTTATCTTCTTGATCATATAATCCCCCTTCATTCAGCTCAAAACTTGATTTCCTTTTGGACTCCAAGAACCACTAATTTTTTACCTCCACAACAGAAAGAACTTACATTTTTAACCACATTTAAGAAATTGGGCAAAAGTGAAATGTGCTTCTGGGCTTAAATAACACAAAATGGATTCCTAGTCTCTGGGGAAGACTCCATAATAAGACCCTATCATTGAATTAGCAATTCAAACATCAAAAAAAGTCAGTTTTCAGGAGTGTCAGTTTAGGGACTTGACATTTTTAAGAAATGTCTTTGCAAAACAGGGGCCTAGTTATCACTGGATGAAGGACACTGATTTAATCTCCAGGGGTGACTGAACCCAGTATCTGGGGTTCTTCCAAACATTTAAAGTCATTTCCAAATGTTTTTGATGCAGCACAACCCAAAAAGGATTTTGGCAAGTATGTTTTCCCTTCATTTTAAAACCCATGCGTATTTCAAGGGAAATGCAATCCATATGTCTTTGATTCATTTACACTTAAATCATCTAAATGCCATTGTGTAAGAGCTATTTGATGTACAAGAAGCCTGTGAGCCTGTTTTATAAGCCTTTTTAAGCCTTATTTCTTTGAATCAGAAAGTCATGTTTTGCCGGCCCTAAACAGATCTTGAACTGGGAAAGGCTCAAGTTCACTTCTAAACTGAAAACCCGCAAAGTTTTGCGTGGCTTCTGTACTTAGCAATATGTTTCCCCCTGCCTAAAGCTCAAAAACACCCAGCATTTCTCTTCTCTGTCTCACATGTAGTGAGAACAGGGTAAATCAATTTTTGAATCACATTTTACTTGTAAAATTCACATTTTGAACCTCAGTTATCTCCCAGGCACTGCCAGAAGTTAAAATAGCAACACTTGAAAATTAGGCTTTTGCTCTAAAAGGGCAAAACAGTCTATAAAGTACATAAATTACTGCTTCTGTACATTTATTTGTTTGACAGGTTTAAGATATAAGTGTGGCTTACATATGGATTTTCAGGATGCCAGATTGGATGCTCCACGAGCTACAGTCACAAATGTAACCTCTTTTTTTAAGACTTATGTTTGGGAGAATAGAATTGGAACAATCTTGCTGTTCTGCACAAATCTAATTGCTGTGTCAAAACAGCAATGGAATATGATGAACATTTGCATTTTTCTCATTTACTGGCCTTTTCTATGGCTCTAATCATACTTGCATTAGTGGTCAAGAAGAAAGTATGTTAGGCTATTTGTGCACTTGCTCCTTGACACTAAAAATTTCTGATGAATTTCAAACTGATACTTTTAGAGGTAAAATGGGAACGTCTGATCAAGTGTTTGGAGATACCCAAATGATTAACACTGATTGCAGTGGACACAGAAACATATCTTGAGAATGGGTAAAAAGCACTAATTACCTATCTTCAGATGTGTGATTTCTTTGTTTTTATTTAGATGCATTTTAGACAATGCATTTTATTGAGAAGGAAGAAATAATGATTCTGTGATTGTTTGAAATGAAGCAATATTTTAAATTTGTATTTGAAGTTTAGGGGCATGGTGATAAAGTTAAAAAGAAAGAAAGAAATCCAAGGGGAACCTAATTATTCCTTATGCACTCTGTCTAGTTCACATATATGATAGACTATCATGTTTGTGTAATCAAAAGGATTATGAAATTTAAGTTTAGAAAAAAATGATTTGGGTGCTAAATCTAGCAAACAGTTAATTATGCTGAGATAATTAGATAGGAAAGTGTTGGATTTAGTTTTTTTTTTTTCATAGTTAGTTTTCATTAACTACCAAGTGTTCATGATCCTCTACAGGCAGAGATTATTAGTATTCTATTCTTAGGAAGAATGGTACATTGACAAAGAATTAAACTTTCAAAAAGTGTGACAGAAGGCTTTACATTGACCTACCTACTTATTTTCTTTAAAAATACGTATTTTTTCTATTAAAAATTTTGATATTGTAAAGTTTTAAAATCTAAGTTCAGGAAATACATTAATTTAAGAAATTTCAGCAGACAATCATAACACAAGCATATTTTCAAGCATCAATTTAAAACACAAAGCAAAGAACTTGCGTTTTTATGACTTAGCTGCTATTTCACAAAAATGAACTAAAGGGTACTGATTAGGATTATGTAGTAAATTAATAACTGTGATTTTGGTGAAAACAACTATTATTATATTGTTGAATTTCAGGATTTATGAGATTTAATTTGCCTTCAGATGGACATTTAAAAACTTAAAGAAGCAATATGGTTTCACTCTTATGTGGATCCTGAGAAACTTGACAGAAACCCATGGGGGAGGGGAAGGAAAAAAAAAAAAAAGGTTAGAGTGAGAGAGAGCCAAAGCATGAGAGACTCTTAAAAACTGAAAACAAACTGAGGGTTGATGGGGGGGTGGGAGGGAGGGGAGGGTGGGTGATGGGTATTGGGGAGGGCACCTTTTGGGATGAGCACTGGGTGTTGTATGGAAACCATTTTGACAATAAATTTCATATATTGAAAAAAAAATCCAAACAAAACAAAACAAAAAACTTAAAGAAGCAAAGCTCAGGAGTACTTCCTGCCCCTGACTTGCTGCTATCCATACTTATCCCTTCTTGCTCTAGCTATATTCACCTCCATTTGGTAAACACAAAAGCTCTGTCAGCCCTCATGTGTCATCTCAGAATGATCTACTGACTATCTTGAGAACCCAGTTGATGCAAGGAATTATTTACCTCACCTATTGGGTCATATTAACCAGCTCTCAATGCAAGTTTCAGGCCCAAAGGAAACACAGCCAGGAGAGTTTGGAATATAACTGGAACCCTTGCAGTTACAAGAGGACGCTACTCAGGCTGTAAAACTTGTGCGTATAAACTCCAGCACTGAGAACTCCAGTTCTTAATTATTTTAAATGGATTGGGAAGTATCTTTATAATGCCCCCTTGGCACACCTATCTGTCACCACAAACACATACTCACACATTTATATAAATATAACACACACACAAACATACACGTATATACACATGCAAACACACACTTCAACCGATATTCTTTGGTAAGCATGATTTTTATTTCTAAATGACGTTTTGAGTTCCAAATACACCCAACTATATATCTTCAGAGTTTGGGGGGAAATTCCTTTCAAGGAGAACCATAAGAATTTAAGAAACATTTTGTACAAAGGATCACATTGTTTCTTATTTTATCTAAATCCACTTACTCACCCCTTATTTAAACAGCCATACAATCTGGTACTGAGTTTCAATTGTATAATATGGGGCAGATAATCCTGAGAAGTGTTTTGAGATTCAAATAATAATCATTATAAAATCTTAAAGTGAAACTTTAAAAAAAAATTTTTTTAATGTTTATTTTATTTTTGAGAGAGAGACAGAACGTGAGCAGGAGAGAGGCAGAGAGAGAGGGAGACACAGAATCCAAAGCAGGCTCCGGGCTCTGAGCTGTCAGCACAAAGCCCAATGCGGGACTTGAACCCATGAACTGTGAGATCATGACCTGAGACACAGTCGGACTCCCAACCGACTGAGCCATCCAGGCGCCCCTTAAAGTCAAACTTTTTAAAAAATGTTTATTTATTTTGAGAGAGATAGAGAGTGAGAGAGACCATGAGTGGGGGAGAGGCAAAGAGTGAGGGAGAGAGAGAATCCCAAACAAACTCCATGCTATCACTGTCAGCGATGAACCCAACATGGGAACTCGATCCCACACACCATGAGATCATGACCTGAGCCAAGAGCTGAAACCAAGAGTCCAATGCTGAACCGACTGAGCCACCCAGGCTCCCCTTAAAAGTAAAACTTTAATGCTCACTCTTCTTTCAAATGTTTCGTTTTAAAAAAAATTAAAAACTTTAAGTTACTAATAATTACATTTATCCCAAAGGACTTTGATCTCCAAAATGGGCATTAGACAGAATAATGCTCCCCACCCCAAAGATGTTTACATCCTATTCCCTGAAACCTATGAATATGTTAATTTACAAGGCAAAAGGAGTTTTGCAGATGTTATTAAGGATCTTGAGAAAGGGAGATTATTCCAATTATGTGGTAAGCCCAGTGTAAACAGAAGGATTCTTATATGAAGGAGGCAGAGGGTCACAGTCACAGAGAAGAGATGTGAGAATGGAAGCAGAGGCTGGAGTGATACACTTTGAAGGGGCCCTGAACCAAAGGTGCAGAGGGCTTCAAGAAGCTAGAAAAGACAAGGAAGTCTGTTTGCCCCTGGAGCATGCAGAAGGAACATAGTTCTGTCAATACTTTAATGTTAGCCTCTATGACCCATTTTAGACTTTAAGAGAATGGATCAGTTTTTAAGCCACTGTTTGTGGTAATTTATTACAGCAGCAATAGGAAACTACTACAAATACTAAGTTCTATTTTGAATGTACTTTTACAATCACTGTATTAGCATTTGATAACCATGTATTAATTGAAAACTTCCCTATGTGCCTTCCTTTAAATACACAAGCTTCATTTTGCAAAAGGATACCTTATAGGATTCTCAAAACTGCAGTTTCCCCCAATGTGTATAAAAATCTATATAAATTGGTTATTCATAAAACACGTATTGCAATATGTAAATTTTCAGGGACATTTTTAGGAACACATCAATTTAATTAGAGCATATAGTATTAATTACAATCTTTCCCCCCATAATTAGCATTAATTTCTCTAAAAATTAGAGGTTAAGACATCCCTATTTATCAGTTAGTATTATATTTTCCTTGGTTAAATTGATTTTGTGTTCATATTTTATAACACCTAGTACCAGTAAGAAGCCCCTGTAGATTTCTAATCATATTGTGCCCCTAAAGGTCTAGCATCAGAGTAATTATGCCCTAAAGTTTGAAAGCTTAGGGTCAGTCAATCACATCCATGTTACCCATCCCTATAATTGACTACCATCAGTAAGGCTCTTTGCTTTGTCCTCTCTGCTGTGAAAAGTTCAAGCAGTTGTAATTGATCAAGAGGTAGGACCATAAGAGGTCGTAACATGCAAGAAGGTTGGGTGGTACTTGGACAGATTTGTCTAAAGAAGAAGTCTCCCATCAAAAGACCTAGAGTCAGTGACACAAGTCCACCATCCAGAGGGAACTAGGGCAAAGGACATCCTAAAAGAGGAGAAACCAAAGAAGGGTTTTGTATGTCAAGGTGATGCCACAAGTAACAAAGTGAGGAGTCTCTGGGTCAGAGAGCTCCAAAGGGCAGCTGCAGTATGAAGTCCTTAATAGCTACAGTTTATCTATGGCTAGGAGACTTTGGGTGCAGTTTCAAAGGCTGTGTAAAGTAGGCAGATCCTAAATAACTAAAAATACGCCTATTTGGTCTGTCTTTAAAGCAATTAGATGTATATGAATTTGAGTTTGGTGCTAGCAGGCTTTGGGCCAATGCTCCTAACCTACTGTAAAGAAATAAACAACATGGGAGCCACAGGGGCTATCTTGGGCCATTTATATGGTATCTGCTCTGTTCTTTCTTCCACCTTCCCAATTCTTTTTCTTTCTGAATCCCAGGATATAAATATTATACCTTCAATCTCTTTACAGAACACAAAATGTTCCCTCTCAATTCCAATTTGGCTTTTCCCCAAAGGCAATACTTTTCTTACAGCACACTTAAATAAAGATCTTTCATTAATACACTGCAGTATCATGCAACTGGAAGAGTGATGAACTTGAACTGCCCCCTTCCCCCTCCTCATTTTGACCTTTCTGTTTAAAAAAGTTCATGTTTCTCCTGAGACCTTTTTATTCTTACACTCTAGTCCAAAAGATAAAATCCTCCTGCACTTTAGATCCGTTTACTTGTTCACAAACATACCCTCCTTGTATATGGGATCTGTTGGCCTCCAGGCTGGAGCTACAATATTCATGGGAGTTGTCACCTGGATCACAGCTTCCTTATGCCTGAATAGTTGTTATTATGCTGAACATTGCAATATCCATATGGAAGAACTCTCCAATACCCTTTCACACTCAACAATAATCTCCTATTCCAGAGAGCTTGACCTCCACTTTTTTCCTACCTTTTTTTTTCTTTATGTCTCCTCCTGGGCCTTCTCAAAAACTAAAACTTCACTTTAGAAATCAGAAATTCTGCTCTCCTGGTCTTTAAGCACATGTTCTCTTTCTATCTCCCTTCTGGAACCACTTTCTTTTTACTTCTCTTTTACTTTGTAGAGTCCTTAGAACTCCTCATATCCCATGGTATTCCATAACTGCCTCATTTCCTTTCCTACTCCTTGCAGTGACATCCTTTTGTCACATCTCTCCACCCTGGATCAATAATACAAACTGTCCACCTTGGTACCCTGAGGCTGGGTTTGGTTAAACATAATAATACAGCTCTGGGGGCACATGGGTGGCTTATTCAGTTAAACAACCGACTCTTGATTTCAGCTCGGGTCATGATCCCAGGGTCACGAGGTCGAGCCCTGTATATGGCTACCCGCTGAGCATGGAGCCTGCTTGAGATTCTCTCTTACCCTCCAGCTGTCCCACTTCCCAGCTCATGCATGCACACACTCTCTCTCTAAAAATAAAAAATTTTAAAAATAATCATAATCATAATCATAGTAATATAGCTCTGTTGACTGGGGCCACGGCATGTTTCCATCCTTAATTCCAGCTTGCCTCTCCCCACTGCTCATAAAAGTTTTACTTGTCTTAGCTCCCCACTCTCATTTCCCTCACTAGTAATTCAAAACATGTGTCACTCCACTTAAAACCCTAACCAGCTCCTTTTTATTCTCCATGGTAAATGTCCATCCTTCCTTCAGAGAGAAAGTTGGGGTTCCCCATTTAACTAATTTAACTTCAAAACCTACTTTCCCTCCAGTCTTGTCTCTCTCAATTTGTGGTCTTCACCCATTCAGTCTTCCTGGTCAGAAAAGTAAATAACATGTTCATTGTCTTCTCCCTTGACTACTATAAGCAAGCTATCACCACATATTTTCTCTTTTTTTTTTTTTCCTCCTAAATATCTGTCCTTTATTTTTTCACCTAACCTTCTATTTTCCTCTTCTGTATATCCTTCCATGTTATTTCCTAAGTAACCCCATGTCACTTTAAAATCTAATCATCTCTTTCTTAAGCTTTGGAAATGTCTTCTAATAGTTCTGCATTCAATATCACTTGCCTCAAGTTCATTCTCTGCATTTAAGCAAAAGTGATATTTCTAAAAAGTAAATCTGATCCTGTAACTGCAAATCCTTTAGAAGTTTCCCACAAGTATGGCACATACGTCCTTCAGAATTGGGTTCCTACACACTTGCCAACCTCTTTTTACATAACATTTTTTTTTTATATAATTTAAGCTCCAGTGAAACTAATATACTCATAGATTCCTGTGTTCAACAAATCATTTGGCCCCTTTGGATGAGCATAATTGCCTTCATTTTTGCTTTTCTTTTTTCTCCTCCTATTCATTCTTCAGGCATTTTTCAATCATCTCTGTAAAACCTTCTCTCAGGTTTTCCTTCAAAAATAATTAATCACTCCATCCACAGTACTATTAAAGTGCTAGATTAAACTTGAGAAATGAAGGAAGGCTTCTCATAGGACAAAACATCTAAGCTGAGATTTAAAATGTGGGTGGACACTGGCCAGGCATACAGTTGGGGAATAGTGATTTCCACGTAAGTTACTAGAGGGAGGTTCTATGTGTCATTCCTCTTTCTGGAATTTAAGATCTCCCCAAGCTAGGGTCTGTAACTAATACAACATTGTACCTTTTTATAATATGAGACACAAAACAAGTATCAAAGAAATGTTTTGGTAAAGGAAGGCGGAAGGAAGGCCAGAAGGACAGGATTCCACTACTGTGTCTTTCCTCTTGTCAGTTTTCTTTTATGAACATCCTTTAAAATATTTCACTTACAAAATATCTCTAGACTGTCTATCTCACTGCCACCAAAGGGCAATGGTCAAACACACCATTTATCAAAAAAGAGGAGTAAAAAGAGTTATAATAGCAGTGCCAGCAATTTCAGAGTGAGAAGAGTGAGAATAAGGCAGATTCATAATTAATGTACTCTATATTTATACCATAGTAGCTAGGATCTGCTAACTATATGTATATATACATAAGATATATAAATATACATATATCATACATATATACATATACATATACATATGTATACATATAAATATACATATATATATATATATATATATATATATATATATATATATAACCTTACACATAATACAAGGAATAAAACATCTCCTCCATAAATAGGCAATAAAAGAAGGCAGCCAAAAAAAAAAAAAAAACGTATCTCCAAGTGATTAGAATATACTCTGATTAGATTTATGTGTTAAATGAAAAGAATCTTGTGTTCAGGGTGAATAAAACATGCATCCTGACCTCTAGGATCTAAATACACAACAAAAGAAAACAATGATTTTCTCAAAATAAAATCTATGGGAAATTAGAAAAGAGGGGGGGAATATATCTATCTTCAAAGATTGGGAAACAATTTGTTGAAGAGATGATAGCTGCACTGAAAAATTAAGAATCTGAATAGGGGAGAAAACAAAAAAATATTTTAAATCCCATGAGTGAAGACCCATAGCAGGGAAATGATGGAAATGGCTTTTGAGACCTGCAGTGGTCATTTGTCCTATTCGCCAAAAGCTAGTTTCCTTCTCCTTGTTCCACATGGTAGGTTTGCATTTCCTATCTTCTCCTATGGTTAGTTAGACCCAAATTACTAATTTTGGCCAGTGGATTGTGAACTGAAGTGACATTTGTCACTTCTGTGCCATAAAATTTAAAATCTTGCTTGAAACCCTGCAAAGTTTTTTCCACTCTTCCCCATGATATGGTGGCCAGCAACATTTAAAATGGTGGATACTCCCTTAGATTAGGTCTCTGAGTGACTGCAATGAAGAGAGAACACACTTGCTGACCTAAAATGACTACATAACATGTGTGAGAAATAAATCTTTGTTATTTTAAGACACTGAGATTTTGAAGTAGTTTGTTACCACACTTTAAGGTACACCATATAGACAAGTACAGAAATGGTGAAAGGTTCCATCTGATAGACATGTAGCCTATTAACTGGAGAAGTGATAAACAAGTTTGGAGAGGTAAACAAGTCAATTTTCAGAGAAGCATGAATTCCAGATTATAGTTTAGGCTTTATATTATAGGCAATGTATAGCTGCTAAAAGCTCTCAAACAGGGAAATATTATGAAAAGAATTGTGCTTTAGGAAAATTAATCAAGCAGGATAGAGGATGCTTAGGAAGCAAAAAGACACTTAGGAGCAGGCAAACAAGTTATGCTATTGTGAGAAGCCTAGGAGTCATGGGGTTTAAACTAGGGTAGTGGCAGTGAGAACCAATTTGGCAGAATGAATGGAACAGTAATTTGCAGGTCCTGGCAACTGATGAGGCCCAAGGGACTTATAAATCATTCTAAGATTTTGAGCCTGAATGATTGTTAAGATGGTGCCACCACCACTTAAATATTAAGTGGAGAAGGAGGAACAAATAGGAGAGGAAAAAGTGCAAATTTAGGCCAAGCATGACACCCAGCTGGCAATGTCCAGCAGACAACTGAAAACAAACTGAATATAGGCCTTTGTGGAACACCTACATTTAGACAACAAAAGGGGGAAGAAACAAAGATTTAAAGAAAGGTGTGTTTTCACAAAGTCAAGATGAGGGAATTTCAAGGAAACTGGGGTAATTAACAGTACCAAGTGTAGGATGAATTAAAAATAGTGAATTAAAAAAACCTATTAGATTTGATGACTTTTAAGGAAGCAGTTTGAAGTGATACCTACAGTTACTAGGTGATAACTACAGTAGGAAGCCAATACTCAAAAGACTGAGAAGTGAGTAGTGTAGCAGAGAAATATTTAGCAGTTAAATGAAGGAACTAAATTATTACATAAGACAAGATATAACTCAAAAAATATTGAGTGAAAAAGCAAACTACAAAACCATACATATTATATTACACCATTAAACATACTAATAATGCAGGAATATATTGTTTATGAATAAATATTTGTCATTTATGTAACAAATGTAAACACCTCAAATTAAAGACAGTAGTCACTTCTGGGAAGGAAGAGAAGATAAGAAAGATTTAGCAGTATCTATACATTGTTTCTTTTAAAAAGATAGAAGTAAAATAAAAAAGAGATGGAGAAATAAAATGTAGCCTGTTCTGTAAAGATGTTAAACGGTGCAAGAAAAGAAACAGGTAGTAGCTTGAGAGAAAAGGAAACATAATACAAATGTATATATTTGTCTTTTCAAGATGCCAGAAGACTAAAGAATGAGTATTTGTAGGATGGAGTAAGACGAGTAAGTAAAGACAGACACTGGAAATAGGAAGAAGAAAGCAAAATAATAGAATCCAGAAAGGGAATGGATGCTGTGTAAAGGTTAGGCTTAAAGAAGAGGAGAGGAACACTTTCTAGTATAACTTCATTTGCCTTTATTTTCCTCTACAGACTCTATGCTTTAGTCAATTTGGGCTTCTCACTGTTCCCCTTAGCCTACTTTTGTCATCTCTTTGCCTTCTCATGCCCATCTTTCAATAGTCTACTCTAAGGTCAACTATGCCAAATACTGCATTAATACCAATTATCTTGTCACAGTCTGCACTTCTATAACATTATATTTTTCTACTGACTCATGCTATATAACTGGTTATTATTGTTTATTTTTTTTTCTAACTCTGTACATGTCTTACTTCCCTGAATTTGCCAGGGTTCTGATGTACAAGCATCAAAAAGCATTTGATCTAACTTGAATGGAAAATGAATTTATTGGAGGATATCAGATGGCTCACAGGATCAACAGGAAATTTGAGAACCCATCTCAAAAAGGGGCCAGGGACCAAGGGAAGGTAGCCAACTGCAATTACAGCCAAGGTTGAAAGATGAAAGCAATCTGGATACAAGTCCACAAGTGTCACTACTGCCTCTGCATTCTTAATGCCAATGCATCTTCTTTAGTAATTTCTCAACTACTCCTTGATTGTTACATCTTATCTTCAGTATCCTAATTCTGGGAGCCAGAGCCTTCACTATATCCTGGAGCTCCAACAGCCTAAGGAGCAGGAGGAAAGGAAGCCTCTTAAGCTCTGGTAATCAAAGGCAAAACACAGATTCCTACCAGGATTTAATGCAGTGGAGGATTTTCTCTTCCCAAAAAGGGATGTTCAGAATTCAGACAGCAAGTAATACAATAGTTATACACTTAAGTTTCATATTAGGTATTTTTATTTATTTATTTTTAATTTTTTAAACTTACTACTGAGAGACAGAGAGACACAGAGTGTGAACAGGGGAGGGGTAGAGAGAGGGGAGACACAGAATCTGAAGCAGGCTCCAGGCTCTGAGCTGTCAGCACAGAGCCCAACGCGGGGCTCGAACTCACGAACTGTGAGATCAGGACCTGAGCCGAAGTCAGTCGCCTAACCAACTGGGCCACCAGGCACCCCTCATATTAGGTATTTTTAAATATTTATTATTATTATTATTAGAGTGAGAGAGAGATCAGGGGAGAGGGGTGGGGGGGGGAGAGAGAAAGAGACAGAGAGAGAGAGAGAGAGAGAGAGAGAGAGAGAGAGAGAGAGAGAGAGAGAGAGAGAGAGAGAATATGAATGAATCTTAAGCAGGCTTCACATTCAGTGCAGAGCCCAATTTAGGGCTTAATCCCACAACCCTGGGACTATGACCTGAGCCGAAATTGAGAGTTGGATGCTCAACGGACTGAACCACCCAGATGCCTCTAGATGGGATCATTTTTATTTTTTGATTTCCTAACATATTGTGAGTATTTGATATAAATTTATGGAATGAATGATATAACTAATGAACTAGGAATATATTTAATTTACATCCAATTCCAAAAGAAAATAATTCCTATAAATAAACATTTTAAGATATGGTGTCACAGATAGATTTCTGACTTTGGAGCTATATAAATTTATTCTGTGACTTTGAGGAAATTATTATCACCATAGCTTTAGTTTTCTATCTGTAGAAGGAAAGATAATAATTCCTACCTCCAAGAGATTTTGTTAGGGCTAGAAATAACATAAGTTACTCACTGAAAACAGTTCCTGGCACATAGAAAGCACTCAATAAATAGAAGTTATTCTTTTCACCTTCCCCATTAGAAATGAAGAAGAAAAAGATTATGTCATTTTGTCCTTCCTGCAAACATGAACCAGACAGGAAGAGCAATACTGTTTTCAAATGCAAAAAAAAAACGGAGCCAGACTTCCTGGATTCAAATCATAGCTGTGATACAAATCAGCAAATTAGCTGGGTGATCTTTGGCAACTTACTTAACCTTGTTCTGCCTCCATTTATCCATCTATAAAGTGAAGATGATGGGGGCACCTGGGTAGCTCAGTCAGTTAAGCGTCAGGCTTCAGCTCAGGTCATGATCTGGCGGTCCGTGAGTTCGAGCCCCTTGTTGGGCTCTGTGCTGACAGCTCAGAGCCTGGAGCTTGCTTCAGATTCTGTGTCTCCCTCTCTCTCTCCCCCACTCATGCTCTGTCTTTGTCTCTCTCTCTCTCTCAAAATTAAATAAATGTTAAAAAAATTTAAAAAATAAAATGGAGGTGATGAAGTTGATAGTGATCATAATTGATGATGATACCAACAGTGAATATGATTATGATAACAGAATATCCCTCAGGATTGTTCTTAAATTTTAGTTAATACACATAAACTACTTTTAACAGTGTTGTTGTATACTAAGGTATTTATATATATTTTAGACTATATAAGTATGTTAGCTATTATCATTAATATATTTTTATTATTATTATTATTGTACAGGTTTTCTCCCTTGGGTGGGCTCAGTCCTTCTCATGACAAACCGCAGATGCGTCACTCGATTGCCTGGAGGATAGTTCAGGATAGACCCTGTTGTCATGCAGTACCTCAAATTATACTTGCCCAGACAAGGAATTACTCCAAAGCTGTCCACATTAGCACACTGGTAAAATTAAAATATCATTTATATTCCCTCATGCATTAAACACTAAGTGAAACTATTAAGTACTTACTGTATGTGCCAGACACTGTTCAAGGCCTTTGTGACATAACAATGAACCAATCTGGCCGTGTCTTAGCTCTCATAGAGCTTACGTACCTAGCATACTTCTAAAGCAAAAAATTATATAATAAATTTTGTCTTAAACATTTCAGACTGTGCTCCCCATAAATAGGACTTAGATACAAAATAAAAACCAACATTGTTTTGAAACTGAGTACACTTCTTTAAGCTAAATCACTTTTAAGCTCTTTCCAATTCTAAGATGCAATGATCCTACTAAGTCTGCTAATAGAGAGCAGCAATGGGGTTCCCCAATGATTATAAACAATCTAAAATATTTTAGTATTTCCTGGATGCTTGGCACTCTGTCAACTGCTTTAGATATATCTAATTCTCATAATAACTGTATAAATTAAGCTCTATTTTGAGCTCCCACTTTATACATGAGGAAACAGAGGCTAATGTTACCCAGGGAGTAAGTGGCAGAGGCTGCAAATGAACAAGAAGGTGTTCCCAACTGCCATGACATATGAGCATCTCAGCAGGATTTAAAGAATATCCACCAAGCTCCGTGTACTTTCCCATCTATGATGCTCCCCACCACCATTATGAATTTCACGACTATCCTGGATTTAAGTTAAGTTTCCAATGCTTTGTGGCTCTTGGTTAGAACAAGCGTTCCTTGGCCTATACATGGTCCTCAAATGAATTTATGAGAGACCTTGGTGTTTTACTAAGTTCATATTCTTGACATACACCAGAACTGTTAGCCACTGTTCTCATCCCCACCGCATCACTACCAGCCTCACCACTACAGTGACGCTAAAAGATGAATTCCCAAGAAGATGCTATAGTTATAAGTGATACCTACCTCCCCCTAAGAGACCATATGAACCAATTTTATCATGGCTTACTTCTCTGTCTCAGTCATTAATGTCTCAGTCATTAATAAAAACTCAATCCTCCTAGATCATTCAGCAGCAGCCAGACTCTTTTCTATACGTTTCTGAATCTAAGCCAGTCTTCCCAAACACACACCGAAATTCACACTCTCTTAAAATGCCCTCTGAAAGTCATGGCCTGTCATCAGCAGAGCCTCCTATATTCTGAGCACAAATTTCCCAACATTCCATTTATCATCTTACTATAACCCAAAGCTAGCTTTCCCATGAGGGTTTTGCTTCACCTGTGTCTCTCTCAAGTGGTGACCATCTACTTCCCATGTGCCATAAAACACAGGGTCTGAAAGTGAAATATGTATTCCCTTTGCTCTTGCTGCTTCCAGAAAATTTCTACTCTCTCTTCCTCAAAAATATGAACTCTGTTCAGCTAAGGCCACCAAATATGTAACATTTCCTTGTAGTTGTCTACCAATGTTTTGCCCATTCCTTCTATTTAATTGATTCATTTATATAAATGCATGATTAGAATAGATTCAAGAGAGAAACAGAAGAGAGTAATTGAAAATCCTGAATATAGATAAATATTTTGAGGAATTTTGCTGTCAGGGACAAGAAAGAAATGAGAAAGTACCTAAAAAGGGCTATGAAGTCAAAAGATTTCCTTTGTTGTTTCCTCATTTTGTTCTGCTTTTCATTATGGGGAAAATAATAGCATGTTTGTATGCTGGTAAGAATTTTCTGTAGAATGGAAGTAGGAGATAGAAGGAAGACTTTATAGAGCCACATTCTTGAGTAGATAAAGAGGAGGGATCTAGCACCTAAGTAAAATAACTGGCCTTAACATCTGGCTCACTTTCTCTACTCTTATGATCAATCTTAGTTGTTTTAACATCCATATTGATGATCCGTTCAAAACCCTGGCCCACAAACCTTCACATATTCCTACTTTCTATTTCAGACACCAACCCTCATGGTCCCATCCTACATACTGTAATAAAATCGTAACTATATTACTTCCAGTGTATCAACCTCAAGTATCCCCACTCCAAAATTTCTTTGACCTCATTGAAACCCAAAATCCCTGTAATTTTGTTGTCTATAAAAGCCATCATGACTTCACTTCCCTCCTAACTCAGTTTAGAGTTCATCATTTCAATGAGTCCTACCATTGTAATTGCTTCTTTCCCTATAAAGCTCCTACCCCCTCTGTTGTACTATCTTGGCAAACTTTCAAACCTGGTTAAATCTATTACACAAATGGATTTTGTGTGTAAAAAAAAAATAACAAACACAAAGCTACAGTAAATGGTTTTACATAAACATATGACTACAAATAACAAGTAGACCTCAGCAAGCTGGGCATTCTGATTTTATTTTTCTAGTTAGTTCATTTTCCCATTCTCTCACATTATTTCACACCTGATTTCCTTAGCTTCCAACACCTCTTTCACTCACTCAGTTTTAGCTGATGATTCTACCTCTAATGTTAATGGGCTTTAATTTCAATGAACTATAATTTTAAGAATCTACCAACTTTCCTTCAAATACTGTAATGTACATTTAACTTATCTCCTGATAAAATGAATGAAATGTCCTCACTTCTGGCTAAGTCTAACTTCTCTAACTCCAACTTCTCTAAACTGTGTCTAGGTTACATTCTCATTTACCTCCCTTTTTCCTATATCACCAATGTCTCCCTCTCTACTGGATCATTAGCATTAGCATTCAATGATGTTTTCTCTCCCCCCACCCCCAGTGTGTGTGTGTGTGTGTGTGTGTGTGTGTGTGCGCGCGCATATATGTGTGTGTGTATGTGCGCGTGTGTGCGCTGTGGATAATTAAATATACACACATATTTGTGTATGTTTAATTAAATATCTGTTAAATGTAAGTATTTATTAGATTCCAATTGATACCTCCTTTGTTAAGTTTATCAGTACCCTCTATAGTATTGCCAAGATAGTAATTAATGAATTATTTTCATCTGTCATCACTTCATTGTAGAACTCAGGGGCGCCTGGGTGGCGCAGTCGGTTGGGCGTCCGACTTCAGCCAGGTCACGATCTCGCGGTCCGTGAGTTCGAGCCCCGCGTCAGGCTCTGGGCTGATGGCTCGGAGCCTGGAGCCTGTTTCCGATTCTGTGTCTCCCTCTCTCTCTGCCCCTCCCCCGTTCATGCTCTGTCTCTCTCTGTCCCAAAAATAAATAAAAAACGTTGAAAAAAAATTTTAAAGAACTCAGAAGGTGATCACATCTCCCTTCTTGAAACAGTTTTTCACTTGAATTCATGAAATTACTATACTACTAACAGTCTAATCTGTTTCTGGCTTGTATTCAGTCTTTAAATGTTGACATATCCCAGGCTTACTCTGTTCCTTTTCTCTATTTACAATCACTTGCTAATTTTTCTCATCCTCCTAGCGACTCTTAAATTTATATTTCCACTCTCAATCTCCTTCCTGAAATCCACATTGTTGTCTTCAAATGCCTACTCAGTATTGCCACTGGATATCTCTTAGGTTCTTAATTGTAATGTAACTAAAGCAGAACTCCTCTTCCATCACAATTTGTTCTTACCACTGTCTCTCAGCTCTGTAAATGACACCATGATTTGTCTAGTTGCATAAAACAAAACCCTATGTGTCATCCTTGAAAATTTGCTTTCCTGTCTTTCCTTTTCCAGTTCTCCTTTCAAAATATAATCTGAACCTCATCATATCTTACCAACTCCGCTGCTGCCACTCTTCCAAATCACCTTTATGTCCCTTCCAAAGTACTACAACAGCCTCATAACTTAACTCATAGCTTTCACTCATTCACCCACACAGTAGCTAGAGGGAAATTTACAATCTCCATCATATCACATTTTATTACTAAACTATCTAAACTCTTCTCATGGCTTTCCAACATACTCAGGATGAAATAAAAATTCCTAATACTTGCCTTCATCACCCAGCTCTTACATACTTTTCCAAACTCATTTTCCATTATGTTCCTTCTTACACACTACAATTTATCCACAGTGTCCTTCTTACACTTCCATGAATACATCAAGGCTTATTCCTACCTCAGTACTTTAATGCTTGCTGTTCTCTTCGTCTGGAATAAACCCTTGATCTTCCAACAGCTTGCTTCTTCATTTTATTCATGTCTGTGTTCAAAGATCATGAACTTAGAAACGCATTTTCTGACCAACCTATCTTTGATAACTCCCCTTTCATTTTTAATTCCTTTACACTAATCTATTTTTTTTTAATTTACAACTACTACAAATTAATTTGTTAACTTGGTTTTTATTCCTGTCTCTGTCACTGGTAATAAGCTCCATCCAGGCCATAAGTCAATGCCTAAAACATTTCTAACAGTTAGTTGGTAGGCATTCAATAGATTATGTTAAATTAGTAAGTAAATGAATGGCTTCAATCACACAAAAAAATGCTTTTTTATCTGGACATTTCAGATTTGAGGTTTTATTCCTCCTTGGGTTGACTGTTACCTTAATAATATTTTGATTTGTTCATTTTATATGGCAATACGATGAACATAGTTAAAATATTTTTTTATGTAAGTCCAATGATTTCTGTTTTAGAAACTTAAAGATCATAAATAAACACTAAGGATCAAAGATAGTGAGTACATAAATTGAATCATCTAAGTAGATGTTTTCACTTTATTAAAGTCCTTACAAAGTAAAAAATCAGCCTGGCTATTCAGTCTTAACAAAATACTATTTAGAATTGCTGTTAAGGGTTAAATATAATTTCACTGAATTCAGCAAGCGAGAAGAAATTTGAATAGCCCTGATGTCACACAGTCAACAGACTTTCAAGAATACCTCTCATATTGGGTCAGGCATTCTATGTTGTATGTGGAATACAGAAGAGATGAAATAAAGTTATTTACAAACAGAGTTTATAATTCAGTTGCTGCTACAAAGCTCATGCACATGAATAATCCGGAGAAAAATGTCCAAACCACATACAAATGAGAACATACTTATAAAGAATTACCGATGTACGTTAGGAGAGGTGAGGGACAAACCCGAAAAATTATTTTAAAAGAGGAGCCCATTTAATCATCGAGATAAACTGCTGTATGTTTTAAGTTGTCAAATGAATGCTAGAGTGAAGTAAGTGGATACAGCAGAGATAAGTGTGATTTATCCAAAAGAGACAATGGCGAAGTCATGTGGAAACAAATAATCTGATCATTTAACTTAAAGAAAACTCAGAAAATGTGCTGGTTAGATGGGGAAAAGGAATTTTGGAAAGGCCTTGATACAGAAAAAGGAGTTCAGATTTAAGCCAATTTTCACTCAATTTTCAAAATCAGCAAGAAGTCCAAAGTCAGATACAGTAAATCAAATCTGAGTACCTATGTAGGTTCTCTATGGTTACAAGAATTCCCAGTGAATAGAGCTAGGTCTAGTCCCCATAATGGAAAACTAAGGAACCCATACTCTCCCACACTAATGGCAACTAGAAAAGCTGGACAAAATTATTTTTTTAATTTGAAAAGAAAACTGTGCTTGAGGCCTACAAATCTAAGTCACTAGTGCACAATTCGAAGGCCAGAATCCCAGAGAGGACAGAGGCCTGGAGATGAGTCCTGCATTCAGGGTTGATTTACCCGATGAAGGTGGCTGCTGTTCTTGAAAAGGGCCACTGAGAGATTAAGGAACACTTTTACTCCCTCGTCTACACTAAGATGTATAAAGTGCATTAACCTAAACTCAACAATTTAAATAACTATATACACCTATGTAGCCACTGTTCAGATTAAGACACAGTATTTCCTCACCCCTTTTCTTTTTCACCTCCCTTTTCTTTCCCATGTAACTGCTACTGTGTCTTCTATCATAGTTAGTTTTGCTTTCTCGTGACAATCATAAAAATGGAATCTTTACATGGATAATACAGTTAAAATGAGGTCTTTAGGGTGGCCTCTAATCTGAGTACTTCTCTCATATAAAAAGGAAAATTTGGAAATAGAGACAGCCACACATGGACAAGATGGCCACCTTACTGGAGTGATGGATCTTCAAGCCATGGAAATTGAAGGATTGCCAACAAACACCAGAAGCTAGATGCCTGAAAGGACTCTCCCCTACATCCACCAAAGAGAATATGACCTAGATTACTCCTTGATTTTGGACTTTGTACCTTCAAAAGTGTAAGATAAATACATTCCTGTTGTTTTAAACCACTCAGGCTTTGGCACTTTGTTATCAAAGCTGTAGGAAACTACTACAATACATAACAATACTTTGAAGGCATTCAAAATCATCCCACGTAAGTGAAATTTTAGATATTCCTATCCTGAAAAGAAAACAGGCACATCAGGTAAGTTTCTGGCTTTTCCACTGAAAGCACTTTTCAGTTTGGTAACACAGGGTAAGTAGCAAGGCTCAAGCAGGAAACAGGATTCTTAGCTAATTGGTGAAAGATTTAAGAGCCGGAATTTTGGACTGGAAGAGTAATTATATGCTGAAGGAAAATCCAAAGTAGAGGGAATTACACAGGAGGAAGGTGCAAAATATGCACACAAATACCCATCAAGCATCAGCTCACTTCAAAATGGCACACACACTCCAGAAGCAACACCTAACGATCGAAAGAGCTGAGCAACAAGATTTCAACAGCTGCCTGATACTAGGGAGAAAAATTTTAGAATCCAAGTTTTGTCAATATAGAAAGGCTTGGTAAACAAGTCAGATTTTCATTAAAATGCCAAACAAGCTACCTCCTTGATACTAGGAGCCATAGTAAATTAGCTCTGTCTTTACAAAAAAACCTCTATAGATCCAAATAATCCACTGCTACTCTATCTGCCTCTCCTCCCTCCACCAAAAACTACATTCTGTGTAGGAAAATAGCTTCAAGATCCTTTAAAATTTGTCATTCACAAAGTCTAGCATCCAATCAAAATTTATGACACATACTAAAAATATGATTAATTGATTGTAAATCAGTGAAACAGAAGAGAGAAAAATAGACATACAGATGGTTCATAAACTTAAATCAGAAAATAAAAAGGACTTTAACAGACCCCCACAATTTATTAAAGAAAATATGGAGAAAATGGTTGTAATAGAAGAAAATATGGAGAATTTCAATAAAGAATTGAGATCTAAAGGGGCGCATGGGTGGCTCTGTTGGTTAAACATCCAGTTCTTGATTTTGGCTCAGGTCATGATCTCATGGTTTGTGAGATCAAACCCCATGTTGGGCTCTGAAATTACAACAGAGAGCCTGCTTGGGATTCTCTCTCTGCCCCTCCCTCACTCACATACACATGTTTTTTTTTTCTCTCTCTCTCTCTCTCAAAATAAATAAATAAACTTTAGAAAAATAAATGCATTTTAAAAAGAATTGAGATCTATTTTAAAAACCCAATGGACACTTTAGAAATGAAAAATATTCAAATTAATAACTCATTGATGGATATAACAGTAGTGGACATAGCACAAGAAGAAAATGAGAACTCAGAGGTCAAATGAAAATCTAAACTCAAATACACAGAGAAAAAAAAAATAACAACCGGACATAGATATACCAACATATATGTAATTGGAATCATCAGGAGAGTGAAGAGACAGAATATGGAGCACAAGAAATATTTTAAAAGACAATGGCCAGGAATTTCCCAAAACTGATTAAAAATCGATTTGGGAAGCCTGATGAACCCAAAAACAGGGGTCACTAGGGAAAAGAGTTCTCTGCCAGCCATGCTGATTCAGTCATTTAAAAACCCTATGCTAAGTGCTTACTCTGACCAGCTACCAAAGATACATCACTGATTATATAGTGCCTCTATTCTTCACAGAGCTTGCAGTCTAATAAGAAAGACAAATATTAAAGACTCTCATATTCAGCTATTGATTAGTTGTGTGCAATGAAGAAGAATGAAGAATCAAAGATAAATTCAATTTGAGAGGAGAGATTGAAGACTAAAATAGTTCAGGCCTGAGCTACACAAATACAGAGAAAGGAATGTATGTGAAAGGCACTTAAATTACTTGAAAACAACCTCTTCAGATAAACAGAAATGTACAGTTAAACAATGGTTAAACAAAGACTCATGATAAACAATTATTTCTTTCTCTCTTCTACCACTAAAGTATCTTACTTCACAAAGACCTTTTTCTTGAAAATTTTGGGCAACTGACCCTCACATCCATACTCATCTTCCCTAAATCAACCAATTTCAGCCTTGCAGAAATGTAAAATTCTTTATGCCTGGAAGATTTAACACATCCTTGGATGATAAATATTAAGAGAATCAAAATGAATATTTTTATTATATTTTATCAAGTACATTTGCAATATTACTAAGCCAACATAATTTTTGTTGGGTAATAGTTGTAAATATTGTACCTACTGTATTACTGACAAGCCAACAACTTGTCTACTAAGCTACTGAGCTACCTAGTTAGACTCAAACTGTTTAACCTAGGAAAGAAAAGGAAGAGAGGGAGGGGGAGAACGAGTCACCTTTCATGACAAGAATGAATTATATTCCTCTCTTCCTAACTAACAAAGGCACCAAGTTTGAGTTATTTTCTTCAATTACCCTCTCCCAGAAAGATTTCAATCACCTTTTAAAATAAACTTTATTTTTCTATCTCTTCCAACAATAGGAAGTCAACAATGAAATTCCAGAAAATAAAGAATTGTTTAATTAAGAAAACAAAATCACCCATAATTCCACACCCAGATGATTACTGTTAGCCTTTCTGTGTATTTTCTGCTGCCCTTTAACAATTATTCATACTAATTCATTAGACAATGCTTGGCTTACTTTTTGTTCTTTACATGAGTTTTATACTTTAAAAAGCATTTTCTAATGTTTCTAATGGTATAAATCTCACTTTAATGAATTATATTGCATTATGTAGACATTCCATAATTTATTTACCATTTTTTCTAGTTTTGTTCCAAATTTTTAACTTTTGCATTAATTGGAACTAGAATTAACTAAAATTACTTACTTGGGATCCAAAAATTTAATAGTTTGTGTTTTCCTTTGTACTACTCTTGAAGATAAGTTAAATGATAAAGTTGTTTCTGCCTCAAGCTTTATGTTTAAACAATCTATTTATTAAAGTTGGTTTTTATTTTAGAAGCCTTATTTCTTCTTTTATTAACACAAAAGTTGGCATATAGACACACTATATAGTGTGCAATATACTTTTCACACAATATATGCCCACTGAAATACTTCCATTTCAGCATTTCAGTACATAGAAATTTTCTCCTCTCCCCTACAAATGTATATGATTGCACTGTATGGATGCACCATAATGTATTTAGCTTGTGTCTTATTAATGAAAATTGTTTTCTGGTCTTTTGCTATAGCAATCAATGCTACAATAAATAGCCTTGTAAACTTTCATGTTAACATACACAAATATGTCTGTAGGACAGATTCCTAGAAATGTAATTGTTCAGTAAAAGTGTAATTACATTTCTAATAAGTATTCACATAGTGAATTTGTGTTAAAACACACACAGACACAAACACACACACCTGGTTATATGCACCAAAAAAAGCAATGCAATTGATTCACCTTTGTGGAGAAAGGACATGGGCTAGATGGATGGGAAATAGCACAGGGTTGAAATTTTGCACATGTTATATTTTTATAATTTTTATTGTGTCCATGTATGTCACCTATTCAGAGTAAATTTTAAATGCCTACCTGTCAATATCACTCAATAGCCTCAACTCCTTATTCTAGCAGGACAGATGTCTAAAGACTATTACAAAACCTATACTGGTACACATGTGCAGTCCTTGTGCTCAAATTCCCTGAGTTTTGTGACATTTAGATATGTAAAAAGCCATCACCACAGGCTGTTGAAATGGGAAGATTGAACTACAGAACACTAATTCCAAGGCTTACCCCCAAAGGGCCACCTGGATATTCACAAGTCCCTGACTGTTACAACAAAATTCTACAAAGAAATCACCACTGAGAACATTTTTTCTAATAGTGCCTATCACTGTTTAACAATTTAATGTGGGAATTGGTTCCCCACCCCCCACCCCCAGCTACCACCCTTCCAAGGATAAGAAATAAACATTTTAAAACCGCTCTTCATTTTACAGTTTAGGACACTCTAGGCAGAATGTCACGTTTCCACAGTGAAGACAGTGAGCTTTCTAGAAGAATGTACTCTACACAATGATCCCCCTCCATTAACATTAGATTTTTTTTTTTTGGCTCAAATTTAAAAAACAAGGGTGAGGGGTATGATTTTGTATGTCCCAGAGTGAAGCTTCTTTCTCCAACTCCGTTTATCCTCAGCTCAGCTCAGATATAGAATTAGAGGAAACACATGAGAAAACCATCATTTAACTGTGAGCATAACAACCTAATGAATTTTAAATCTGTTTCTTTTTTCTCTCCTTTCTTTTTTTCCTGTCCTGAACCATGTGAGATCTAGCAGGAGTGGAAGAAAACTGCGCATTGACTTAAGAAAAATCTCTAGGAAAAAATATTCTTTAAGTTTGTTTGGCTGTTTGTTTGTTGAGAGAGAGAGAGAGAGAGCACTAGAACTAGTGGGGAAGGGGCAAAGAGAGAGGGAGAAAGAGAATCCCAAGCAGGCTCTATGCTGTCAGTGCAGAGCCTGAATCCGGGCTCAATCTCACAAATTGCAGGATCATGATCTGAGCCAGAATTAAGAGCCAGACACTTAACCAACTGAGCCACCTAGGTTCCCTAGAAGGAAAAGAAACAAAACGAAAAAAACCCAAAACTTTAAAAATTGTGATACAAAATGTGTAAAAAATTACTATTAGAATTAAAAAATAAACCTTGTCCAAATATGTATCTTTAAAGAGATAAATGACATCTGCCAAAGACAAGAGTCCCTGAGTGATGACTCAAAAGGCTTGCAGAATTCTGAGGAAAAACAAGATTCCAGTTCATTGTTCCAAAGCACTATCTCACCAAATCAGTACTCACAGAGAGAGCTAAAAGGTGAAGCCAATGTCATGTTGCTATATCCACTTTTAGAAAATGGAGACTCTAGGGGCTCCTGAGTGGCTCGGTTCATTAAGTGTCCAACTTTGGCTCAGGTCATGATCTCCCGGTTGGTGAGTTCAAGGGTTCATGAATCAAGCCCCTCGTCAGGCTCTGTGCTAACAAATCAGAGCCTAGAACCTGATTCAGATTCTTTGTCTCCCTCTCTCTGCCCCTCCCCTGCTTGCTCACTCTGTCTCTCTCTCTCTTTCAAAAGTAAATAAATAAAAAAAAAGGAAATGGAGACTCTACATTGACAAAATGAGGTTCATGCTACATTAGGAAAACTAGGTTGCAATTTGACAGCTCAGTAAAGTTGTTGATTTCACATAGCTCACTAGTTTTTTTGTGTTATGAAAAGTCCTTTTCCTTACTGCATATCTGAGTAATTATCACCTGTACTGCTAGAGAATTGGTCAAATGTAGCCCAGTCTTCATGGTTTCTTATATACCCTTTGTGGCATGCTGGTAAAAGTTTAACTATATGTGTAAACTACGTACACAAGTTTTAAATAAATTTCACCAATGTAAAGGTTATGTAGTACACAAATAATAAGATGAGAGTGATAAAATTAAGACATAAATCAGAAGGTCACTCACTTGCCATTGACATATGTAATTTCTTTGCTAAATCAAATAATAGTTATCAGACAATGCAAAAGGAGTTCTTTGATTTTTGTGCTACTCATCATGTAATGAATACATACAAAGCACTTAAAATTAATCTGCATTAACATTTTCCCCATCACTTTTTTAAACATGTACAATCAACAAAACAATAATTCAATCCCTGATCATTAGCATTTGGTGACTTCCATGGTGCAAACACTCCTACCATGGTCAATTTCAATCTACCAATGTGACATCAATAAACAGGGAGGTGGGGAAAAATGCCCAGTAACACACCACTGTAAAGTATTTCTACTATACAAATAACCTCAAGAACATAGACAGTAGTACAACGTAGTCAATTAATTAGGAAATAGTGTTTTTGTATTTATTATCCTTTATTTTATTATAATTTATATAATTGCAAGCTGCATATTTTCATTTCTAACAATGGCCTATTAAACAGCCAGCTTGTCAAATTAACGAAAATTTAACAATTGGCTCTTAAGAGCTGATAAAAGTTGGCTCCAGTATATCTTTGAATATTGCTATAGGCTATTCCCAACAAAAGTTTATTTTCTAAAATGTTTATTCTGACTTGCGTGCTTGGACCTCCTAACCACTTTACCTATGAAAATAATACTATTGATCATGGTTAGATAGAAACAGGCCCTAAATTAGAATCTACATTTGTAATAATAATGCTAAATAATAACAACAAAAAGAAAGAGGGGTGCTATTTTAGTACACAAAACATTTGAACACGAATTCCATTCAATTGGAAAAGAATAAAAGTGAAGGCAGAAGTGTGTGGTGATTCCAAAGGTGACTTCTGAGCACATCCCAAAGCTTTGAAGTTAATGCCACTGTTGCTTTATTAAATCTAATTAATTAAATTACACTGAAGGAATGGATATGAGATAGGAAAAGGCTGTGTATCAGAAGATACATGCAAATCATCTCAACTTGGAGAAGTACATTTAATATTTGCTCAGTTGTCAATATCTCCCTTAAGTCTATCCACATCCATAGGGTCTTCCTTCACTGATATGCGTCCTGAAAGCAGAAATGCTTTCATATTAATCTGTTATATGCACATTGACAAGCAATTTTTTATATCCATGCTTATTCACCACCCTAGAGTAAACAGGACCATTTTCTGTACAAGGGTAAGAATTTTAGTATTCTTTACTAAATAGATTTTTTTAATAGTAATGTCCAGCTAAATCAGAAGATAAATAATGTGAAATAGCCTTTAATGCTTATCTAAGTCGAGTCTTTAATCATAAAGTGAGTTTTTAGTGTACACTGAAGGAGAAAGGAAGGTTTTAGTTTTTGCAGCATATATATTTCTAGTACTCCTTTCTGATTTTATGGCCAATTCTGTCTTCATGCTTCCTTAGTCCTGAAGCTCTTTCAAAGGCAACATACTGTGCCAAATGTACAGTGATTATGTAATGTGGACAAAAATCCAGTGGGAAATGTGTAGAGCAGATCAAAATCATTCCACTTAAGACCTTTTACAGTCATTTGATCTAATGATGTTCACTAGGGTTTGATGTACTAAAAGGCAGCCACTGTGCGAACATAAGGTTTGCATCAACATGTGACTTTTCAGTGAAACTGGGATCACTGTGGTCTTCTGAAGACTGTTTTACATGCAAAATAATAATATCTATACAAAAACAAATCCCATGACAAACTTTCTGAATCACTAAATTTTATGCTACTTCCTATGAAAATGAAAAATCTCTTTCTCTTGTCAAATTGACATCAAAGCAGTCCCTCACAAGAATAAGAAGTGAAATAGAGAAATCCACTGATAACCCACATTGGACATATAGCTCATCTAAAATTTTGGAGAAAGCAAATTTTTATCTAGTCTACTACTTCCATTTATACTTGCAGCCACAGATCAAATTATTACATGGACTTTCACAATTAAGCAAGAAAATATTTCCTCATGTGCTTTCATGTTCTATTCTTTGGTTACTTTTTTCAAGGTTCAACAATATTGTATATTTCAGGATTCAAAAGCACACATGACTTCTAGTTTCAATTCAGGCATGTGAGGACTTTAGAAGTCACTACTCATGTCCCTACTACAATAAAGAACTGAATAAACTAAAAAGCAATGACTTCTTGGACCACAGAGAACTAAGGTGGCAGGGCAAACTGCTATACTGCTACCCCCAAACTCAGAGAGACAGGAAAATCCCATGTCACAGCCAAGAAGTTCTTGCCTGGAACAGAAGCCACAGGAACCATAGACTGGTAGGAACACTTAAAATGGTAATATTGATAAACTGCTGCAGGCTGAGTAGACTAGTGTGAAAATGAGAAACTCCATGGGGTCACTGTCTTGGAGAGGGTGGGGACCCAAACTTTTGTGGGTTTTATTGCCTGGGAACTCCCCCCGCCCCCAACAAATTCTTACAGTGAAGACCCAAGAGAGATCCCTCTCTGGCAAGAGCAGGGGAAAAATAATCATCATGAAACACATCCACAGCCTTCTCCATAACTAAGGCCCACAATCCAGAGAAAAGGACTGTTTCCTGAGACTCATCCTAGATGAGGAAAGGGAACTCTAACTCCAGCACTCTCTAGCCTTCTGTTCTATCTAAAGAAAGGCGGGGGGGGGGGGGGAGGGAGAAAGAAAAAATAGGAAAAGAAAACAGGAGTCACAGATTCAAGTAAATAGACTAGGAATGCTGGAGCCCAAGAAAAGGATGGGAGGTAGTGGGGAGAAAGCTATACCACTAGAGAAATACTTGTAAAGGTTAGAGCCCTAAAACATAGGCAAACTAAAAGACTCAGATTTAGAGGCACCTAGGTGGCTCAAGTAGGTAAGTGTCAGACTCCTGATTTCACTTTAGGTCATGATCTCATGGTCCATGAGATCAAGCCTCATGTCAGTCTCTGCACTGGTGGTGTGGAGCCTGCTTGGGATTCTCTCTCTCCCTCTCTCTCTCTTCCCCTCCCCCACTCTTGCTCTCAAAATAAATAAACATTTTTTTTAAAAAGACTCAGATTTAATTAGAAGAGAAGAGAATTCTTCCCCTCCTCTATACCTTACCACATCAGCAGGACTCCAGTATAACAACAGGAGATTATAGCTGAATGACTCCAAGATGCTGATGCTCTCTGAGGAGTACTTAGTGAAGCCCAAAAGTCAACCATGTAAATAAAACAAGAACACTAGAAAAATGTAAAGCTACTGGAACCTACAGCTAAAGAAAACATAAACACAGACCAACTCTTAGCCAGATTGAGATAAATCCTCATATCATAGGCTTATTTACTTCAGTTCCGATTACCCAATATATCACGTTTGGTTTTCAACAAAAAGTTAAACGGCATGCTAAAGTCAAGAAAATGTGGCCTGAAGAGACAAAAAAAGCAACAGTACTAGACTCAGATATGATACATAAGTTGTAATTATTAAAGTTAATCCAAAATAACTATGAATAACATGTTAGGGCTTTAATAGAAAAAATAGATAAATGAGATTTATCAAAATGGAAAGCTTTTGTATGTCAAAGAACACTATCAAGAAAACGAAAAAAAAAAATCCACAGACTGGGAGAAAATATCTGCAATTCAACAATAAGAAGATAAAAAAATGAGGTAATTCCTACATTTAAACAATAAAAAGATAAGTAACCCAATTAAAAAACAGTCATAGATTTGAATAGACATTTCCCCCAAAAAGTTATACAAATGGTTAATAAGTACATGAAGAGAAACTCAACATCATTAGTTATTTTGGAAATGCAAATCAAAACCACAATGAGATACTACTTTAAAAACACTATGGTACCTATAATTTTTTATAATATTTTTTTTTAAGGAAAATAGGGGCTCCTGGATGGCTCAGTGAGTTTATCATCCAACTCTTGATCTCAAGGTTGTGAGGTCAAGTCCCACATTGGGCGTAGAGATTAATTAAAAATAATTTTTTGTTGAAAAAAGGAAAATAGCAAGTGTTGACAAATAAGTGGAGGAATTGTAAACCTCACACAATGCTGGTAGAATGTAAAGTGGTTCGGCTACTGTAGAAAACAGTTTGACAGTTTCCCAAAAAGTTAAACATACAGTTATCATATGATCCAGTAATTCCACTTGTAGGTATATACCCAAGAGAATTGAAAACATACGTTCATACAAAATCTTATACATGAATGTTCAGAGCAGCATTATTCATAATAGCCAAAAGTAGAAAATAGCTTAAACATCAATAAAGCAATCAATGGATAAATAAATGTGGTATATCCACACAATGGATTACAATTAGGCCATAAAAGAGAAGGAAGCACTGATACATGCTACAACACAAGTGACCTTGAAACATTATGTTTAATGAAAACAAAAATCAGACGGTAAAGGTCACATATTGAATGACTGTATGTCTATGATCTGAAACAGAGATAGAAAGTAGGTTAGTACTTGCCAGGATGCGGGGGTAGAGAGAAATGGAGAGTACTGCTAGTGGCTACAAGATTTCTTTCTGGGGTAATAAGAATGTTCTGGAATTACATGATAATAGGTGCATGATCTTGTGAATATACTAAAAATAACTGAATTATACACTTTAAAACGGTGAGTTTTATGGTATGTGTATTATCTTGTTCCTCTACTAGTCAAGGACATAGCAGAAAGTAGAAGACACACTCAGATGGTATAATTAAAGAGAATTTGATAAAGAGGACTATTTATAAATATGACAATAGGGTTAAGAGGAAAAAATAAGGGAGTTTGATATATTCTGAAGATATCAAATGTGGGAAAGCATTATATAACACCTTTGGGGCCAAAATGGCAAGGAGAAGGAGGAATCCCCAAAACTTGAAAAGAGCTGTAGCTATAACTATAACTGAAAGAGAAGGCCATACAATAGCATCTGGGCCTTCAGTAGAGGCTCACTGTCCCTGCCAAACAGTGCCCTGCAAAGTAAAAAGTCTGAGTGATAAATAACCCAAGTGATATATCACCCTACTGATCACCTACCAGTGCCTCCCCAATTGGCCAAACTCAGTAGAAGCCAAAAGGTAAGGAGACCCATCTACAATGCCATCAATTTAAGTCGGCACCCTGGGATACAGAGCTGGAGGGAGAAGGATTGATATACACCGAGAGGAGGCAAAGAGAACATGTAGTGGAATCCTTCTGACTACTGTCTAAAAAATGAGTTCTAGTGGGGAGGGGAGCAAGAGGAGCATAAAGACAACAACAGGAAGCTATGCCAGAATTGCAGGGTAACGTTGATGGTGACTCACTCTGAGAGGACAGTAACGGGCATGAAAGAAAAAGAGAAGCCTCAGAGGTCTCTCTCCATCTTTAAAACAGTACAGTACCTAAGAACAAAATGTGTAGTAAATTACCAACTAGAAATTCCAAAAGACTCAATTTTCCAACATTTAAACCAGAATCTTAAGTCCAACCAATTTCATTAGAAGCCCTAATTCAGTGCCCTCCAAAGCAAAGATACCTCATAGAAAGAAGAGGCTCCACAGAACTGCTACATTTAATCAGCTACCCAACCTTGGCTCCCTTTTTTACTGGGACTACAGTCTTGAGGTTGAACCTACACTGACTGAGAAGAGCCAATGATTATCTGAAGGACTTTTTCTCATAGATTTTGAACAGAAAAAGGCCTTCCAGTAACAGTATAGCTCAATTTATAAATAAAGAAACTAAGGCCCAGCAAATTGGCTTGCCTTGCACGTTCAAGGTTATTCCATGAGCAAATGGAACACCTGGCTCTAGAGTCTAGTGGGCCCTCTGCTAGGCTGATGGGCTTTCAGTCATATTTCATTAACTGTGAGGATTCCGACTAAAATGTCTTGTCTTTTAGCAAACTCTTTGATACAAAGGTGATCCCAAACATGCCAGTAGTCTTTTGGTCTTTAATCCTGCTCTGCTGGAAGAGGAAAAGCACACTGTTTAAAGTTAGATTAATAGTGAAAGGATTTCCAAAGCAATGTTAGTAGCATAGCTTAGTGGTTAAGAATGATGTTTTCAAGTGTCATTTTCAGAAGCGATGTATTTGTTTTGTGCCCAATTATGATTCAGCATGTCAGACTGTATTACTCATGTAGCTTTACCTTCTGATATCACAGTTTTAGCTCAATATAGTAAGTACAGACTTCTGGAGGGAAAAGGCAGTTTTTGATTTAACTTTGCTTTCACATATGGAGCACACATTGTGGTATCAGTATAACAGAAAAAGAGTTAAGAAAATGCTGAGAAATATAAGGTTGGGCTCTTTTGCGGTCAAAATTGAAAGTGCCACCTGACAAATGCATCCTAGAGACTGCCATATCTGTGGCTTATATCATGACCTCACTCATCTCATCTGGTGTCTGGGAGGACCGTGAGACCCCAAGATCAAGATGAGAGTTACCTCTTGTCTCCATTCCATTTCTGTAGCATTTAGATCTCATTTGATTATAAAATATATGGGATATTCATTTCATTTTGAAGTACCTAAGAATACATATCAATGGTTAAGATAAACAAGGCCACTTGTAGGGTATTTAGGATCCCAGTAACAGTTTTTGCAGCCCCATCTACATAAATAATTTGAATCACTCTGAATCAGCTATGTCAGCACTACCTTGGAAGTCCCAAATTACCAGACCCTACAAAAGAAATTCTACTCTGGCCAGTAGAGCGATCTATTTGCCAGGCCTTTTGGAACCAGTTTGACCTGGGGCCCCAGGGTGATCCACAGGTTTCAGTCCCACAACTATTCCAACATCTGGTTGGCTGAGGTGTGAATAGGCTGGTATAGATTCAGAGAGTGCCCAAGGGGAGAAACAGGGACAGGGCCCATGCACATTTCAGTCTGGGCTGTTGCCACATATTATAGGGCCAAGAAAGGCACTCCAAAGGCAGAGTCCTTCTGCCATTACATTCAGGCCAGGTCTTGCTTGCCCAAGCCTAAAAGATATTCTGAGAATAGATAAAAGCTCTGGTGTTAAAGACCTTACCATGTCTCGGACTTTACCATCGAATGGGCAAAGCAAAAATTGCCCAAGTCCATACAAGTGAAATTACGGTTTTTAAAGGTGACATTGAAGTGCTATGGTAATCCCTAGCCCAGGCTTTAAAAAATGAATGTTTTGCCTGAGGAAAAAGAAGATTAGATGACAGGCAAGTGTGGTGACAAGCGGGGACAGAGTATTTTCCTTGTTGTTGTTTTTCAGTGAGCATGTGTGAGAGCCCTAGGTAGGGGCATCAGGATGTTTACCTAAAACTCAGAGTCCAAAATCAATGGGAAGTGTAGAGTCAGGGAAGATGACCGCTATGAGCAAGAGTCAAAATAAGGAAATTCTTCCCACTTATCATTTTCTATAACCCCGCTGCTCAAAGTGAAAAAAAAAAAAAGAAAAAAAAGCAGTAGCATTAGCACCATCTAAAATCTTGCTAGAAATACAGAATCTTAGGTCTCACCCCAAACTTAACTGAGTCGGAACTGGCATTTTGACAAGCTCCCTCAGTGATCCATATAGATATTAAAGTCTGAGAAGCACTGGTCTATGATATCCAATTCCCTAATGCACTGTAACATATAGGAAGTTACTACCCAAACCACCTTTGCTACACTTAATCCACCTAAGGAGGGAGCTCACCATACTTTTAGGGTAATGTAAAATCTATTTAGAAGATCTGACTCCTGGGACAGTCTATGAGAACATGCTTATACACACCATGCTAGAATGAAAAAAAAAAAAAAAAAAGCAAACAAAAACAAAAACAAAAACAAAAAAAAAACATTTCCCAGAAAGAAAAGTCCTTCTTTCCCTTGGATTGGAGTACCAGAGATGGGAACTGACCTTCTTTACCGTCTCAAGCAGTACCTAGAAACTTGAAATTCAGCACTGTACTCGTGAGTACCTCCCATTCAGAATTATACATGTATTTAAAATGAAGATTACTCTCTCAAGGTCAATATGTCATTTCAAAATTATTTTAAAGGCCAACTCCTCCAGGAACAAATATCATTTTTTAAAATGTCTTCATTAACTAAGCAAATATATTTATGCTTTGCAAAACAGAAAAACAAACGTATCTATGCACATAAAAATACCACAAAAGTATTATTTCTACTAATTCCAGGGGAAAAACCTATATAAAATGTAGCATCAGAAAATAAGAGGTATGGTGATTCTTAAAACTGAAAATATTTAAAAGATAAAAAATACATGGTTCACTGAAAATCCAGAATTTTTGCTTTTCTTCATATGAGAAAAAAATTCCAGTTCCAAAAAGTAATTTAACAAATCCTATATACCTATTCTTTCTACAAAGCCATCTAAAAACATCAGAATCAGTGTATTTTCAATGTTTACCTTTTAAATAATAAAAATCTGTATGGAATCAAGAATCAAGAAATATCTCTAAAACTCACATAAGATTTCTCTTGATGATGAAATTAGTAACATAGTTATCTGATTAAGATAATTTTTGGTTTAGACAATTTTGTTTCCTTAATTCTGACATTTAGTGTATAAAACACACACACACGCACACAAACACACAGAAAATGAGCTTAGTTGACAGACAGTAATGACAGAGTGATGAATCATAAGAGCCCACTGATGTCAATGAGCTAGATCAAAGAGTTAGGGATAAATTAGAACCAACAGTAAAGTTCTATGCATATTAGTAAGCATTAACATTATTTTTATATGTTTTATTTTTAAGAAAGTTTAATAGTTTCTCTAAGATAAATTTATTCTTGCTCTAAACACTCTATGAGATAATACATAAAACACATTTAAAACAAACAATGCCTGCACATAATAAATATTCGATAAATGTTAGCTGTTATTATTATATTTTGTCAATGTAATCTAAGAATATCCATCTGTTTTTGTCAATATAATCTAAGAATGTTCAGCTATAAACAAAAAAAGACGTCTCCAATCCAGTCTTTACATATTTTTACATCATCCCACTGAACTTAAGAATTTTCTGATTTCTTGGCCCAATCAAAATTCAGAAAGTATACATATGTACTGAGCCCTAATAATGTTCTTGTCACGGCATTTATTGCTAGGTGAACTTTCAGGTTTTCTATCTTATCCTGTCACCTTTTTATCATCAAGTGACCACTATTAATTTGTGAAAAATAATTGTCACTATAGTTTTCATAGATGATAATAGTGGCAGCCTATGTCCTTCTCACATGGTGTATAAGCTTTTAAATAGGGATCAAGGTGGTCACCTTGTCAAAATTTCACACAGGTCAATGCCTCTGAAAAAAAATATCATTTAATTGTGCTTCCCATCTTGCTATTCGCTGGTCCTGGGGCTACCAGTGTTATAAAGAACTTATGTTACAAAACGCACATCATTTGAGTACTTCTTCTTAAATGCCTAATGGGAAACAGAAAACCGTTGTAATGCTACACTAACGTGTAAGAGCTATGGCTCCACTCACAAAATCAGTCCAGCTTCCAGCTGGCAGAGAGCCCACAGCTCAAACTAAGTCCCAGATAGAGAAACCCCTGAGAGGAAAAAAAAAAATTTCTGAGAGAGGAGTTCAAATAGTTTTCCTTTAATCTACTGAACTACATGAAGTATGGCATGTGTAAGTCTTCGAGGAAAAGATTCTATGTAAATGTTATCATTAAATAATACTGATGACAATCATAAAGAACTGAGTGACCCTAAAGCATAATTTTAAAAGACAATGGAATAATAATGATACCAATTGTGGAGAAAATTGATGTAAGAAAATGGCTTGATAGACAAGAAATGAGTGCAGAATTATAATAAATTTTCACTGCTGTGGGTTTGACAAACTTCTAACACAACCCAGTCATGCATAGCTAAGTAGTATTTGTATTACTCCTCCTCATTTTCCCTTCCATAACCCTCAAAAAGGCAAAATTTCTAAGACTACGAAAAAATGCAATTAGCAAAATATTGTTGCCAACTTAAATGAATTGGGAATTACTACCTGGATCATGGTGTTGAGACAAATTCTAAGGACATCTTAGGAAAATGAGGCCCATGAGTCACTAGGGTTCATTATCATGGAATAAGGCAAAATGAAACTAAAGGAAAATGCTTTATAGTATCCAACACTGTCCTAGTTGTTGTCCTTGTTGAAAACCATCTAGCAGCTGTATGGGTATTAACCAATTTTATGAAATTGAAATTTTATGAAATTTTATGAAACTGAACTTTTATTTCAAAATTAACAATTTATTTCAAAATGGCTTGACTAATTTTTTTGTGACTGATACTATATATTTCCTCCTTAACCCACTGCAATCTACTTTCTGCCTTTATTATTCCATTGACACTAACATTTCAAAGATCTCTAAACCATCAAATTCGTTGGCTTTTTCTTAAGATTTGGTCTCTTGGCATTATTGAGATTTTTGGTAACTTTGAAATCCCTGCATGGAACTCTCTCTTCCTTTGTCCTGTGTGGTTTAATCCCCTTGGTCCTCTTTTGTCTGGCTTTTGGAATAATTGCCTGCTATCTAGTAACTCAGGCTATCATCTCTCCCTGCTTCTAGCTGTCCTGCTTCCTTCTGTCACACTGATCTTATTAAAACATTTATTTCAACCTCCTGGCTTTTTACTCAAAAGCTTTCTTACTTTTATGAGATAAAGGTTGAACACCTTATTCTGGACCATTAGGTTCTTGTATTAACTAGCTCCTGTAACAGCTTTCCAGTAGCTTGTCCCAATAGGAATTTATTTCTCATGTAAATTCCAAATGCAAGTAGGGAAGGACCTCTGCTCCATCATTCAGGAACAAGACAGACAGAGGTTCTGTGATTTTTAACATAAGTACCAAATCCAGTCAGCAAATGGAAAAGAGAGAAGGTGAAGGATTGACTACACAGGTGGCTATTATGAGTCAGGCTTCGCATCTACATTTCATTGGCCAGAATTAGTCATAAGTCTAAGATCTATAAAGAAGAGCTTGAAAAATGTGCCAAGCAGCAAAGAGAAATGTATTTATTGAATAGTTAGGCAATCTTTGCCACAATTCTACATGATCTGTTACAAACTAACTTCCAAATGATTCTCAAATCTCCATGAAATAAAATCATATTTTCCTGGCTAAGTTCAGTCTATTTATACCATTTATCAGCAAATAAGGCTGCCCTTTGCCTTAACTGGCCTCCCCTTTCTCAGCACATCTAAATTCCATATACCTTTCAGAACTTGGTTTAAGTTTCACATTACCCATGAAGCTTCCCTAAGTTCACAGTGACCTCTGCTTCCTCAAAACAGCACTGTTTACCATATCATCTTTTTGGCAGATGCTGCTCCAAATATTAGGAGGCATAGCGAAGACACCATGTGTGCATATCCAAATCATGAAATGAACTATATGCCTACTTGGACTAAAAAGTAGTTGTACTTCGTAGCATCCAAAGGAAGACTGGCTTGTTCCAAAGTAACACCCAATTACATACATTCCTGTGCATTTATGAGAGTCCACACTGCAATGAATGAGTATGAACAACTTTGGGAGTGTCTATCCATTCCATGACATAACAACAGTCCCTCATTCTTTGGAAACCCCTTCTAATTTATAGCAATATAGTCAAACTCTCACATTAGTACAAGGTGACTCCTTCCTTCCTTTTTCCATACCTACATGATGCTAAGCTATTCTAAATAGGCTAGATGATAGGTAAAGGGAAAACTTCTGCCTTGTGGCAAAACAGAGAAAGCCAGCCTGTAGAAAGAAAGAAGAAAGCATCTCTTCAGAGAGAGGTGACTCAACAAAGAAAACAAAGAAAAGCTTGACAGTTCCACTTTCTGGTCCATCTTTTCCTGAGGCCTAACTGCATTTCCTTTCATCAGTTCTCAAGGGTATCCCTATATCCATATAGGCATTTTCCTTCTTTCCCTTTTACCACATCAGGAATATAGCAGAGAATCTTAGAGTAGTAATCTCTCAGAGTCAGAGATTCAGATTTGTGACTTAGGCAAGTTGTCCATCTCCCTAAATATCTGCTTTCTCATCATTATCACCTCATGAGATTATAGAAGATACCCTATGTAAAATGCCTAGAACAGTGGCTTAGACACAGTAGATGCTCAATAAATTCCAACTGTTAACTTTAAATACTATATTTCATCTAATATAAAGTGCTATTGATTATAATGGACATCATCATAGGCCAGTATCTCTATGAACATAGATGCAGAAATCCTCAATATTAGCAAACTGAATCCAACAATATGTTAAAAAAAATCATTCACCACGATCAAGTGGGATTTATTCCAGGAACACAAGGGTGGTTCAATATTCACAAATCAATCAGTACAAAACATCACAATAGGAGAAAAAATAAAAACTATATGATCTTCTCAGTAGATGCAGTAAAAGCATTTGACAAAGTAAATCCATTCATTATAAAAACTCTCAACAAAGTAGGTTTTGAGAGAACATACCCCAATATAATAAAGGCCATATATGAGAAACCCACAGCTAACATCATACTCAATGGTCAAAACCTAAAAGCTTTTCCTCGAAGATCATGATCAAGAACAGGATGTCCACTCTCATAATTTTTATTCAACATAGTACTGGAAGTCCCAGCTGTAGGTATTGGACAAGAAAAAGAAATAAAAGGCATCCAAATTGGCAAGGAAGAAGTAAAACTGGGGTGCCTGGGTGGCTCAGTCAGTTAAGTGTCTGGTTCTTGATTTCAGCTCCAGTCATGATCTCATGGTTTGTAGAATTGAATCCCACATCTGTGCTATCAGAACAGATTCTCTCTCTCTCTCCCCTTTTCCCTCTGCCCCTCCCCCACTCACACACATTCATGACCCCTCTCCTCTCTCTCAAAATAAATAAATAAACTTTAAAAACAAATAAGTAAAACTGTCACTATTTGCAGATGACATAATACTCTTTATAAACAACCCTAAAAAACTTCTTCCAAAAAAACTACTAGAACAGATAAATAAATTCAGTAAAGTCACCGGATAAAAAAATCCATGTATGGAAATCTGTTGCATTTTTGTAAACTAATAATGAAGTAGCAGAAAGAGAAATTAAGAAAGCAATCTCATTTACAGTTGCACCAAAAATAATAAAGTACCTAGGAATAAATTTAACCAAGGAAGTGAAAGACCTATACTCCAAAACTATAAAATACTGATGAAAGAAACTAAAGATGGCACAGGCAAATGAAAGCAATATTCCATGCACAGGGATCAAGAGAATGACTATTATTAAAATGTCCATACTACTCAAAACAATCCCTATCAAAAGACCTACAACATTTTTCACAGAACTAGAACAAAAAATCTTAAACTCTGCATACAACCACAAAGACCCTGAATAGCCAAAGCAATCTTGAGAAAGAACAAAGCCAAAAGTATCAGAAGCCCAAATTTCTATTGCAACAAAGCTATGGTAATCAAAACGGTATGGTAATGGCACAAAAACAGACACACAAATCAAAGGAACAAAAGAGAGGGTTCAGAAATAAACCCATTCTTAACTGTCCATCAATTAATGGTCATTAAATAACTAAAGGTCAATCCAATGATCTATGACAAAAGAGGTAAGAATATACAATGGGGAAAAGACAGTCTCTTCAACAAATAGTTCTGGGAAAAATGAACAGCTACATACAAAAGAGTGAGAATGGACCATTTTCTTACACCATACACAAAAATAAACTCAAAGAGGATTAAAGACCTAACTGTGAGACCTGAAACCATAAAACTCTGAAAGAAAACATAGGCAGTAATTTTTCTGACACTGGCCATAGAAACATTTTTCTAGATATATCTCCTCAGGTAGGGAAACAAAAGCAAATTTAAACAATTAGAACTACGAATAGAACCCAACTAAAAAGCTTTTGCACAATGAAGGAAACTTCCATTAACAAAACAAAATGGCAGCCTACTGAATGGGAGAAGATATTTGCAAATTACATATCCAAAATACAAAAAAAAAAAAAACCATATACAACTAACACTGAAATAATAAACAATCTAACACTGAAATAATAAACAGTCAAAAAAAGGGCAGAGAACCTAGACAGACATTTTTCCAAAGGAAACATACACATGGCCAATAGACACATGAAAAGATACTCAACATCACTGATCCTCAGGAAACTACAAATCAAAACCACAATGAGATATCACCTTAGCCTGTCAGAATGGCTAAAATCAACAACATAAAAAAAGAAGTATTGACAAAGATGTGGAGAAAAAAGAACCCTCAGCCTGAAGCAGCCACTGGGGAAAACAGTATGGAGGTTCCTCAAAAAATTAAAAGTAGAATTACTGTATGATCCAATAATTCCACTACTATGTATTTATCCAAAGAACATGAAAACAATAAATTAAAAAGACATATGCACCTCGATGTTTGCTGTATCATTATTTATAATAGCTAAGATATGGAAGCAAACCAAGTGTCCAGCAATAGACAAATGGATAAAGTAGATGTGGTTTTGTGTGTGTGTACATGTGTATGCGTGTGTGTGTGTGTGTGTGTGTGTGTGTGTGTATGTTTGATGGACTATTACTGAGACATAAAAAGAATGAGATCTTGCACTTATAACAACATGGATGGAATTAAAGGGCATAATACTAAGTGTAGTAAATCAGTCAGAGAAAGACAAATACCATATTATTTCCTTCATATGTGTAATTTAGGAAACAAAACTAATGGATAAATAGAAAAATAAGGGACCAACAAAAACACAGATTCTTAAATACAGAGAACAAACTGTATTGTCAGATACAGCTCTTGTGACTGTTCTCCTCTCTTGCTAGAGACTTAGAAATTATAATTAGTATTAACTTCTGGGTAAGTTTCTTATCAGAAGAAGTCCAAATAGTAAGTGTAAATTGAGTTTTTATCTTTAGAAAAGTAACACTTCTCCACTTAGCTCAATGCTTCTCAGGTTGGGATGACAAGCAATAATTATTTGAGAATGAAAACTTTTTTTATTCTGTTTTTCAATTTAGTGTGATAATTAATATGTGAAGAGAAAAAAAGGACATCTCCATTCTCATATGTTAGTTAGAAATAGCAATATTGACAAGATCAAGTAACTGTTTTGATCATTAAATAATTACAGATGCTATAGAATTTTGCAATGAAATAAAATACATGCAAATGCCAAAATTCTGCGTTAGTAAGTCACTGCCTTAAACATATGGAAATTTAATTTAAGACAAATGCCTGAGAAGCATCTAATCATAGAAACAATACTAGTATCTAATGCATAAACAGTAGTAGGCAGAAAAAGAACAAAAATATACATAATGCTTAAATGTGTATTACATGAATAAAAATAGATATTTTTGACTTTTAAAGATCTGTCATATTGTCTAAGAAGTTTGCGGGAGTGCCAATAGCTAGTTCAAAGAGGAAAATTGTGATTTATAATTCTATGGAAAAATTAAAGTCTTGAGAACTTAAACATTTTCTAGGATTGTAATAAAAAACATTCCCCACGCAATACGCCTCTACCTCTCCAGTTGGAAGAACAAAACAGTGTAGTGAATATGTTGAAGATTTCTTTTCTTTTTTTTAATGTGTATTTATTTATTTTGAGAGAGAGAGAAAGAGAGAGAGCAAGCGAGCAGGAGAGGTGCTGAGAGAGGGAGAAAGAGGGCACCCCAAATAGGCTCTGTGCTGTCAACGCAGAGCCCAATGTGGCTGTGTGATCATGACCTGAGCTGAAACCAAGAGTCGGACGCTTAACTGACTGAGCCACCCAGGTGACCCATGAAGATTTCTTTTCTTAAAAAGTGGAATTTGTATCTAATATCATTGCATTACACTAGTTAAATGTAAGAGGTGAGGGCAAACCTCAGACGCCTTGTAAAATACAACTGTGTTAATTATTTCAACAAACATTTGTTGACCACCTATTCTGGGCTTTATGTGGGATGCTACTGAGTCCAGGAAATTAAAGTATCTCAGAAAGGTATGAAAACTCAAATCTTATTTCATTATGATTAATAAATAACACTGCCAAAGAGAAAGAAAAATGATTGTAGTGAGTAATACAGTGTCCTGGGTATTCCAATTTAGAAACTACTTTTAGGGGCACCTGGGTGGCTCAGTCAGTTAGGTGTCCAACTTCGGTTCAGGTCATGATCTCACTGCTCATGAGTTCAAGCCCCATGATGGGCTCTGTGCTGACAGCTCAGAGCCTGAAGCCTGCTTCATATTCTGTGTCTCCTTCTCTCTCTGCCCCTCTCCTGCTCACACTGTTTCTTTCTCTCAAAAATAATCAAACAACAACAACAAAAAAAACCTAATAAAAAGAAAGAAAGAAACTACTTTTAGCCTTTAAGTATCTCACAGGACACATCTCCTTGATCTTCTGCTAGCAGCTGTGCAGGTGAAGAGGAAGGAGATCCAACTCACATATGAAAAGTATGGTTTTTCACAATGATACCATCTGTTTTGTCTCTCCTCACCTTCCAAAGAACTCATCAGATATGAAGTTTACTATCCCAAGATCCACCTAAGCCTCAATTCCATACATAATATAGACTAGCTCTTGTCTGAAAATACTTGTCATAGGGAAAATAGACAACCATGAGAACAAAAAAAGACATACAACTGTGGGCCAAGTGGAAAGAAGAAAAGCTGGAGTCTTCCTTATAGTAGTAGGGAGGCTACCTTCTACAAAAGAAGCTGGGATTAAAAACAAAAATCACAGGACTGAGCAAATACTTATGTGCTCATTATATTTTTTTTTTAATTTTTTAATGTTTATTTACTTTTGAGAGGCAGGGAGAGAGACAGAGTGTGAGCAGGGAGGGGGCAGAGAGAGAGGGAGACACAGAATCTGAAGCAGGCTCCAGGCTCTGAGCTGTCAGCACAGAGCCTGACACAGAGCTTAAACTCATGAGCCATGAGATCATGACCTGAGCTGAAGTCAGATGCTTAACCCACTGAGCCACCCAGGAGCCCCTCATTATATTTTAATAAATATAATTTTTAATAATTTTATAATTTTTATATATTAATAAGTAAAATAAATTAATAAAGATTATAATTTTAATAAATATATTAAAATATGGAGGCAATTTTATCCTGTATAATAGAGTCAGCAAACTATGACCAAAAGGCCAAGTCTGACCCTCTGCCTCCCACAAGTTTTGTAAATTAAGTTTTATTGGAACATAGATAAGCGCATTTGTTTACATAGTCTATAGCTGCTTTTGATCTAAAATGATAAAGTTGAGTTGTCACTTCAGAGACCAAATGACCAACAAAACCTAAAATAGTTGCTAGCTGGACTCTTCCGAAAAATTTTGATGTAAGAATTTGCAATTCTCTCATCCTCACTGCCAAGCCTATCAGAGTGTTCCCCCTTACTCCAATCTATTTTTCTTCATTATTGCAAGCTTAGGGTTGCCTTCAGGTACTCTCTGCTTTGTTGTTATAGGCCCTCACTTGCTGAAATTTACTGCCCCGAAGGTCCAGTAGAAGTCTAGTGAAGGCCCATTTTTTAGTGTTCTCTTGGAGGAATTGTTGGAACTGCTGCCTTCTCCTGAAGGAGAATTTTGTACTGCAGCAATTTCTTGGAAGAATCATATGGAAGCAGTAGATGCAATGGTATACCATGTGTACAGTAAAATAAGGAATGTGAGATTACCCAGCATTCCCAGGTCTTTGATGAACCTGAGAGAAAGAGAAGAAAGGACTATGAGTGTACGTATATGCTGAAGATTTACAATAAATGTAAGTACCCATGAATCATTAAGATGGATCCGATTCTATGTGTAAGACTGAATGAAAACCTTCAGTAAATTCATAAGTACATGTATTTGATATTCAATTTTCCCTTTAAGGTTATAATTTCCCAGATATAAAACTAATGGAAGAAAATTTTAAATGTCTTTGCTAAAGGGAGCACATTGGTAAGAGGATTAGGAAAGCATGACTATGGAGACATTATGTTTATTTATTGGGGGTCACACATTTAAGCCAATAATTATTTTTCCACTACTAATTATAAGACTCATACTTATTTTGCCAGTATAAAATAAATTAAGTAAACAAGGAAGGAGATATATGCTTCGCAAGTATTTACTGAATATAAACCACATTCATAAAAGTCTAATAGTTGCTAGAAATAAAAGACTCAATTCTACTGTTAGGAAGCTTAGAATCTACTGAACAAGTTGAGCAAGTAACCATCCCTCCACTCTTCAAATTGAGTTTTATAATAACAAAGACCCAAGTCTGATGATCTGATTCTCCTAAGGACACAAACAATATTCCCCTCTCACAGAATCAACCTTAAGCCATATGCTTCATCAGGCATGTTATATGATAATTGACATTTGTTACCAGGCACTGTGATAGTGCTTTATTTCATTAACTCATTTGATCTTTGGCAGAACCCTAGAAGGCAGAAACAATCATCTAAGTTTATGACAATATCACGGTTAGACATGCCACTAGGTTATGTACCACACGGGGAAAATGTTACCAATTAAATCATAACATTCCATCAACTGCAAGACTCACTTGATTTCACAGTAGTTAATTGTAAAAATTTGTATTGTATTGTTTAGACTCAATTAATGATGGGTAATAATCCCATTTTACAGGTGAAAAAGCCAGAGTGCAAATAAGAAAATTTTCTTGCCTAAGTCACTTAGCTAGAAAGTGGCAAAATCATTAAGTCTGACTTCAGAGTCCACAATCTTTTTTTTTCTTTAAGTTTTTATTAATTTTTGAAAGACAGAGAGAGAGACAGAGACAAACAGAGTGCTTAGTGGGGTAGGGGCAGCGAGAGAGGGAGACACAGAAACCAAAGCAGGCTCCAAGCTCAGAGCCATCAGCACAGAGCCCAATGTGGGGCTCGAACCTGTGAACCATGAGATCATGACCTGAGCTGAAGTCTGATGCTTAACCGATCGAGCCACTCCTGGCACTCCTCAGAGTCCACAATCTTAAATGAGCTTCACTACATATGACAGAAAAATGGGTGCAACGTATTGGATTTCCCAAGAAACACAAAGGTGTTGGTTGTAGGCACAAACAGCGGACGGCAAAGTCACAGCAAATATAGTAGCTCCCACAAAGAAGTCTTTTTCTTCCTGTGCCCTGTGAATTCTTTCCGTACAAACTCCTGTTATTTCAGTGGTATTTCGGTTATTCATACCTCTCTTTTATTGCATTATAATCATGGCTTGAGAGAAATCAAATGAGAACAAGAGAGCAAAACCAGTTCATAAGTATGTGTTAATTCAGAACACATTGGGGAAATATTAATAAGTACCATACATACAGGACTTCCACATAGCAAATGCATGCATGGATCTATATGACACTGAAATTTATATTTTAAGTGGCAAGGTATGGATTTATATAATTATATTCTGTAAGATATAGAATTATAAATTACATACTTCAAATGGAAATAAGATTCTGTTTGCAAAAGGCCTTTGGGAATAGAATTTTAAGATAGGGAGCACCTGTACATGTCACACTGACAAAGGTTATTACCTGCAGAGGAGAATAAGAGCTGCAAACCTGTGAACCACCTAAAGGCCAAGATGTATGTTATCTAGCACTTAGCATAGTACCTTCCACAATAGTCAATAAAGGGTTTTTTTTTGGAAGCAAATGCATGACTTTTTACACTTTCATCATAAAAGCAAACTCTTTGCTCATTTGGCAAGTTCCTTGTGTTTTGGTAAAAGATGTTATATATATCACATATATTGTGTTGGCTGAGTATGACTTCTCAATACGAAGTGCAAGATTTCAGGATTTCCAGTGTAACTGTGAAAATGAAGTAAAGTTTCAATTGTTTAAGACTCCAATGGGTCTGAAAAAGAAAACCTGTATATATTCCAGACATCTTCAGTGATCAAAACATAGGTGGACCCACAGTTTGTGAATTTGTTCTTCAGAGACCAGGACAAGAGATAGGACTTGGCAACTGATGAATATTTGCTTTTGAATCGCACTTGGTCATTAGAAACCATGTCTCTCACAGTGAGATCTGAAGTTATTTTATGACATCTACTTTCGATGAGACTAAGGCCACCCTAGATCATATGTTTTGGCTTACCCAGTCCCAACGAATTTGAACCCAAAATGAAACCTCATTGCCTTGCATCATGTTCAAACTGAATTCTCCTTTCTGAAGCCAGAATCTATTTCTAATTGCAGTTATTTTGCCCTATCTCTTCCCCTATAATCAAAGTATCATTTTAAAATGTTAAGAAACTATAGATGTCAAGAGTAATTGGAAATGAAACAAAATGTAACAATTTGATCTTTCATGAGTTAGTCTCCATATCAAAATATAAACTAAAAAGGGATTTTATATCTGGCATACTCCGAATGTAATGCTAGCAAAGAATTGGAAATAGAGAAGAAAAGTGGCAAAGGGCAGAAGGGGAAAAATTAAAAGTCTGTGTAGAACAATGATTGTTTACTTTAAATGCAAGGGATATTCTTTTGAAGTGAATATTGTGCTAAGTGTTAAGCCAAAACCAAAATTATATGAATGGAAAGAAAGTAAAGGCTTTGAGTCCCCAATGGATTTTTTAAATTCCTGTGGAAAGTTTGATGGGCTGTCTTTCTTCTTATAAATAAACTATTGTGGTTTTAAGACATGTGTTGCGTCTTGGTTTATTTAATTCTGAATAGCAGAAAGAAAGAGTCACTTGGTGGGTAATACACAATATATTGGCATTCAAAGTAAATACAACAGATCATGTTTAAATTAAAAGAGCCTGCCTCAGAATAAAAGCCAAAAGGCAATATTAAAAAAAGGCATCGTGGTTGTGAAGAAAATCCAGTCTCTATAAAAATAATTTAAACTAAATTATGGCAAGAGAAATGTTCCTAAGATGAACTCAACCTAGTCAGTTTCATTTCAATATTATTAAACATTTTCTCTGTTATTTGAGAGGACAGAGGTACAGACCAATTTTAAAAATCATTAGAAACGGTTATTGGATGTGTATTAACTAGAATCTCATCTAATTCATAAATTTGAAATCTTTTCTCATAATTTCACTGACATATAGCAAGACATTGTGTGATATAATTGGCTAAGAAACAGGTATAAAATACGAATACTTTGATGTTTATAGTTACAGAGCCTTTGGCTTTATCTTAATTTTAAATTAATCTTTTCACCAATGGTCCTTGGAAGTATAGGTATTTGAGAAATGTTTTTCAGTGATCTTAGTTTGCCCTCACCTGAGCATTGTTTTGTATACACACATATATATTCCTTACATTCCTTATCAGGTATGTACGTATATGTGTATTATGTGTGTGTATGTGTGTGTGTGTGTGTATATATATATATTCCTTATAAGTTTGGAGATGTTTAAAACTGCAAAACAAATCTGTGCAAAGATGTAAGACAGGATTTCAAATTGAAGGTAAATTTATTTTTTAACAGATAGTATTTTTTAAGGCTTATTTATTTTGACAGAGACAGAGTGAGTAGGGGAGGGGCAGAGAGAGAAGGGGAGAGAGAGAGAGAATCCCAAGCAGGCTCCGCACTGTCAGCACAGACCCTGAAGCAGGGCTCAAACTCATGAAACTACAAAATCATGACTTGAGCCAAAACCAAGAGCCAGACACTTAACCGAATGAGCCACCCCAGGCACCCATCGAAGGGAAATTTAAAATAAATGTGCGCACGTGTGTGTATATGTAACTGATCCCCAAGAAAGTTATATTTCTAAGTCTATACCAATTTTTAAAGCCTGAGAAAATTAATACTTTACATAATATAGAATTCAGAGAGCCTCGCTGAATTATAACTAGGTGTTACTCATCCATATATATTTTTCCTTTTATGGGGTCATAGGCCTCTATTCACTATTTATAATATTCTGAAGAGTGTAGAGAAGAATGATAGGGATAAACAGAGAAAAATTACAACTACACACAGAAACCATCCCATAGTTTTAAGTCTCTTTGGATAAAAAGGTACATTTACAATTAATTTACAAAAAACATCCTGACAATCATATTCAGCTTTTTTCTGCCCTCCTCCTCCATTCTGCAAGTTGTATAAATTAGAAGCAAATTTCCTCCTTATAAAAATCTATTCTTTTTATCTTTGTAAGGTTCAAAACCATAGTCTTTCAATATTTTCTAGTGTTGGAAAGTGAACATATCCATGTCCTCAATATGGCAAACTATATTTTCATGCCATTTTCACAAATTTATTCCAGCAGAATTTCTCAAAAATGTGCTCCAAAGACCACTTGCAGCAGAATCAATGGGATACATTTGGAAAATACAGATTCTGGAGCTTCCGCCCAACACTGCAGTTAGAACTTCAGCATATGGGATCTGGAAATCTACATGTTTTAAAAGGTCCCTGGGTGAATCATATGGGTATTCCATTTTGAGAATCACTTGTAACAGGCATTCAGGGGTCACTGAGCATGAGGATATGGTGGGAAACGAAAGCTAATTTTGTGGAAACGTATAACAGAACAAGAAAAAGTATATAAAATGATTCAAAATAGTCAAGAAAGCATAAATCAGGGTTTAAAAACACAGAACGATAGTTCAGATGAGAGCTAGGCAATTAGATGATAGATAAAGACATACTTAGACAGATGTATAGATAGATATTCCTGATACATTAAGGCCAGGAGATATCTAAGAAAAAACACATTTTCATAAAACGGGATGCATTCCTGATTCCAGTGACTGGCATATAGAGTATGCACATTATCTTCATTTTTATTATACAGCTACCATTATGTTGCAAGACACTGTAGAAGTGTGTCATAAAAATTGTTAATTCTATTAAAGCAAACTTTCCTATGTTATGTGTAATGATTTGAGCACTGAATTCTAAACTTTAGTTTTTAATACAGAGGCTTAATGGCTATCCCATGGTCAAGTGACAGTTTAAATATATTACATGAAGTAAGAAATCAATCTAAGTTTTCCTGACCTAAAAGCCCAATACCTAAACATCTCTCAAATGAGCTTATAATGAGATCGACTAAGTAATGAAGAGTCACCACATTACTATGCTTAAGATTCATACAAAATTTTAGCAATAAAATTATAGCTTTACCTTTAGACATATTTAGCAAGCAATTTAATAACCTTATTCAAATTATCATTACATGTCAAGCTATATTTGAAAATAGTTTATCATGCAATAAAGATTGAAATAAAGATTTAAAGTATTTATTTAAAGATTTAAATAAAATTTTTAAACGTGTTCAAAATACAGCTTTGGACAAACTAATGAGTTCATGAGTGGCTAGGAAACCCATACACCAATTCATGCAAAGTGAACCTTTATCATTTAAGGGAGGAAATAAGTCATTAGGAATTTTAGTGGTTTAATGTTGAAAAGGCAGTACCCTAATAATCTCCTTTATTTTTTTATTAATTTTTTTAAAAAAATTAATGTTTATTTTTGAGAGAGAGACAGAGCGTAAGCAGGGGAGGAGCAGAGAGAGAGGGAGACACAGAATCCAAAGCAGGGTCCAGGCTCTGAGCCATCTGCACAGAGCCCAACATGGGGCTCGTACCCACGAATTGCGAGATCATGACCTGAGCGGAAGTCAGACACCCAACCAACTGAGCCACCCAGGCAACCCCTTAATAATCTCTTTTAAATTGTATACACTAATTTAGTCTTTAGAAGTTTTATGGAAACTATTTAAATTCTTTTGACAATTTGCCACTACTTATTTCTGTGTCAAGATCATCAATAGTCTGAATATAATATAGAATATCAAACAGTGTGACTGCAGGGGCAAAGGGATCCTGAAGACATAGGCTCTACTGTCATAATGCCTGGGTAAGAATCCTGACTCCCCACCTCACTACCACCTCTCCAATAACTGTTTGTTATGAATATTGTTTTTACCCAATTTTCATTTTCATCATAGCAAGCTTACTTTTCTCATTGCTTGACTTAAAAATAATTTAATATGAAATTATAAATTACATAGTATAGTAATATACTGCACTGTATATAATCATAGTTTAGTAATATACTGCTTTTAACTTGTGTTATATATAACTTGTGTTATATATGTGTATATAGGTACATGTGTGTATATATGTCTATACATATACATTTATATGTGCATATGCATATATATGTATATGTGATATATATATATATATATATATGTCACAATATAAGATTATCTTTGAATAAAAAGGTCTAGTTGCTAAACAAAGTTTGAAAGCCAACTAAGTATTACTTGCCATAATTAAGAATTCAAAAGTGTGCCTACTCAACTACATATATTGTCTAGTATGTCTTATAATATTTTTGTAAGTTATGCATTATTATTTTATTCCCATTTTACAGATGAGGAATGACAAGCTCAGAGAATTCCCCATACCCACAAAGCCATAAAAGGGCGGAACACGATTTAAAACATTTTGATTCCAGCATCTATTATTTTTATCAACACAGGATTTTTAACAGAAGACATTTAAATAACCTGGATTTAGGAAGTTACCTTTAGATGCAAGTAAGGGGTGAACAGAGCAGTAAAAGGTGTTAGGGAAAACCAGTTCAGAGAATAGGGACTAACTAAGGTGGTGAATGGCTAGGATCTGCATACTCTGGCCAAACCGAACCTCTACTTCAGATTGCATTCTAAGATGATTTTGCTGTGGTGTCCATTTCCTTAAATGACTACTGTCCACAGCTTCTTAAATCCATGCAGTAGCCATCCTGGAGAAGAATGCATGAAATGCAACAGCTGCAAGGGTTCAGATGGCCCTGTCAATCTCATTTGTCATTTTCCATCAAAGCCATCTTAGTCCAACAGGCAGTTCTGTGGTATTCTTAGTTTGGGCCTACTTAGTTGGCTGAATCACTGTGACCTTTCTTTTTATGGCAACCTATTCAAATGGTTTCATTTACCCTGTACCTCCCATTCACTGTTGTTCTACAACCCCTAATTTGAGACATCTCCTTGGGAGAGATGTTTTCTGAACAGTGTTCTACAAATAAATGTAGTTTTTTCCCTTTATTTTTAAAAATGAAATACAAAAACATTTCTCTCCAACAGTAAAGTAATTTTCAAGGCCGATCCACAGAGAAGTTTGAATTACCATGGCTGATGCCTGTTGCAAGTTACAAGTATGTTCTGTTGCTTATGAATATATAGTCAGCTATAGCACAGGAAGTTTAGATACTAACTGTACTTGGTTGAGTGTCTTTCTACCATTTCTGATTTAGCTTCCTTCCTTCCTTCCTTCCTTCCTTCCTTCCTTCCTTCCTTCCTTTCTTTCTTTCCTTCTTTCTTTCTTTTCTTTGTTTTGTTTTGTTTTTACTGCCTACCACAGGAAGCTAAAATTGCAGCAATTTCCAGGGTCAGATGGGGAGAGAAGTCCTGGATGAAATTTAGACAGAACCACACACTTCCCTTACCCCAACCCCCCAAGACGTGGCCCCCTAGAAAAGGCCTTTCATAAAGAGGACCTATCAGTTAAATGTCTCCTTTGTGGGCAGATCTGGCTCCATCTAAGTCTAAAGGTGTATAAAGAGAGTGGAAGTTTTTACAGCAATTGCCCAAAATTGTGTTTTAATTTCCATACACGCATTTGGAGTCTTGTGTTATTTTTAGTTTTTGCCATCACTGTTCAAACAAAGCAGCAGGTTAAAACTTTTTTTTTTCCTCAAATCATATGAAAACCTCATATAACAAAAGTCCAGTACTAATTTAGGCCAAGTAAATACAGACAAGTAGAGCTTAAACCTCCTTTTGTCTTTTGGCTCTGCTTCAGTTTGAACTAGGAAGTTTTTCTGGAAAAAAGATGAAAATTATAATTCTTAAAATGAATCTAAATTTAGGAGATCTTAAAAAGCAATAATACTGCATATAGTTGTTTTAAAGTCCATGAAGAATAACCTGTAAAATATGAAACATCTGGTACCTTGCTCTTTTTAATTGTTTTCATTTTTGGGACAAGACATGTGGATGTGTATTCTGACAGCAGCATGTTTTGAGATAATAACCATGGAGACTAATTCAGTCCTTTATTCACATAATCAGCAGTTATTAAATGCGTACTATGTGTAGAGCCTTAGGCTGAGTTGGGAGGAAAACGATGTCTTCATCCAGGCCTAGCCCTCAATGAGTCACAAACTAGAAAGAAGATCAAACTATAAACAAACCATTACAACACAATGTGGAAAGTATTGATGAATGTATCTATAAAGTGCCATGAGAACACTGAAGAACCAGAAACTAGTCATGCAGGAAAAGAAAAGCAATTAAGAAACTCTTTACTAAAGAGATGGTATTTTAGCTGAGTTGTTTGATCACAATGGGTTAGAGTATTCCAGAAGATAAAAAGGCAAAGACCCAAAGAAAAGAAAATATGTATTACATTTTCAGATAACCAGAGCAGTTTATGTTAGATTTCAGGATGAATTTAAAGTAGGAGGCCAAAGTTTCCTGATGACTTCTGAAGAATTTAAGCATTATACTGGAAGCAGTAGGGATCTTTGAGAAACATTAAATTATTAAGTAAATTAGAATAAGAGAGACCTATTGGCAAGCTAGTAGGAAAACAGAAGGACCTAAATTAAGCCAGTAGGAACATGTAACTATTGAGCAGAAAAAAATCATGAGGCTTAAACACCTGATTAGTTGACAAGGCTGAAGGAGAAAGTGGAGTCAGAGATAATTTCAGTAATGTCTTATAAGGCTTTTAGCTTTGAGTTTTGGAATACCCAGCTAAAAACAGCCAAAGTAATAAGTCACTTTATGCAAGTAACATGTGCTGAGGTTCGAAAAGCTACAAAAACTTTCATCAGGGCAGACTTGCTTCTTTGGGATTTCCACCTGTTGGGCTTTTTAACTAGGCCGGCCCTCATGATGGCAAGGAGATAGCTGCCACCCCTACCTGGGCCACACACTTTCTGGGTGACATACAGGAGACAGAGATAGTATCTCCCACAAGCCGAGCTTTATTATCATTGGCCTGGCTTAGGTCTTTTGCCTAAATCAGTACTTGTGGCAGTGAGAAATCATTTGTTAACTGTTAGGCCAAGGTTTCCAGAAGCAATCACAGTATCAAGAGGTACAGAATTGTCCTAATTTAGACTCATCTGGTCCCATCTATGGGGCTGGGAATCAGATCAGTTCCAGTGAAAACAGATGTCTGCTACACAGTTGAATCAAGAGTAGAATATATGTGGGAGACAAACTGCAGTGGCCACTAACCTGCTGAGCAAAATCATTGTTTATACATATTAGTATGTTAGCAAGTGGTCAAGACTGATTTTACAAGCAATTTCCAGACTTGAAGAATGAACTGCTTTGTTTCCCCCCTGTTCCTACAGAATAACTATAGTAACAGTAACTGGCAGTCTCCAACTTGAGGTAGGCAAAGACAGGTATTTAGATTTATAATTATGTCTTTCTTGAGCATATGATGTCTTGGAATATCTGCTAAAGAATTCCATGATTTGAACATCTATATTTCCTCTTATTATTCCTAACTACTTGGGAATAAATCAATTAACAATCTCTATTTTAAACAATGCCCTAATGTATGTTCCTAATACAGTGAACAAGTTTTCCAGTATTTTACATTGTTTATAGATTTATAACTAGCAGAAGTCTGTTGGAATTATGCCTATACAAGGTATCAACTAATGAATTTGCCATTACAAAAACACAAAATATGTTTAAAATTCCTATTTAAAACTGATACATGTGAATTTGCTATTATTTAGTACAAGTAAAAATACAGAGATTAGCTACTGTGTTAATTTTTAAAGATGGTTCCATGCCAACTTATCAATAAGCTATCATTTAATGAAATACATAGGTTAACAAGACTCAACCTAGTTGTTAATTTGGTTCTTTGTAAACTGGTGTTTAGATATTCAATAGGGGGGTCAGCCAGATGGATCAAATCCTAGTTCTGTCATTTACATAAGTATATGACTTAAGTATGTTAAATGTGTTACTAATAACATCTCTGGATGTCAGTACTATCATCTATAAAATTCAGTCAGTAATACATGGCACATGCAACAAGAGGAAAGATTAGAGATTCTAATAAACACAATGGGCCTGGCCTGTAAAGTGGTTGCGATCTTCATTTACTGGTTGACACTATACAACAAACCCAAGTATACTTGAAGCCCAGTACACAAAGTAACACTGTAGTAAACATCTTTGTTTTATAACATAAAAATAGTAATATTTTAAAAACATCTTATATGGCTAATTAAAAGAATGGAAAAGTCTTAAAGCTAGATAAATTATTACTCTACTTAAGGTGCCTAATTGTGGGGAAGAACACACTGATTGATTTGTTTATTCAAAAAGATCTCTAGAGTACCTAATTTTTGTTAGGTACTATGCTAGGCCCTGGGATACAGCAGTGAACAGGACAAACCCCCTGCCTTCATGGAGCTTACAATCATGGTATGGATAATAAAGAGCTACGCAAATAAATAATTATGTATATTCAGACAGTGTCAGGTATAATGAAGAAAAAGATAGGGTTGGGCCTATAGATAGAGTGACACAGCAAGGAATCGAGTTAGCAGGGAGTGTTTTCAATGAAATGGTCACAGGGAGTGTTTTCAATGAAATGGTCACAGGAAGCTCCTCATTGACTCTATATCAGTGTCTGCCATTGTTTCATGGTTCAGGCTTTCTCTTATTTTCACATATAATTAACAGAAACAACAGCTAAGCCCTTTTCTCCAAAATTCTTTTTTTGTTGTTTTGTTTTAAGTTTATTTATTTATTTTTAGAGAGAGTGCGAGCAGGGAGGGGCAGAGACAGAGGGAGACACAGAAACTGAAGCGGGCTCCCCGCTCTGAGCTGTCAGCACAAAGCCCAACGTGGGGCGCCAACTCACAAACTGTGAGATCCTGACCTGAGCCAAAGTCGGACACTTAACCAACTGAACCACCCAGGCGCCCCTCTCCACAAGTCTTAAGAAGATTCTAGCTTAATTTTCAGACTAAGACTAATTTTACCATTGCTTATGATAAAGAAACTATCATTTGGTTTAAAATTAAATAACTTGCATTGGAAATTGGCAACATAGGTCAACTTTTCAAAATATTAAGTTTTCAACCAAATCAAGTAGCAAAAGTCTTGTTCAAGTAAACTTTTAATATTTCCTCTGTTATTTGATGAAAACTACACATTTCGGAGAGTGTAAAGAATGGAATGAAGGTTTTTTTTAAGTTTGTTTGTTTATTTATAGAGAATGCAAGTGGGGGATGGGCAGAGAAAGAGGGAGAGAGAGAATTCCAAGCAAGCTCTGCACTGATAGTGCATGGAGCTTGATCTCACAAACCATGAGATCATGACCTGAGCTGAAACCAAGAGTCAGACACTCAACTGACTGAGCCACGCAGGCACCCCTGGAATGTAGTTTTAAAAAGTGATTCATTTCATGGGGCACCTGGGTGGTTCAGTCGGTTAAACGTCCGACTCAGGTTCAGGTCATGATCTCACGTTCGTGGGTTTGAGCCCTATATCAGGCTCTGTGATGACAGCTCAAGAGCCTGGAGCCTGCTTCAGATTCTGTGTCGAGACCATACCAGAAGACTGTACTTCACTACATTGTTATGACATCTTAGGAACAGATACAATAAAGTCTAATCATGCATATCCCTATTATTCCACAGATTCAGTTATGTATGACTCCTGTAGTATAGAGAGCATTTTTTTTTTACTCCATTACAAAAATTCCTAGTGTAAGTGACAAGCAACAGTCTAAGGGAAAGAGCTTGGGGTTTTAGAAACACATGAGCTTCATACATACCCCATTTTTCACTAAGCAAGTGGATGAGTTCGTTTTTTTAAACCTCCTTGAAGATTAACAGGTGTGTAAGTGCCTGTTTCAATATCTGAAAAAGATTTGACTTTTTTTAGGCTTCATCTTCTCTAAGAATATACAGTACATATATATAAGGACACTACAAGGCACTAACACAATTTTTAGTCACATATGCACACAAATCATAAAGTATTATAATAATTATATATATATTTTTTAAATGCATGACATGATTGATCATTTTCTAAATATATTTATGCAGAACCCATACCCCTGTGTATCAAATAAAACAAAATACTTAAGGTCTTTAAATTTGAAAAACAATCCTGTGATTTTTTTTTATTTTGCCCTATTATTTTTACTTATTTTTAAGTTTTTATTTTAATTTCAGTTAAAGTGTTACAATGGTTTGAGATGTATAATATACTACTTCAACACTTCCATGCATCACCCTGTGCTCATCACTGACAAGTGCATGCCTTAATCCCCATCACCTTATTAACCCCTCCCCCTCCCCCTGTGATTTCTGGTTATGACCTCTATTATGGTTTGAACTTAGATGTTATTTCTCTTTGGTAACATTTCCATTTTATAATTTTCAAAAAGAAACAAACTATGGATGACTATTAAATAATTGTTTTTAGTTGATAACATTTAAGGGAAGATAATATATTCTCACTGGTACACACAAATATGCAGGTCTCCCATTAATATTCTGTGATTCCTACAGTTAGTGTGTACTAGAAAAAAACCAGAAAGCCTCTGAATATTATAATCCATAACAATTTCAAATACTAATAATGCTAGGTAATTATACATACTCCATGTTGGCTGTCTATTAATTTTCAGATAAAATAACACAGAAGTGGGATATTATTCAAAATATAAGGCTTATTGAAGTAAAACTTCCTTAAAGAATTAAAAATGTATAAAATAGTATTTCCTTTTCCATACCTTCTAGCTGAAGGAAGCCAAATAAGAAAAAAAAAAATCAGACTTTAGCCTAGGGAAATGTCCCACCAAACAAAATATCCAAATAGAATCTTCATTTACATGTATTTATTTATTGGGAGTATTTATTGAGAGCTATATGTTATATATAATTCTTAGCACTTAGAAAAAGTCAAGGGGGCATACACACTTTTGAGGAAGTACAGACAATAAACGTTAACAGTAAATAAATCATATAGAAAAAAGAAAGAGTAAAACAGAGTAAATGGAATCTAAATACCAAGGGTGGGTAGCAATTTTTTTAAAAAGCACAAATTGCAGAAAAATCCTGGTACCACTTCTCCCCTATTCTTATTGTTTGTTTGTTTTTAAGAAAATTGTGCTGAGCCAAGCAAAACAGAACTGTACTGTATACCATAAGTAATATTATAAAAAGTCTAAATACCTAACCAGTTTTACCCATGCAAAATTTGTATTGGGAAAAATAAAAGACACATAAACCCATATAAACAACTTGGGAATGTAGCATTTAAAAAAAAAAAAAAAATCCTTTCTTCCTCCTCAATCCAGACAAAAAGCCACACCAGAAGTTAAAGCAAAACATCCTGATTATATTAGCACCAACTTCACTGGTGGCCAGCATTTGACTCCCAAACAGGGTGGGGCAAGAAAAGAAAGTTACTTCTCTTTAGAGGCTGACTGCCTACAACAGCCTTTATTTGCCTGAAGCAACCCATCCTTTATAGGAACCATGACTGATGCAAGTTTATTGTTTTCCTTGTTGGAACCCCAAAGGGCACAATGTTGATTATTCACTTCCTCCACACAGAGTCTGTCTATCTAGCCTAAGTAATGCAGGGTCCAAACTTGGGTTTGGCAACCTCTAGCCTCCAGGCTAAATCCCAAAGGGATAGTATTGGTGAAAACCAGGCCTGGCTTAAAGTCTAAGAATTCTGTTGACCAAATCTCATAACATACATGGTTTAACCAGATGCTGGGAGTTAGTCCCAGAAATCTAATCCTTCTCTAGACTGGAGGAAAAAAACACAACCACAACTCTCCTACTCTTCCTGATGTCCCTGAAGGTCCTGTCCTCAATACACTGGCACCCTATCAAGAATTCTGTACTAGAGATCCTACAAGTTAGGAGTATGCTGCTCAAGGACAATGACTTTGTCTTACTTAGATCAGGTGGTCTAGAAGCCTATGATTACTTAACTTTGGTGCCAAGTGGATACCACACAATCCTTGTCCCACTAGAACAAGCCATCTCCAATGTTTGAGTCTTCCCATACAATATCTTGAGTAAAATACAATGGCCACCACATCACAGCTTTTCCTGTTACTTTTCATGCTGAATAAATGGGTAAAAATCCTGTCAATTGACACCATCCACACAGGTCATATATAGCCTCTAATTATCCTGTGAGCTTTAAGTGTCAATGGTAAGAGAATACAGATAAGATCATCCAAGCCTCACTACCTCTAGTAGCTTCACTCTCCCTGAGCCTTTCTCTTAACCAATCCACCCCATTCTAGCACCTTCTAACTTTTGCCCAACTCTGAAGTTGGCCTATTCAGGTAATGAAGAATGAGAAAGCCAGATCAAGAGCAAACTTTATGTTTGTGCCAAGGCTGCAGAACCACTCTGCTGGCCAAGCTGAGAAATGAGTCCCTAGTACAATCCCATGTGTCTGGCTCCAGGTCTCAAAATACCATCAACAACAAGCATGCAGTTGGCAACTACATCTTTCAGACTTGCTCATAAACACACACCTATATATATACTCACATATCACATTTCCTTGCCCAATGAGGTAAGGATGCCTTTTTTGCCTTGAGTTTCTAGTAATAACCTAAACTATGGTGGGCTAAAATGTCACCCAGCTTATGGTGATATCCACAAGTGCTTTCTTAAGAGGTTTCCTGACACCAAGGCTTCCAATTTTGGTATTTTTAAAACTGCTTGCACATTAAAACCCCCAAACCTCTGGTATTAAAAAGCAAGTGTGCAGATAAAACAAACACAATCTGCCCATGAACAAGGAGATTGTTAAGCTAGTTTCAGTGTCAAAATGTCATCTCTGCTGGTATATACTTTTTTAATTCTCTGAAAAAAAATGTTTCTTTTCATCTGTTAAAAATTTAAAGTGAATTGAAAACTCTTTGGGAATGCAACCCCTGTGTGATTGACAGTGACAAGCACACATACCTTGAAAGCTCCACTGTAATGTTTATACTTAATAAAAACAAATACTGTGGCATCTGAGAGTAGCCTAGTCAGCCATGCAGCTTTCTACCTGGCATCTTGTAAATTAATCTGGGTGTTTATGCTGTAGATCATTCATGATGAACATATTGCTATAGCAACATGCATTTCTTCCATTTTTTTCCTGCTAATTACACTAACATCACCATCAGCTACTAAATCTTTGAATTACTAATGAATGTATGTGAAAAGCACTGTCTTGATAACACTCTTTCAATATGTTCTCATCTACAAAGTAAGAAAGATGCATATAATTTCATTATATTTAATTTATTGTTAAAACTTGTCAATAGAAGGTTAGTCTATACTCAAATTTGCATATGTTGAAGGATTTAAAAGGTGTCTCTATAGAACAATATATATCTCAAAGAAAGAGGGCCTGGTAATTCTGGGTAGAATTATTTATTCTGATGCCCATTATCATACCATCTTCATCAGTTGTATCTATATTCAACTAATATTTGATCACAAGGAAGTATTATTTAAACCTATGAACTGCTCAGACTCTCAAGCTTCTGTAGCTCAACCACCAATATTATAAACATTCAAATATATTTAAATTAATCCTCTATTATTAAATTAAGCCTCTATATTAAATTAAGTCTTTTAATAGAGCATCTAACCAATGACTACAGATTTTAGTTGATATGCAGCACGTAGGTAAGACACCTCAGTAAAATGTATGTTCATCAACCCTGTAAGAATAAAGACAGCCCCATCCTAGTAATTCCCCAAAACACTGCATCTTGAAAAGTTCTGTTTGGTATTCATCTCAGTTGCACATTGAGTATGTTGAAAAAAAGCTTTTACTCTTTCAGGCCATCAAAGTTCGATACAGGTCACAGAAACAGATACTTACCAGTCATTTACTGATGTAAATTATTAGTGCTAACTCCAAATATATCCAAACCCCAGCCAAGTTGTTTAGGCCCCAAAGCCTGGCTTTTTAGTAAAGGTGAAAATTTCTCAGACGATCCAAGAAGGGTGAAAATAGAGGTTCTCATCTACTCAGTACACACATGAGTATCAGGAAAAGGCAAATGAGGAATAGGGTGGTCAGGAAGATACTGGCATTGTCCTAACTAAATAAACGACTTCAGTAAAACTTGATGATCATTTGGTAGCCATTTCAGCCAGACTGTCTCCAAACAATTTCCTCTTCCGGATTTTTCTACCTATTCTAGATTAACTAGAATCCAAAAGGAAAGGAAGGAAGTGATCCACTGAGACTTTAATATGGTACCCAACATACTAATTTCTTATATGTTTTTCCTAAGCTTGAGAATTTTGATATATTATTGCATCTCTTTCCTTGTAAGAATTATGAATATGTGAAACTATTTCCACATATTTTAATGTTGATGTGTAGGAATGAGAAGAAAACATTTGTCCTGCAGCAAAACACAAAAAATTAACCATCAAAGATTAATGAATCATAAAGATCATCAAAGCAATTACATTTGTTGAGATCAATATTATTATTTCTCTTACCACTTGCTCTAGCATCACTAAATTAAACACTGAAAATTCTGAAATGATGTACTTATCAAACATATTTCTTCTTCAAACAGACTTTTTTCTAGCTGTGCTCAATTTGGTACTGCAATATCCCCTTCTTCACACAAAAAGTAGAGAGGAGAACCCAGAAAATATTTTCATCTTGTGATCAAACCATTGAATAACTGATACTCTGGGGACACAGGGTTCAGTAGAAACCACTAAAGTGAGGGACGAGTAGTGAGGATCAGCTATTTTTCTCTGAATGAGAATGGAGCATTCAGAATCAGTCTGTTGCTGGTAAGGTTGCTGAGTATCCATCACAGACCACACACAGCCCTCAGGAACTCTTCTGCCAACACATAAAGAAGCTGGTGTGTGAACAGATTTGACAGAAGTTATTTAAGGGCAAATAATTCAAGATATCAGGCTATTAGTTTTATTACTTAACAACTCTAAATTCATAATGTATGTACACGTAATTTATCAAAGGAAAGGTTAGAAGGATGAAAACTGCTTGGCCCTTCTATTGGTCTTGGCACAAAAAAATATCTGGCTTCACTACAGGGATAGGATTTATAAGAAATAAGCCACATTTGACTTTTTAAAATGTGGTGGGGAAAAAAAAAGGTGTAGGTGTTGGTATAAACACAAGGAAATATATAGGAGAACATATAACAATAGTAGTTACTAGGCAGGTGAGGTTAAGAAAGGAGCAAGTTTCTAATATTTTCTTCCTGTGTCCTTTCTATTTAAACTCTTAAAAGAAGCCTGAGTTCCTCTTTTAATCAAAAAAATAATGCAAATATACTTTTCAAAAGAAGTGTTCTACCTGAAGAGAAAGGACATGAGATGTAGAAATGAAGTGCTTCCTCTTTTACTTATATATCAAGAAATTTCCATTTAGAAGACCCATACTTGAAACTTTTTATGAAAGAAAAATAAGTACAAAGCTTTACAGAGGAAGACTTTTTTTTTTAGAAAATTTGTAAAAAGAACATTGCTTTCTAGCTGAGACCATGAATGGCAAGTTGCAGCTGAAAGTGAATTTTTAATGCTTAGTTAAAAGTCCTTGATAATGTCCATCAACTGATGAATGGATAAAGAAATTGTGGTTTATATACACAATGGAGTACTACGTGGCAATGAGAAAGAATGAAATATGGCCTTTTGTAGCAACGTGGATGGAACTGGAGAGGGTGATGCTAAGTGAAATAAGCCATACAGAGAAAGACAGATACCATATGGTTTCACTCTTATGTGGATCCTGAGAAACTTAACAGAAACCCATGGGGGAGGGGAAGGAAAAAAAAAAAAAAAGAGTTTAGAGTGGGAGAGAGCCAAAGCATAGGAGACTGTTAAAAACTGAGAACAAACTGAGGGTTGATGGGGGGTGGGAGGGAGGGGAGGGTGGGTGATGGGTATTGAGGAGGGCACCTTTTGGGATGAGCACTGGGTGTTGTATGGAAACCAATTTGACAATAAATTTCATATATTGAAAAAAAAAAGTCCTTGATAATAGAGGTTTATTATACAAGCATTAACAAATTCTTAATTATAGCGGTGTTTGCAACAAGTCCAACTGCATTATCCTAGTGGTTCAGCACCTTATGTATATGTCTATCTGATTCCATTAGACTTCCAACATAATCAATACAGAAAAGACTAAAACAATTAGCTTCCTTTTCTCACTCTCAAAGTTGGTCAGAGAGTAGCCTAGAAATAAATATTCTTCATAATGTGGATTGTTATGGGCCTCCAGTACCCAGGAGGTTTCCAACATGGTCCTTACAATAGTTATCATCGTGTACTTTATGTTCTTTCATACTCAGTCTGGTCTTTCAAGGGTAGAACCTAATCCAAAGTGTTCTTTTAAGAATACTAAATGATGGGGCGCCTGGGTGGTTCAGTCGGTTAAGTGTCCAACTTCGGCTCAGGTCATGATCTCGTGGTTCATGAGTTCGAGCCCTGCGTCGGGCTCTGTGCTGACAGCTCGGAGCCTGGAGCCTGCAGCCTGTTTCCGATTCTGTGTCTCCCTCTCTCTCTGACCATCCCCCCATTCATGCTCTGTCTCTCTCTGTCTCAAAAATAAATAAACATTAAAAAAAATAAAAAAAAAAGAATACTAAATGAGAAAACACATTTTCAACTTTTTGAGGCAACAAGAACTATTATGAACATTAGAAAATGATGAAAATATTTCTGCGTTTTCTCTAGAGAAGGAGAAAAACTAGACTTTCCAGTTATCTTATTTCTGTACTGAATCCAACTATGGTTTGATTGAACAGAGTTGGGTTTTTTTTTTATTGTTCTGTTTTTGGCCAAAAAGCCACATGCCTCAAATTTTCCTTTATGATAAGAGCAAATATAATCATTGAACTATTTAAATATGAATAAAATCCCATTAAATTCCTATGCAGAAAACCAAAGTCCCTTCTTAATAAAAATGCAAAAACCCAGTGATGCCTTATTTAGAGACCAAATGAAATGTACTCTACAAAATGTGATTTGAATTCACATCAGAGAAAGCTTATAACAGGCCAACTTTTGTTAACTAACATCATCTTTGCATTAACTAAGTATCAGTTATGGAAGCAGAGCAATTCTGAGCCAGGATAGTAGACTGTGGTTTGGGTCCCTACTGCAGAGTGCAAGGAGTACCAGCTGAGGAATCAGAGATGCCAGCTATGCCAACAGGCAGCAGTGTGACCCCAGGCAAGGACCTTCACCCAACAGAGAGGCTGTTTCCTCAATGATCAGATGCAGATAGCAATGTCTCCTCTTCTTATCTCGAAAAATTACAGGGCAGCAAAAATAGGATAAAATTAGTAGCCTTCTCATCTTTCTTCTTCATATTTCCTAGACAAAATTATTAGGTAGAATTTATCATGTGTCATTATATGTTATCCTTACATATCTCCCCCCTTACATTGCACATTCTTCTAATGCAGGTACTGTGTCTTTTTTTCCCCTTTATATCCCAATTATTGTAGGATCACAGTACATACTTGTGGAATAAAAAAAATTGCTTATAAAAACTAAAGCACCACATAAGTGCAAGATGTTGGGTATGTTTTTGCATCAAGAGAAGAGTCAGTCTCAAGAGGAAAATCTTGGGGCACTCAGTTAAGCGTCTGACGTTGGCTCGGACCATGATCTCACCGTTCATGAGTTGGAGCGCGGGTCAGGTTCTGTGCTGACAGCTCAGAGCCTGGAGCCTGCTTCAGATTCTTTGTCTCCCTCTCTCTCTGCCCCTCCCCCACTCACACTCTGTCTCTCAAAACTAAATAAACATTAAAGATGAAAGTCCTTCTGTGAGGTAGCCATTTTATTCTCCAGGACACTGTGCCCTGAATTGATGGGATCCAGATTTCTCTCTGAATTCAGTACTAGACCAAGGCCATCATCTACTAAGCCGGTGCTTCCTCATGAACAAGTTCTTTGAAAAACAACTTGCCTTTATAGTTTATATTTCCCATGTCACATTGAATGAAGTATATTTCATGGCAGAAGTATGTGTTAAAAGGAATGCCAATAATCCAAATAAAATTGAATATTAAGCTGGAAGCTTTCTAAATAAGATCCCTAAATACAACCATAAGATCACTGCATTTGAAGAATAGTTTGCACAAACATGTGCTCTTTATTCTCAAATAAACAAACAAGAAAATCCAACATTTCCAACAAGAACAGTGCCCAACATTAGAAAAATAGTCTTTTCCATGTACAGAAAGAAATCTACTTCAAAGGCAACAATGGCTACCTGTATTCTAGCATCACATATATATTAATAATGACTTCTTTGCTTCTATTTTTAGAATGATAAAAGTTATCTTTTTTGGCTGGAGAGAAATTCCAAAACTATTGACCAAGACCTATAAATTTCTGGAATCACTCAAATAGTACATAAGAGAATATCATAGCAGCAGATGACCAACAAGACCAAATAACAAGTCAATGGATGTGGATAAAAACATTCCATTTTAGTAATAAAAAGAATTCCTTTAGCAAAACTAACATTCTTTAGATAAAAAAGAGAATTTAGTAAAATAGTAATTTTCATGCCATGAGTGCCTGGTACATAGTAAGTAGCCAACAAATGTAAAACAAATGATTAAAAATCAATACAGTGATTGAGAAATATGTTAAAAGAAAATACAAGCCTCTGTACCAATTCCACTTCTTAATCTTTAATATAAAGTCCTAATTTAGCATTTCAAGTTGTTCATTTTCCTTTTTTCTTTTTTGTGTGATCTATTATTTGTCGTATTTCATTAGGACTTCTTTGCTGCACCATTTTGCAAGTGTGAAATTGAAGAAAGAGAATCCCAGTGACTCGAATAGGATCAAATAGTAAATTGATGACAGAGTTGCCAATGCACTAGAATTCAGTGTCAGAATCTTCATTACCACCTCAGACCACTGTGTTGTTCTATTCAATCCCCTATTAATTTTCATCCCATTGGAAATATATATAAAAATATACACACATACATAAATTCACATACAATGAGCAAAGCTGGTATACTAATTTTGATGGAAGAAAACATATATTTCAATTATATTCCATAAAATCATATTGCTTCTCCATTAAAAGGTCAAATTTTTTGAAGGAAACTTTAATTGTTGAAAATATAGGAAACTGGAATGTGGATAATAAAATATTATTTTATAAAAGCTATTTTCTTAACTTCCCGAACCCACACGTGAGTAATTTAGTCACTGGAATTCCTTGCTACTTTAGACAAAAATTAACAGAGTGGAGAAAAAACAACTGGTAATTAAATCAGATGAGAAGGAAAGAAAAGAGGTGGCTTAGCTAATTGATAAAAATCTCCAAAATCTAAGTGGTAGTGTTCTAAATTTTTTGCCACCAAGGATTTCCTCCTTTAAATATTCTCCACCAAGGGATCTATGTTTTGAAAGATCTACTTTATGACACAAATTACACTTAATAAGTTTTTAACACATATGAGTTAAATCTTATAGCACTGAGTTGATACAATTCTAGACAAAAGCAAAGACCCTTATTATCTTCCATAACCATATTGAGGGTAAATATATACTTCCTCTTCGGTGCACTGAAGCAGTGAAATGTCTTACCCTAGATCTCTAAGGATTCATACTGTCAACTAGTGTATGGTTGAGAATCCAATTTTTCCTTCACACCCCAAGGTTCATAGCTCCCTCCTATTTTGAATCCTCATGACACAAAGAGTCACTGATGAATTCATCCATTATTTTCCTTTTGGTACTCAACCATCAGGAAGTCCTGCTAAATGTACCTCCACAGAATGTCTCCAATTCTTCCACTTCTGTTTCCTCTACCACCTCTCCTATTTAAAGCACCATTATCTTTTCCATGGACCACTGTAATAGCTGCCAACTAGGGCTCCCTGCCTCTATCTTCCTCTTTCTAAAATTCATTCTTCATATAATACTTGAAGTTTCCTTCTTAATGTGCCAAGCAGATCATGATGCTCACATATTTAAAGTTCTTCAGTGATTTCTCATTGCATTTAAAATAAAACCTAAGGGGTGCCTGGGGTGGCTCAGTCGGTTAAGCATACAATTTCAGCTCAGGTCGTTATCTCCTAGTTTGTGGGGTCGGGCCCTGTGTCCAGCTCTGTGCTGACAGCTCTGAGCCTGGAGCCTGCTTCGGATTCAGTGTCTCCCTCTCTCTCCGCCCCACCCCTGTTCACACTCTGTCTCTGTCTCTCTCTCTCAAAAATAAACATCAAAAATTTTTTAAAAATAAAAACAAATTAAATTAAAATAAAATAAACTCAGAATCCTTATCATGACCTATAAGATGTTATAATGATTTGACCCATTCCTTCTTCTCCACCTTTACTCTAAAACCACTCCTTCCCTAGACTAGACTCACTAGTGAGGTCATCAGCCTCACTACACTTCTTTACTTTCCTCAAACAGGTCAAATGCATTCCTTGAACATGCCGTCACCTCCACCTGAATTCCCTTGTGACTGATCTTCCCACAGCTGATCCTCCTCACCATTCCGATCCCACTTCAAATGGTACCTATTTATAAAGGGCTTCCCTGATGCCTCAATATCTCATAATTCTTTGACACATCTTCTACCATATTACATTTTTAAATTTTTTACTAGCACTTTTATCACTACCTGAAACCATCATATTCATTTATCTGCTTACTTGTCAATATCTCCCAATTAGAATGTTAGCTCTATAACAGTGGGGAGTGGCACATGGTAGGCATTCAATAAACAGCTGTTGAACAGAAGAACGAATTATTATAAACTAATTCTTTCAACTGAACCTATGTGGGAATATGTCTGATCTTCTCTACTAAATGTGTTTATTCATTATGGATGTTCACTTCTGTTCTCCTTTTCCTGCACATGGTAGATAATTAATCAATTCTTTGAGTGAATGAATTTTAAAAATCCATAAATCATTTTAGTTCCATCAGAGACTTCTGTGCTAGAAACAATGATACACTCTGGGTTATGAGGAGCAGAGTTTGTAAGTGGAGGACCAAAAAGGAAAATAAGAATCAATCCTTGCCCTCTATCTGGAGAAATGCAAGGAAGCAATAAACTACACACAAATGGGGTAAAATAAATACAACTGGAAAACAAGAATTGAGATTAGGGAAGGCAGCTGATTGTGAACACGAGCTAGAGCCCAAGGCAGGTGTAGGGATACAAAGAAAATACAACTGAAGGTGGAGAAGATTTGAGTGCCTTCTTAATTTCGCAGAAGTAAGAAATTCTTAAAGAAGAGGGAAGAATGATAAATTAGCCCTCCATTTACATGTAATTTCTTCCAAGAGGTTTTCTCCTTCCTTCAAGGTACTGGACAGGGGACACCACAGCACCCCTTAACTTCCTGATTAGAGAATCTACTCCATTGAATTGTAATTGCCAGTTCACCAGTTTGATTTCTTCACTGTCAGAAAAGCAGCACTGTGGTTATTTTATCCTTTATCACCAGGTTCTGGCAAAGTACTTAAATCATGGTAAAGGTTCAATAAATGATTTTAGAACAAAAGGAGGAAGAAAGTAGGTAAGGAGAGGAGACAGGAGGAAGGAAAGGGGAAAAGGGGGGCGGGAATGCAAGACAGCCTCCTTCCTACCCTGCAACCCCCACCCAGCAGTGGGGTGAACAGCATCTACTCTGCTGCCCACCATTTAAAAACCTGGATATGGTTCATCAAATGAATGTAGTTGGCAGAAGAAACTATTAGCAGCACATCAAATACACCATATTCATAGTAACAAAAAATAAAGCCAGTTCCAAAAGTTGTATTTATAGGTTATATCTTTTGCAGGCTTTAATTGAAGAAACATTTTAAACATTTATCCAGATTTTAAAACCATGTATTAGTCATTTATTTATTTTATTCTCATACATGTGTTCAATATTTAGGCAATTTACTATTTTTATCTTAATTAAGATGTGTTTTTTTTAACTTGTAGCAAGCTAAATCCCATATACTGTCACAGCCAGAAGTCTAACCTCTAAACAACACTTGTTTGACTGGGTGGGTCCTTACCATAACAGCCATTCTGTAGTGAGGGCATTTGAAAAAATAAGTTTATATGGTGCCTCATTTGAAATTACCCATATATTTAATACTTGAAACATAAACAGGACATGGTATGAAAGGGTTTCAATTCTATGTACTGCGCATGTATTTCAGTCTTCCATTTTGCAATGAGACAAGGTCACTCAGAAAAACTGAATTTAAAATATACATGAAATAACCTTCCTTGTCCTTATTTAACAAGGAGATTGTGCTAACCTTTGATTTCACCTTTTGCTTTGGAAGAACATGTACAAAGCTAAAGTTGCTCCTTAGACAACACAAGAATGGACAAGTGCAGTTTTAAACCCAGACTGACAAAAGGCTTCCTATTCAACAACTCAGTGCCTTCATTAATATGTTTCTTCAGTTATAAAACTGTATGATAATAATCAATGAATAAATTATTTAAATATATAAAAGCAATCTTATTTTTATATTAGCATATTTACTTTTAAGTGGTACTCACTTTTAATTTATAGTAATGTGAACCATATTTATCATATGTCTGTCAACTTAATGTGTTTGTGGCACAAAACTTATCACAACCAGCTAAGAATTTCTGAAACAAAAGTGGGGTGTTTCCTGCCCTCGCGATCAAAGTTTCCAAAGGGGTCTCAGAACATATCCATATGTACCGAAGTATATCTAGGCCAATTCAATTTTTAGATCTTGAAAATATGGCCAGAGTTTTCTAAGACCTATACTATTTTTTCTGCTTCTAGATCACATAAGTTAATCTTGAGAATATTCATTTATGAACTCAGTTTCTTTGCCTTTATTGCATTGGGAAAGAAGGCAGCAGTATGGGAAACACTGAGTACAGAACTCTGAATCAGAATTTCTGACTTTCAGTCCTAGGTCCATCCTTTACTACCTCCAGTTTTGAGAATCTAATTTTCTCTCCCTGAGGGTCTTGGAACCCAGTTTCTTTGTCAGCACACAGGGATAAGAATGCATATGCTGGAAGAACTTAACTGACCACAGTGAAAATATTATCTAAGGAGCTATGTGTACAGTGCTATTATAAATGCTCATTATGACATTTCCATAATCTGTACAGTTCATTCTTTACTAAAGGAAATGTGTTAAACCTTCCAGACTCAAAAAAGTAAGAAGTAAGGAGTTCTGACAAGCTTTCTAATCTGGTGTTAGGTTATCTGCATGGAGTTGTATGTTCCTAGATCTAAACAGAGTCGTATTGCACAGACTCCTTATACTGAATATTTTCCTTGACAATGACAAATTCCCGGTTGCCAAACTGTACCGAAGATGAATGTACTTGGGCAAAATAAGAACAGAAAGAAAACACCTCACTTTGGATAGTGTCTGGCAGGCCCTTGATATAATGGTTGAATGAACCTTCTCTATGGATAAGATGAAGGTCTTTTTGGTCAAGGCTTTCATGGGACAACAATCTATCAGTCAAATTCCCCCATTTTAGTTTTTAATCCAATTTCCCTGACAGTGTCCTAATAAATAAGGAAGTTTTGCATTAATGTCCCTGTAGTCTTATATCAAGCCAGACTTCATAATACATTCAGCTATTATGGGCCAAAATTTCCTCTTAAAAGTCAACTTTTCTATATATGTTGGGTTTAATAATTTTGCCAGCCAGTCCAAACATGGAGTAGTCTTTTATGTGTCTTTATTCTCCTTTTTTATAACAATATGAAAAAAAATCATGTTTGTGAGAGAAATCTTTGAGCATATTTTCTCCATGCAGATTCTGGAATTCACCTAAAATAAAAACATGAAGAGGCATGGAATATGACTGGGATAGCTAGCAGACCAGAGCTGGCACTAGTGAATGCCAACTAATACAACTTTTATGGAGTAAATATATTATTTTGCTGTTTTTCAAATGAATTGCAGAAAGTGAAATATAATTCCTTTTTAGGCAATTTTTATAACTCTAATGGATTTAAAACAAACAAACAAACAAACAAACAAGAAACAAGTGGACCAAAAAATAGAGCTGTTTGACATCTGGGACACTCCTACTTTGCTATCAGTTCCAGGGTCTGCTGCTCTGCTCTTATTGACCATGTGCTTCTGATTTGGTCTGGTGTCTGAGTGCTGCCTTTTTCCTACTTAAAAATGAAGTCAGCTGCCCTGCCATCATGGTGTCTCTCCCACCTTTAGTCTCTGCCTTACACAGCTCTGTCTTATGATGGTTCTTTGTGTGGATTTCTTCCTCCGAAATTGTTAAAAAGGAATAGAGGTTTAGCAGACTGTGGCAATGGGCAAACAGCCTGAAAATTACAGGGGCAGAAGTTGAACAACACTGTATGTTGTTTTTATGAAAATACAAATTGCTAAGAACAATTTGTTAAATGCAGATATATCTTAAATAGAGAAGTCCTAACATTGTAGTCTTAAATTTTTTACAGTTATACATAGGTCAATATTATTTTAACATTTAATTATATTAATGGTAAGCGATTTCCATATTCATTAGATTCCATATGTAGTCTGAAAGACCTGTACATACGGAAAAATGGAAATAACTCTTCCTAGCTGCTGGCAAGAAATAGTGTTTTGTTGTGTTCCTGTTGTTGTTGCCATCGTCCATGTTTGTGGTGATAGTTGTTTTTGTTTTTTCATCAGATATGAATGTGCAGCAGAATTAGATGAAAAACTGAATTCTAAACACACTCTCTTCTTTATAGATTGAAATAACTTCCTGGTTATCCTTCTAGGTGTATACCTACATAAACATACCACTGGTACTTTAAAATTAACTAAATGTGGGGAAGTCATTACAAAGGCAAAGTCTACTCAGAGGAGCTATTAAAATTGTTTCTATGTTTCTTTGCCGAGTAAGCTACAGAAACAATGTGATGATCATTTATTTGATGCGTACTTTACATTTCATGTGGTTCCCATATCAAAAGCAACAATTCTTTGAAGAAAATAAAATGAGGACATCATTTGTCCTCAAAAAAAAAAATTATATATATATATATATATATATATATATAGTGTCAATGGATGCAAGGCTATACGACCGAATGACTCCCAGCAAGGAAAGTGAAGCTCAGAGAAATTAAGTGAATCACCAGAGATGGAACACTAATAAAATTTAAGATCCTGGTTTTGAACATAAATATTTTGATGCTAGTTTCATTGTGCTTTTGAGCTTCCTATTATTCTTTTTCCAACAATCAACACTGACTTTCATCTACTTTTCTGCTACAGATCTAAGCTATGTCAGGCAAGTAAAGTCTAATACAATTTAAAAATATATCAACCATATGTAGCCATTAATTCTTAGCATTCACTCTTTGATCTTTGGACAAATCTGGACTGTGGGAAACATTCTTGGGAAGAGATGCAGTCAAATCAGAGTCAGGAGAGAAAAAAACAGGGAGCCCTTACTGATGTAAGAGTAGAATGAAAGGAAAATACTGTACTCACTTTCAATTCATACTGGGGATTCCACTAAAAGCAATTTTTCCTCATAAAGAACAGAACAGCATTGGACATTTCCTGGACCCAGAGTTCTCAACCAGAAAGGCCTAATCAATTACAGGGTGAGCAGAAACTAACTAGTTTCAAATTACATTCAATTATTATTAAATACTATAAACCTAAGTTTCAAATGACTTAAGCAAAAGTTAGAGTCACTACAAGCTTATCCTTATAATAAAACCACTTTTCATGCACATCTCAGTATTGCTTCTCAAGTCTTAAAAGACCGAATGGAATAACCATTGAGACTCTGACTTGCTCAGAGTCCAAAGCTTATCCGAGATTGTCTATGGGAAGTTTGAAGATTTGAAAATATTCTCCTAGATAGATGGGTCTAACCTGCTGAAACATTTTGTACATATTTCCAAAGACCTGTAAGAAGAGTAAGTGGGCATTCACTGGGGCCACTGATTTCCCAAAGGATGAGGAAATGAGAAAGAAGCAACATTTAAATGAACTGTCTGCTCTGGACAATTAACCCAATGAACCAAGAGGGACTGTTCTTGTATAATCATTTTGCTAGTATTTGGCTGCAATCTAAGAGTGAAACAAACATGAGTAACTGAGAAATATTACACTGTATATGAGTTCCAACTATATTAATCCCATCTTTATCAATGTTCCTTAGGTATGTTCAGAGAATGGTGGCATTTTTTCTTGTCAGATGAAGAAAGGTTTTTCTGCGACAAGAAATTCCATCATTTCTGAACTTTTACAACTGTGTGCTCTACCTATCATTTTTGTATGCTTCCTTAACCAGCAAATGATGTGGTAAAATTGTGGGTAGTGGCAGCATGAAGAACAGAACCATTTTAATTTCTCCCATCTGGCATATTAGCATTAATAAAAGATGTTTAAAAAGAGAAGCCTTGAAAGGCTTTCACCTCTTGATTTAACAAGATAATAAGGAAAGCTTGCAATCTGCCACTAAATATAACTGATAAGAATAAGAGTAAGTATAATGTGATGATCACCAAGATTAACCTTTGAGACAATTTTTTTTAAAACCTTGATGATTATAATACAATCATGTTAAGACTAGCACTGAAACTGTTGTTGTCACTTTTTAGTACAAAAACAATAGGAAAAATTCTATTTCATAGTAAAATAAACTATACACATTAATAGAGCCAAAATTAAGAAGATACCTACAACTGCTTTACCTGTCAAATTGATGATAGTGGATCTCCCACTCTGTGGAGTTAGATGCCTTAGTATTACTACAGAATCATTACATTACTGGTTTAAATTAAGTACAGGATAATACTGATTGTGCATTTCTATCTTTGTTTCACCTAGTTTTGTTGTTTTTATAGCACCACTCTTCTTACTAACACCTCATTAATATTTTCTCACTTACCCTGGGTTTTTGATGGGACAAGGGGGAAGATTTTACTAACCCTGGCAGTTTCTCAATTAAAATGGGATTTGGGGATCTTATTCTTCTTAATTGAAAAATTACCTGAGTGGTTTGTCCAAGTTTTTCGTATCTTTGTTGGTTGATCTTTTTGACCACAACTACAGTTCAGAAGAACACCACAGCTGACAACTACATAGAGTAATAAAACTGAACAGCTCACAGAGGAGTATAACACAAATGTAATCTCAATTCATTTCTTCAGGTTACCCTTGACTGTGCATGAGTTATTTCAGATGGTTATCACACAGGATAAGAAACCAGGCTGGGAATAAAATTTTGCTTACAAATATACTTGTTTCTACCAAAACAGATTTATAATAGGGTCAATGAAGTCATCTGCTAATCCTGATATCAACATGTACCTAAAAAGATAAGAACATACCTGGTTACATAAGTGATACCCATATTAATCACTACCTTTAAGTAAAGGCCAAGTTTTGTTTTATTTTGTTTTGTTTTGTTTTGTTTTGTTTTGTTTATTCAAGGCAAAATTTAGTAGTGTGCTGCTTGGAGCTGAGTAATAAAAGATGTTCCTAAGATATCCTTACTGCACATTTTAAGTATCTGCAAAGCAGGAAATTTATTTATGTAATGAACTGATAACCACATAGGGAGTGTATGAAGACTTGTTAGTTTCACCTTTGCACATATGGTATTCAATCCTCAAGGCTACCTTTGTATTACTAAGACAAAAAAACAAAACACAACAACAACAAAAAACCTACAGCAATCACAATGGATATATACATATCCTGTAATCATCTCTACTATATATTTTGTTTAAAAGTCCAATGCAAAAAGCAATGGAGACTGAGAGACAATAACAAGAATTCTGTGCACAGAATGAGGGCTGTGGTCAATAGGAGAAATGATAAGCCTATGGTAACCATGGCAGATTTTTATTTTTAGACAGTCTCGATCAAAATCATTTACCTAGAATTTTTTTAGAGTGGAAATCCAACTATAAAAAATATCCTACACAATACTGAGGGCCATAAAAATATCTATTGCACTTAAATCACTGAAAATTAGGAAAGAAGTCTTTATTCATTCTTCATCTAGAGAAAGCAGGGTATTTGGACCTTTGATAGTATCCAGTAAGAATCATAATTTGTCATATACTGTGTTCAATACTGTTTTTACTAATCCCAAAAGTAAGTATATTTCATTTTTGTTTCTTTTAAAAATCTAAAAAGCATTGAACGTTGAGTTTCAACAAAGTGCAGAATAGATAACATGTACTAACAGCAATGAGTATTATATTTTAGATGAAAAGATTCACATGTATCACAAAATTGTTTTCTCTCAATTTTTCATTACTAAAGACTGCTAACTCTTTTTTTAAAAATTTTTTAACGTTTATTTATTTTTGAGAAGAGAGATACAGAGCATGGGCGGGGGAGGAGAGAGATAGAGGGAGACACAGAATCTGAAACAGGCTCCAGGCTCTGAGCTGTCAGCACAGAGCCCGATGCTGGGCTCGAACTCATGGACCGTGAGATCATGACCTGAGCTGAAGTCATATGCTTAACCAACTGAACCACCCAGGTGCCCCAAGACTGCTGAATCTTCTAAGTAGCACATCATTACTACTTTCATTAAAAAGAAACGTAACTGTATTTCTCTTAAAGGCACAGAATTAAAATGGGATAAGAGGCAATTGGTTAATTTTCCCAGAGCTAAAGGATATGAATAAACACTGTTTTCACTATTTCAAAGACTGTTTAAAAATTCCAGTGAAAGGGATGCCTGGGTGGCTCAGTCAGTTAAGTGTCTGTTTTCAACTCAGGTCATAACCTCATGGTTCCTGAGTTTGGGGCCCCACATCAGGCTCCGTGCTCATGGTAAAGAGCCTACTTGGGATTCTCTCTCTCTCTCTGCCTCTCCCCAACTCATGCTTTCTTTCTCTCTCAAAATAAACACACATAAAAAATACCAATGAAAAAGAATTTTTTTTCCAATTACTCTTAAACATCTACCTTTTGCAAAGTAAAGAATACCTGACTGAATGCCTTTCAACCAAAAAGAGTAAAAAGTCTCTAGTAAACAATTATTCACTATGGATCTGTTGTCATGGCAAGTTTCTTCTGGAAATTTTGGAATGCCCTTGATAGTGAATTTTCTAAGAATTATACGTAATGTTAAGACATTTTCTATTGGGGAAATAAGTCATAAAGGCCAATTCTTTGTTTAACAAAACCACTGGACATGTATGTTTACTACACTGCTTGAATGGCTTTGGTTTTCTTGAGAAGAAGCTGATAAATTCAAGGTTTTCTACTTCTATTTCTCAGAAGTTCTCAAGACTCTCAAGGTCATGAACAACAAGGAAAAACTGAGAAATTATCACAGATAAAAGGAGACTAAGATGCAATGTATTATTCTTCATTAGATCCTGAAACATTAATAGAAAAATCAGTGAAATATGAATAGCATGGGGTTTAGCTAACAGGTTTCTTCATTTTAAGAAATGTATCATGGTAATATAAGATGGTAAAAATAGGGAAAATTAGGTAACGGGGTATATAGCAACTCTCTGTACTATCTTTCCAACTTTTATGTAAGTCTAAAATTATTCCCAAGTAAAAAGTTCATTAAGAAATAATTGAGTAGAGGCAAGGAGTATATGGGAAATATCTGTACCATCTTTCAATTTTGCTGTGAATGTTAAACTGCCCTAAAAAAATAAAGTCTTAATAAAAACAAGTATTAATCACTTGCAGAAAAGGAAGTAATTGTCATAAACAAAGAGCCCAAAAGTAAACCCTTGCATATATGATCACATTGTTTTCAAAAAGGGTGTCAGGACTATCCAATGGAGGAAGGACATTGTTTCGACAAACAATGATGGGCAATCTGGAAATCCACATGCAAAAGAATGGTGTTTGACCCATGACCTTACATTATATACAATAACTAATTTAGAATCGATCAAATCCAAACATAGGAGCTAAGATAATAAAACTCTTAGGGCACATAGGGGAAAAGCTGCATGGCATTGGATATGGTAAAGATTTATGGGATATTGCACCAAAAACTCAAGCAACAAAAGAAAAATGGATAAACTGGACTTCATTAAAATTAAAAAATGTTTTTTGCAACAAAGCCCACTAAAAACAGAGTAGGGGGGAAAAGGCAATCGAAAGAGAGAAAGTATTTGTGAATCACATATCTGATAAAGGATTGATATCCAGAAAATATAAAGAACTCTAATAATTCAACAACAAAAACATATAATCAAATTAAAAATGGGCAAGAACTTGAATAGACATATCTCCAAAAAAGATACACAAATGGCTAATAAGCAAACAAAAAGATGCTCCACATCACTATCATTAGGGAAATGTTAACCAAGGCTGTAACGAGATTCCACTGCACAACCATCAATATGGCAATTATCAAAAATTAATAATAAATAGAAAATAACAAGTATTGCTGAGAATGTGGATAAACAAAATATATTCAGCCTTACAAGGAAAGGCAGTTCTGACATAAGCTGCAACATGGGTAACATTACAACCTTGAAGACATTGTGCAAAGTGAAATGAGCCAGATACAATAAGACAATATGGTATGATTCCACTTATATGAGGTCAAACATATAGAGACACGAAGTAGAATGATGGCTGCCAGGGACTGGGGGAAGAAGGAAGAGGGAAATGGTGTTTAATGGGTACAATATATCAGTGGAGAATATGAAAATGTTCTGGAGATGGATGGCAGTGGTGGTTGTGCAACAGTATGAATATATTTAACACCACAGAACTGTTCACTTCTAAACATGGTTAAAACAGTACATTTTGTTATGTATATATGAACACAATTTTTAAAATTAAGATAGTTTTCATAATAACATGTTCAGTTTTTCTTTTTAACTGATGTATACACATTGCTGTGATTATTTCCAGAGACAGAAATCAGATGGCTGAATATAACAAATGGAGAGAGGAAACTAGATTATAAAATCAAGTCTGACTAGAAAGTTAAGAAATACCCAAAACCAGCTAACGATACATCATTTAAACATGAGAGAGAGCTAGCAATAAGCAATTTAAGCTTGTTAGGTAATTTAATTTAGAAGAAATCTCTAGAGATTATTAATGACTAACATACTATTAACTTTTTTTAAAAACAATAGTATTTAAAACATTACTTTTCTTGATACTAGTCAAAGAAGCAAAAATAAAAGATAATTAAAAAGTATTCTTTTATATAAGTAAAAAAAACATTTTATCAAACATTTCATCTTTATTGAGATATATGCTTAAAGCATAGCATTATAATAAGTGAAATAATAAACTGGCTTAAAGAAAACATCTGAAAAATATCAGCAAATTGGTTTTTACTTTTTATTTTCTTCTAAAAATATTTTCATTCTCTTGATATGGTTTTCCTCATTACAGTTCCTTTTTTCCCAATGCCATCCTTTTCATTCTTTGTCTAGAACAGTCAATTAATAAGAGGCAAAGAGATTTTTACCTGTAGAATTTGTCATGGTAGTCTTTATGACATGGAAATTGAAAAAAGAGTTATTCACTCATTCATTCACTCCTTATTTAATTAAAAGCCTATTGTGTAAAAATTTGTTCTTGATATTGTGTTCTAGTCAAACATTTTATTTCTGGTCTTATTTTGCCATATAGTATAGGTCTCCTCTTTGTCACTGTTAGTCTTGCCTTTTTATTTTCTCCTTTCCAACCCTAAGGCCCTTTTTTTCAAAGCTTTCCCAAATTCCTTTTGATGTATCATTTCTTCTTGATGAATCTGAATCTTACATGCCAGTGCCCAGCACACAGCAGTTGTTCCATAAATGTGTTGAATGGATCCACTGAACAAATGAAGAGGTAAATCTTTACGATCTACTCCCACCATCAAGATGTAGAATGCTAGGTGCACTACCCTGAGTTACAAAAGCCTTAAAGATAACCAAGTAACAAAAACAAACAAACAAACAAACATAACCAAGTAACTACCTTTAAAATGTTAACAAATGTTAACTTCAAAGTTCAATTGAAAACAAAATCAAATTTATACAAAAATCTGTTCTTACATGTTCTTCAAATTCATTAGGTTGCTAGTAACTTGTTTTTTTTATTTTTTATTTTTTTAACTTTTTTTTAACATTTATTTTTCAGACAGAGAGAGACAGAGCATGAAGCAGGGAGGGTCAGAGAGAGAGGGAGATACAGAATCTGAGACAGGCTCCAGGCTCCGAGCTGTCAGCACAGATCCCGACGCGAGGCTCGAACTCACGGACTGCAAGATCATGACCTGAGCCAAAGTCGGATGCTTAACCAACTGAGCCACCCAGGCGCCCCGTAACTTCTTTTTTAAAACCAAAAAGCAATTATAATGCTTGAAATGTACTGTCTATGTTTGATGATGGCATTATCGATCAATGCTGAAAGTATTCAACATTCAACAATATTGTTTAAATTTCACAGAAGTCTAGCAAAAGGAAAACAAGAAGTATGCATCTAGCTAATTCCCTGAGTTATAAATTTAAAACTAGAATTTTACCAAGCTTTAGATACTTAAGGACTTAATTTATCATGTAATTCTGAAATTCACTACAAGGATTCTATCACAGAAAACGCATGGCTATATGTACATAGCTTAATGATGACAAATCCTGCACATCAAATTCTACTTTTATTTAAATTTCTCTTTTTTAAAAAAGGCTTACCCTTAAATCAGAGACATAATCTCTTAAAACACACCATATGTCTTTTCTTTTGTAGCACATGGTTTAGAAGCAGCCTTAATTAGAGTCAACGCATTGTTTGGATTCTTCACTGCCATTTCCCTTATCCTGTTAAGCACTATAGCAAAGTTAGCCCTGTACCTTTGTGCAGGTTGAAGATCAAATTAGTGTAGAGAAGGCTCTGAAGAGTCCAGAAAACCCAAGTGGCTGCTGCACAGCATTAACTTGAATCAACACCATGTATTTACCATTCTTTTAAGGAAACAACATAAAAGACCTTAATTTTGTTCATAGTGTCAAATAGTTATAAGACACAAATGTTACTAAATATCAAGTGAGAGGAAATTAGTTATAAAATAACTCTGGACTTGTAATCCACTGAGCCAAGAGTATATGGTCATATAATTACAGAATTCCAGGAAAGATCTAGGGCTGAGTGTCCTTCATAGAATTGTAAAGCTTATTTTGGTTTGAAGAGCTGAATGTCTGTCAAGTTTACTCAGGAGAATTTAATATCATTTGATTATCTCAAAAGCATGCAAAATACTAAGTCATTTTATTTAACATCTGACCTGATATCCCTCATTCCTTTTCTCATCCTCAAATTTCCAACTATGTTTTTTTTTTTTTATTTCAAGTTTTTATTTAAATCCCAGTTAGTTAACATATAGTGTAATACTAGTTTCAGGAGTAGCATCTAGTGATTCATGATTTACATACAACATCCAATGCTCATCACAAGTGCCCTTCTTAATTTCCATCACCCATTTAATCCATCTACCTACCCAGCTTCCCTCCATCAACCTTCAGAGTTTGTTCTCTATAGTTAGAAGTCTGTTTTATGGTTTTCCTCTTTGTCCCCCCCAGTGTTCATCTGTTTCATTTCTTAAGTTCCACATATAATTGAAATCATATGGCATTTTTCTTTCTCTGACTTATTTTGCTTAGCCTAATACATTCTAGCTCCATCCACATCATTACAAATGGCAAGATTTCATCTTTTTTATCACTGAGTAATATTCTATTGTACATAAATATACCACAACTTTTTTTTATCCATTTGATGGATATTTGAGCTATAGTGATCAAGACAGTATGGTACTGGCACAAAAACAGAAACATAAATCAATGGAACACAATAGAAAATCCAGAAATGGACCCCCAGCTATATGGTAAACTAATCTTTGACAAAGCAGGAAAGAATATCCAATAGAGAAAAGACAGTCTCTTCAACAAATGGTGTTGGGAAAACTGGACAACAACATGCAAAAGAATGAAACTGGACCACTTTCTTATACCATACACAAAAATAAATTTAAAATAGATGTAAGGCCTAAAATTGAGACAGAAAATCATCACAATCCTAGAGGAGAACACAGGCAGCAAACTCTCCAGCATTGGCCATAGCAGCTTCTTCCTAGATATGTCTCTGGAGGCAAGGGAAACAAAAGCAAAAATGAACTATAGGGGCTTCATCAAGTTAGAAAGCTTCTGCAAAGAGAAGGAAACAATGCATAAAACTAAAAGGCAACTTCTGGAATGAAAGAACATATTTGCAAATGACATATCTGTTAAAGGGTTAGTATCCAAAATCTATACAGAATTTATCAAACTCAAAACCCCAAAAAACAAATAATCCCATTAAGAAATGGATAGAAGACATGAAGAGACATTTTTCCAAAGAAGACATAAAGATGGCTAACAGACCATGATAAGATATTCAATATCACTCATCATCAGGGAAATCCAACTCAGTGTTTGTATTTAAAATAAAATTATTTCGGGGTATTTGGGTGTCTCACTCGGTTAAGCATCCGACTTTGGCTCAGGTCAAGATCTTACAGCTCATGAGTTTGAACCCTGTGTCAGGCTCTGTGCTGACAGCTCAGAGCCTGAAGTCTGCTGCAGATTCTGTGTCTCCTTCTCTCTTTGGCCCTCCCCCCTGCTCATGCTCTGTATCTCTCCCTCAAAAAGAAATTAATAAACATTTTTAAAAAATTTTTAATAAAATTATTTCATATACACAATAGAATATTAGTCAGCCATAAAAAAGCATGACATCTTGCCATTTTTGACAACACAGATGGACCCAGAGGGTATTACACTAAGTGAAACAAGTAAGAAAGCAAAAGTTAAATACCACATGATTTCATTTACATGTGGAATTTAAAAAACAAAACAAATGAACAATTAAACAACAAAAAATGAAAGAGACACCTAAACATAGAAAACAAACTGGTGACTGGGGTGACTGGGGTGCTTGGGTGGCTCAGTTCATCAAGCATCTGACTCTTGATATCAGCTCAGATCATGATCTCATCATCCATGAGATTAAGTAGAGCATTGGGCTTTGCTCTGAGCATGGAACCTGCTTGGGATTCTTTCTCCCTCTGTCCCTCCCCTGCTTGTGCTCTCTCTCTCTCTCAAAATAAATAAACAAAAACACAAACAAAAAACTGGTGGTTGCCAGAGGCGAAGAAGGGTAACGGACGGGAGAAATAGATGAAGGAGATTAACAGATACAAACTTCCAGTTATAAAATAAATAAGTCACAGGGATGAAAAGTGCAGCATAGGGAATACAGTCAATAATAATTCAATAATTCTGTATAGTGAGAGAGGATAACTATACTTAACATAGTAAGCATTTCATAATGTATAGAATTGTCAAATCACTATGTTGTATATTGAAACTAATATATCAACTAAAGCTCAATTAAAAGTTTTTTAAATAAGATAAAATGAAATGATTTATCTTGTAAAAGAATTTAGTTAGCCTGCCTTCTTATACAGTGTCTTTTTTTTATCCAAAGGCTTTAACCAGCTATGCTTTTGCTTTGGTTCAACCTCTCCCTTCTTTGACCTTTACAGACAATTCTATTCATGAGCTTTTCATCTAAACTGCACAGCAACGTCATCAGTTCTCAAAAACCCCATCTCTGTCGACTTTGCTTGTGAGAAAAGTTTTAAAAATAAAATAATCACGACACACATTATTCTCATTGTTTTTTCTTAGAATATAATTAGAAATCAAGAATAATTTGGGGATAACAATTGTTTAAAAAACCATCAGTAAGCATCTGTTTTTCACAACTGACTCTCCCAGGCTCTATGGTAGAAACCAAAACACATGACCTGTGTCCTCAAAGATAAATGAAGTATAAATCAGTCATTAATAGAAGAAATAAAATGTCTCCAGTACAGTAAAATGAATGTACTATCAGAGGTTAAGATTTATCACAAATGTTTAACTAGCCACCTTCATTCTTATATTTTTAATATACTAAACTTTGAAACTTATCCTTACTTCTTTGCGTATCCTTATCAGCTGATTACTCCCTCACAAATTCTAAGTCACTTAACATTCATTAGACCAATACTTGCCTCTCTTCTAAGTTTCTGACTCTATTTTCCTTCTATTTTTTGCTACTTCTCATGTGCCTACCTCCTAAGTGCTGGAATTCTCAAGACTTTATCTTCTTCTTACTCTACACACTCTCTGAGGGGCATGGTTCTGACACACATGTTTCAGAAGTCCTTTGATACTGCGTCTTCAATTCTGTGGTTTTGATGTCATGGACATTTTTAATAATTCCTCAAAAACAATCATTAAATGTTACATAGATTTTTATTTTTTTAATGTTTATTTATTTTTGAGAGAGACAGACAGAGCATGAGTGGGGAGGGACAGAGAGAGGGAGACACAGAATCCGAAGCAGGCTCCAGACTCTGAGCTGTCATCACAGAGCCCGACGTGGGGCTCAAAGTCACAAGCCATGAGATCATGACCTGAGCCGAAGTTGGACAGTTAACCAACTGAGCCACCCAGGAACCCCATTAGTTAGATATTTAACAATTGCTGATCCTAATCCTCTCACATTCCAAAGGGATACAGCAAAATGACTTCATCAAAATATTCCATGAATGACAATGGGAACATTAAATTAATCAAGTTCAAAATGTTTTCCTCACATTCTTGATAATAAAATCTTTCTAAATGTCCTCTCTGATGATGATATATAATATATTCCCCAGACTTCATTTGTCTTTCATCTTTAGGCTTATATTTTTAATAGTTCACTAGATATGTCTACATAGATATCCTACTGGTTCCTTTAAATCAACAAATTCAAGGGTGGATTCATTTTCTTCTCTTCCTAAAGGGATTGACCCCCTCTCTTGATTAACAGCACCAAGATAGGCCCAGCTGCCCCAATAAGAAACTTAAAAGCCATCTCTGATTTCTTTCTTTTCTCCTACATACAAAGCTTTTTATATCCAGTCACTTAAGATTTTTAAAACTCTGTCAAATATGCCCCATCTTTCTATCCTCAGTGCATGGTTTGGCATTCAAAGCCTCCATCATCTTTGGGTGCAACAGTCTTGTAACTGGTCTCCTAATATGACTTGAACATCCTTCAATCCATATTCCATGCCAGAAGCATCTTTCCAAGACTAAACCTGATTGTGTTATTTCTCTGCTTCTAACTGTGAATAGTTTCTTACTGGCCATAAGAATATGTTCCACTTCTGTTTTCAGAGTTATCACTGCCACTCCCTCCCATGCATCCTGAAATCTAACCATACAAAATGCAGTACAATTCTTTTAACAAGTGCATTTTTAACGGTTCCCTGCTTTTGCAGATGCCCTTATTTCTTCCCGCCTGTGTCTATCTAATGAATGCCTAATTAGTTCAGTATTCCCACTGCACCTTAAATACACTTCCAGGAGTGTATGTCTCCTATACTACTGTAATCATTTTTTTAAATGTTTTCCTTTTCTTCAGCTTGAGTTATTCAAGGCCTAGTATCCCAGTTGTATTTGGATATCAAGGGCATGGCAGAATGTGGAAATTTGGTAGTAAGAAAATTTTGGTAAAGAAATAAAGGCAATCATTATGCATATTTACATAGTATAAAAGTTTCTGATACACTTATTTGAAGAAATACTAAGTCTATGGAGAAGAGAGGTGCATGTGTATGTATGACTAAATTTGAATCAAGAGCAAACCTTGTGATGGTATTGGATTTTGGGCATGCAAGAAACAACTTCTGTCCATCATAAGCTCACTTTAATACTCTATTTAGTTAGGATTAACCTCACCTTTTTCCTAATATTTTATCTGCAAAGTCAATCACTAGAAAATCAACTTCCTCTACAACGTTGCCTTTTAAAAGTCCATTGACTTATGATAAGCACAGGGTGTTGTAAGCACTAAATCACAAATTATACACCTGAAACTAATATTACACTGAAAAAAAAAGTCCATTGACTGCTTCCAAATAGTATAATCAGAAAACAAAGGAACAATATAGCTGTTTAAAAATAATCATGACAAAAGAGTTTTCAATGTGGTTATTAGCTTGCCCAACACAGAAATAGTTCACTAATCTGGGATTTTCAAAAAGTTACAAAGAATAAACCTTGCCTTAGTAAGATTTTGTAAGCATTTAATTTTTCAATGCTGCAAAATAGACTTGATCAACTGTTTTCCCCCATAAGGTTCTACTTTAAGACCTCCATATGCTCAGTTTTAATAATCTGCTTCCAAAACCAGGAACCATTCCAAATATGAGTTATGGAAATATTGTGCTTCTTATTAAAAACAACATGAAAAGAAATATCTGAAACCCAGGTATCAATCTGTAAAACACATAGTGGCAGATCCATGTGAAAGGTTTGTATGAAGAATTACTACTTAAAATCACTTTTACTGAGGCAGTTTAACTCGTTTCACTAGAAGTGAAAATTGCTATGACAAATATGTCACTATGGAGGTCAAATGGTAATTTGCACATGCTAAACAGCTCAGCAGGAAATTACATGTGATCCTCAAAATCACTAGCATTCCCACCAGAAATCATTTTATAAGACATGGAGGTCACATGGATTGTGTTAGGGATAAAACTCTTTCAAACACATGTTCCACCCTCCCCCTAGGGAGGAAGGAATTGAAAGGTATGGAGAGATGTATGATCAAGGTGTTTGAAGTTAGAGAAACGTAAATTAGCACGGTTATGGAAAAGGGAACTAGAGAAAAGTCTCATAAGAGACCAAGAGAAAATATATGCTTAACTTATTTGAATCTTTTGATACCATTTTATCACATGGTATTAGTAAAATGTAGTTATGCTTGTGTATTTTGTTATCAAAAAATATTATATGAAAAAGAAGAATATTATGGAAGACAATTTCATGTTACCTCAAAAGGAGTTGCTGGGGTATTTAAACATATTTACTTCGTCTGCATATACCTCTTGTAACAAATAAGATTTAAGTGAGTAGTCTGGTGCTCTGGATGAGTGTGCAATGGAAAGGGAATGAGATTTAGCAGTATCCTGTACTCTTTTATTTACCTGTTGAAGAATGCTGTTTCCTATTAACAATCCTAGGTAAACAGGAGATTTTGAACACTGCAATAAAATTGCCTTAAAGTATTATTGTGCTTCCTTTATTTCAATGATAAAACCCTGTGAAAAACCTCTCAAGGAAAAAAAGTCCAGGAAAGAAATAGTACTTTCTTTTTGGACAAAAGAAAAATACATCTATAACTATCTTATGTTAAAACTACATCATCCTGGGGCACCTGGGTGGCTCAGTCAGTTCAGTATCTGACCACTGATTTAGGCTCAGGTTAATATCTCACAGTTCCTGGGTCAAAAGCAAAGAGCCTGCTTGAGATTCTCTCTCTCCCTCTCTGCCCCCCCCTCCCCAGAATAAACATTTAAAAGAATTTTAAAACTATCTCATCTTATCTCAAGCTTTGACGTCTCACATCTTTCCTCCTGTCTTGTATAAAGCTTTCTACATCTGGATGTATACTCATCCACTTATTATTCATTTTTTAATTATATTTTAATGTTTATTCATTTTTGAGAGACAGAGCATGAGCGCAGGAGGGGCAGAGAGAGAGGGAGACACAGAATCCGAGGCAGGCTCCAGGCTCTGAGCCGACAGCACAAAGTCCCACATGGAACATGATCTGAGCTGAAGCTGGATGCTTAACTGGCTGAGCCACCAAAGTGCCCCCACTGATTTATTCTTAACTGAGCACTTATTTTGTCCCAAGGACTATGCCACAGTGGTCGTGGCCAAGATACACTTCACTATTCTCAGGGAGCCTTTGGTTTAATAAGTAGTACAAAGGAAGATGGCAAGTACTAAAAAAAGGGAACTATAAGCTGCTGTAGGAGCACTAAGCAAAATTGTCTGGTCCAATTTGAATGATCAGCAAGAATTCCTAGAGAAGACACACCTAGGCTCAGACATAAAAAGCATGTAGGTAGAAGTGGGGCAGTAAAATATGCTAGGCCAAGAAAATGTATAAACCGTCTAAAAGTATAAACGTATAAAATGGTCTAAAAGTTACATGAAGCCAAGTTCAGTCAAGAAAAGTAAATATCTTTTATACAACTAAAGCCTGGAACTCATGGAAAACTTCTGAGTAACTAGGTTGGATTGACTGAGATCATGGAGGACTCCTGTGAGCCACAGCCCACTACCCTGGTGTAATGGGAAGCCTCTGGAAGTTTTCCAGCAGGCTGTGGTAATCAGCTTTGAACTTAAAAACATGATTCAAGGGTGCCTGGGTGGCTCAGTCAGTTTGGTTCAGGTCATGATCTCACAGCTCATGAGTTTGAGCCCCATGTCGGGCTCTGTGCTAACAGCTCAGAGCCTGGACCCTGCTTTGGATTCTGTGTCTCTGTGGCTGTGTGCCCCTCCCCCACTCACACTGTTTCTTTCTCTCTCTCTCTCTCTCTTTCTCTCTCTCAAAAATAAATATTAAAAAAAATGTTTTTAAGTATTAAAAACATCATTCAGACTGGCATATAGGTATGGAGTGGCCAAGCCTGGAGGCTGAGAGGCCCTTAGAAGATTGTTTTAGTGATCCAGGTGAGACATGACTGTAGTATGGATGAGAATGTGGCAGTGAACTAATGTGTGAATGCGAACCAATGCACAGAAGGAAACTGGTTACATATAACTGGGCTTAACAGAGGGGCAGAGATCAAAGATGTGAGTTGAGAGCCATCTGAACATAGATGCTATAGAAACTACAGCAAAAATGAGTATATCTAGAGAGAAAAGTAAAGGGTCAATAATAGAGACCAGAAGAAACTCAAATTTAACAGGTAGTTAAAAGATCCCACAAAAGAGATGAAAAGAAATAAAAGAACAGCAAGAAGAATATGAGGTTTCTAAAGCCAAGAAAGAGAAAGGGCTCAAAGGAGTTTATGTTAGACAGTACCTAATGTTCCTAAAAAAATCAAGGCAATGTACATTAAGAACTGTCTTTTGGATTTAATAATACAGACCCAGATGAGTGAACTTGGCAAGACAAATTCAGCAGAGACCTAGAAGCAGAAGTCAAGTTATTTAGGTTCAAATGTAAGCAAAGGTAAGATATAAAGGCAGTTGAGTGTACCACTCATTAAATAATTCTAATCATGAAACACAGTAGAGGTATATGTCAAGTGGAAGGGCTCTGAAAGAGAGAATGTTTGTATATAAGGTTTTTTTTATATGAGAAATATTTGAACTGTGAAAACTGATCAATAAGGAGAGACCAAAGTAAAAAGAAAGAAGAGATACTTGAGAAGATGATAAAAATGCTTCAGACCATGGGCAATGGCATTAATCAGGGTAGAAGGAAGCACTGTCACAGTGGAAAGTTGGTGGATAGTTGACAGAGTTTCTTTATGATGGCTGACATTTTCTCTTTGAAGTTAGAGACAAGATTATCTGCTGAGAGTGAGGGAGAAGGGAAGATCAGAGGTTCAAGGAACACGAAGAAGTGTTGAAAGCACCACTGTGGAACGCAATAGAGACAGCCAACTAATGAAGTGTCACTGGGTTCTGCTGAGGGACACTGATTTCAGCGATCATGAATATAGAGTGGCATCTATGTTCAAGTTTGTTTGATTTTCACAGGCTGCCAAACTGCAGTGATCTAGGTCTGGCCCAATGACATTTATCCAGCACTGGGACTTTTCAGAAAAGTTATGACAGAAGGACAAGGGGGCAAGACAGTTGAGGATACTGATAGCACATCTAAGTTGGGCTGAGAAAGATGTGAAAACAAAAGTAGACTTGTCCAGGAGGGTGAGGAGTTCCCACATTTCCCAGGAACTATGTGGTAGAAAAACATAATTGGAAGAACAGGAACCTTAAAATTCAAACATTATGGAGTGAGAGGGTTGAATTTGATGCCTTAGAAGAAGCTTGGGGTTATAACAAGATCTGAAGTACAGTAATAGAACAGGATAGTTGAAGTGGCTTAGAGATAGACATCACAATGGCATTGAAGAGAAGGAAGTGAAAGCCTAGGTTGTCAGAGGTCATCCAAGTGAATACTGAAATCCTCCAGAAGGACAGCAGGATTTGAAACTGAAAGAAGTCACTGTTGAAATCTTCACTGAAAGAGGGGGCAAAATACTGAAAGATGTTTTGAGTAATGCTGTAGTTTCATAGATAAAGACCATTTCACCTGAAATTCTACCTGAACAGAATATGATGTTCTTTACAGGTACTTGATGATAACAATGATGGAATGCTGTAAATAAGGAGCCCAAGCTTAATCCAAATCATGTCATTTACAATTTCTGCTGGTGGTCCTCAGAGAGGATGGATTTCTACAAACTACTTCATCCCAGGAAGCAATCTTATACCCACTGAAACTACCCCACTGTTGATAGAATCACTTGGATAATATGGTTAAACTATCTTTAACTGATTTAAACAGAGAAAGAGGCATCTGATTTAGCCTCTTCTTAATGTCTTAGGGTTATCATTTGTATAAGAATTACTAAACTTGGTATAAACTCATATACTCTTGAGTCATGGTTTCCCCAACATTGTTAATACAGATGGCTTGTATTATCTGTTCAGTATGGACTCTTGACCCTATCCCAAACACACTGAATCAGAATCTCCAAGAGAGAAGAAGTAGAGAAGCAGAGTCCTTATATGCCTCCCCAGTGATTATTATTACCAGGGATGTTTGAGAAACAATAAATAGCCTTAAGGTGGGCAGCTTTTGATTTCCCATTAACTAGATCCCAGTTACGTCTTTTTAATTAAGAGCTTTTCTGCCATTTTCCTTGTTGCCAACTATCACTTCTTTTTGCTACTGATGTTTCTGTCCCAAGAGGGCTTTTTCTTCTCATCACACTATTTCAATTAAGGCAACATAGAAAATGAGATAGCCAAGTTTGTTAGAATTCCAAGTGAAATACGAGCATGTAGGCTCTGGTTGATGATCAGGGACCACACCCACGAGTAAACCATACACATTTTTAATTTAAAGATTTTGTAGTATCCATTCAGATTCTATTCATTCCTAGATGTTCTTGTCAACTGTACATATAATTGTGATATAATTTATTCTACTATAAACAGAAGTTTAGAGTCAGACAATGCAACAAGGTTTGGTTCAGTTTGGTTTTTGAATCTTACCAAATGTTCTAATTCCCTTCTAGGTATCTGGCCTAATATGGATTACTGCCTACATCTATTTTTTAAATGATAGTGATAAATTGCCCTTAAGGCTGGATTTAATTTATTTGATGGAAAGAAAAAAGGTCAATTTATTTACATACCTAAATTTCCCAAAGAGAAAACCATTAAATAGATTGCTTAATTTCACAATTAGACTAATTTTTTCTATTTGGCTATCAGTCTCTGGATATCTTAATCTGGATGACCTGGTGAAGACAGAAGAAGAAAAACAGTAATTTAGAGCACTAGAAAATGGCCTGTTTCATCAGCTGTAAAAAAATAAGACTTCAGGTTGTCTGGAGAAGCGGGCAAGCATTCAATAGTTGGTGAATAAGTGAGCATTTCCTGACGGTGTAAAACTACTATGAATTTGTAGTGACTTTGAAGAAAAGTGAAGGTGGCCCTGCTTTAAATCTTGCTTTTGCCTGATCTAAAAACTGTGGACTCCATGTGTTCAGGCAGGGTCTATATTCTCTTAGAGACTTGTTTAAAGATCCCATGCCAGCCTTTCTGCTTGAAAAGAGAGGCTGAAGAGTCTTCTTGAAGTGTAATTAAAGTCCCAAAGTAGTTGGCTTTCTCAAAATGCTGAGCCTCACCCTCCTCCAAGTTGTTTGTGTAAGCTTAACAGGGCCACTGCAACCTGTCCCCCTATTCCTTGCTGTGCTATTGAAACACAGTAAGAAGACCCTTTGAGCCAACCATCTGCTCTTCAACTAAACTAGCAAGCATTTTCTTTTCAGTAATTTATTGTGGGCGTCTTTTTATTTCCAAGTAACTGTTGGTAAAAATTCATGAATTAATTGGGAAAATAAACTAAACAGACACCACTTTACTTTCAACATGGAAGACTTAGGGAAGCAAGGTATGACAAGACCACATGGCATTCTTTACCATGACAGTTGGCCCCAAATTTTCCTAAACCTTATAATTTAGGCACTTTCCAATGAGACTCTGAGAACAATTGCAACAGTTGTGGCTATAAGCAAGCATGATGCAAGATTTACTAATAAATTGTACTGCTTTATAATTACCCGTGAAATAACAACACTTGACCCTGATTTATTTTGTGGGCTGCCTTTTTCTCTCCAAGCATGCTGAAGTCGATTTTTTCCCCCTAAAACCAGATGTTTTAACATTTCAAAGAAGATGGATGGAATGCAAACTCAAGACCAAAACTGTTTTAGGTTTGCATTTGTTATTATTGTTATTAAAGAAAGGGCCAGGGCTCTACGCAAACTGGAAATGAGCCAAAATTCTAATTTAGATGACAGTGGCCATCTTGAAATTGTCTAAACATACAAACAGCTTTGTTTCCATTTTCTGCAAGCACAGAAGCAAGGAAATACGAAAACTAAATCAGACAATAAAAGAATCATTCTTCTTTGAAGTTCAATGTTATGTAACAACAGCCCATTTTACTTTATTTAAGCCTATTACGTGCCCTATTGCTTAGGATATGAAATTAAAGATGTTAAGGTTTAGTTAGCAATAAAACTTATCAGCCCACAGTAATTTTTGCTAATATTTTGACTGACAATTTTACTCCTGTGTCTGTGACTGCCCCCTCTGACAACACAGGAATTTACAATAACCTGGGAATCGGGAGTAGAGAAGTTTCCAAGAGCCTTCTCCAAAGTGAGAAAGGCAAAGGGCTCCTGTTCTGTTCTCTTGATTGTATCCATCTGGTTTCAGAAAAGCAGCCACTCAGTCCACTCTAGGGCCAGAGCTCCTAGGTAGTGGTTCCAAATGGATAAGGACAAGGAGAGGGAGGTAAGAGATAAGATAGAAATGCATGGACCATGCTGATAACTGCAGTGACAATAATAAGGAAGGCTGACAGAGTGACATGTAGAAATGCAAGTCCATTCTAAGCCAGAACAGAAAGAGCCCTTTCCTAAATAATGATTACTTAGGTAATCTCTCTTCACTAGATTAGATCATTGCATTAGTGCTTCATTTCACTTTATTTATTTTAAATAGATGGCTTTTGCTAACTAACCAAGGTAAGTACTTAGGAGAAGTGGATTGACAGGACTTTTTTGATAGCATTTGCACAGCATCAGGTTATAATCACTGATTTCTAGCTGGCAGAGAGCCCCTTGAGGCACCAAAGATTTAGCACAATATAGCTGCCTGGAGAAATGAAGGCAAGGCTCATAAAACGATGCAGTGCTTTCCTGTTGCTATAGAATCATTGTTTGCCAAATTACCTTAAGGGAAAATGGCCTTCAGAGGGGGTTGTTTATGATTACTTTATACAAAATGGAATTCTGAAGTAGAATAGAAAAAAATGTGATTTTGGTATGCCACCTTTTTTAGACAAGGCGTATCATGGGACATTATAAATCAGTAATATATCGCTCTTGTATGTCCTGGGGAGACAAATACAATGGCTAGTACACATCCAGCAACAGCCTGATATAGTCCATGCTGCAAGGAAGGAGACCGTTGACTATATGCTGTGTTAAATCTGCTGGAGTCTGAAATAGAGAGTGATGGAGTGGGAGTCTTCTTTCAGTCATGCCACAAATATTTGAGTGCCTACAATGTGCCAGGCATATTACCATGGTGAGTAAAAACAGAGTTCGTAGCTTCAGGAACTCACAGGATACTGGTCAGTACAGGATATTGGTGAGTACCACAAAAGACAGCGGCATGGGTGAGAAGAGAGGGTGATGGGGAACAAAGATAGGAAGGTAGGAGAAGGCCTAACAGAGGGAGGAGGAAGCTAGGTGGAGGAGGAGGAGGCGGCACAGAAGGCCTTCCAAGTGGAGGACACAGCCTGTACACTAGTCCTACATTGGGAGGCAGCTCTGGCAGGAGGAGGAACAGAAAGAAGACTGAGAGGGTGGAGGATAAAGAGCAGGCAGGGTACCCTGGGAAATGAGTGAACAGAGCTGGGAAGGGTCAGATCATCTCAGCCTTGTGAGTTCTGTGAAGGAAGAAACCCCAAGAGCAACAGGAAGCCACTGACATGTTTTAACTGTAATCAGAAAATCCCAGGAAATATGATACAGTATTGCTGCCCTGGCCTACAATTCAAACCCACCCCCTCTGCTTTTTTTTTTAAAGGAATCATGGCATTATACAGATGTTCAGATACTCTTTTTTCTTATTCAAGTTATAGTCTCAATTAAATAAATTCAACAGAGACCTACAGACTCATGACCCTAAAGCAGCGCTCATTTCGCCTTCTGCTCAGCACATTAAGAAAGGGTCTAAACAAGATTCTCTTAAACATCAAATGTCATGAATTTTTAAATATTTTTTCATGACAGTAACCAAAGAAAACAAAAGGAGCATTTTGTGGGGGTCCCTGCATGATTATCTTACAATTTCTTAAGACATTTCTAAATTGTGGAGAGTGGCTAATGTTTTCCTCTCATATGCTGATGGTAAAAGCAAATATTTACAAGGTAGGCTGTCCAAGAAAGAAATAGAATCCACATATAATCTGTTTTTATTGCACTGTCTGCTGCTCAATTTTATAAACAGCTGCTGGCCAAATGTAATTCGAACCCAAACCCAAAATGTTGTGCCTTTTTGTTGAAGGGAACAGAATATTTTACTTAAATTATGTCAAAGAAACCGTTAAGAGTCATTAAGGGCTTCGGGTTGGGTGGTTTGTTTTTTTGGCAATTTGGAATCTCATTTTGAAAGAGACTACAAAACCACGTAGCAAAATAAGAATTATATTGTTATAAAAGCCCAGTACGAGCCTAAATCAGAGATATTAGAGTATGCACTTCCAATCATGAGTAGGTGGCACAAACATGAATCCTACTGAGAAATAATGAGATGTGTGTACATATGAACCTCCTGTGTATCTTTTTGAAAACATATCCCCAAGAGAAAATGACATAAAACAACTTGCAATTAAACTTTATTTGATGCCAGATGAGAAACAAATGTTTTAGAAACTATAATTTTTAATATAATAATTTTTCCTTTGCATGTGCAGACCAGCAGCTCCTTATAACACACCAGTTCTTAGCCAACATTGATTTCTAAAGTAACTAATGGAGGCTGAAATTTTAATTGCATTTTCCCCTTAATTTGTGTATTTACTTTGAAAGACTTTTTTTGGAGAAATGAATTATTTGAGCTTCACTTCAGAGGTCATGGGACATATAATATACACCATTATGAAAACAAATACTTTATAGACATTTCATAATAAAAAGTAGCAGATTTCTCAATCTATTATATGTAAATAGCTCATAAATTTCTCCAACATTAAAGACTGGTTCCTTTTGGGTTTCTAAACAGTACAGAAGTTGTTCCTAAATGTTTCAACTACAGGAACCCCATTTTAATGTCAAAAATTTTCAAGCATCTCTGCCCACAAGATAAGAGACTTTTATATTACATCATCCACTGATTAAAAGAAAGCTCAAAGGTAAGAAAACTATAATTCAGTAAAAGTTTTAACAGAATGTATGTTTATAAACAGAAGAGTTTATGCATACATTTGAAAAACAGCACTACAACCACATTCAAGATATACTAGCTATTTGTTCTAAAGGTAACGAGCCCCTACAGTCTCTATCATAACTTTTCTGGAAAGCCCCAATGCTGGCTAAATCTAATTTATACATATACACACACACACACACACGTATATATATGTGTGTATGTATGTATATATATATGTATTATATAAATATGTATATATGTGTATATATTATATGTGTACTATATGTGTATACATGTATACATGTGCAATATATGTATATATTACATATATGTATTAAGATTATTATATATATGTATATATATATACACACACATATAAGTAAATAACCAATACAGTGATATGTAAACTCCATTAAAATAACCCAAGAGGTTTAAAAATTGTGGATCTTTTCAAAATGACATTTCACATGGAAAATCTTGGAGTAAAAGAGATGAGAAGCTGGAAGCAGTTTCTGCAATACATCACTTGACAGGAAGTTAAGTTATCAGAATGAAGTCTTATAGGTAACAATCTCATAACCATACATGGTGTATGTCCTAGTTACCATATAGATATGAAAGGTCCATTAAGGTTCCTTATCAGTTGTATATTGGTGTAATTTAGAGAGTTTGATAACATGAACCTGAACTGCGAAAAGTCTCGACACAATACCCTGTTATCAGACATCTAACTTTTGAGTTTAAACAGCTACAATACATAGACTTTCTCCTGTCCCTACCAGAAGACATCGTCTTCCTAAGCCATGAAGCTGAAGGTATTAATTTCATTCCCTTCTAATATTTTTTTCTTGAGCAAAACACCCTAAACACATACCAGGCTCCTAGAATTAAAACAATACAGTGCAATATCATTAGTTAACAATTAAACACAGTCTGCCTATAGCTTGTTTCAATTATGTAATACAATGAACAGTCTCTATGGTAATCTCCCAGATTTTCAAATTAATCACATACATCATTGAGCTCTTTTACAATGATTCTCACAAATGGTCAAGTTTTTATGTGTTTATGTGTATCCACCACTGAGATGCCTTTACACCATGCTGAATAAAATTTTGCATGATTTTCCAACTCCTTTCCTACTAGGGCTGAAGGCAAACCATCTGGATGCTCACTAGGTGGCCAGGGACCAGGGTTAGCTTCTGAGAAGCTGTGCTCCAAACCAAATCAGAAAAGGAGAGAGAGCCAAAAGTCATATGGGAAAAGTAAGGTTAATAACAATAACAACAACAATAATAATAATAATAATAATAATGCTAGAAAAGGAGATCAAAACATTTTTTAAACAAGGACATCAGAGACCAGAAAAGTAAGGCACTCAGAGGTCAGTGTGATGAGAAAGTGGGAACCACAGAATGAGTTGCGGAAAGTGGAGGTACCTGGAATGTAATTTATATTAGTGTTTATTCTTACTAACCAGCAGGACCTTTGTCCAGGTAGGCTTCCTTGGCTTAAAGAGCCAAGAACAGAATGACTAAACCTAAAGGCTAATTTAGTCTCTAAACCAATGACTGCTACTAGCTTGAACTCAAATTATTAATTCCATTTACACATTCTAATCTTGGAAAATCCATGAATTCGACTTACATCCTATTAAACTTATTACTGGTTTATGTAAACATTAACTTCTTTTTTCTAGGCTTACTACCCTGGCAGGAATTTAAGGGCAGAGTCACTGTTGCTACAAAGAAATTAGATTCTTACCCAGAGACATCTGGACTTGAAATCTGTATTCTTTCATCTCAGTAAAGAGCAATAAAATCACCACTATTATCATCATTTCCACTGTTCCCTCTCCTGATGTCACCATATCGCCTAAATGTTAAGTGGACCTCTCCTAAGGGTGTCATTATGGTTCAAGAAAGAGGAGCAGACTCCCTCCTTGTAGTCTATCTCATGCCCCCAAAGGTCAGACACAGTGCAAAATCCCCAGTAATAATGCCTCTTTCATGGCTGCCACTTGTCTCTACGATGGCTTTCAAAAGCAACTTTTGACAAAGGCAACACCAACAGGTGGGCCTTCAGGCAACAGTAGCAACTTCTAATTCTATTCCCCAAAGATCTATCTGACTCTTGTTTTCATAGCATCCTTGAGTCCTTCTTTAACTAACTGGATAATGGACAATTTTATATTGCTCTCCACAACCACTATAAGCAAAATTTCCCAAACTTGGTTCCTCGAGGCTAGCTCACACACACACACACACACACATATACACAGCCAACAGTATCGCTAGCTCTATATTTGATTCCATACATAAATTTAATACATGGGCATAATGAATAAATATATAAAGAACTATAATTGTCATGCTAATTCTCTGGTTTTAAGAAATGTAAAGAAGGACACCCAGAAGTTAAAAGAAGGATCACCTAATGACTTTAATATATACAGTGATACAGGGATACGACTTAACCCTCAGGTTGATGTATGTCGCTGATATGAGGATCATTGACCTACATTAGCACTTTACAATTGAAAAATACTGTATGGTTTTCTTAAATATTTGTCACATATTAAAAAATTTATACTTCATGATCTAATATAATTGAATGGGAGAGTATTAAATGAATGACCCATATAATTGAAAGGGGGAGTATTAAAAAAATTAGTGATGTGGTTTTCAAATTGCATCTAAAAAACAAGTGAAAATTCAGAGTATTTCAAAATGTTTCAGCATGCCTGCTCCAAAAGGTTACTCCGAGTCATGGCTCCATCAAATGCACTTAAATTCTCTACAGGGTAACATAGTTCTGCCAACAAGCTGAACTTGGCCAAATCCTTTATTGCCACATTAGGGAAGCAAGCACTCTTTTCCCCTTCCCCAAGTCATGGGTCAAGTCCTGTCTTTCCTTTGACTATGGGTAAAATCTCACACTCTATTTTTATGTTGTTCTGGAATAAGTTTGAGTGGAGCCTATTATGCTTCAAGATAAAGTCTGAAATCCAGAACTTAAGAGACTTGAGAAAAGCCTATTCATATTTCATCTCATTTCTGTAAATAAAAATTCTATGGACACACTTATAGCCCTAGAGTTCCTCTAATGAAAATCTCTAAATATACTCATCCTATCAGTGTTTCCTAATGATTCTTTGGACATATTTTCTTTTATTGCTTAAAATATTTTCTTTGCAAAGAATAGTCTTACTCAAGATTTTCCGACTTTCTCTTACATTTTCCCTTTTAATACTTAGTGACTTTAAGGTCAAAGTAGTAAGGAAGTGTGTGTGTGTGTGTGTGTGTGTGTGTGTGTGTGTGTTAATTTCTTTCCATAAAGTTGACTTTATAACTTGGTTGGAACATCTTGCTTTCCTGTAAAAATCTATGATCAGTAAATTAATTGCTATGCTGCCTATGGCATTCATTCTGGCCTTCTTTTCTTTCTTTTCCTTTCCCCTCTCCTAGACCCACATTATTACAATTCCTTCCTCCCATCCCTGAACTGATCATGATTAGGTATTTAGATCCAGAATGTACACAAAAGAATTTTCCATCAAGAGGCTTCACATGCACATTTTTCCTTTATCTAAAACATCACTCTCTTTAGTCTCTATAGCGTACAAGGTGTTACCTAGAAAAGGATTTTGCTCAAATTATCCAAAGCTTTGTTCATTTATCAAACCACTGTCCACACTTCACAAAATGAATAGCAAATGGCTCCCATTCATTTTGAACTGATAACTTGGACTAAAAGTCATTGACTTCAATGCTAAAAGGCATGGAAAATTCCCACACTCCACCACCAAACCCTGACCTGAGATATTTGTTCTAATGTTCACAGGAAGCCATAAATTGTAGAATACATTCTACCCTGTTGACTCATAATTTGTAATGGAATAATATACAGTTTACACAGCTCTATTCTCCCCCAAAGCATCTTAAGGGTACATTAGGCATCGAAATCCTTAACAAGGAAAATGTATTTTCCCCTGACACAAAAGGCATAGTGCTAGTAGGTATTGGTAGTTATAAGTAGGCTATTATTGGTAGGTATAGGTAGTTGCATTTCTCAGAGAATGAGAGAAAATAAGAGACTGAGAGAGCAAGATATAGACAGTTGATTTGGGGATTGGAGAAAGTTGATAAACTAGAGTGCAGTTGCGATAAGTTGCCTGTATTTTTTTTTAACAACTGTCTTTCAAACAAATATCAGAGTAAATTTCCCCAAGGATATATACTGCTCCAGACTACCTTTGAGATATAATCCTGGCTGGAGAAAACAGGACTATGCATATCTGAAGAAAGTTTGCTATTTATACACACAAGAAGTTAGTCACCATTACCCATCAAATTCCCTCGCTAAAAATCTTAAGACCTTCTTTTAGCTCTACTCTCAACCTTACGCTATAAGCTACAGTTAACTATCTTTGTGTCTATCACCATAATATCACTCTTAATTTCTCATTTCTTTGCAGCTCCTCTCCATCTCGTCTGGCAAACACCCTCATCATCTTTCCTAACTTCCTAACAGAATTCCATTACCAGTCTCCACCCATCTTCTGCACTGCTACAGGAGTGATTGTTCTGAAACAAAATTCTGATCATGTCACTCAAAAGTTAAAATTCTCTGATGGTTTCCAATAACCTACAGGGCCCACTGAATCTCCTCAGAAATGAAGAACATCACCCTTAACAATCCAGCCTTTTCATATCTTTTCAGACTCACATCTAGCCAGACTTCTCTCCCATCGCCCCTCCCCTCACCCCTTCCCTTCCCCTTCTGGAGATGTACAACACACTCTTCTATTTTGACTGTTGTCTGAAATGTATCCACTTCCCTCAAACTGCTTTATTTGATCAATTATTTCTTTGTTCATATGCCTACTATTATATTTATTGAATTGCATATAACTATTCACTCTCAAGAAGAGTTCTTTAAAATCACAACATGTGTCTAAATCATCTTTGAATTATAGTGCTTATGAATCTCTTGGTATTCAGTAAATGTTTAATATAAAATTTATGGAACAAATAGAAAATAAAATCCATTTTTTAAGAACCATTATGTTTTTGTACATAAGAAAACTACAGTTAGGAATTCTCACCCTCTTCAGCTCTCTCACTCCATTTCCCCACCTTTCCTGGAACATGGCCCTTCAAAGTATAGCTCCACCACCACCAAGCTCTAACTCCCACCATTGCTAAGCTGAATATTACCCTCGAGGCCCTGAAATATTCCCCTAGTTTTCCTTATTTTGTCCTGAGATTCCATTCTCTATAAAGATACAAACTGCAGAGGCTCCTGGGTAGCTCTGTCAGTTAAGTGTCTGACTCTTGGTTTCAGCTCAGGTCATGATCTCATGGGTTTGCAAAACTGAGTCCCGCATTGGGGCATTGAGCTGACAGAGTGGAGCCTGCTTGGAAGTCTCTCTCCCTCCCTCTCTGCCCCTCCCCCTCCACTCTCTCTCAAAATAAATAAATCCAAACATTAAAAAAAATAAAGATACAAATTTCACATTAATCTAGTATTTTGCCATCTCATAATGAAATTTAAAATGTCCATCTAAACAAAGAAAAAAATAGAACCTTTTTTCTCCCCATTAGTGTTGATCTCCAGGCTAAGGAATGGTCATTTGTAGATATGCACCTATCCACAAAGAACATTCATTATAAAATCACCCAAGGGTAAAGGAAAATGTCAAGATGCTTTCAAAAAGAGCTATTTGGCAAGCTTTTAATTACAATAAGCCAATTAAACAAAACAATAACCATTAGAATACACTCATGTAGTAATCAAGTCTTGGGATGATTTTGTTTTGATGACTTTTACGGTTGGAGAAGAAGCCAAAGTGGCTTTGACTTTGACAGTTTTACTTATTTCAGATATCACAAATCATATCAATTAATCAATAGACTAACAGTTTTAGATTTCTTGAATTGTTCTCTTCATATTCTGGTCAGCTTGTCTATAAAAAGACCATTTCCGGGGCGCCTGGGTGGCTCAGTCGGTGGAGCGCCCGACTTCGGCTCAGGTCATGATCTCACGGCTCGTGAGTTCGAGCCCCACGTCAGGCTCTGTGCTGACAGGCTGGAGCCTGCTTCCGATTCTGTGTCTCCTTCTTTCTCTGCCCCTAACCCGCTCGCATTGTCTCTGTCTCTCTCAAAAATAAATAAACATTAAAACAAAAAAAATTAAAAAAAAAAAAAGACCATTTCCACTCATAGTCTCTAATACATACAAAGCTAATACCATGCAGTTTATCCCATTTGAGGTATGAAGTTCACTGTACATTTTTTAATGTTTATTTATTTTTGAGAGAGACAGAGACAACGCATAAGCAAGAGAGAGGCAGAGAATGAGAGACACGGAACCCAAAACAAGCTCCAGGTTCTGAGCTGTCAGCACAGAGCCAGAAATGGGGCTTGAACTCACAAGCCATGAGATCATGACCTGAGCCAAAGTCAGATGCTTGACTGACTGAGCCACCCAGGCACCCCTCAGTGTACATTTTTTAACAGTAACAGCACATTGAATTCTGTTGTCTTAAAGTAAGACCATCACCCTCTTCTGTCAGACAATTTTGTTTTCAACTCAAGGAAACCTCCCGTCAATGATGAACAAAAATATCAGTTACCATGGGGTGCCTGGGTGGCTCAGTCAGTCAAGCATCTGACTTCGGCTCAGGTCATGATCTCACAGTACTTGAGTTTGAGCCCTGTACCAGGCTCTGCACTGTAAGCACAGAGCTTGCTTTGGATCCTGTTTCCCTTTCTCTCTGCCCCTCCCTCCCCTCTGTCTCTCTCTCAAAAATAAACATACATTTATTTATTTATTTATTTATTTATTTAGGTTTAGATACACAATGGAATACTACGTGGCAATGAGAAAAAATGAAATATAGCCTTTTGTAGCAACGTGGATGGAACTGGAGTATTATGCTAAGTGAAATAAGTCATACAGAGAAAGACAGATACCCTATGTTTTCACTCTTATGTGGATCCTGAGAAACTTAACAGAAGACCATGGGGGAGCTGAAGGAAAAAAAAAAATCAAAAATAAACATTAAAAAAATAAAGAAATATTAGTCACCATGATCACTTGCTTTACCTCATTTACCTACAGAAGAGATTTGTCAGACACTGTTTAATCCAGTGTATTCCAACGTCATCTGTAAATTAATTTCGCTTTATATAACGACTCAATGTGGTTAGGGTCAGATGTTGAATTCTTTCATTTCTCTTTTCCATCACTTTAAACTATGCATACTCTGGTCTTTATGATATACTGCATTTTCACTAACACCAAGCCACTTTTTAAGTTCTAGAAAACGTCCCCCTTTCAAAGATAGGGCTGAAATACTTATAAATACAAATACTTGAAGAGCTGATTGGAAAACTACAGAAGACGTTAGCTTGAAGTCTTCATCTTCTCAGAAGCTTGAAGCACTTTGTACCTCACAAATTCTGAAACTGAAACGTAGTCATTTGAGTTAATTAATGGCCACAACTGGCTAGCTTCCAGGATCTATGGACTGTCCTGCTCTCCCCCACCCCTGCCCCCAACGTTCACTATGGTAAAGGCAACCACAAGATGCTATACACCCCCGGGCCCCACACCCTTCCATCACTCTACAGTTAAAACTATGATCAGCAAACTAAAATTACCATGAGCTGTTGTTTCTTTTTATTTTTTATTTTGAGTCATATAAAACTCGCTAAGTTTGTGAATGCGTAAGAAAGAAATGTTCCCTTATTTTTTTCTGATTGTTGTAAAGTTATATATCTTTGTAATTCTGCTTTTTTTACTATGGTGATCAAAACTGAGATTGATTTGCTCATATGCCATCTCTCTTCTAAATGCTATACTAAGCTTTGAAGTTATACATAACAGTCATTTTTATAGTAAAGTTCTTTGGTTTTCTCAGATCCAGGGTAATTTCTTAATCACTCTCATCTTCTATACCTATAAAGCCTTAGGATTTCTTCTTAGATCCTAAAAATCTTCTGCAAAAGTTGTAATTGTCATGTCAATGTGCTTTTTCCTTCACATATTATAGAATAAGCCTAGATGAACTCTGAATTAAATTAAATGCCATTATTACATTGTTTTATAAAACTGACAAATGAATTTGTAACTGGAGATAATCCAAAACAAAATCTGAAATAACTTAAGTTAAAATCAGTGGAAAATGTTTTAGTAAACCTTTTTGTGATCTATTCATTAAGCAACATAAATATTTCAGAGAAATTTATAAATTAGACACATAACTGAAACGCCACACAGCAAAATTCTGTTTTACCAAAATTGAACAATAGTATTATAATATTTTGCTATAAAGAACTGTTTTTTTAGAAGAGATAGATTATTTCTTCATTTGTGTAAACAAATATGAATACACATGCAATAAAAATATTGAGTAACTGGCCAAGATGAATATATTTTACAAGAGCTGTGTCCCTACAACTGTAACACACAACTGTGCCCAGATGTGGCTTAATGCAAATTAATTCTTTTCTTCTTTCATTTTACCTCAAATTTTGTTTTTAGATGATTTGTGTCACAGGAAAATTTTCTAGGAAAGAAAAAGAAAATTCGCTGAATAGCTACATTTCCCTATTCTTCACACCTACTCTATAATCAATAAAAATGAACAGTACATTTTGGTCCAAGCAGCTCAGAAAAGTTTGAGTTTGAAAACATTTGTCTCTTCTGTATCAATTGTAAAAGTGTCACTTTATATGCCATGATTTTAAAGCCAAATGAATTAGAAGCAGCTATGCACATACTGATCAACTTAAAACTGTTAGTTCAATGTCTTTTCAGAGGCAAATGTCACATTGAAAGTTTTATGAGAAGGGAAAAAAGACAAGCCATGAATCCTTCTGAAAACCTAAATGACTAAGTCACATCACTCAGGTGCAAACAATTCAGGAAAATTTAAGCATTTTGTAATTTTTCTTTTATAGCTTTCTTTGGAGACTCTATGAAAAGGGAAATATACAGATTTTTAAAATAAACTTGAATAATTCATTTGGGAGGACAAATTATTCTTGATGATCAAGCTAAAAAAGTGATAACAAAAAGGTGAAATAGTGAAATTTTAATGATTCACAACAGAGCTCACACATGTGCTTTGAGATCTTGTCTCCTAAGGTTCTCACACGTTCTCCTAGAAACTCCAAACAATTCCAGTGTACTTATGGGGGCTGTAACAGTTGAGCCCCTAAGGTCATGTCTGTCACTCCAGGCTAACTTTATATGAAATCAAACTCAAAAGATCTTGCTGTGTTAAAATATGTTTTAAGGGATGCCTGGGTGGCTTGGCGGTTAAGCATCCAACTTCAGCTCAAGTCATGATCTCATGGTTCATGGGTTTGAGTTCCACAATGGGCTCAATGCCATCAGCACAGAACATGCTTCATATCCTCTTGTCTCCTCTCTCTGCCCCTTACCTGTATTGTCTCTCTCTCTCTCTCTCTCTCTCCCTCAAAAATAAACATTAAATTAAAAAAATGAATTTTAAAGTATGTTTTAAATCTGACAATAATCCCCACCCCACAAATTCCTTTTTCTTACTCATAATCAAGAAGACTATCTCTTTCCATCACTATAGTTGTTGACCAGATTTAATGTGTTAATTTTAACAAGAGTGCCTGTTTCTGTTGTATTATTTTTCCTATTTCAGCTTCGTGTGTCAATGTTTGGGTTACACACAGAAAAAAAGAACATAAATAATATCATATACTACCCCCATAATATCAACAAAAGTCTGAGATCATAAAAGCCCAGAAGCAATCCCCAAATCTCAATGTCTATCTTTGCAAATCAAACACTGTCCAAAAACAACTAAATATTAACAAAACTAAGCAGTTTGCAGTTTATTTTATTTACCCATCAAATCATATCTCAGTCAATGGAGAGTATAACCCCAGATCCCCAAAAACTAGTACTTAAGGATCACTATCTCAGTAAAATCCACTAGTATACTGTTTACTTGATCAATCTTTTATAAATCAAACTTGTCCCATGTCCAATGTTTCATATTTTATATAGTTAAGCTTAAAGGTAGTTTATTTTTGCAAAAGAATGCTCTTTTCCCCTAACAATATCTTAACAGCTGTTTGTACAGTGGGCCAATTTAGCCTCCTAGAAAACTCTGAAAGAACTCACACCACCTGGCCTTTTGAGTTAAACTAAAACCTGCCTGTGGTACAACTGTGGAAAAGTTATAAAGGTTATCTAATAAAAAAAAAGAAATTGGAATATTACTGAACTGAATATATCTTCCAATATCAACTTAATGGTTTGAATTTATAATTCAAACTTTACTATGTTGCATTAGTATTCATGGTTTCTTCTATATATTCTGAAATGTTAAAATACAAAATGTAGAAATATCTATTATCATATAATATCTAAATATTATTTCAAAAATTATACTTAAAATATAGAGCATAAGAATGAAATTTAAAAACAAAACTCTTCATGAGACATTGGTGACAATAGTTTATATCTCCTATGATGCTCAAGAAAAATGCATTGCTTTCATATTGTTGTTTCATGAAATTAGATACTATTTTTCTATTCATAGAAATCTAAGATTATTTTTATTTTTTAATGTTTATTTATATTTGAGAGAGAGACAATGAAATTTAAAAACAAAACTCTTCATGAGACATTGGTGACAATAGTTTATATCTCCTATGATGCTCAAGAAAAATGCATTGCTTTCATATTGTTGTTTCATGAAATTAGATACTATTTTTCTATTCATAGAAATCTAAGATTATTTTTATTTTTTAATGTTTATTTATATTTGAGAGAGAGACAGAGAGACAATGCACAAGCAGGGAATGGGCAGAGAGAGACAGAGACAGAATGTGAAGCAGGCTCCAGGCTCTGAGCTGTCAGCACAAAGCCCAATGTGGGGCTCAAACTCACAAGCCTGAACTTGTGAGATCATGGCCTGAACTAAAGTCGGATGCTTAACCAACTCGGCCACCCAGGTGCCCCAGAAATCTAAGATCTGTACTGATAAAATACTGATAACACAAGAATTGACCATAAAAACAAATTTAGACCTTTTTGGAAGAAGACAATATATAAATTAATAAAGTCAGATTCTTACAAATGAAAGCTCAAGACAAATAATAAACTAGCGAAAAGTAGTTTGCATTGGAAAGGCTGTAGTACCTCTCATTCCATTCATGTTTATCTCTAATAAATACCACATGACTATTCTCAGCTACCCTACGGGCTTATGTGCTGCATATATATTTATTAAGCACTTGTTTCCTTTGAGCATTAGTAGGAGCTAAATCTGTCTAAAGATACATTACTTAGAGATTTCAAATCTAAGATAGGAGCAAACTATCATTTAATAACAGAATCACCTTCCATGCACATGCATTTTTCTAGACTATAAACAATGAAAATACATGAATGCTTTGGCAGTCTCCAAACATTAAATATCACTGTTCATCCCTGTTGCTTTCATTTTTGGAAGGCACACACAAAATCAATGCAATCAAAAAGCAAAATCTTCTCTATTTTGGTGGTTCTTGTTTTAGTGTTAAATTTATCAACATAAAGTTTATAACATGTAAACAGTGCTCACTTTTGCCAGAAAATAATTATATGCTTTAGATAATAAAAGAATGTCCATTTAAAGAATATGTCAAAGTAGGCACGATAAAAAACATTTTTAAATTTACTCGTATAAGGTATTCCACACCGAAAGCAACAAATGAACAGAAGTCTGTGTCTCCAACAGTGTGAATATGCAAGAGCCATTAACACTAAAGCAAGTTGTATACTCAGCCTTGAGAATTCAATAGGTCTGCCTTCTCAATAAATATTTTCCTTTTAATGTCATTCATATCCATAAATTACCAAAGTACCTTGCCACAAGGACTCATTTGTTTGCAATCTGGTCTGATATGAAATTGTTCCAAGATAGTCTATCTTTTAATATTTGGTACGTATTTTTAACAAGGTGCTCATAGTTATGTGGAAGGAACATAGTAAGACATTGAGTTCTTAGGAAGGAAAACTTAGGAGTCCTATAACACAATACTTTTAAATTATATAAACCAGAATAAATAAATTTGTATCAAAATGTAAAATAAAAGCAGACAAAAAATCCTAATCAGTGAACACATTTTATTTAAGAAACTTGTGATTCAACCTACTCATTTGCTGTAATGTTTTTCTAGACACAGGAAAAGACAGTATACTTCTATTCAGAAATTGAATTTTATAAAAGAGCAATGTGAATGAATACCTTTTTATTCTACATTATAGATTGCATATTTAATTACTTAATGTATAAATAATTTAAGTTTGAAATAGACTTGAACTTTTCATTTCCTAGAATTTTGAGATATATGGCCAAGGAAGTTTGACCCTTAAGTTAATCTATTTCTCTAAAAATCCATGTACCCAAAATGGTTCAGACCTAGAAAGTGTCAGCTATGTGAGTTAAAGTCCTACCTCTGATCAGAGGTTCTCAGTCAATTCTCCAACAGGCATAAATTCCTTCAATTTTCTCAAACTTAGGGATAATTTCAGCCAGGCATTCAAAACAGAATACTAAGTAGATCTACAGAAAAGTGTAAGTTATGACATAGAATAGCCATAAATGTTTTCATTTACTTCTCACTACAACTTCTACAAGACATTAGGATCTAGTTACTATTTATAGCTCCGTTGCCAACTTTGATTGTCTGTGACTGTAGCAGTGATTGTACTGCTCAAAGAAATGCTCATTTGGTCAGAAAAACAACATCCTGAATATTTTTAAGACATGACACGCAATTTAAATTTTGCCCAAGGTGCAGAAGAAAGTCGACTAAAGTGTTGCCTAGCCAGAAATGACAAATAAGACACATTTCTCCAACTTCCTTCCATATCCCTTTTCGATAAGAGAAACCAGAAAGAAGAGCTTTGAACAAGCACTTAGCTGGGCTGATAGTGACAACTGGTTTGCTTGATGTTCTTAGTAACATCTTAACTCAATGGAGGTGGTGAATGTGGTTCAAAGCTGAAAATTTCTGACTTGAATTATTCACTCATATGAATATGTCTGCTTTGAGAGGACAAATGCAACCTTTTCTAAGGCTTTTCAATGTTTTCTTTAAAAGGCAGAGTACCTCAAAGCTTTAGCCAAATTTTTGTGGTTAGATTTCTTCTTTTTCTACTCTCAAAAATTAATATAAGCAGATCATAGTCAATGAGGTCAAAAATGGTCGGCGAGGATCATATCTATAAAATTTGGTAGCAAAATATACTAAATAAACCACTGACTCTAAGTCAGATCACCTCAGTTAGAATCTTAGTTCCAACAGTAAACCCCGAAAGTTATATAATCTTTAGCTTCTTTTGTAAATTGGGAATAATACAAGTTTAGAGATGATTAATTGGGTCAGTACCAGAAACAGAGCCTGGCATACAGAATCACTATATAAATTGTTTTCCACTTTCAGCAGCAGCAGCAGCATCAAACTATTTTGTCAGAAGTTAAATTAACTAATATATATGAGTATCTCACAGACTGTTATTTAATCTAATTATCCAACTGCAATAGAACATTTTCAAAATCACCCTTATTTATTTATTTTTATTTTATTTTATTTAAAATTACACCCAAGTTAGCATAGAGTGCAATAATGATTTCAGGAGTAGAATCCAGTGATTCATCCCCTATATATGATGCCCAGTATTCATCCCAACAAGTGTCCTCCTTAAAGCCCCTTGCCTATTTAGCCACTCCTCCCACCCAAAACCCCTCCAGCAACCCTCAGTTTGTTCTCTGTTTTTGAGTCTCTTATATTTTGTCCCCTTTCCTGTTTTTGTATTATTTTTGCTTCCCTTCTCTTATGTTCATCTGTTTTGTATCTTGAATTCCACATGAGTCAACCCATATGATATTTGTCTTTCTCTAATTTTGTTTAGCACAACACACTCTAGTTCCATTCATGTTGTTGAATATGGCAAGATTTCATTCTTTTTGATTGCCAATTAATATTCCATTGTGTGTATGTATATATGCATATATGTGCACATACATGTATATATATATATATATACATGCACACACACATATATACACACACACATATATACATACACACCACATCTTCTTTATCCATTCATCAGTCGACAGACATTTGAGCTCTTTCCATACTTTACCTATTGTTGATAGCACTGCTATAAACATTGGGGTACACATGCCCCTTCAAAACAGCACACCTGTATCCTTGGATAAACACCTAGTATTGCAAATGCTGGGTCATAGGGCAGTTCTATTTTTAATTTTTTCAGGACCCTCCATACTATTTTCCAGAGTGGCTGTAACGGTTTGCATTCCCACCAGCAGTGCAAAAGAGATCCTCTTTCTCTGCAACCTCACCAACACCTGTTGTTGTCTGAGTTGTTAATTTTGGCCACTCTGACAGGTGTGAGGGGGTATCTCGTTGTGGTTTTGATTTGTATTTCCCTGATGATGAGTGATGTTGAGCATCTTTTCATGTGTCTGTTAGCCATCTGGATGTCTTCTTGGGAAAAGTGTCTATTCATGTCTTTTGCCCATTTCTTCACTGGATTATTTGTTTTTTGGCTGTTGAAACAGCCAAACAGCCATTGGCTGTTTGGTAAGTTCTTTATATATTTTAGATACTACCCCTTTATCTGATATGTCATTTGCAACTATCTTCTCCCATTCCATCGGTTGCCTTTTAGTTTGCTGATTTTTTCCCTCACTGACAATCACCCTATTTTAAATATTTTTTTCTATTTTAAATACTTTTGTAGAAGCAAGTATCTAAATGATAAGCAAATATTTACAAGAGCAAGCAATTTTAATACCTTAAACAGTATATTAACATTGAAAACCTTTCTGACGCTTTGGCTCACAGATGTCATGGTCATTTTACTTATGTCAGTACCATTTTTCTACCTACTGATTAGTTAACATTTTTGTGAAGGAAGTTTAATTAGCTTTTAAAGTCACAGAGGTTGGGAATAAAGCAAAAACAAACAAACAAAAACCAAACAGTTTCTGATCGTCATTAGAAATTATTTACATAAACAAGCATGCTTGATATAAATACCTAATTTATTTATTTATTGAACATAAGTGTCAGTAAAATTCACAACCTGTTTTAGGACAGCTTAAAGTAGAGAATTCCTTAAAATCTGACTTTGACGTTTGTTGAAACTGCCAGTTCTTAAGTAGCCATTAGGACTTTCTTCACCGAAGGTGTCACTCTAGGAAGACACTTTTTTTTTCAATATATGAAATTTATTGTCAAATTGGTTTCCATACAACACCCAGTGCTCATTCCAAAAGGTGCCCTCCTCAACACCCATCACCCACCCTCCCCTCCCTCCCACCCCCCGATCAACCCTCAGTTTGTTCTCAGTTTTTAAGAGTCTCTTATGCTTTGGCTCTCTCCCACTCTTTTTTTTTTTCCTTCCCCTCCCCCATGGTCTTCTGTTAACTTTCTCAGGATCCACATAAAAGTGAAAACATATGGTATCTGTCTTTCTCTGTATGGCTTATTTCACTTAGCATCACCCTCTCCAGTTCCATCCACGTTGCTACAAAGGGCCATATTTCATTCTTTCTCATTGCCACATAGTACTCCATTGTGTATATAAACCACAATTTCTTTATCCATTCATCAGTTGATGGAATTTAAGCTCTTTCCATAATTTGGCTATTGTTGAGAGTGCTGTTATAAACATTGGGGTACAACTGCCCCTATGCATCAGTACTCCTGTATCCTTTGGGTAAATTCCTAGCAGTGCTATTGCTGGGTCATAGGGTAGGTCTATTTTTAATTTTTTGAGGAACCTCCACACTGTTTTCCAGAGTGGCTGCACCAATTTGCATTCCCACCAACAGTGCAAGAGGGTTCCCGTTTCTCCACATCCTCTCCAGCATCTATAGTCTCCTGATTTGTTCATTTTGGCCACTCTGACTGGCGTGAGGTGATATCTGAGTGTGGTTTTGATTTGTATTTCCCTGATGAGGAGCGACGTTGAGCATCTTTTCATGTGCCTGTTGGTTATCTGGATGTCTTCTTTACAGAAGTGTCTATTCATGTTTTCTGCCCATTTCTTCACTGGGTTATTTGTTTTTCGGGTGTAGAGTTTGGTGAGCTCTTTATAGATTTTAGATACTAGCCCTTTGTCCGATATGTCATTTTCAAATATCTTTTCCCATTCCGTCGGTTGCCTTTTAGTTTTGTTGGTTGTTTCCTTTGCTGTGCAGAAGCTTTTTATCTTCATAAGGTCCCAGTAGTTCATTTTTGCTTTTAATTCCCTTGCCTTTGGAGATGGGAAGACACTAACTCTAAAACACATGATGAAGAACAGCTGGGGTAAAGATGGGGCAATCACATATATCCTGCTGAGGGACACTGAGTAAGAACTCTCCCCAATCATGCTCCAAAATTCCCTAAAAGTCACCAGAAGAGATGATTTAAATATTCTCCTGTGAGGGGCCACTTTTAATTTTCTGGTGTTCTCTTTTATAAGATATGCAAATTAATTACAGTTGTTTCCAGCTCTGACTCAAATGAGTTTCCAAACTGAAACAGAACATGGTGTGGGAAAGGCACTAGTGAAAAGAATTCTTTGCTCGAAAACATTTTCCTGACTGTTTAGCTTCAGGAGGAAAATGGTGGTAGTGACAGGAGGTATGTAGTGTACATTTATGCCTTTAGAAAAATCTGATGCCCCTTCCTTTTTTGTTCCTTTTCCTTTACAAAAAAATTAAAATTAAAATTAAAAAAGCAACAGAAAATTTTATTTACCTTCCACGATGGTATAGACAATTTGTAGTTTTACTACTATCTGAAAGAACAGTGAAAAAGTTGTCAGGTTTTGTATTTTTTAAAGTACTTCTAAGTAGTTTTTTAAAATTAGTATTATTTTTGGATCTTTCCCTTCCATTCATGCCATTTAATTAAAAGCTACTAGTAACAGAAATACCAGGTCCACTCATAATTTACATGTGCAAAGTTACCAGTGTTGCATGCCTTATAATAAAACCCATGATACTGTTTAAACAAACCCCTACACGAACACAATTCTTCAAAACTACACAAGATCATCTGGCCAAGAATACCGGCAAGATTCAGTGTTACTGCCTTTAGAACTGTTCCATCCTAGTTTGCATAGTATATGGACAATTACATAAACTTGAATATACAAGTCCTATATGCCCAGTGTTCAAAATTTCCCCAATGGAATTTTAGCTTAAGATAAATACCTGAATTCTTTCCTTTCAATAGAGTGTCAAGGAGTCTCATTTATTAATTTATTCATTTATTAGTGAAATAACCCATAGAACTTCTGCTCTTTGTACTAGAATACTTTTTCACTGCAATTATATATAACTTTTTTAGACAATATCCAACAAACTACTGATGAACAGTATAAGCATCTAATGGCCTGAATGAGTTCATAAGGTTCTCAGTATCTAACTTAAAATTATAAAGTAGAATGTTACTCTAGGAACATTCTGGACTTGGAGGCTTTGTTTTCAGGATGAAACTTAAGGCAGTATACCACATCAACCTTTCAAAAACAGTGAAAGTGTTTAAAAGTGTACATAATGGTTGTAGCAGAGGTCAACACTGAGTCCCAAATAATGTACCATCCCTGGGATAAGCAGCCAGCTACCTGGGGCAGGTTGATTACACTGGATTGCTTCTATTATGGAAGGGACAGCACTGTGTTCTTACTGGAACGGAAACTTATTGTGCATACAAATTTGCCTTCCTTGTGCACACACCTCTGCCAAAACTGCCACACACAGACTTGTACAGTGCCTTATCCATGGTCATGGTATGCCACACAGCATTGTTTTTGATCAAGGAACTCACTTCACACAGTACATCAAGCGTGACAATGGGCCCAAGCTTATGGAATTCACTGGTTTAGTGAGCTGGCTTGATAGAACAGTGGAACAGCCTTTGAAGACTCAGTTATATTGCCAGCTTGGTGGTAACACCTTCCAAGTCTGGAACAAGGTTCTTCTGGAGGCTGTATGTGCTCTGAATCTACATCTGAAACATAGTGCTATTTTTGCCACAGCCAGGATTCACAGATCCAGGAATCAAAGGGTGGAAATGGGAGTGACATCATTCAATATTACCCCTAGTGACTCACTAGAAATTTTTTTTTTCTTCCTGTCCCCAAAACCTTGTGCTCTGCCGGACTAATTCTTAGTTCTACGAGAGGGAATCCTTCCACCAGGAGACACTATGATTCCATTGAACTGGAAGTTAAGAATGCCACTGTAGGCTTCTCATGACTCTGAATCAACAGGCAAAAAAGGGCATTTCTGTGCTGCCTACAGTGATTGATAATGACTACCAAGAGGAAATTGAACTACTACTCCACAGTCGTGATAAGGAAGGTATGTCTGGAGTAGAGGAGGTCTCTTAGGGCATCTCTTACTATTATCATGCCTTGTGGTTAACATCAATGGAAAACTACAACCCAAATCACACAGGACTACTAATGGGCCTGACTCTTTAGGAATGAAGGTTTGAGTCACCTCACCAGGTAAAATACCATGACCAGTTGAGGTACTTGCTGAAGGCAAAGGGAATACAGAATGAGTAATGGAAAAAGGCAGCTATAAATACCAGCTGCAGGGTGCCTGGCTCACTCAGTTGGTGTAGCATGGAACTCTTGATCTCTAGGTCATGAGGTCAAGCCCCACATTGAGGGTACAGTTTACTTAATTAAAAAAAAAAATTGTGGGTTAAAAAAAAGTACCAGGTACAACCACATGACCAGAACGAGGACTCTAATTATCACCTTTCCTCCTTATTTTGGTGTGTGTGTGTGTGTGTGTGTGTGTAAGATAAGATGTACTGACTTTATACCATGGTATTTAAGTTACAAGATATCAAGGATAAAGGTAAACACCACTTACAAACTTTGCATCCTCTTCTGGGGAAAGATTAAGCAGATATTAGGTTGTACCCAGGACAGTTGTATTATGTTAGGCAGAAGTGTGACTTCGTCATCTTTATTTGTAGATTAAGTATGGTTTAAGGATATATCTATGGGTGCCAAAATGACACCCATAACGGTAAAGGATGTACATGTGATGATTAATTTTACATGTTAATTTGTCTGGGTCATAGGATGCCTACATATTTGGTCAAACATCATTCTGTTTCTATAAGGGTATTTTTAAATGAGATCAACATTTAAATTGGTGGACTATAACTAAAACAGATTGTCCTCCAGAATGTGGGTGGGCCTCATTTGATCAGTAAGGCCTGAATAGAACAAAAAGACCATATTTCCCCAAGCAAAGTGAATCTGCCAACAAACTGCTTCAGACTCCATCTGTAACACTGGCCATTCTGATTCTACATCAAATGACCTTCAGACTCAAACTGGAACACTATTTGTCCTGGGTCTCATCTGCTAGCCCACTCTGCAGATTTTGGATTTGGGAGCCTCCATAATTTTGTGAGCCGATTTCTTTCTTTTTTTTTTTTTTTTCAATGTTTATTATTTATTTTTCAGAGAGTGAGAGAGAGAGAGAGAGAGAGAGAGAGAGAGAGAGAGAGAGAGACGGAGTACGAGGCGAGGAGGGGCAGAGAGAGAGGCAGTTACAGAATCCAAAGTGGGCTCCAGGCTCTGAACTGTCAGCACTGAGGAGCCCAACACGGGGCTCAAACCCAGACTGTGAGATCATGACCTGAGCACCAAAGTCAGATGCTTAACTGACTGAGCCACCCAGGTGCTCCAAGCCAATTTCTTATAACAAATATCTTGTGTGTATCTATACACACACAAACACATCCTATTGATTCTGTTTTTCTGAGCATCCTAATATAGTGGATAAATTAACTTTTTGTCATGAACAAGTTTAACATACCTTCTTTGGTCACCCTCCTAACCTTTGTGTTATTCAACCTGTCTCTCTCTGTTTTTGTTTCTGACCCTGTTTCTGTCTCTCTGCTATCCTATTTCCTAAATTCATGGTATTCACCAAAGAACCCTTTCCTTAGCAAACTCCCTTCCTTGAAAATTCCATGTAATATTAATTTCAACTAATACTTTAAATAATTGTCAAACATATACTTCCAGTCTGACCTCCCTCTGAAGTTACAGATCCTCATTTCCAAGTGCTTAATAGCCATCTCCATCTGGTTATTCATCAGATATGTTCAAAACTGAACTATTTTTTTCTTCTAAAAGCTACACCATGTCCTATTTTCCTTATTCTGTTAATAGCGCAACTTTCCACCCTGGTTATCCTCAGCTCAAAATCTCATTTACTCTTCACTTTCTCTTTTTATATACAGCTAGTTGGTGAATCCTGGCACATTTTCCTCTGAAGTATCTCTGGCATATGTTCTCTCTACTCCATCATCCATACCTCTTTCCGTGCCATTCGCACCTTGGTTCAAGCCCAAGGTAAATACCTCTTGCTGGATTTCTTCAAGAAATTTCTAACAGGTTTACTTTCTTCTAGGCTCTTCCCCTTCATCCATTTTCCCTACGACACTGGCATTATTTTCCTGAAGGAATCATACAAAAATCTTAAGAGGAAAAGAAATAAGTACCAAGAGCTCATGAAAAACTCCACCCAAATACATGCCCTTTCCTAATTCTGTTTGGAGGGACTGACCTTAATAAAGTCAACCCAAATTGTAAGAATAGCTGTGTTATTGATGCAGTACAAGACCAGTACACCACACACCAAGGATGAAGGATGAGGTATAACTCTAAGGGTGCAAGGCAGAGTAAAAACAAATTCCAAATTCAGGATAATAGCAAGGGCTCATCAGCTTGAAAGAAAGAAATGGCAAACCATGGAGGCTTCAGACAATATAGCCAACTGGAGGGTAAGGGAAGGGCAACCAACCACAGAAACAGGGCTATTCTAACTATTCATATTCTCTCTCTCTCACTCTCTCTATCTCTATCTCTCTCTCAATCTCTCTCTATTTCTATCTCCTTTGAAAATCCAAAATAAAGTAGAATCCTTTCTGAAGGCATTTACAATTTCCCATTTATGTTATAGTTGTTTTTATACCTCGTATCCTCCTACTTTTCTGTAAGTTCCTTGACAACAATTTCTGATTCATTATGGAATGCCTCCCCTACAACAGCAGTTGTCTTGCACACAGTGGACACAATAAATGTTTAACATAACACATTTCAGTTTTTGATGATCTGGCACATTGACAGTAAATGCAACTTTAACAAATAAATTTCTCCCTTTCTCTTTCCTATCACAGCTTTCTAAGAACCCAATTATATGCGGCAATAAATCAATGCTATGAAATCCTCATAAAGACAGACACATATTTGGATAATAATAATGATAACAGTTATACATATATTGCACTTATGATGTGCCAGACACTGATTTTTCTATACATTAACTCATTTAATTATTACAACACACCTAAGATGCCAGTACACACACAAAAGAAAAAGAGAAAGAAAAAGAGAAAGAAAAAGAAACTGAGGTACAAAGAGCTTAAAGAGTGTGCCCTAATTCACACAGCTAGTAAGCAGCAGAGTCAGGATTCAACTCCAAGCATTCAGGACCCAGAGTCCAAAATCTGAATGCCACTCAACAAAGTATAACTCTTATCATATTCTCCTCACCACTCAGGAAAAGGCCCAAATGGAAGGGATGATCTCTGGTTTGAAGGGCACATCATCTTCCAGCTCACTCCAGAGAGTAACCCTTGAACCGCTTCTCAAGGGTGGATGGAAAGCACTCTAGAGCCAAGAGCATGTGAGGGATCAAGGATTCCACTGGGAATTTTTTAAATGGCAATTGTGCAATAAAAATTCTAGTAATATATCTCCAATGTCATTGTATAAGGCTCTCGGTACAGGGAGATATAGAAAATGACGTGTTTTAAGGGTGTTGCCTTTGTAGTAGCCTCAAAACCAAAATTTTCTAAAAAGTAAAGTAGAATATATGTGAAGACCAGAATCACGAATACCCTTACTGCACACACCCTGCTGTGAGTTACTCTTTGAACAGAATTGCTGCTTAGACTTCAAACCACCACTGTGACCTCAAGAGGTTAGCAGAAAAGAGAAATTCTTTGGTTCAGAAACCGTAACATGGGTATAATGCCATTTAAAAGTACAAGATTTAAAACTCAATGTGACTTTTTGGAAAAATTCAGTCAATTCTCTTCTGAAAAAGAGGAAAACTCAATGAAGTATAATGCTTTCAAATTCCAGATTGATACACAGACCTAAAAGCAGTAAAATATTATTTTTCCCATAAGAATAGATGCTATGTTCTTAAACATCAAGTAAATCACATTTGTGAAATGATCATGTCCATACCAGGTATTTTTAAATCTGTGACAGTCTTTTGGTTGTGAAATGACAGTTATCTGCTAGTGCTCTGAAGAAGGAAACATTGAGTCCATGGAGAGTGCATGACATAGCAACTGGAAAAAAAACCCAAAAGGCAAATCAGGCAACCCCGGTCTAAAGCAGTAGATTTAAACCACGTATCTATAGATTTGACTGATCATTTGACTGATCTGTGTGAACTTATGACTGAACTAGGGGGAAGAAAAAAAACACCTCTCAGGTTTTCATTAAAGGGAGATTCCTAACTCACATCTCAAAAGATCACAGGGTCATATTTTTATAATGGTCTCCCAGAACCTCTCCTCTGAATTCAGTAATTTTTGTCTTTAAGCACCTAACCAAAAAGGGATTTTTTCTTTGCTCCAAGATACTAGACAATAACTAATAATAATTATTGTTGCTGTTATAAAAATAAGAAAACAAAAGGGGAGAGAATGGAAAGAAAATATAGTTTTGAGTCATTTTTTATAAAATGTATGAAGTTACACATCTCCTTCTCTTCTCAGAGGAATTTATCAAAATAACACCTTGCTAGTTTTCTCTAGTGTCATTCTAAACATGATCATTATACTAACACAACATTTTGTTAGTAGACTATTTGGTATATAATGACTAAATCTCTAATACAGTAAACACTTGTTCAATACAACAGATGCTTTTAGATTTCCTTTAATGGACTGATTAATAAAAGAGTAACCACTGGTAGAAAAAGAAAAAAAAAATTCTAGTCACTTTTGATGGAGAAACTATTACTACAAGACTTACGTGATGTTCATAGCCTCAAGTGAGTGATTTTATCATTCTAAGCTGTTTAAAATAATCAGCCTCATAAAACTTTAATGACCACTACTTTCTCTGTATTTATAGAGAAGCCTCCTCATTCATTTACAAAGAGACAGACTAAATTCTCAAATACTTGCATTATTCAATTCTTACATGGCATGAGCTTTCTCTGTTCCAAGTCCCAAATGTATCCAAATTGGGTTTAACCTCATAAAACAAACTGCATGATCTCTAGACTTTTCTATACAAATTTCAGACTACTGAGAGGATTTAAATATTGTGGATTTTTAATCTAATTTAATTAACTCACTACACTGAGTCCACTGCAATATAGCTTCACTACTCTTCCTTAGACAAAGAGATTACTATATAATTTATTGGGGTGATGCCAAGAGCATATAACTAATAGATCATCTATAATAAGCAAAGTGGAAAAGCATATTCCCTCTGCACAGGTGGATGATAGTATTTGTGCCAAATAATATAGCATTCCTCTCCCTACTTGGTATTTTAAACATGCATTTTGTTGTCAGGCTCCCTGCCAATAGGCTGCATGGGTTGCAGTGGAGTCTAGCTGATAATTCAAAAGGTGAGTTAATTAGGGGTTGCAGTTTGGAATGTTATCAAGCTGCTGCTTAGACAGCTATCTGCTTTCCATACAGGTGTGAAATATTGACAGCAAATTTTAGAAGTGTGATGACATTTTTACCTTTCACTTACTTGATTAAATTTTTATATGGCTCCTACTTTAAAGGAAATACAAACCATATCTTTGTTCAAGTAGCCCTTTGCCATTAGAAAGCACTATGAGTGTTCAAAAGAAATACAGTGTTAAATATATGAACCAAATATTCTTGAGACCTCATACATTCTTCCATTATAACACTAACATTGATTTTGAAGTATATCAGCCAAAAGTAACCATTTATATTGCCATACCTTTCAATCATATGCTCTAAAACTAAGATGACACTGAAGGCAGACCACAGTGAAGCTTTGCTGGTTTACAACCATGTATTTCAAGACGGTCACGTTTCCTAGACTGATAATAGTCCACAAGAGAGAAAGGATTCCAACTTCAGGGCTATGTTTGTTTAATCTCACATCAGGAGAAGCAAAGACTATAAAAAGGCTCCAGTCTTGGTGTATACCTGAGAATTTATCTGGGCGAGGATTAGATGAAAAATTTAGCCACAACATAAAAAATTTAGCCACTATAACATTCTATCACATATGTCTTATCTTAGAAAATTACTAGAAGGAGTTCAATTTTTAAATGAGTTTATTATACTTAATGAGCTTTAAATACTTAGTATCTAAATGTCCTTTTAGAGTAGCCTTATTTTTTCCCAAAATACGAGGAGAATATGCATGATCAGGAGATAAAACAATTAATTGTGAAAATGGTTTCTATAAAATTGATGTTTCCTTTTTTCCTCATTTCTCCCAGTCAAAATCACATTTCCCAATGCTGTTCCTTTATTTCTTGATCTACTCCAAATAAAAGGCAATTTTGCTAAATCCCCAAGTCTTATATTTGTAGAATTGTATAAAATTCTTTACATATGACCTTTAAATATGTTTGCATATTTAATTGTGTTACTAGGAATGATAAAGATGATGATAGTGATGATAGAAATGAAAGCATGTAAGTAAGAATAGAACTGTTTTTAAAATTATTAAACCTAAAAAACTCACCTAGTTTTGGTTCTTTTATGTATTCGTAGAAAGTAAGTATCCTGACTCAGTTCCACTCAAAACTGAGCCTCAGACAGATGTGAGAACATGCAGTTTAATTGGAAAGCCAGCCCTGGAAGCAACAGTGAGGGAGTGAGGAGAGAGGCAGGGGAGTAAAAATGCAAATGTTAAAAGAGTTTAATATTGGTTTTGCGTCCGTCAGGGCTCAATTCTGCTGGGACCTCTGAAACGCACACAGAATGCCTTCCAACACTGTCCACCTGAAGGAGCTACCAGTTCTTACTTATCATTGTTCAGTGATTGCCCCCTGAGAGCAATAAACATCCCACACTTGAATAACCCACACTTCTCAGCAGAGCTCATTTCAGGTCATAGCTGAGAGAAAGCCCAGAGGACGAAAGCTGAAAGATACACATGCTATGCTTGAGATGGGACACCACCATTCAGAGACAAGACTGGGCTCAAAGGAACCATGCAGTGCAACTACGGCTGCAAGTGAGGGTGGCTGAAGGGATAGGACAGGGGACACCAAAGATGCCCACTACAGTAAGATTTAAGTTATTTTTCAAATGAGAACTTTTCTACAAAGTTTGTTTGAATTTTTAAATTCAGTCTCAATCAAAAAGTAGTTAAACAACGATATGCTTTACTCTATTTTTGTAGGAAAGGAGAGGATTAGCTAAGAATTCTTGCCCCAGAGCACAGACTGGTAGTTTATTATCATAAAAATTTGGTCTTTGATAAGGTAGCCCAAATCAGCTCCAGTGAAAAAGGGTATTAGGCAGTAAAATGGTCAAAATATACATGGCAGGAAGAAATTAGAAAAATTCCAAGATAATTTGAAAATTGTGGTAAATGAGATTATTGATCGACAAATAATTCACTCACTTCTTTCTCCACACCTATCTTAGAGGGTTACATCGGTAGCCTTTAATAAATCACACCTCCAGATGTTCCAAACTCCTATGTAATGGCTCTGTGACTGGCTTTAACCAATGGGACGTTGCCAGCTCTGATGCAAGCAGAAGCTTGGTCAACATTTGCACACTGGGCATATCCTTTTTGAACTCTACCCCGTGAAAGGCAGGCATCATACAGGCGGTATCCTGTAAAGAAACAAAGGCTAAAGTACTAAATGACAAACCCTGGAGGAGGAGAAGCCATCTTAGATTTTTCTGACACTAGCTGAGCTCTTATCTTAAAGCAAATGTTTATTAAGTGACTCAGTTACACCATGTGAAGCAAAAGAACTACCCATAAAATCATGAGAAATAATAAAGCATTGCTGTTTAAGCTACTCAGTGCAGGTAGTTTGTTTTGGAGATGATAAAGAAATTGATACCAGGAATAGAAGTGTATACAACAAACCTAGAATATATGGCATTGACCATGGAGACCAGAAATGAGAGGAGACCTGAAAGGTGGCAAAGTGGCAGTTAGTAGAGCTGAGAAAGCAGGAAGAAAGTGCAGTTGAAAGTTGAAGAGAGGGGAGACTTTTTTTTTTTAAGATTTTTAAATAATCTCTATATCCAACATGGGGCTCAAACTAACAATCTCGAGATCAAGAGTTACATGCTCTACCAACTAGGCTAGCCAGGCACCCCAAGGGGAACCTACCTTTTATTAGTGGAAAGGTAAATGAAATTGTTGCCTGTGATAACTTTAAAGATAGAAAATGTATTTGAGGAACTTGTGGATATCTCTTTGTAAAAGCATGTTGAACATGTCAGTTAATTCCTTTTACCCTCTTAGGATAAGGTACTGCAAGACAGAGATGATCTAAAGATAGAGTGGTCAATTTCCAAGCAGAGTTTAGAGAGGATATTTCAAACCCAGGACTTGATGTGCAAAAAATGAAACTCCTTATTTTCAGCCTTTCCAGACAGAAAAAAAAAAAATCTCAAGTGAAAAAACTGATCTCAAAGCAAAGGTAAAATTTAGAGTGCTACCAAAATACAAGATCAAATCAAAGATGAAGGTGTAATGCCCTCTGTTAAGACTTCAAAAGATTTATCTACCCTGTCAGCTGGATAAAATGACTTAAAAGAATTTTCAGGGCATTGTTCGTTCCACAGCAGGCAGCCTCAAGTAGAGAGGGACTGATCTGGAAGAGATTTATGAGTGTGGTTTTCATCTAATGGAGTAAATTATAGTTTGATATATAGAAAACCCATACGTTGTTTAAAGGAGATGAATCAGCGTGAGACAGAAACAGTTCAAATTAAAACATGTCCCTGGGCCCCGAACCCTGCAGGCTGAAAACAGACTTGAAAATTTAAACAGCTGCAAACATGCCATTTCTTATGGAAAAAGAAGGATGAATCAGAGAGCAAAGTCAAGCACTGAGACAGTGAAGCTTAGAGCCAAGAGTATGCAGCCATGAACAACAGATGGAGAACCATTTCCAAGAAGCATAATTGGAACCTAGTCAAGGAAAAGTCCCTGAACCCAGAAAAAGGGGAACTAAGGACATGCACCCAGAAGGATTACAGAATCGCTACGGGCAACAACTATTATGTGCCTTCAATTCCTCCCTTTTTCAAATGGGAGCCTCTATTGTGTTTTCTCTGTTCCTATTTCACCAGTATGTATTGGGTGTGTACAGAACAGATAGCTTGCCTTTTTAGTTTACAAGCCTTTGCTACCCAAGAAGCTGTGTCTGAGGAATAACATCCAAGAAGCTACACATGAAAAGGAATACGATTGTTTAAATGATACAGCTGATGTGGTGCTGAAGAAAATGGTTTGGATTAGGATTCTGTCTCTTTAATCTCCAGTAAGGCAATGAAGTTCTGTGTGCCCTGATTCTCTCAGCTGTCAAAGTGAAAGGTTGAACTAGTGATTCCTGAAGCTGCTTCTTGTTCTAAGGTTTTATGACTCTGTAACTCTTAAGTACTAAGACATACAGTTGTCTGGTTACTTGATTTATATCACACACTGTCATGTTATTTGTCAGTGTTTTGGCCTAATCCTAGAGTATAGCCATGATTTTTTTTTTTTTAGCCATGATTTTTTTAACTGTAAATATCTGATGTTCATTTAAAATAAATCTACAAATTAAGTGTAATTTTTCTCGGAATTTTTGAACATGAGAAAAATGTACATCAGTGCTACATAATTAAGTACCATTTATTTTCTGCACTGTTTAAGCAAGCTACAGATATTCAATTGCCATTGAAATATTTTTGTAAACCATGCAACCTTTTACACAAAAGATAATTATGAAATAGCTAACATTCATTTGACCACAACCAATAAATAATTTATGAACTGGGTGTTTGAAATTATGCAAATATTCTAAATACTTTTTGTTGCCTGTACATCTGAGTAAGTATGATTCAGAAGAAAGTGTGCAGTGGATTAATAGATTCAACATTGAAGAGATTTGCATTTCTACAGAGTTCTTTTCTTTGCTGGCTCCTACTATCTTTAGTATCATGGCTCAGAAAACAAGCTTGACAATACTGTCTCTAAATGTATTTGAATATCCTGGCATCCCTATTCATCAGCCTCTTTGATGCTTTAAATGTCTTTTGCTTTCTTTCCAGAACTCTTTATGAAGGCAGAGAGATATGCTTTTAGTAGAGTATCCAACTATCTTATAATACACACTAAATGGAGGAGAAAATGGGTGTCTTTAAATATTTGATAGATCTGTGATAGCCCACAGTGGATCCCTGTTAGAGTAACTTGCAGAACAGGATCATTACTATGACCATGCATCAGGTGCCACAACAATCACAGCAATGACCAGGTACCACTGACTCCATAAACTATCTTCACAAGTTGAAAGCTTCTTGACACCGATAAGTTGTTGGATAAACCCTATTAGCAGTTAAACGAAGAAAATGTGTTTGATTTTGGATTATAATCAAATATAAGAAACCTTTATCACATTTAATGGTGTATCATCCAAAAATATTCCTCAGAGACTACTAAGAAGTCTGAAGGTCATTTATTTTCATTTCTTTCCACACCCTGGGGTAGGGAGTAGGTGACATTTCTGTTAACAAACATATTTAGAAGTCTTCAGTTTTATGACTCCAATGTTACTATACTAAGATACAGTATTTTTATTGCTAGTAAATGTGCTCTTGTTTCATGTGACAGCTTTCTTTACCCAGATGCACCTTGGTCTCTGACCGAGTTCCATCACAAAAGGTAGGTAATACACGTATTGATAAACTGGTACCTTCCATTTTTTTTTTAAATTTTTAACGTTTATTTACTTTTGAGAGAGTGACAGACAGACAGAGTGTGAGCGGGGGAGGGACAGAGAGGGAGACACAGAATCCAAAGCAGGCTCGAGACTCCGAGCTGTCAGCACAGAGCCCAACGCAGGGCTCAAACCCACAGACCATGAGACCATGACCTGGGCCAAAGTTGGAGGCTTAACCGACTGAGCCACCCAGACGCCCAGATACCTTCCGTTGTTTTAAACATTCAATGAGCATGTGAAGCGCAAGACGAGGGGACTGTACTGCACAAAGAGCTATGGACTGGTATAGACACTTGAGTACTGTTTATCTCAAAAAGCCTTCTCCCTGGAACGTCAGATTTTACTTAAGAGCTATCCAGCATTTTGCATATATCCAGAAAAGAAAATCCACATCATGTGAGTTCATGTCTTCACTAACAGATGCTTATTTTCTGTGAAAGAAACAGTTTCACTGAATGCTGCTGCATCTTCCATCACCACAAAAACTTCCTAAAGCAACCATTAGGTTTAACTGTCAACCCAAACCCAGGCTTTTCTCTAGTATCTCCTTTCTGTTGGCCTTACTCACATCCTCACATATCTTCCCCTCCATCCAACCAACATTTACCTCCTTTTTTAAAGAGTTTACTTCTGTGTTTTTCTACACCGAGAACCCAAACCCACAAACTGACAACTGGAACAAAGAACTCACTTTCCTTAACACCATTGTATGAATAAAACTTGCTTATTTTACTTTTATTTAAATGTGTTATGTGTGTCTTTTGTCCTACAGTTGCACAGCACAGGAGTTGCCCACCTGCCCTCCTCTCCCAGAAAGGGAAGGTGGCAATGTTTTCTTAAGTTATCCATAAATACTGAAGCAAGAGAACACATCAAAAGCTAGGCACCCTGGGGATTGCTTACTCTGTTCTACATAGAATTCAGCTGAGTTAACTTTAAAACATTCCTTTTCATTTAAGTACTCCCTTAAAACAGCATAAAGGATAGAGCACTATATAAGCTGCTTACAATTTCTACTGCACATTTTATCAGGAAAGCTATCTATCCCAGATTTCTTCTCTTCAGAAAAATTTTAATGATCCGAGGTCACACCTCTTAAAAAGAATGAGGTCTAGTTTTACATAAGAAGGTCCAACTTGTAGGGTTTTATTTTCTTTTTATGCTCAGACCTCACAAACCGAGGACCACAGCCTTCAAATAGCATTCCTTGTTAAAATTGAACTTAGAAAAGAAGGTTATTCTACCTCAGAATTTTAAATAAAGCTTCTACAACAAAGTTCAATGTTCCAAAGCTTTAAATAAATCTGAATTAAAGCAGCACTCCAACACTGAAGTGTTTAAAACAGGTTGCTAATCCCCTTACTTTTGAAACATGGCTGGGGGAGAGCAGTGTAGACCTAGGATTGCTTCTTAAAGTGGGGACCTCAGAACACCTGCATCACAATCACCTGCAGTGTTTACTGAAAACAGAATCCTGGGCCTGACCCTCCTCAACTAAAGGAGAATCTCTGTGGATGGGCCCCAAACCTGCATCCCTGACACATTTCCCAGGTGATTCACGCACACACTGAACTCCGAGAACCACTGCGGGGACACATCAATGTTGCCAAAGAAGTCCAGCGGGCACCAACTCTTAACCTGCTGAATTCTTCCATTTCAGGAGACTTAGTGCTTTTAAGTTGAACCTCACGACCACCATCACGTCGAGGCCAGGATTATGCTAGGAAGATTAAGGTCTTTCCGGATATTCAGAACTTTTGTCTCCCTGCTGTCAGCAACTAAGGAAGCTGGCAAACGCTGGTCTCTCACAGTAACATTTAGTGCCGGTCAACACACCGTATGGGCTAACATCTGAGCCCAGAAATAGGAAAGGCGAGTATAAATAGATTTGAATTGGGGTTGGACAAGGATTTGGCAGGCAAAAAATGACTGTGTGTTGATGGGGTGGGAAAGGATAGCTGCCAATTCAGGGATCCGTGGTCGAGGAGCTTCCTGACCCCCATCCACCCCAGAAGTTCCTGTGAGCTCTCTGGACTGCAAGCCTTTGGCTATAATTAGGGGGGGGAGTGCTGCTTTCTCTGGCTGCTTCCATATGCATGTTAGTTGTGTTTGGCATTCAGCAGCAGTGTTTGAAGAGTGTCTGGCCCCCACCAGCATTTAGTTGAGCCAGTCAGTGGAAAAAATGACAATGGGATCTGGCATAGAATTCAGGTGTTAAAATACCTTTATTAAAATAGAGGAAATAGCACCTATTAGGAAGTGACCCCGAGCTACCAAATTTTATTAGACTGGGAGGAGGTGTTTTTCCCTCCTTTAAAGCATACTGTAAATTCCCTTATGTCTTTCATGATATTTAACTACAGAAATGGGTGCATTCAGTAATTTCAGATTTTCAATGCTATATTTATTGCAACTCACTTTGTGTAGTATCGGGGAATACCGAGCTGAGACTTGGCACGTTTCAATAAAACTTTCTGTACATATTTAGCTAAAAAAGAAAATCTGATGGGGTAGGAGAGAGAGTCAACACTATTGGCAGTTTCCCATTAGCAGTGCAGGAGGTAAAAGTCAAAAATAAAGCCTGTGGAGTAAGTCGGAACATGGCATCCAAGCTTAAAAGAAATGCCATTTCTCTTTTTCATCTTGAGGTGGGAGAAGAGGCTTGACAGAAATGAGTGAAACCTCACTCCATAATGTTCGTCTGAAGCCAGCCCGCCAGCCTGATGTCAGCAGTGAGTAGGCTGAGCTGTGGATGAAGCAGGCCATGTCTGCCCTCCACAACTCAACAAAACCGCTTTAAAGTCAGCACGAAGTGCTGCCTCTCCCCTCTCTCAATGAAAAGCATACTTCTTGATTAAAAATGCATGTTTCTACTTTATGCCAAAACAAGAGAGTATTATTTTCAGGATGATCATAGAAACCAAGTTAAATGTGTTTCTTATTTCAAGAGATAAAAAAGCATCGCAACTTGGTGAAGAAACAGGGCTGGATGTTGGTTTAATGTAGCACTACTATGCACGTAATTTATTTTGAAACTCAGTGATATACGAAAATCTTCAGCATTTTTGACAGAATGAGATTACACACCCATCCCCCCTCCACGCATTAAAGAAGGAAAACCTTGGCTTCGCCTGCCAATGTTATAGATAATATATATGTGTGTCTGCATTGTAATACCCCTCCCCTTATTTCCACTTTCAGAGACAGTACTTCCTGAGATAATTTAATTCATAAAGGGTTCCCATAGGAGTAAGGTGGATGGTCAGGAAGACATATTGAAGATAATTTGTAGCCCTGTTGGACAACTTCTCGAGTCAGTTTGATTCTTCCTTGTCAGTCAGGAGACTCAAGACAGTTCAAATGTGGATGAGAGACACAATGTGTAAGGGATCCAACCTTCTTTCCCAGAGGGTAAACTGTTTTACAGGGCATCAGGCTCAAGGGGACTGTCTACATATAGAGGGAGGCTTCTTCCAGGCTTGAGAAGAAAGAGACTATAGTCTGTCCCTGAAAACTAAGTTACTAGATAACATTTCCCACATCTTGCCTTCTCAAGCATAACACAGAGATTATGGGTGAATGATGCAGTGGGCAAAAGAGAGGAGATATGAAAAGAGACTAAAAATATATATAAAGATTTATTGTACACAATAGAATAGGGAAACTCCTACATTTTGGCTACTTGTTTACTCTAGAACATTATTAAAGATGACATGTCAACAGGGTTGCCTGGGTGGCTCAGTTAGTTAAGCGTCCAACTTTGGCTCAGGTCATGATCTCACAGTTTGTGGGTTCAAGCCCCGCGTCGGACTCTGAGCTGACAGCCTAGACCCTGGACCCTGCTTCAGACTCCGTGTCTCCCTCTCTCTCTGCCCCTCCACTGCTCTCTCTCTCTCTCTCTCAAAAATAAATATTAAAAAAAAATTTTTTTAAAAAGATGACTATCAACTTGATATTCTCGACCTTAAGAATCTTTTTTCAGAATAAATTCATCTATTAACACAAATATGACCATATTCCTTTGGATGTTTTCTCTTTTACATGACTTAATAGCTTTCTTAATCAATTCACATAATTTGAAGCTTACTCATCTGTCATTCTTCAAACCAGAAGCTCTCACCAGCAGATATCTTTTGTTTTCACTAGTCCGGTTAACCTAGACCCAAGAGGAATCTCTTAAGTCATTAAGGTTTAACTTTGTTTAATTTAGGCTTAGCATTAAAATACATGTCATAGCAGAAAAATCTCTTGAAAATTATTAATCTATGAATAATATTCAGAATAAATATTTATTAGTCAGAATACTTGATTAGACAGCATAATGCATAGCACCACCATTCCACACGATAAATTTTTCTGTGATAATGTACTAAAAAGACAGATGGTAATATTAAAATGTGTATCAAGAATAGCTAAATTGTAAAATTATGTGAAGGGCCATTAATATGTAAAACCTTATAAATAGAGAATTAATTAATTAATTTAGTATCTACTATATGCCTGGTAATATATAAAGTACTAAAAGGCATCCAGGCAACAAACGGCATTGATTGCTTCTTTCCTTGAGAGATTTATAACACAGATCTGATATTCACATGAGGGACTAGAGAAAAACACTACAGAATATACACTTAGGAGAATGAAACACAATACCTAAGCAGTATAAACGACAGTATCAGCAGGTAGAGACACTGATCCAGGAAGGAGGGGAAAAACAGTTGTTTCATTGTTTCAAAACTAGCAACATTCTTGTTTTCAAATCAGCAATACCTATAAATCCTGAGACTTCACAAATGGTACCTAAAGGGATGCCTACCATGCCAATATGTCTTGAAACTTTGCACAGCTCACTTTTTAGTTCAATTTCAGTGCAGAACTAGAAGGCTTATGGCATTATATAAAAACGGTCTTGAAAGTTTCACGTCCTGAAACATCACAGATATAAAAACCTCACGCTTCTTCCTCCCAACACAGCCAACCTTCTTTCTCAGGTTGAGTACCCTGGGCATGGAAAATTGCTAGACTATTGGTTTGGAGTATTGCTGGGACTGGTGCTGTGCTACCACTACTACTACCCAGGCATAATTGGCACTGCTAGCTCTTTAGTTATTGTTACAGCTGCTAGGGGTCTTTTAATAGGTTATTTAGCAAAAAGAAAAGGGGACAATTGACCCTGGGTGGTTCTCAAACGGTGCTATTACTGGTTTGTTTTCACAGATTGGCAGTACCCTACAACAGGCAATGTTCAAGAAATAAAATTACAGTTGTATTAACAGCTTCAAATTAGGGGTATTTTTTCAAATCATTGTGTGGGGTTTTAGTGGTGCAAGGAGTGGTTTTAATTGGGCCTTCTTCCTTAGAAGGCTTGAGAAAATCTCTTCAGCCCAGTAACAGGAGGAAGGGGGAGCCAAGACAAGAGCCACAAGGACAAGAGCCACATTATCACTTGATGAAACTGCTGGTCAGGATGTGACAAAATATTTTTATAATTTATTCAAAGGATTAAAATGCTAGGAACGGGTCCTTTGCAGTAGGACATGTTATGAGGTTGACAGATCCCAAGTGGGGGGAGAAACTTCAGAAGCTGCATCGCCCCAGGTTCCCGCATAATAAAATGATCTTCTGAAAAGTTGACTAGCATATTTTGGCTGTGAGCACCAGAAAATACCACAAACAAAATATTTGTATAGCTTATAAAACACTCAAGCTGAATATTAAAAGCATCTGTTTTCAAGGAATATAATTATAAAGTACTTCAAGTGAATCAGGAGGCAGGATTCACAAAACATTAAACATGTCGTAAACAAGCCATTTGACTCATCCAAATACTATGGGTAAGAGATGGACTGCTGATTTACAAAGGAAGACCTTCATTGAAGATTCTGAATCAGAAATCATGACAGCAAGGGTCAAATGCTTCCTGATGTCGTTCTGGGATGAATAATTCTGGGCCATTTACCGAAGCATTTTAATATTCTTTTCTTTTTTTTAAAGAAAAATGTGGACAAAGATAGCCTTAATATTTTACCTTTTGAGAAACATGTAATCTGGCCAACTCATGCAGTCAAGACCACTCTGGCAGAGTATGTGCTGATAGTGAACATTAGAATGAATTATACACCCATGAGCTGTAGGCACACTTTATCTGTAAAAGGGCATCAACTGTCATTCAGGAGTGTAAAATTTAAATGTGCTAATACACAAACTACTTCTTGTGTTTTTATTTGGGCATATTAAGAACGAGAAGCTTCACTGTGGACATTACGAAGTCAAATGTAATTCATAATGGTACTGCTGTTTTGTAAAAAGAGAGCAGACAGAATCTACTTTCTAAGATTAAATTGAAACTTCCTTCCCCAAATGTTAAGCTAAAATTATGGGCAAAATTCTTTTCTCACATTTGCATCATGGGACTTAAGCCTGTTATTCTTTCCTCCTACAAGACAGGCTCCTGGGAGTCCTGCATACTTATCAGGAGCAAAATATTGGATTTGACATCTGCAATATACATCTTTGTTGAATGTTGTCCCAAATCAAAATGAAAGCCTGTTTTATATTGTTCTCCTGAGGTCTCAGGAAAGAGTTTGTCTTTTTACAGTCTCAAAAATGATATGAATTTTCAGAATGATAGTCTCTGAAAGCATTAATCCAGTAGGAATATGTCAATTAAGATCACTTTACCCCACGTACCCATGCATAAACTTTGTATTACTTACAGGAAAAGATTGTAGAAGGAGGAAAAAGAAGATGGGAAAATTGAGGAAGAACAAAACATTGTGAAAAGAGGAGGTCACTAGGTGTAAAAACCAGGTGCTTCGAAAAGCAATGGGATTCTGAGGTCAGCACATCCTGATGTGCTCATCAGAAAGTTCACAGGGAGCAGTTGCTAAAATGGTAATACTCTGAAACAAGTATTGAAGGTTTATGTCCTCTTTTATAAAACTCTCACTCTCCTTTTTTGCTCATTTAATGTGCTTTATTTGACTGCTGATTGGAGTATTCGACCCTGACAGTTCTCTTCACAGACCAAATGTTAAGGCTGAGAACCTTTAGCAAGCCACACAAGCACCAGCCTGGGGACCCAATGACATCTTTGAACTGTGGCTCTTTCCTCAAGCTTGATTAGAGATTTTATCCTCACTGCCAAAGGGAATGGGAACCTTTAATGAGAAATGGTGTTTTGTGCAGGAGCCATTGATACAGGAGAGAGAGGGACTCTACAAATTAGAGGCTAGCGTGGCTGAAAAATAGGGCTGAAAAATCACTTTAAAGAATTGTACCATTATAAATCACCATATAATTAGGCATGCAATATATAAAAGGAGCATAAAGCATATGGAGAACAATCTTTGTAGATATTGTTAATATGAATCTTAAATGCCACCATAAATGTTTTGCTACCTCAAATTCATAGTGCTATAAGAGTTTGAATCAATGAAAATTCTACCATTTGGAAAGGGAAAATATATATTATCACATCTCATGGTATTTGATGTTCTTTTCACTATAAGAACACTTTTTTTGGTTTTGATATGCAAGATTTCTAGAAATGATGTATTTCCACTGGTGCTATTTTACTTGTGCTATTTCCTGATGTTATTAATTTAGAAAGTAACTGAAAAATGACTTTTTTTAAAGAAGAAGTACAAATGCTTTCTGTAAATCACTACCCTCTCAACTCTGGCAGGTATGCCATTAAACATGAATTTACCTGGTTTGATTCCATTTTTTCCTCTGGAGGAACAGTAAGCTTATAATTAAAAATCTGAACTAGAGATCCAAAAGCTCAACTAATATGGTGACTATTACTTAGAAAATTAATTAATAAATTGTTGATGGGATTAGCTGTTAAGTTCAAATTTTTCAGTAAAGGAGATCCATTATATTATTCCATAGGTCTCCATGAAGTTAGTATAAATTTTTCTCTATGTCTCTTGGATATAATTAGATGAATTTTCTGTGTATGTTGTGATATTTAAGTCACATTCACAATTTCCAAAGAGAGCCTCAAATCGCTCAGGGGAAAGAAGCATACCTGGGTTCTAAAGCTTTCTTTTAACGGTTGCTAATACATAAGATGAACTTAGAACCACATTATTTTTATCTGTCAGGATTTCAGTGCTTTGATCCATTCAGGAAAACAGAGTTCAAAGTTTTGTACAAGCTCAGGCATAGATTATATGGCCTGCAACATGACAAACCCAGCAGGAAATGGTCATGAGATGGTATGGCTCCTTCTCAGCTGGGCCATTATTCTAGCAAACTGATTACCCCACCACTGCATGGAAGGCGAATTTGAACTGTGATTTCTATCAGTGTTCTAGTTGTCCTCTTTTCTCTTTCCAATGTTTTAGCCATTGCATGTAAAGTACTACTGAGACACTCTGCCCTTTACTTTTCTTCCAAGTTGTTTTCTCTTCGTTCAGAAAGCACAGATACGGTCCAAAATACTAGATGTCACTAGTATGTAACTAGATGTAAACTACATCTATTCATGCAAGTTGTAGTTACTCATGCAAGCTGAATATTTTTAAGACAAGGAAACTATTGTTTTTAAAAAGATCTCTATTTTAATACAACCCACCACTGGTGCTACAAAAATGTTTGTTTTAAATATTTTAAATATTTAACAGTTACCAGTTGCAGTACAAAGTAAGGTTTAGAAATAAAAAATATAGACTTGATGAACCAACATAATTAATTTTAACTTCTAATTATAGTCCAACGTGGGAGTCCCATGAAGCTGTAATTCAACAGTTCACAACATTTTCTATGCCTGACCCTGATCGCTTTACCTGTCATCAGCACGAAGCTCAGGATTCTGCAGGGTGTTGGCTTGTCACCCAGCATAAGAGCCAACTCATCCAGCTTTGTGTTGTATGCAGATTTCATCAGCCTTACAGCAACATTTTTTATATAAAAGGGAGAGGAAAAAAATAGCCAATTGATTTCTGTGCATATATGTGTGTACATACCCTTACAAATATACACATGCATCTTGAGAACCACTCTATTTTTTAAAGTATTTTTGAGCCAGTTGCTAAGGGAGAGGGGTAAGTTTTTATGTTCCTTCTTTCGCTTTTAAAAATATTTAACCTTTGTTATTGCAACACAGTATAATAGATTTTCTTTTTTAAATTAAAATGTCAAAATGAGGGGCGCCTGGGTGGCTCAGTCATTTAAGCATCTGACTTCAGCTCAGGTCATGATCTCACGGTTCGTAGGTTCAAGCTCTGCGTCGGGCTCTGTGCTGACAGCTCAGAGCCTGAAGCCTGCTTTGGATTCTGTGTCCCCATTTCCCATTACCCCTCCCCTGCTTGCACTCTGTCTCTAGCTCTCAAAAATAGATAAATCTTAAAAAAAATTTTTTTTAAAGGTTAAAATGAGAGTTCCTCTCTGAGCCTCCATTTCAGACAAACAATAACTTATCCCAATTACAGCAACCTTGTTTCCTTGCTTATTTGTTTTTGGACCTGAGGTACATAGAATTTAGGTTAAGCATAATAGTTCATAATGCACCACCATCATTCATTTATGCATGGCCCTTCTACATTTTTATTGCACACTTATTTATTTATTACATAATGAAATCTATGGACTCTTTCTTCAAGCCAAGAAATCAAATATTAGCAAACAGGTACATCTGTTGGGATGCTCATCCTCCTCCCCTGCCCCAGAGTAACCTCTCCTCAGAAATCACCCTGGTCTGGGATTGCATCATACTCATATGCATGCTCTATTACACATGTATGTTTGCCTGCAACAGACACTTCACTTTTACTTAGCTTTGGACTTTATAAACAGGACTCACCCTGTCCACATCTTTAGAGACTTGTTTTACACTCAAGATTATGTTTTTAACGTTTTCCTGTGCTACTGTGTGTAGTTGTAGACCACGTTAATATTTCCTGCTGTATAATATCCTATTATGTGACTGTATCATGTATTTTACTTATTCTTCCCCTAAAGGTTATTGAGAGGTGTGGGGGGTTTTTTCTTTTCATTTGATTTTGCTGTTATGACACTTCACTATAAATATTCAAACATGTGTGGAAGTCAAATACCTGGGTCATAAGATAAATACATATTAAATCTTACAAGATAAGGCCAAACTGTTTTCTCATTTGTTGACGTCTATTTTTTTTTTAATTTTTTTAAAGTTCATCTTTGAGAGACAGAGAGAGAGAGGGACAGAACACAAGTGGGACAGGGGCAGAGAGAGACAGGCAGACTGACAGACATTATCAGAAGCAGGCTCCAGGCTCTGAGCTATTAGCACAAAACCCAAAGTGGGACTTGAACTCATGAGCTGTGAGATCATGCCCTGAGCTGTAGTCAGGCACTTAACCGACTGAACCACCCAGCCACCTTAACACATATTTTTTTTAAATTATAGCTAGTATACAGTTAACATTTAAGTGGAAACTTGAATAGATAATATATGAATATGTAAGTTGAATAAAAAATCAATACAACATTCTCAAAATAAATAAAGAGATATATAATGAAACTTGAGTTTTCTCCTATTCCTCTCCTTTAGTCTTTCATGACCGTTCTCCAGAAACAAGGTTTGTTACAATCTTAAATACACTATTCTTTTAAAATGATCAATGTCAAAAATTATTGTTTGAGCACAAACTTAATTTTTGAAATACAAAGAGCTATTTAGGGCCAATTTTAGGAAAGTAAGAAATAAAATTTCAAATCAAAATAATCTAGGTCTAAAATATAATGGTTCAATGTGATAAAAAGTATCTATGGGAAAGTTACAGCTGACATCATATTAATGGTAAAACACTAAATGTTTTCCGCTAAAGATCTAGAACAAGGAAAAAATGTCTACTCTTAAAACTTCCACACTAGAGAGACCTTAGCCTATAATAAGATGAAATGGTTGGAGTGGGGTTGGTGGGGAATGAAAACAGGAAAGGAAGAAGTAAGACTATCACTATTTACAGATGGCATGAATATTTATATAGATAATCCTAAACAGTCAACTGGAAAAAAAGTACTGGAACTACCAAGTGAATTTAGCAAGTCTCAGAATAAAAGATATACACTATAGATACACACTACGTATATTATGTAGAAATAAAAGATATATATATATTATGTAGAAGTGTAATTGATATATATATATATATATATATATATGCAAACAACTGGAAAATTAGTTACCAAACAGTTCTATTTACAATAGCATAAAATATTTAGAATTTAACTTCACCACAGATGTACAAAATCTGTATCCTGAAAGCTATAAAATGTTGCTAAGAGAAATTAAAGAAGACACAAACAGAAGGTGTGACATATCAATAGAATATGATAAAAAATATGACAATCAATTAAAATATCAATATTTTAATGTGCAACTGCCCCAAAGTTAATTTATAAATTTAACCATATCCCAATCATAACTGCAGAAGTCTTTTCATATTAATTTACATAAGTTTGATTTTTATTTTATGTAAATTTGATTTGAATATCTATATAAAAATACAAATAGCCAAAACAAGTTGAAAATGAAGAATGAAACCAGAGGATTTACATCCCATAATTCTCAAACCCACCAAAAGCTATACTAATAAAATGGTGTAGTGTTGGCATAGGGATGTACAAGTAAATTGATGAAACAGAAGAGAGTCCTAAAGTAAACACAATTTTATAAAGATTTTTCAACAAAGTTACCAAAGCAATCCAATGGGGGAAAGGAAAAAAAAATTAACAAATAATGGCAAAATTTGGTATCCATATGGAAAAAAAATGAGCCTTAACTCCTACCTCACATCATATATGTAGTTATTTTGAAATGTATCATAGATTTAAATGAAAAAGCTAAAATTATAAAGCTCTCTAAAGAAAACATAGGAGAATATCTTTGTAACTTGAGTGGTTAAGAAAAGATTTCTTAGAAAGGACACAAAAAGCAACAACCATAAAAGACAAATTTATAAATTAGTGTTCATCAAAATTAAAAACATCTGCTCATCAAAAAAACACAATTAAGAAATTGAATAAGCAACCACAAGCTAAAAGAAAATACTCACTATATATATATATATATATATATATATATATATATATATATATAAAACAAAAGGTTTGTATCCAGAATATACAATGAGCTCCCTACAATGACTCAATAATTAAAAGACAAACAACCCAAGTTTACCATGGAGGCCAAATACTGGGAGGAACACTTCACAAAGAATGATATACAAATGACCAATATACACATGAAAAGGCATCATCAAGAAGATGCAAAGTAAAACTACAAGTGAGTGGCTAAAATTAACAAGACTGACCATGTCAAGCACTGATGTGGAGGTGGAGAAACTGGCACCACACACTGCTGGCACACAGGTAAAATTGTACAGCCACTTTGGAAAATGGTTTGACAGTTTCTTACAAAATTAAACAAACATCTAGCCTTTGGTCCAGCAATTTCAACTGCTAGTGATTTATCTGAGAGAAATGAGCACATATGTCAACAAAAAACTCGTAGAAAAATGTAGCCAAAACTAGAAACGGACTCCAGTGCATAAGAGAAGAATGGATAAACACACTGTGCTACATTTATACAATGGAACACTACTCAGCAATAAAAACAAAAGAATTACTGATAACCACTATAGCATCAATGAATCTCACAGATATCATACTGAGAGAAAAACAATCACAAAACAGCATAGATTGTAAGATCCCATTTATACCCAAAAAATGGAATGGGGGGGGATTTCCCTATTCCTAGAGGTAATCAAGAATAGTCAAGGTCACCACTTGCAGGGGACACCATGAGGTAAGTTAGTCTAAATGACCCCAACAGATCTTTCCAGCCTTGATCTTATATAGTTATGTTCTTTTGAAAGTACTTCAGTTTCATAAACTTAGACAATACTAGAGGAATATATGTAATTGACCTGGCAGTAATTATTACTGTTATATTGACAAATGACTGAAATATGTTTTTGAAAAATCAGCAGGGTGCTGTTTTACAAAAAAAAAAAAGGGGGGGGGTGCAAATGGTCCAGGATTAAAGGGTGTTGCCTAATAAACATGATGGTTTATATCTTATAATAGTAATGCTGACACATCCATTAGTTAGGTCCATCATATCTTAGTACAGGCAGAGAAGGAGGAATGTAATATCGCCTAGTACCTGCCAGGAAGAACAAATTTGTCTGGCTTAGTAAAAGAGTTGCAAATCTTACTCTGCACGCAATCTCCTGTGATATGTTCTTTTGAATGAAAGATAATGAATAAAATCTAGCCTCATGCAGGTGTGTCTAACTACAGACATGTAGCTGGAAAAGGGAGGTGTATTTTCATAACAGTTTTAGATAGTTGAGCATGTTCTTTGATTCTATACCCAAACTCAACAAGTAGTCATTTCTTAAAGGTTAGTTGCATTGTGGAACCTTAAGCCATGCCAATGAACTTATTCTACTCGGTTTCATTAAAATTAATTGGTCTATGTTGCAATTTGAATGGATCTTTTAACCATAAATGATTTTCTAACATGATACATTTATGATTTGGAAAATCCTTGTCCAGTGAGATATGCACATATCTAAACTGATACACACACACACACATACATTCCATTATACAATATCAAAAAATCATGTCTTGTCTGTACAGGCAACACCATGTTCTAAATGATAGGATTAGAAGAACTACCTGGCAGCAAGTTTCTGTCACTCTAAGTGATATTCTGGGGCATTTAAGTAACCTGTCCTTGAAGAAGATAGTACTAAAAAAGATAATTGCAATATCTAAAGAAGTGTCTAATACCCATTATTATCAGTGCTGATGATATCAGAAAAGTTTAAGTATTAAGAAGCTTTTAGGTTCATGGTAGCAAATGGAAATTCTCCAAAATTCGCATTTTCACTTGAAAGCTCAAATTTTATCAGTGACAAAAATGCTGTTCTTGAATCGACATTCATTTATTTATGAGAAATTATCTGCCAAAAACCGAAATCTAACTAATCATATTGTTTTTCATTCATTCTTTCAAATAACAGTGGTGTTCCATTAATGTGCAACTCAAAGCACAAGTAACGTTTCCTCAAGACAATCATGATACTTGAGAATGTAGCAGAAATGCTTTATGTGTACCCATTTTGTCACACAAAACATTATAAACATATGTACACAAGAGTGGAGATACAATAAAATTAATAATTTAACTGCTTCATCAAGAGCACTATTGAAGAGATATTGATTTATTTTTCTTACAAGTACATAGCAGTATATATACAGTACTGACATTGTAATTTCAATTTGGTGCCACTGCCTTTCTGCTAAGAATGCAGCAGTTTTCCCACCATTGCTCAATGCAAATGTTTCATAGTGTTGACTATGAAAAAGGGAGTAACATCTATGAAAATAGCTTCAACTTTGCAGTAGAGCCTCAAAGAATCAGAGAGACTCTCTAGGAGCCAGAGACCACATGTTCAGAAATATGGGGATGAGGGGCACTGAGATTCAATTAATTACATAACATCCAGCATACTGAAGAAACTATTATTTTAAAAAGCTACTAGTATATATCCAGTGTCTTAGGAAGGAGACAAATTGCCCAACCCCTCTCACCCTAGTTTGTTGTAGAAACCAATACTACAATTTTCCATTTTCTAAGTCAGTTAGAAGCAAAACAAATCTTCAAAATACACATACATATACATGTATACACATAATTGTATATATAAGAATATACACAATATAGATATATACACACATATACATGATAAGCAAAGAGCTTAAACTTTTGTCATCATGGTTTTGAATAATATAAAATATATTACAGTCTTGAACTCTGCACTTTAGTTCATTTTTCTGTTTAGTGAGATGGAGATGCAGCTTTAGTCACTAAAGTAGTCAAGATCTGGTTTCTTACTGCTCAAAGACTAGGTTTCCAACCATCCCAAACTCTGTAGCCTTATTGCCTAATGTACTACTGCTGTCATACCTAACATTGCTACACTATATTATTCAGGGAAGAAGGAACTCTGATATTGAACTCTTCAATCTCTTAAGTGCCTCATTTTGTGGGACAGATGCTAAGGGAAAGGAAAATTGGCCAAGAAAATATCTAAAAAGACATAGTAATTAGCTGGAGACATCACTCCTCCCCTAAGACTAAAAAAACAAACACAACCAAAAACAAAAAAACCAAAAACAACAACAAAAAAAGAAACAACAACAACAACACCACACACACACACACACACACACACACACACACACACACACACACACATTCTTGCATGGGAAAAAAAAAGAAGTGCCCTTTTCAAATACTGTAACGGGCACCTGGGTGGAGCATTCGGTTAAACATCCAACTTGAACTCAGGTCGTGATCTTGCAGTTCATGAGTTTGAGCCCCACGTCAGGCTCTCTGCTGACAGCTCAGAGCCTGGAGCCTGCTTCAGATTCTATGTCTTCCTCACTCTCTACCCCTCCCCCGACCTCTCAAAAATAAGCATTTAAAAAATAACACAACATAACATAAAATACTGTATAACATAACTCTGCACTTTGTAGCTCACATCTGCCAGTCCATATAATAACATTCCTTCCCACACACATCCATATTAGGTCAAATATGGATTTTGTACATGGATGAATAAAATAAAGTATTTGTGAAAGAGCAAAATATCAGTCACATCCAGCCAGATATTATCAAATATCAAGCAGCTAACACTTAGATTCTTTAATGTTCACACTGTCAGTAACAGGACCCCTGTGAATTTAAACCAGGACTCTTATACATTCTTTTTATATTTGAGGAAATGTATATGAAAAAAAACCCACTGATATTATTATCTTCATTTTCCTATAACATCATTGGCTTCCTTCCATCCTCCTTCCTTTCTTCCTTTCACAAATACTTTTTGAGTACCTACAATGTGCCAGATACTGAATACTGCACTATCTCAAAGCATAGTAATATGCTTCAGTATGTTTGGCTTTTTTTAATCTATAGAAGTGATTACAGAATCTTTGAGAACCAATGCAAAAGAAACTGTACCTAGAATACACAATTATCTAAGACAGTAATAGCTTATTCCCTATAATTAGTTTTCCTCCAATCTCAGCTATCTTTTCTTCTATTGTGTCCCAGCTTGCATGCTGATGACTGCTCGCTGTATTTTTTAGTATGTCCTGTAATGTAGTTATTTTTGGTGTTGATAATTTCCTGGCTTTTACTTTGACTCAATTCCACTCATTTAACAACATTGACTATTCACTTTGCAAACAGCCTACTCTTTCTCGCTTTGCTGTTTTTACTGCTGTCAATGAAATTTAGATTTTCTTATCTTCTTCCATATTTATAAACTATACATAAGTCTGGGATGACAGTTTATCATGACACTTAAGGAAAATCTTGGGCTCTGAAGTCACACTACCTAAGTTTTGAATTCCAACTCATTTATGTCCTAGCTTTGGTATCCTAAGCAAATTACCTAAATTCTAGAAGCCTCTGTTTTCTCAACCACAAATGGGCTAGTGATAGTAAGTTCTTCAAAGATTGCTTTGAGACTAAATGAGATAATGTACACAAAACTCTTAGCATACTACCTCAGGAGTGCATACTAGGGGACCAACAAATATTAGTCCAATGACATTAATATGATAGATTATATTCACCCTAAATTCATTTATCTTATTTGCTACAGGTTAATTAGAACACCTCCCATTTTCACTGAGGATGTTGCCTTAATACAAGGAATTAAAAGTAACTGTCACTCTTCCTTGGAATTTGAATACTCATTTGAAAGTTAAATAGCTATATTAAACAGTATATAACTAAAAATGCAGTAAGAGAGTTCCAAATGGCAAGTAACATGAGATTTCAAAGAAGGAAGAGATCACTACAGCCTGAATGGTCAAGGAAGGGATGAACTTAGCAAGAAAAGTAAAAATTAGTGGCCAGGAGAACTAGAACCTTCATGGTAGAGTAAGCAACAAAAGTACATGACAAAAGCAGAAGAGAGCATGGCCTTTCCCAGAATATTCTTTGGCCTGATTTGCTTACTCTGCCTTTATGGGAGATCAGGTTAGAAAAGTACATTGAGGCACAATGGTGGAGAATTTGGGATGCCTAACTGAAGCATCTGAACATATAGAATAGCAGTCACTTTAATTTATTGATTTATTTGTGTATTTATAGACTAATCAATAAATACATATTGAATTCCCATTATGTGAAATTCTAAGTGCTAGACATGTAGCAGTGGAGAAAAAAAAAAAAAATCCCAGTCTTCATGGAATTTCTATTCCATCATTACACCTAAATGCCTACAGGGGTACAGTAGGGATTCTGTGAATATGGTGAATTCTCAACTCAGGTTGAGTGGGCCACAGGGTGCTTAGATATTTGGTCAAACATTATTCTGGGTGAGATTAACATTTGAATTCACTGCCTGAGTAAAGCAGATTGCCCTTCCTACTGTGAGTGAGCTTCATGCACATGAAGGCTTGACTAGACCAAAAAGGCTGCCTGACTGCCTTAGAACAGGGACACTGGGTTTTTCCTGCATTGGAATTCAAACTGAAATATTGGCTTTGCTGGGTCTTCAGCTTGCTGACTGCAGATCTTAGGACTTAACAGCCTCCATAACTGTGTGAGTCATTTCCTTATAATAAATCTATAGAAATATATATACACACACATACAGAGAAACAAAACCTTAGGATGTATACATGTGTACACACACACACCCTATTGGTTCTGTTCTCTGGAGAATCCCAACTAATCCACGTGGGGCTGTGGGCAAACTCTAAAGTGCATGCCTTACTCCAGCTGATGGCTTCCATGTGAGAATGTGGCCCACTCTGCTAGATCATTTATCAAGAAAAACCAGAAATCTGGGATTTTTACTATCTCAATTTTAAAGTACTGACAATAAAACTTAAAAAAAAAAAAAAGGCACATCTCATCAGCTAAGCAAAAGCTTTCTAAAGATCATATGCATCCCAAGGCCCCCAGTTCCTTACCTCAACTTTAGACAATAAAGAGTCAATAGAGATTTTCTGAGCAGGATTGTTCTTATGTCAGTGCATGTTGAGAATTAGAAGACAGGCCTACTAAGGACCCAGAGACCAGTTAAGAGGTCCTGGCTACAATCAAAGTTCAAAAGATTTCAAGTCCAATATAATGTCATAATATTGAGACTAGAGAAAAAAAGGAACACTTGAAGATGTGGAGCTAACAGACAAGGATAAAAAACGAAACTTGTCACTCCAAGACAAGGTTGATGATCAGGCCACTGGCAGAAATATTCCTTCTCTGACTGTGACAGCTACTTTTAAGTCTCTGATTTCATTTCCTTGACATAAAAAGGGAAAAGCTTGTTTTGCTAAGTACATATTTTGTGGTTGTTAAACCAACACTAATTAATTTATTAGGTATACTTCAAAACTCCAATGGCCTAAGAAGTAAGCTGACTGTTCACTCATATAATAGCCCTATGGGGTAGCTGCGTTCCCCACAAGGATTCAGAGATCTAGGCTTCCTTCCTTCTCTTGAAGCTACACTACATCATAGGGTCTCTAAGTCCTTCCTTCGTTTTGGGTCAGTAGACAGTAAACAGCCTGGAGAATCCAGCAGGGAGTTTTTGATAGGCCTAGTCTGGTAGCACAGCACATCACATTTGCCCCCATTTTACCAATTAGAACTTAGCCACAAGGCCATACCCAAATGCAAGAGACAAAGACGAAACTAATTTGATGATGAATTGGTGAGGGTATCACACTAAAGGAAAAGGTATTTATTCTCCTTGAGCCTATTTTCTCAATGATAAAATGAAATATTTGGATTTGGTACTTTCCAAGATTCCTTCCAGTTTATTACATTTTTTGTTATTTGAGTGGTTTATTAACCAGTAAGGGAAGAAAATACAGTAGAAGCCAGAGTATTTCTACCCTTGGTCTATTATAGGACACATATAGAATAAAGTCCTACCATTTCTTAAGATATCTTATAACATTATTCTAACTGATGAAAAGGAATATTCAAATTAAATATTTCATGGCATTTTATTAGCAATTATTTTAACACTGATCCCATACAGCAGATTGACATCACACAATATTTCCTTCCTGTATTTCTAGATAACCATAGATCTTTCTGTCATAATGACGAGTATATACAAAAGGATAATGTACTTCTTTAGACTTTTACTTAATTAACACTGAATGGAATTATGCTTAGAATAAATAAAAGATGAACAGCTCTACTTTTCATTCTTATTCTCCCTTTTTCCTAACAAAAATAATTTATAATTTCGACTTTTCCTGCTGCTGCTCCAAAATCCTAGTTTTAAACCCAATCAAAAGATGCTAACATATTCCAAAGTGAGAGAATGCTTTGGATTCTGTACTACTCCTGTCTTCTTCATCTGTAAGAGATTTTAAGTCTTTTCTTTCCCAAGCTGCCAGTTACACTGAATTGTTCTGAAATGTGAATGAATTTTTTTGTGTAAATATGAGCTTCTATCGACTACAGCAACAATAAGAACTTCACACTTGTCATTTACTAAAACCTGCCTTTTGAGCCCTGTCAGTCATGGGCCTCTACATGTGTGTTTCTTGGTTGGAGCAGCGTTGTTTTATGGCAGCTTCTGTTTAGGAATTCATGTTGCTACTTGGCATTTATGTAGTTCAGCTGTTAGAGTAAAAGGAAAGAAAACATGCAGGGGCGAAGGTTTCAGGAGCTAAGAGGGAAATAAGAACGAGCTCTAGGTTATGAAATAACAATGCCAGCCATGTGGCAGCAGTAAACCACAGGCACACCCCCTCAGTTTTGGAAAGACAGTGTGACAGAGCAGACATAGGTCACACCCATCCTGTGGATCTAGGTGGCCGAGTGCTATTATAAAGGGCAAGTAGTGCCTGAAATATTAACAGTTATGTTCAACTTTCTAGCTTTTTCATTTCTTTACAAGACTGAGCTTGATTACAATGTGTGCCACTGAGTTTAGATGTACTTAAAGCAAAGACAAAGAGCGTCTGGAAAAGACAGGCAAACGGATGAAAAACTAAATACTCTGGTCCCTAACCAGGGTTGACAGAACTGTGCGTGATTCATAATGTGGGTTCAAATATGCCCAGAAGTTCAGATATTTATCCAACATTTATCTGCATAAAATCATATCCCTTGGGGCTCTTGCTTTTTAATGGGAAAATAATAAGAGTACGCTTTCTCTGGGGTTCCCAATGCTTTCAGCTTATTAGTCTCAAATCACTAGGAAACTTGAATTTAAAGATTTGAAGTTCAGGGAGCAAGCTTTTTCAGAACATGTAAACAAAGAGCAATGCAAATTAAATTTCACCCCTTTTCCAAATAACTCCAGGAAAGGTAATATAGGTTCTCAATCTTGTTTAACTGACATCTTCTATTTGTGCTTTCCAAGGAGACAATGTAGTTTCCTATGGGCTCTTTGGAAGATGTACTTATAAAGAAAGTGAAATAGGCAGAAGTAAAATAAAAAATGTATAGAATTTAACATATTTTTTTTCAAAAGTAATTGCTTCCATTCTATAGGTGTTCCACATCTTTAAATAATTTGAGTCTTGCTTGTAATGCATCTTTTGGTTCATTGTAAGGTCCATACTGTAAAATATTTGTTTTATTAGTATTTTAATATTGATAAAGGAATATTTTCATAGCATCTTAGAAAACCTCTCTAAATCAACCAAATGAAAATGACTATGAATGACAAAATGATACCATCAGACTTTAAGATATAAGTACAACATAATATTTATAGCAGATTCTTACTCATTTCCAACTTTTTTGGGCACATACATATATTCTAACTTCATTTACGCTTACCCATTTTTTAGTTTTAAAAAAAAAACCCTTCAATCTAATAACTGAAATGGTATATCTACGATGGCAAAAATTATCCACACATTGTATGTATACTGTGTCCAACAGTAAGAATGCTTTGTATTTTTGCACAATGAGCAGTGTTCATACACTTAATATCTCTTCACTTATAATGGAAAAAAATGACAGCCCAGGGTATATACAGCAATTTTCAAGCACTTATGGTTTCCTCCTTTTTAGTCATTTGCCAAACCAGAAGAGTAAATTAAATTGCTTTTTCTCTCTCACACTTAAAAATATATTTCAACAACGGTTAGAAACTTAGGACTTTATTGTTTTAATATAGCAAAGTAGTTAACTGAGGCACAGAGCCAATCAACTTTTTGTTTCAAAAGCTCAGCAACAAAAGTACTCTTAAGGTAACAAAATACTAGATGACTAAAAGAAAAGCTAATTATCAATTAACTCCTCAGTGTTTCCAAAAGAGGTAGGAGTTAGACATGAGACTAGATAAAATCATGAGTACAGTGTTATGCTCTGCATAGCACAAAACTGGGGAATTCGCTGACTTTTCTTTTCCAAAAGGGCTGATAGTATAATTCTAAGTGAACATCAGAAATCATGTCTTAAAAGATTTAAAAAACGAATGCTGTAAAAAGTTTACAAACTAATATGTAATCATAGCTTACTTTTAAAAACTGGTTAGTAATTGCTTTGGCAACACACATACTGCAATCAGAACAATATAGAGAAGATTAGTGTGGCCTTGGCACAGAGGATGTGTACGTTTGTAAAGGGATCTGTGTATGTCAGTGAGTGACAGGGACCAGGAGATGTAGGGAAGGTACTGACTATGAAGGACCACAGTGGAACTTTTGAGTGGTAACAGCAATGTTCTATATAATGATTGTAGTAGTGAAAATGATTGTATTCATTTGTCAAAACTCACCAAATTGCAGTCTTAAAATTGCGATTTTATTGTGTGTGTTACATCTCAATAAAGCTGACAAAAGAATTCTGACTCTTTCACCCCATACACTAATTGGGGGAACATAATTTCATGAAAAGCGCAGGGGCTTTTCCCCTCTATTCTTCTTTGCTTGAGGAATTCAGGCATGGCAGGACCAGCAAGTCTTATAACAATTCATCGACCACTTGCATTCAGATAAAAATTCACTATAGTTAGATACTGAAATAAATCATTAGTTCAATGGAATGTCTAATAGCTGCACATGACCGAACTAAGGGAAATATTGAGGAAACATGGAAAGTAGAATGATCAATAATCAGTAATGTTTTGTTCTCAAAAAACCAAAATACTTTAAGGAACATATGTTTCTTCAAGATAGTTATTCAACTTTTGATCACAACAACCTAATTGATTTCCCCAACCATTCAAGTTAAAACTTTGAAAAAAATACATATGCACATGTTATGCACAAAAAATGAGTTATGCGTTTTTCTCTCCAATACGTGCACTGAGGACAAGAGAAGGATGTTTGATGAAATCAATAATGTGGAAAAGAATTACTTTTGCCTTTTCTCCATCTAGACTTTTTTTTTGGCAGACCAGTCTGATGAGGTGGGAAAAAAATGAAGCTTGAAGAAAACAAAATTGAAGCTAAAAACAATAGAGAAGATTGATTAACCCCACGTTATCAAGTTAAGTGTTCAATAGCAAAGAGCTACCGGGCTTCTGCAGTGTTTTCCTCTAAACTTTCAGCCTTACATCCGTCAAACCTCAAGATAACTATCCATCAAGGAGTCAAAGTGGCGAACAACTGTGTGGTCCTTTGATAAGGAACAGTGTCACAATTTGTCTCCGTCTCTTCCCACAGATCGCCTCTAATGGGGTAAAGCCAGGCCACAACAGCTGCAAATAGCCCAATGACATTCTTTAGTATAAAAGAAATTCTCAGAAAATATGCGGAACAGCAATCTAAACAATCTTCAAAAAGTATCTAAACACAATGATTATTTACTTGTTTTATGACAATTATGTTTGTTCTTTCTAGATACTAATATTGATAAAAACCACTTGTTAAGTATAATTAAATGGCAGAATTATGATACACCTAAAAATGTGATGATGTTAACAATCCCCTGAGAGCTACAATGCAGCATCTATATACGTAAGTAACATTTAAAATCTATAGCTGGACTATATTAGCATTTATTCAAGGCCTGCAAGGAGGTAATTCATACACTTAGATGTACAAGAGAATACCATTCTATGTCATCTGAAAGTGGATAGCCCATCCTCTCTGAAAAAAAAAAAAAATCAGCCTAATGAAGAATGCTTAGTGGCACAGAAGAGGACTATGTCATAATATTAGGAAAAAGAAAGCAAACTTTAAAAACACGAGTTATGACTACAATTATGTTAATAAATATTCATGGAAAAAAAAGTGCTTGAAAGTTTACAAAGTATACCAACCAGTATATTAGTGAGATTATGGACAATAATTTTTTCTGCTCTCTGTTATGAATGTTTTCAAAATTATTTTATTATTTCTTGACATTTTTTTCTATACACGTTTGAAAACTTACCAGGCTTGCACTAAAATTTCCTAACATTCTGTATCTGCAAATATTAGTTTTAAAAGAAAGAGCTCTGTATCATCACTAGCAGGGAAGATGTTGTCTCAAGCTGACCTATTATGGGTCAACAGATCTCAGCCTCTTCAGTAGGAAGCAGCTCTACTCAAGGGTAGTGAGAAAAAAAGTAATCCTAAGTGTTCTGAGGCTTTGTCTTGCCACTCTGTCTTTCCAGTGGAATTCAATAAAGTGGAAACGAGGGAAGAGAATCTAAGATTAATGTTATCAGTTCAGAACCTCATGGAACACCCTGATGCCACCAAGCAAAGGAGTTATTCTTCTCCACCCTGAGCTCATTTCTCCACCTAAGTTATAATATGACTTCTTTTGCCTTCAAATCTGCTTTTGGAATTCATTTTAGACTGGTTTTGTGTATTAAAATATTTAACGTGGAAACACTGAGTTCCCCAGGCTTCAAGCCCTTTTTTGAGAAGAAAGTCCTTTAGCCCATATATGTCCCCCAACATTCTCAAACAGTCATGGTTGTCTGGGTTTTTTTGTTTTGTTTTTGTTTTTGTTTTTGTTTTGGTCTTAAAGGCATTTTAATGTATTAGGCTTTTACCAAAATGCAAACACCTATTAAAGAAGTGTAATTAACTAGTATCATTTTCAGTTAACATTGATGTTGGGAGTGGACAAGGATATGGACAAAACAAGACCTAGGAGAATAAGACAGTGGCTAAAAATAGGAACTGCCAAAAGGAAGAGGAGTTTGTTGAAGGGGAAGGGAGGAACAAAGCAAATGAAATCTGCTTCATTCACCATTTGATCCCGGGTCAATCCTGTTGACCTCTGTTGAGTAAAAAATGTGAACTTTAGAATCAGAACAATTTGGATTCAAATCCTATCTCTACTTCCTAGTTAACTGCGAGGACACAGATGAGTTACCTAACCTGTTTCAATAGTGTGCCTCCCTCACTATCCAATAGGGAAAGTAACATACACTTCATGAAAATATTTTAAGTCATAAATGAGATAATTATGTATTTAACCATATATAATCAGAACTTCACAAATGTTCATTACTATTCCCTTTATATTCCTCTTCTCATTTTCTTCTGAAAATTATGGACACCACAGACTCCCTAAGTCCACATGTGCAGTGAATTTTGAAATCTTATCAAAGATTGTTAACTAACTTCATTGTCTTCATGATGGTCAAGACTTGGTTTCCAAAGCCATACTGGCTCCCAAGGACTCTACCCTCTGTCTTAAAGAGAAGATCCAGGCCTGTTTTCTAGCCCTTTGAGTGAATGGCATAGAAATTCACTTGTGTACTCTTGGATGAGGAATTCAAACTGCCTGTTCCATACTAATCTGTTACAGAATGTAATGAGCTCCCCAGATGTGGGCTGTGTGAGAGAGGAGCCACATGCAGAGATCAGTAGAGAATTGACTCTCATCACATGCCCCCAGATGAGGCCTCTGAAATTTGGAGGGCATCGCAAAAAGCCGTGAGAAGCCCAGTTATGAGTGTGCAATACCCGTGCACTGGCCCAAATTTAAAGTTTTACGCAACTTAAAAACCTGCCAGAGATGTTGGTTCTTAATTAGCAACACATATCTCCTGAAAACTGACTAGCAAAAAGGTCCTAATTGTAGTGTCTTTAATTTGTCACATACAAACTGTTTGGAAGCCCCAAACTCTAAAACATCATGAAAAAAATCTTCCAGGGGTGCAGGGTAAGTAAGACATGACTAGAGTTCAAGCCAGTGGGTTTATTGTTAATTATTTTTTTAGTTTTTGGATCTAGGGATTAGAATAAAAAACAGCTCTAAACAACAATCTGTGGCATGTTAATTGGTTTGTACCTGATCTTCTCATGAAGTCAGCAGGAGTTTTGCCACTGAAAAACATCAGAAAGATGGTTTCTGCTAGAACCAAAAACTGCTACCAGCTATTGCAATTTGATGGGAAAATTAAATCCATATTATGTGTAATAATAATCCATGAGTATGCTCTAACAGCATTTAGTATGCAAGCATGATTCCTGAGAGTACTCTCAAATAAAAGCAAATGTGACTCAACCTTTAAACATGGGTAATGATGAAATTTGGGTCTAATAGACTAGAAATAGAATGAAATTCCTAACATAAAAAACAAGAGATACTTTGTATGTCCATTTTTTGCTTTACATTTCAAAAGCAAAAGAGGCAAAAAATTATTTTTACTGCAGCTTTTCCATCCATGAGGAACCACTTCACACACACACACACACACACACACACACACACACACACACCCCTAATACATGAACATATCTTCTGGAGTGCTAAGCATGTGATATACATGATAAAGCATTGCTATTCCCAGAAATATGGCTCTAAAATAGTCATATGTGACTATTCAATGAAGACAGTGTTTAGGATAGCCCAATTTGAGAAAGCTGTGTTACAAGATCAGATTCTATTTTTAGGCTGGATTTTTCTAGACAGATGTTGAAAACCCATAAAGAGGATTTTAAAAGTGTTATTACTGGTAAGTTATTGCACCCTTAATGTGGTCCGTACTGTGGCAATAGAAGCTTCAGGAAAACATCTTTTCTTTCTGTCTCTTTCTCTCTTTAAACTTTATTTATAGCCTTGCAAAAGACTAGCATTCACATAACCCGCCTTTGCAGGCGTGCCAGAAGATTAATGATATCGCAGTGTTCTTGAGAACAAAAATGTGTCTACCACTGTGTTGAATAATCTCTCCTTTCACACATTAAAAGTGAGATGAGGCCTACTTTAGAAAGCAAGGACAATGTGTCGCAAAGAGTTAGTTGGCTTAAAGACATACCCGTATTGCTATCCTGAATCACAAATTGTTTTCATGCATGTTATCTTGAGAATAAGAAAGCTTTTATCACCATCTCTTTTTTTAATTTACATAGAGCCTCAAAATCTGACTTTTTCCAGCATTTTTTTACAATCTGTTGCTTGTAAGAATTGAGAATTTAGAAAAAAATGTACATTGTGACCTCTTTTATGTCTATTCCCCTGAAATTTAGCAAACAAGAATGAAAGCTATTTAAAGATTTAAATACGATAGATAGAAGTCATTTATGGTAAAGCTACTTTTACCTAGTTTATAGTAATGACTCAATTTTTATCAGAACTTTTCCTGATGCCATGCACCTTGCTAAGTGTTCAATATATATTATCTCATTTAATGTTTGTGAAGATCCCAAGAGACAATTACTACCATTATCCCCTCTGGTGGAGGACAGAATTTATGCCTAGAGAGATAGAGGACTCACCCTAAGTCAGTCCTCCGATGAGTGACAGAACCACAACTCAAACCCAGGTTTGGAGAACTTCAATGTTATCTTCCTAATCACTATGATACACTGCCTCTTGGGCAATATTCATTTAATACAGATGTTTATTCAGCCAAGCAATACTTACAGACTGTTTATAACTTCCAGGAATTCCATCACTGGTATTTAGGTACATACCACATACCAGTCACTGCCACTGGCCTTTGGAATTATAAAAGTGAGTGAACTTAATTCTTACTCCCAAAATGTAGTGGGGTCAGACAGCCAACTTAAGACCTTCTCAGGCTCTAATCATTCAGAGTTTTCTAAATCCACCTAACCTCATAAATCATTAAAATGCATTCACAGCTCACATTTAATACAATTCACATAACTACGTATGAGTTGAGTTACATTCACTTGAGATTATTTTTATGGGTATTTTAATAGTCATTAATTTTGATGTTTTTTTTTTCAAAACCTATAGCCAATTATATGTATTTTCCTCCCAGACATTTTTTCCCAGGTTCTCTGCCTCTAATGCCTAAAAATACGTTGGCCCTAGTGGGAAAGACAGAAAAGTGAACTGGGAAAGTGACAGAGTTTAGTAAGAAAATGATACAGACATGTGCAAAGAATCATAGGAGCCAGAGGTATCACTTCACAGGATAAAAGACACTAAAGGAAAATCTTGGGGTATGAGTAGGAGCTCACCAGATAACAAAACCCTCATTTACAATACTACTGAGCCACAAAAATATGTGATATATCCAAGAAATGCCAAGTAATACTTTGTGACTTGAGAATAATGTTTGGGTCACATGATAGAGGAGAGAGATGGAGACTTACAATTCAATGTTTTAATTGTACATTTTCTTTTATTGGAAGGAAATTTTAATATATATTATACTGAAAATTCTGTTTCTTTACTGCACTGAACTTATCAGCTTGGTGTTCTCTAAAGCATAATATAAATTATAATTAATATTCTTTTGCAGATATTATTTTACTGCCAACTTTTCTAAAGGAACTACACTAATTAAGAATATCAATTCATTAAGAAGTATTTATAAATTTGGGGGAATATGCTATATATATACATATAAACATAGTATTTATGGTTTGTATCATATATGCAATACAAATATTCATTATGTATGTATAGTATATACACCAGAAATGTAGACAAAAGTAGTAAATAGAGTGTGTGTGTAAGTATATGTATCAGGGATTATATATAAGATCTACAACCTTAAATTTTCTTCTTAACTTATGGGAGATGTCCAGCAGAATTGACCAACCCCTTCACTTCTCAGTAAAAATTTTGAGCAAAAAAACCTGACCAAACAAAACAAAACAAAACAAAACAAAAAAAAACTTTTAAAATAAATAAAAGGTTTGAGGATGAAACCATCTGCACAAGTGGGGAAAAATTTAGTTTGTAAACTTTAAGTACTTATTTTGAAAATATTTAATATGTTAAAAATAGTCTGTCTCCTTTGATAACTTAGTTCAATAGAAGAAGATGACAAAACAAATAGCTAGGTAAAGGAATCTCTGAATTAAGTATCTTTTAAAATACTGGAGTGAAGATGCTGTTCCATATTAGTAGTTAGAAACAGGGAGGAGGTGTACTGGGATAAGACCAAGTAAAATAATAAACCCACCAAATGGAATAATACTACTACAAATGGAATTGGGACTTTATCAAATAAATGAGTCTTCACCTTGTGAAGTAGTTGGAAAAATGATGAATAATTATTTTAAAACATAGGCTGAAAAAATAGGCCATACAAAGGCAAAAATATATATATGAAAAAAGTCATAGAGAACAGAGAAAAATGCTCCCCCCAAACTATAACAATGTGAATGAAGTCTTTAGACCTATGCTTACTAAAATAAATTGACTGAATAAAATACAACATGCATGACCATGGCCAGACAAGACTTGGGTTGCTTCCCAATGACGAAAAATTTGTGGTAAGACTGATATCAGATTAAATTATGTTGTGATGGCATCAAATGGGGCATCACCTCAAGGTCACATAATTCTGTGCCTCAAAATCTTACTCCTAGTTTACTCTTGGTTTATTTGTACTGATGTTTTAATGAAATCCTCTACTTCCTCTTTAAAAAAAAAAGCAAATGATGAACTTTGACCCATTTCTCACTATTCTTGCTAGAAAGCCACAATTTAATATACAATATAATACAATATATATAACATATATATTAAGTTAGTTTATTTATTTTGAGAGTAAGAGAGAGCACAAGCAGGGGATGGGAGAGAGAGGGAGAGAATCCCAAGCAGGCTCTACAATGTCAGCGGAGAGCCCAACATGGGCTCAATCCCACCAACTGTGAGATCATGAACAGAGCCAAAATCAAGAGTCAGACACTTAACTGACTGAGCCACCCAGGCACCCCTGCACTTATATTATTTTATCTTCACATTCTAAATGGGAAACATTAAGCTACATGCTAAGGATATAACCTTGAAAAATATGGACATAATCCTGTTGGAATTTAAATCTAATAGGGTCATAGATGTAAATGGACAATTACAAAACAACATAATACATGTTATGATTTTTAAAAAAAGGTAAAGGGATCCCATGAGAAATGTCGAGAGAAATGATTTAGACAAATCAATGCTTTGCTTCCTGGAAGAAATAAAATCTAAGCTAAGACCTACAATATAATTATCAACTGACCAGAGAAGGATGGGGAAATTAGAGAAGTGTTTCAGGCAGGAGAAACATCATGTACAAAATGCCAGAGGTAGGAAAGCATGCATTCTATCAAGATGTGAAAATTGGAGAGATAAGCACAGGCCACTTCACACATGTCCTTATTCACCAGGTCAAGGAAACTGAGTATTCTCAAGCTGGAGAAGAACACAATTATATTCGCTATGTAGAATCATCTGCTATCTTCTATGTAGAGAAATGAAGACAGGATTAGGGGCAGGGAGACCAACTATAATATTGTAGTAGGTCAGGCGAGAGACAAATGAGAGTAGAGACAGTTGAGATAAAATAAGATTAAGCAAATGTTTAAGATGAAAAATATATGAGACCTCATACTGTATGTGGTGAGCAGAGGAAGGAATGAAACAAATATAACCCTCAGGTTTAATGAGCAACTGAGTAAATGATGGTACCAGTTAATGGGCTGGTGGGGGGGACAGACATGAGACAAGGAAGATGATTAAGTCCAACTTTCAACATGTTGAGTGTGAAGTACATTGGGATGCCTAGTAGGCAAGTGGACATAGAGGTCTGGTGCTCAGGAGTGAGGTTTAGGCTAGAAAGAGAAATTTGGAAGTCATCGGCTTATAGGTTCCATGATAAATCAAATCCTAAGACCAAGTAAGCTTGGTCAAGGGAAACGGATAGAACAAGAAGAGCTAAGTGACAAAGGCTGAACCCTAGTAAAGCCTAACATTTAGGTAATGAGAAGAAAAGGAGCACTCAAAAAGGACTATAGAAGAGATTGCAGAGAGAACTTCACAGAAATGAGAAGAGTGGGAAGAGAAAGAGGGAGTGCTCAAAAGTGTCCAATATGGTTGAGAAGTTAAGCACAGTAGAAGAAAGAAGAAAGAAGTAGTCAACCAAGGCAAGGACTTAAGAGGTATCTATTTTCCTTGTAGAGACTGTTTGGTGACACAGTAGACTATTAGCATATATAAAAATACATATAGGTATATATACATATATATGTATGTAGGTAGGTCTTTACACACATGTACACTCATTAACTTATATAACAACATCATGGGGTAGGTACTGTTATTATGGTTTTTCCAACATGAGAAAATCAAGACACAAAGAAGAGACTATTTGTCCAATGTTACAAAGCTAGTAAGTGGTAGAGCCAGAAAACGAAATAGGTTGAGGACTTGAGTAGGAGGTGAAGGAATATAGAGAGGGAGTGCAGATAACTCTTTCTAGCAGTATCACTGATTTTCAAAGATAGTTTTGTCTGGGCAGATTGTCTCTGCTTATCAGGTTCAAGCTATGTGGTGAATACTACCCAAATTGCAGACTGACTCTCAAGATAACAAATGGCTTGTGGAGAAATTCTTTTAAAAATCCAATGTGTTGAAATGGCAGTGATAGCAACATGAAAAAACTTTTTTTTCCAAAGTACCATCTCCATCAGTTTTGAAAACAGTACACCATGTTGCTCCTTAAACCTAAAACAAGTGTAACCCTGCCTGGAGCTACTCCAAGAATCCTTCTAACAAAGTTCTCCTAATGGATCGACCAAAATAACTGAAATGTTGAACACTGAGCTTTAAATTGTTTGTATGTCTTTATGAAATATCTATGCATTATCTGTTTAGAGAGCTGTCCTTTCAGAAACATTTAGGAAGCCAGGATCTGTTTGGTCAATTTGCTCCACCGTAAGAAATTAGTTAAATGATAATTTGTCACACAAGTTGAAATGTCTTAGTATGGGGGAAATACCACTGACTCGTATGGAAGAGAAGAAATTCCTCCATAATTTTTTTTAAATTTCCAAATGTTTAGGGAATATTGCATAGCCACATTCATCATCTGCTAGTACCTTATTATAAACTATTGTTGGATGAGAAACCACATTAAAGTATTTGCTATTTGCAGGATTTACTACTCTAGTATAAGTAAGTTTTAACATGGTATGAGAGAGAGCATAATTATAATTAGAAAAATCTCTTTTTAAGCCAGATTTAGAAACAGAGAAATCTCTGGAGTTAACAAAATTTTTTAAAAAAGTGAAAAAAAGATACCTAAGTGAAATTGTTACAATTATGATAGGCCAGCAGTTTTTGGAAAGTTTAGGAAACCACCATTCTATTACCATATTCAATTGGTAGTCTGTTTTCTGTCTCTTCATTAAAAAAAAAATTCATATCCAGAAAAGAAAACCAATAATGTGTACAGTTGCCTCAAGATTTTTTTTGGCCACAACTGCCTATTTTCCATAATTGAATTTCCCAGTGACAGTCCCATGAACTTTATTGCCAGGTTGACTAACCAAAGACACTCTATTACCCCCTCCCCATATGAAGAATTTAAGGGATGCTGAACACAACTAACATGAAATTGGGAAAGACAATGATTTGTTTTGAACCGCAAAAGGCATAATAATACTTACACGGGCCAAAATTTTGGAAGAAAATAAGTTGGTTTCCAATATTCTAATATGATACATTGGCCATGTCAAAATGAGGTTACATTGTCCCTAGGACAACCCTGAGATTCCTGAGGCACTCCTCCAAACCTCACCATCCTACTAAACATGAAGTCTATCCTGTCACCTCAGAAAGAGGTTTCAGTGCCGTCCTCCACTGACAAGAGACACCTTAGGAGTTGTAGCCTTATGCTTGGTCACAGACCTTATTTTAGCATTAGACACCTGATTTTCAAAGGTTATCTTTCCCAAATTAAAGGAAGAGTGAGACAGATGATGTGAGGACTCCCTTGTGCTGACTGCAGTTTGCTTACATAAGATCCTTTAAGTTTCCCAATAAGAAACCATACCTTCCAGGTGATAAATGGGTCAAATTCACAGAATATTAAAAGTGTGGGAGGCAGGTTGGGAGAGAAGGAGGCTTTCCTCCTTTCTATTTCCAGAATGTAGTGTAAATGGGATACTCACAAGGTTTAGTCTAAAGAAAGAAAGCCATGAAATAATAGGAAATTGTGAACATAATAAGTAGGAAACACCTCGGTAATTTCTATTTTTCTACTACTGTGTTTTTTGTATGTTATTCATTGTTTTTAACCACTTCTCCCCTCCTTCTTATTTTTCCTAATCTGTCCTCTCTTAAATGTAAAATATCTATAAATGTCACTGTGGTTATGGGATCTAGTGATATCTGTACACAAATCCTTCAATTCAAACAATTACCATTAGATTCAAGCATAATGACCCAATGGATATCTGCCTTATATGAACTCTTACTACCCACAACACAGAGAAAACCTGCTTGTACTGCCCTTCCTTTATTTCAAGGGTTATTACTAGGACCAAATAGAAGTGACCTCCTATACCATTTTCATTCTATAATCAGAAATCCTCACTAAACTTGTTTCCACTCTATTCCCAAATCCCTTTCTTTTCTGGCTGATAAAAGACTGAAGTCCCGAGTCTCAGGACCAAGGAATAGAAAAGAACACCATAAACAGGAGAATTGGAAAAAAAAAAAAAAAGTTTACATATTCATTCTTGATAAATGAGGAATTGCAATCTAGTTTTCCTGCCTCCTAGTCTCAACTGCCTCTTCCCTTCGTGAGGGAGTCATCTCCTTGGTGCTTTCTCAGTCATAACCATCAAACTTATCTATCAGGACCTTTCTTCAATATCCCAAATTAGCTTTAGTTTTTGCAATAAAAGTTGGCATGAATGAAGACTCTTTTTTTTTTTTTCCAGAAATGATACATGCAACTAGAAATCAGGTACCCTGAAGTCTACATTCCTCACTCATTAAAGAGACAATTAATGATCCATTTTGGCTTACAGAAGTTAAATGTTCCATCATCAATTTCTTCTTTCATTTTCTAAACAGAGACTCTCAAAGGCACTTAGTGAGCACACTAAGACCACAGAGTCAGCTGATGCTGCTGCCATCATAATGAGTGTTCTTTGCAGGTTCATTACCTATTTCCCTTTTCTTCTAGGTCACTTTGTCGATTTATATAAAGCACCTGTTATTTCAACATTATATTGTTGACTATAGTAGCAAGACCAATGTCAGAGACAGGTAGATTTTGGGTGGCTTGGCTCTGTACCCTGACAGCTCTATTATTCTTTGTCATTTGTCAGCATCATCTTAAAACCCAGAAAAAAGTCTACAGAGACCAATTGATCCATCCCTCTGTCTTCACACTGCAAAAGGATTATTTTTCCTTCCTAAAGTACTTGAGGCCCAAAGAGGTTAAGGGACTTTCTGAATGTCCCTCTGTTAATAGTAAAAGGCAACATATAGCCCATACCTCCACACACTCTTATGCTATTCATTGTGCCCATGAAAGACAAAGTAAAACTACCTGTTTTATGCTGTCCATAGTTTGCAATCTTACCTTGAAAAAAAAATCATCTACACATAAAACCCAAATTATATTCCAATGAATGAAGTCTACCAGCTACGTGGCCTGGGATGAAGTACCAATTTCTCTAAACCTCAAAATCCAATTTCCTAAAATGAAGAAAATAATAATTTCCTAGAGTTTTTTGAGGACTAAATGAGTTAATACATAGAATTACTCCTTGGGGCACCTGAGTGGCTCAGTTGGTTAAGCGACCAACTTCGGATCAGGTCACCATCTCGCAGTTTGTGAGTTCAAGCCCCTTGTCGGGCTCTGTGCTGATAGCTCAGAGCCTGGAGCCTGCTTCGGATTCTGTGTCTCCCTCTCTCTCTGCCCCTCCCCTGCTCACTCTCTGTCTCTCAATAACAAATAAACATTAAAAAGAAAATTAAAAAAAAAAAAAAAAAGAAGGCTCCTAAACAGTGCCTGGTGTGCATATGTATGTGTGTGTATGTATGTATATATATATATATATATGGAATTTGATAAACATTTATTTGATATTTATTTGATAACATTTATTACCACCAAATCCTGGTGATTTAGATATTAAAATAATTTCCCTTACAGCTTGAATGAGATGTATTTAGGAAAAATAAAGTACTACTTTAAACTTCACGTAGTAAACATGAAATATTAACCCAAGAAACTGTAGGGGCTAGGTACACAAGCAGCTACCAAAAGGGGTTATATAAACATGGCATTAACAACTGACAAAAAGGAAAAAAAAAAAAGATTGATGTGATGATGGGAGGTTCTTTGCTTGAGGTTGACAGTAAAAGAGGAAAACTTTGCTCTCTTACCAACGTGCTTTGCAGCTATGATCAAATTTAGCAAAGCGTGACCCCATCAGGTGGCAACGTGGTTTCTCTTAACTGAAGGCAGTCCATCCGAAATCCCTGACTTCTTCAAAAAACATGTAGGAATGGACAAAAGCTCAGAGGTGAAGACACATGTTGTGTAGGAGGGGCAAAGTATAGTGGCGCTTTGCGTGTGCAATTACGTGAGTTTTAAGACATAGCTCATGGGTAGCAAATAAGAGCAGTAAATCCTCTGGTATGCCAGTCATTTTCCTAGTGGAGGCTCAGGTGGTGCCGCACCAATCTCGGGGAGAGGCAATGCAGTCATTGTAGCCGCTTCCCTTACCTTTCTAACGGAGTCTGTCTGGGTCTCTGTGGTGCAGGGCCGGGGGTGCTTCGGCCTCACTCCCAAGTTCTAGCGATGTCTCGTTCCTAAATACTTGTTACTTGTTCCTCTCGTGAGGAGAGGGGAAGTCAAGAACAACCTCGGTCGCCATCTTGGTGACGTCACTCTCCCTCATTGGAGCAGCAAGTGATAACAATTAGTCTCCTTCACCTCTTTGAAATGCCCTCTTCCCTGTCATTTAAAGCACCACACCACCTAATCATTTTTATTAGTAACCCTTCTAGTCGTTCAATTGTTACTGTAAAGATGCCAAGCTCTTTCTTTCCAGCCCCCCAAAATAAGCCCCATCCAATGACAAAGTTTTTAAATATCTTGGTGAATGAGATTCCTTTTACTAGTGGAATCTGGGTATTTCTACTTTCTACTTACTACATTTCTACTAATGCCAGGACTGAATTTTGACAACAACAATTAGCCAGGAATTTACAAGACACAAGACTGCTTCTTCACAAAGAAACCATTAGCATTATAGATCAGCATTCTTTTAAGAATGAAAATTCAGATTGGTTTTTAACTTTGTTGGGACTCATTTACCCTTTTGCTCCTTAAGTGTACTGGGCAGAGTGGTGAACTGGTGAGCCCTGGAAATGCCCATTGCCATCATTCAGAGTTCTGATAACCCATTTTTTCCTTCATATCAGCTCTTCTGCATATAGAACAATTCATACACTTGCTAAAGCTAGAAAAGTGAAGCCTCCAGAGATATTGCTTTCCAATAAAGTAATAATGCTCCATTAGCTGTTTTGCTGTTACACGTTTTACCACAGAGGACGACTCTTTAAGCTGCCTTCCCGTATGTGGCCCTGTGATAAATTTTATCAGTGGTCAGCGGGACAGAGTTGCAGGCTGGGCAGTAGCACAGTGGCTTTTTATCTAACTAAGTTCCCCCTACCATGCCCCCCACCCAAAGCGGCATTTTCTTGGCATAATTTATGTTGTGGCATTTCTGTCAGTAGATGTGGTGTCAGCAATTTCTGTTCCTAATGGAAGTTTACTTGGAAATGAGATACTTAGCCATAGAATAAAATTAAAGATGGGATAACACTAATAAAAATCGTAACGTGAAGGTGTTTGTGCCTGCTCATATATTTAAAAAAAAAAATCTGAAACAAGGATTGTCTCTTGCCAGAAAAGCTTGTTTTTTCCAAGTCTAAAATACTGGTACAAGTAATATGTAGAGAGTGCAACCATTCACAGTTAAAGCTAAAATTGTGTCAGCACATATATGAGAAGTTTCTACATTCCAGAGGCCTTATAGCACTGGCAGAATATTTTTAAATAAACTTTACTTATTTATTTACATATTTATTTGTTTGTTTTAATTTAAAGTTCTAGAACCCAGCAGGTTTAACCCAAATCTGGGGTGCTGGGACCTAGGGAAAGACCTGTACATATGATGTATATTTTTGTAAAGTTAAAAAACTCAGCCCAGTTCAAATTTACTGGAGAAATCATTTCACTGATTGAATAATCTTTGTCCCCACATGGTTTCTCATAATAAGATTTTCAATTACTCCACTGGAGGATATTGAGAGCATTTAGAAAAAGCTGCATTAAAAATGAAATAGCAGCATTGTTTAGACTTCTTAGCCAAAGGCTCCTGAGATAGTCCAAGCTCTAGAGCTATTTAGACTCTCAACTTGTCTATCTTAAAACAGGCTTTTACACAAATGGGATCCTCATTCAATCTGAGGCGCAGCAGACAACAGAAGCTGAGGTCGTAGTGCTCTTTCATGCATCTACAACCTCTGTTACGATCGCATTCTTTTCCTCAACAGACACATTTTCCAAGAAGTAAAAAAGGAACGTAGACACTGGGAATCCTCTGGACAGAGCTTCACTACATTATCATAGGAAGCTTCCTGCTATTGAATTAGCAACAGACAGCGTTTATCACTTACATTTTCATGTGTTTTAAAGTATTTTTAAAATATCTTGATGATATTTCCCCTCTTAACTAAAATTTCCTGGCTGACCCATCCATCAAATGAACTGTATCTTTGACTATTTGGTAACATTCTAAACCGAATGTGAAATGGCAGTTATTTTATGCACAAAGATGTTCAGAAAGGAGATCTGCTTCCGCTAATGATGCCACATTTCTGGAACAATTTTCCTCAAGTCAAACTGGCAAGAAGGACCCGAATTCCATTAGTTGAAAATTTTCACCCTTTTGAAATGATTTAAGGACCTGTCCTTAGTAATTGTGATTAAAGATGAATGTTTTGAAACTCAGTCCCATTATCCAAGGTGTATCTACCAGAGTCCTGCTAGAATTTTGAATAGACGGCAGAACAGCATACGCGACTTCCACATACCGAAATGCCAATATATGTATTCAGCTTTGTAAATACACCTTTAAAAATACCTCGCCATATTTAGCCACTCCTAAATATGTATTTACACAAGTCTACACACTGTAAGTGTTTACCTGGGAGACAGGAAAGGTCTCTCTGGTAAATAATATGGGTTTTATAGCCTTTCATGAAGGAATTTTTTGTTTGCTCTGTAAAAAAATCAGCTCCTCTCAGTTATAATTTAATAAAATTTTTCTTTCCCTGTAAATTTACTGCATAGCACTTGAAGTAAAGCACTGCAATGTTTAGAAGGAAAAAAAAGACAACACTGGTGTTATCTTTGGGTACAGAGTGGCTTTGATTCATTTTGCTAAAAACTACAGAGGGCAGAACGCATGGATATGATTTCTGAAAACCAAACAAATAAAAATAGCCTGTCAGATATATCTTAGAGCTAAAGCTATTGAGTAATTACCTATTTTTTCAGGTTAAAAAGAAATTGGAGCTGCTGTGTGGTTAAGTGTCCGACTTCAGTTCAAGTCATAGTTCACCGTTCTGAGTTTGAGCCCCATGTCAGGCACTTTTCTGACAGCTCAGAACCTAGAGCTTGCTTCGGATCCTGGGTCTCCCTCTCTTTCTGCCCCTCCCACCCCCTCTCTCTCTCAAAAATAAATAAACATTTAAAAAATTGTGTAATTAAAAAAAAAGAAATCAGAATCTCTAGGAAGATCCAAATGATTTAGATTACTTTGCTCTGAATTTTGTAGATCATTGACTTAATTTTATACTTTATATTACACAAGTGCACGTAGGTGAAGTGTTATAAACTGCTAAGCAAAACTGTGTTAAATTCAACATATGAACAAATTCTTATAGAAAAGCAGCATTGCCCAGTACAGCAGTCCAAGGACAGGAAATATTCAGTGCATACTCCTGGCTTACGAATACATGGCCTTGAGCAATTGAGTTGATCTGACTTATGCTTTTGAATTTGTAAATTAGGTTGTGATCTACCTAGATCTAATGAATGATGAATGTGCACTCATATATTATGTACTGAATACTAACAGAGTAAAATATCTTTTTTAAAAAAGACACATTTCCTTTTCCTTTTTTTAATTGAAAGATACAATGTGAAATAGAACATGATGCTTGGAATTAAAGAGACGTCCTATTATTTGATAAGTTCTCACAATCTATTCACCATCCCCTTTCCCACCTTCACTCTCCCCTTAGAATCTCAAGGCTTGAAATCACCTAACCTAAGCAAGTGGACCCTGACTTTCATGAGCCACTTTAGGGTCCCAGAAATGGACATGGCTTACTTTGGAGTTCTTTCAAGTTTTGGGGTAGGTACCTTCTGAAGGTACCACTATCCTACTCAGCTCACTTCCTTCTAGAAGATAAATGTGCAGGATTTCCATCAGCTTGTCTCTGGAACCACTGAAGATTTTCCTGTCATCAGTGGGCTTAGAGACCTACAAGAGAAGAACAAAAAGAGAAAGGCCCCTTACATGGTTTCTAAAGACACTTAATAAATTACAGCTTTACAGTTAAAGGACTCTTCTTCTCTTTCTTTGTTCTGTGTCTTTCAAGAATTTTCCCTTTCAGAATCTTTCTGTGCATGGGTGCTTGTGCACAGAATATATGAGTTAGATTTATGTTAAGGAGGTGGGAAATATGGGCACTTTTGGCAAGCCCAGATACAGAAACATTGCAGGGCTTTTTTCAGGATAAAAATATACCAATTTTTTAATGGGCCCAATTATTTCATCCCCACATAAAATGCCTCTTGAAATTCGTCAGTGCAAAACAGGTGCTTGTATGCCTTCCTACCTCATCTCTAAACACAGCTTTGAAGAGATAAAGTTTATACACACACACACACACACACACACACACACACACACACGGAGGTGTGAAAATGTTTACATCTCAAATTCAGGTGTCTTAAAGGACTTTACTTTTAAGACTTTTTCTTCCATTTATTCTTAAATTGTTGAAAGATGCATGCTATTATAAAAGATCAAAACAATCCTTTAAAATAAAAATATGATTTGTTTTACCTTTCAATGTACCAGAAATTTAAATACAATGATATTCTTGATGAACATGAAACAGGGGGTTTTACAACTTAGGTCACTAATTCCAATCTGATCCACAGAGTACTGAATACCCTCCAGCTGTCTATTAGGAGTATCTAAACTCAATGCAACAAATAAATATCTGATTATATTTTCATACAAATTTTATACCTATTCTACTAATTGAAATGGAACATAATATACTATCCATGTATTCAATTTACCCTTTTGGAAATTATTCTGTCATCTTACATTTTCACAAAAGGAACAGAAAATTCATTGTGCGCCAATAATACCCATACATATGCTCCAAAAGATACAAAAAATATATTCCCACCTTCTGAGTATGACCAGCAGGATAGAATTCTCTCAGCTTCATCCTAGATCCTCACATACCTATGGACATGGCAGGTTAGAAGTATGACTCCTATGTACAGCAAATCCATTCTGGCCATAATGAATTATGTCCCAGGGTACTGCAAGAACTAACAGATGAACAAAATCACTGACCCTTACATTGGAATCAGAGTCAGTCTGAAGAAGCGGTGACTTCTGTCTCTTAATATCCCTTAGACATTTGAGAAAATACAGTTTCTATTCATTTACTTCTGACAGGTCACTCCACACCTTATCCCCATTAAGACTCAAAGACAAGTTTAGAGCATCAGAGTATGTGACAAGTACCTACTATGCTAAAACCTGCCGCTCCATCTCCTTGCCTGTGTTGCTGGAAACAAATGTGCTCTTTGACTCTCTTCCCTAAGGGTTCTTTCCTGTAGCTATTGCAAGATTTCAGGATTCTTGAGTTTGGAGGCAGACTGAGACCTTCATCTTTTGGGGTGAGGGGTTAATTTGAAGGAAGCTCAGCTAGAATTAAATCACAACACTTTGTGTGGTTTCCAAATGTGAAATTCCCTATGTGATGGTCCTATTCCAGTGTACACTGATTACATCCATCCTGGATGCTTTGTGCTTAGATCTTAATGCTACCTTATAAGACTGCACAGCACTCAGGGAACAGAATACAGGGTCAAAAAAAATACAATCATATCCTACAGAGTGCAGTTGAAAGCATTGGGACTGAGCTCAGAAAAAAATAGAGGGAATCTGGAATTCCCTTCAAATATCTTTAGGACTATTATGCCGAAAATGGATCAGGCTTATTCTGTAGCTTATTCTGGCTGAATATAAAGAACTTCTAATGCGTTGTGCTTTCCCAACAAAGAATGAACTGATTGCCTCAAGAGAACTTAGACAGCGTCCAGCACAGGCAGCCTCTTGGGAGTTAGGCTGGATGATCTTTCAGCCTCTTCCCAATGCTGAAGTTAAATGAATCTACAAAACTAACTCAGTCGGGAGAGTTCCAAGAGGACTCACACAGCAGTTTCAGGACACTGTCAGAGTCATTCCAACTAGGTATATCTTCATTTTGGACCCTTCAAAACCCAGGATTTCTTTCCAGGAGGCTGAATTCCCTTGCACTGAATGTGACTGTAAAAATAATATGGATTCTACCATCAGAGAACCCTGGTTTGGAGTCCTGGCTCTCCCATTCTAGTAGTTGTGTAAATCTGAGGAAGTCAATGAACCCAAGAATCTCAGTCATCAAACTGAGGATTATTGTTCCCATCTCACAGGGTAGTTGTGAGCATATTAAATCATCTGTTGCAGGTGCATAAGTACATGGTGCATGGCCTAAAAAGCCCACTTCTAGACTTCATGATAGAGGATGGTCCTACTGCAGTAAGTTCTGAATGCAATGAGCTCAGGTGATGTGTGTCAGGCACCTTCTTCTAAAAAGGTTCCTTTTTCCATTAAGAATACATATATTTATGTTAGTCTGGAAAGAAAAAAAAAGATCCTACTGTGGAAATTGTGCTCTAAACATATAAAATGTGATAAATGAAATAATAATCACAGTGATGAACTTTAACAAAATTTACATGAGATGAATAATGCAAAGGCAGAGGAAATTATTCTCTACTAGCAGCAGAAATCCTCTACATAGCACCCTCTTAATTTCGAGGTTCTTCTAGTAATGCAGGGTCTATCTGATTATTATTGCTCCCTTATCTTTTTAAAATCAAAGCACCTAAGGATGAAAGAATTGGTCACAAGGATGATGAGAACTGCCTGAGTTCCTTCCTGAAGAGATAGTTTTCACTCTCATCAGATGACTCTTCGATTCCCCAAATAAAAGTTGTAATTTTCAACCAGGGGGTGATTATTTTCATATATAAATAGTTTGATCCAATTAAACTTCTGAGTTTATTAACTAGTTAGTCTGTATTACATAATCTGTAGCTATAATTATTATACACCATTATCTCTGTATTTAATCAACTTTCAGGTATTAAGCCTATATTTCACATGGCTACTCCTTTGAAAGTGGAATCAAAGATCTTTGATCTGGTCAGTCTTCACAACATGCATGGTGTAATTTTTTTAAAATTTTTTTAAACATTTATTCATTTTTGAGAGAAAGAGACAGCGCGTGAGTGGGGGAGGGGTAGAGAAAGAGAGAGAGAGGGAGACACAGAATCTGAAGCAGGCTCCAGACTCTGAGCTGCCAGCACAGAGCCCAATGCCGGACTCGAACTCACCGACCATGAGATCATGACCTGAGCTGAAGTCAGATGCTTAACCAACTGAGCCACCCAGGAGCCCCACATGGTGTATTTTTGACGTGAATCTATACTTTTACCATCCCCTGAAGGACACTAATAGCCGCTTCTGGGTTCTTTTCAGTTCAAATAGGAACTTATATACAATTCACACTGAATTAGTAGTGTTGGTTATAGTTCTTGCTAAAAAGATTCTGTGTGCCCAGGAAGGGACAATTAGATTTGATGGAAACATTTACTCCTAACTTAAATGGGTAACTTTATATACACAGCTAAGTTAGGCAACCTTTTCGATGGCTGAATTCCCTCAGGCAGTCTGGTCACAATATATGACTTAATGTGGCATCCAAAGATGCCTGACTTTCAACTTGGGAGAGGATGGCAGTAGGGAGCTCATGTTCCAGGAACACAATTCTCTAGCCCCAGTACAAATGCTCTTGTTCACCGGAGAGGACGCAAAATATCTGAAAGCCAAGGCTTCAGGACAGTCCTGGCTTCCTGCCCTACTTTCATGTGGCAGTAATTTCCCTACACAAGAGGCAGAGGGCCTGTCCTTGACACACAGTGTCTGCCTTGCCTCCCACACACAAACCCACAAGAAAGTCTGACCCAGCAAGTATTAAGAGAAAAGCCCTGACCTGACCACACAGCAATTCTGGGACATGAGCAGTAGCCACTGCCATGCCCCTGGCAAGGGTTTCACTGCATCCAACTGAAAGTGGGCATAATAAAATTCCTTTGTCAGGAGTCCCGAAGGAGTGCTGGCAATTGCCTGCATATTGTCCCCTTGGTAGGAAAGACTATGAACAGCATGAAATCTATGCTTTGGCAGCAAGAGAACTTGGTGCTAGCATTTTTCTAAACTGAAACAAGACGAATGAGTTGGCCTGACACTTCCAAGTTATCTGATATGTTAAAATCACCTCTAAAAATAAAAACAAAAGACTTGAAGAAAATTATAAATCTTACGAAAGGAAAAAGATGGTTAGAAAAACTTTACATTTGTAAAGTATGGTGTTAAAGCATGTTGGGAAGGTTTGAATAGAGGAAACAAAGAATTGTGGACACCTAAGTTGTCTTAGTCTGTTCAGAATTCAAGAACTGAGGGGATGGGAGGAACAAACTCCCATGATAATTCAGAGAGTACTTACTTGCAATTGGTCAAAAGTCTCTTATTCAGTAAGTTATTGCAAAGTTCAGTAAATACCAGGCACTGAACTTAGGCACTAAACAAACACAAATATAAACAGATGCTGCCCTCACAAAAATCTATTCACAGAAACAAGGCATATGCCCTCTGGATAGCAGAGGATACATGGCAAAAACTAGAGAAATTTGACTGAAAATATTTAAAATGATACATATTCTAGGGAAACATTCATTTATCTTTAAAAAAATTTTTTTTAATGTTTTATTTTTGAGAGAGAGAGACAGAATGAGAGCAGGGGAGAGCAGAAAGAGAGGGAGACACAGACTCTGAAGCAAGCTCCAGGCTCCAAGCTGTCAGCACAGAGCCTGATGCGGGGCTTGAACCCACAAACTGTGAGATCATGACCTATGCCGAAGTCAGACGCACAACCGACTGAGCCACCCAGATTCCCCTATCTTTTTTTTTTTAATGTTTCTTTATTTTTGAGAGAGAAAGAGACAAAGTGTGAGCAGGGCAGGGGAAGAGAGAGAGGGAGACACAGAATCTGAAGCAGGCTCCAGGCTCCAAGCTGTCAGCACAGAGCCCGACACAAGGCTCAAACCCACCAACCAGGAGGTCCTGACCTAAGCCGAAGTTAGATGCTTAACTGAGGGCACCCAGGCGTCCTCATTTATCTTTTTTTTTCCCCCAAAAATGTCTCCGTGTGATACCAGGCCTTCATTTTTTTCCCCTCTCCACCTTGTTAGATTGCATTATTGATCAGAGACACTGTTTCAGTTTCCTACAAGGTCTCGATCATTGTTACTTCTCTTTTTTCCTAACTGGCTTCTGACTTATTGACCCAAAGAAGACAGGCATAGCCCTAGAAGAGGTTCAAGTTCTAAGCAACACAAACACAATGCTTCTTCCCAAAGGAATGTTTTGGGATTTCTTTCATGGAAATATTGTGTTACCCAAAGAACCCAAATGAGTATAGAGGACGGTTTTGCTCATGGTCACCACTAATCTCAGGGAGCACAGATCTTGGGAATACAAAGAAGAATACAGGCAAAGCTTCCAATCTCTAAGTTCCTGGTACAATGTGATAGAGCCACTTCATTGTTTGCCATCTAATTCAATCTCAAACTGAATTTGATTTGAAAAACACAATGTTTATTAGATCAAAAACCTGGAGATGCTTTACAAAATACAAGACAAGGATATATGAAGTATGTATGAGCCAGGCATAGTGACACTTTAAAAGAGAGTACAAAAATGTGTAAATCTTTTCCCTAATATGCCCAAGATTTTAAAAGTAAAATGAAGAACCTGTCAATGGGTCTGAACCTGAACCACTCAAACCAGGCTCAATGTTTATAGATGATGAAGAGCCAAACCAATAATAATATTGTGGCATTGATTCTTTATGGTCTCAGTCACACCCACCTCATCACTTAATATATTTTTTCTCCTAACATGTGTTCAATCCTTTTTGACGGCTTGGCTCACAGCTCAGATAATGAAGCCAAACCATATCCCTTTGGTTGGTCTCAAGCTTGGCTGGACTTTCAATGACTTCCACATATTAAGAGCCACTCTCACAAAAAGCTTAATATAATCATAAAGCCACCTACCTAACAAGTAATAAGAATCAGCATTTCTTGATTAGTTGTATAACCTAGTCACCATGGTTAGGGCTTTACACACAATGTGTCATGTAATCCTCAACAAGAACCTGCTGAAGTAGGTAGCATTTGCTCCATGCTAAAGATAAAGGATTTGGGGCAGGGAGGTTAGGACTCTTCCAAAGTTACATAGTTAGCAAATGGTGGAAACTTGACTCTGTCAGTTCCATTAAAACTGCTACAGATCCACAGGGTGTTGTTGTTTAGCTATACTTTGAGGCAGATTTCATGACTCACTTTTGGAAACGTGGAAAGCTTCACATTGCCGCATCATATGAAGACTGGCCAGCATTTCTGAGACATCTGACTATGAAATAATTCACTCACCTTCAGATGGTACAGAGGTCTCATGTTCACAAACATGCAGCCAACGACAAACTCCCCACCCTCTGCCACCACCTGCCACCACCAACAGCAAAATTGCTGCACACCCACACTATTGATTATTTCTTCTGACTTGCAGGTTTTTGTTTCTTTTTTTGTTTGTTTGTTTGTTTATTTTTGAGACAGAGAGAAACAGAGCATGAATGGGGGAGGGGCAGAGAGAGAGGGAGACACAGAATCGGAAGCAGGCTCCAGGCTCCGAGCCATCAGCCCAGAGCCCGACGCGGGGCTCGAACTCACGGACCGCGAGATCGTGACCTGAGCTGAAGTCGGTTAACCGACTGAGCCACCCAGGCGCCCCTTGTTTCTTTTTTAATGTAGTCGATGCAGTACGGTGTCCCCTCTTGGCAGATATTGGGGGCAGGGTTACACAAATTGTGAGTTACCTCATGCCAAACCAGAAATAGCCCTGGTCCTCCCATCCCTGAACTTCAAAGCCAGCTCATTCTCTGCTGCCGTGGTGACTCTGCAGTGGTCACGGGCATGTCGCCTGGGTGGTCCCCCATATGCAAGCATTCCTTGAGCCAGGGAGCAACCACATCCCTCGTTCTGGGGAGAGGAAGGCAAGTGAGGAAAAGATAGAGCTGATAAATATACCCTGGCTTCCCCAAACTCTCCCTTGGAGAAAGTCAACTATATATGAGCCCAATGTGCTTGCACAAGGCAAAGTGTTTCAACAGTACACCACCGTCTCACACTGCCTAGTCCTTCGTGACTCCAAGTTCTAATTCTAGCTCTGTCACTTCCAAGCCCCAATTCTCAGCTCTTTCCGCCCATCAGTATTTTTCATTCTTTGTTTCTCTGGGTGTTGTACACTGGGCTTATTTGTTTGTTCATTTCCTGAATATACGAAAAATATAAAGTACTTCTTCCACATTTCTTCAGCATCTGACTCTGTTAGACAAAAGTACTAATTGATAGTAAGCAAGTACTCAAGAGTATTCAATTGGAAATCAGCTTTTGCATCTTGGAGACAGCAGACAAGAGGTTCCATGGAGGGCCTAGACTCACCTCAGGCATATCTCTTCTCAGGAGAGAGAACAGAAAGTTGTTACACTCAGGATAACACTTAAGGAGAAGCAGGAACTTAGCAGCAACACTATCCCAGCCAAGCATTTGGAGAATCCTCTTTCTCCAGTCTGCTGCAGGGTTTTAACATGAGAGAAATTATCCAGAAAGGCCTGGTTGAGACAGAGAATCACCAGCCTAAGCAGCTCTGGAGGAGGTTTCTTTTCTTTACGAAACTCATAAAGGAACCAACCAGTCCTGGTGTTGAAAAGAATACCAAGGTTCCCTGAACTTAAAAAAAAAAAAAAAAAAAATGGTGTCTGGATGTTCTACAATCATGGGCTGCAGCGTTGGGAGGAAGAATTGGCTTTCCTTTGAAATGAGAAAATCCATTTAGCACGTTTGTTCGACAGGCACAAGGAGCAGATCCCATGGTCACAGTTGTTTTATCTAATTTTTTTCGTCCCGGTTTCCTTTGTTGTGAGTTCCAAGCTGCTTTGCACTCTTCCATCCTTTACAACTATTGAGTCTCTTCTACAGATCTGTAAAAATAAACAGGCCATTTCCAGATTACCAGCCAGCGACACCACATCCTGTGTGAGATCTGATGATAAATAAGAGTGAGGCAGGTAGTCCCCCAGACACATCTGGGAAGCATCCTCTTCTCTGAACAGAAGCACACAGCATTCAATTCTAGCCAAAGCTTGTTTGGCCTTGTGGTCTGCTGAGTTGAAATGGTTATGCCATTTTTTTTTCCTGAATCTAAAGATGATGTTTTCATCTGACATTTTTCCTTTTTTTAAATTTTGGTATATAAAAAGTAACTCCCCCAGGGGAAACTCTATTGGCTTTAGCCATGAGTCCCAGGTGTATCCTAATTAGCTCTAAAACTTATTAAAAAAAAAAACTTCAAGTTGAAGACAGCTAAAGAACTAGCAGCCACAGTTTGGGCTAATTAACTCTTCTGGTAACATCTACTGACTGGAAACTGTGGTCTCAAAGATTCTGTGATGCGGTAGCTACCCAGGATCTTATCTGCACTTTTAACTTCTTTTAAATTAATCAGCTTTATAATGATTAGCAACCTGAAATTATTTTTAGCTCTAGTTCTTATTTATTCTTTTCCCCTATTCCATTGATGTATTCTTCACTTTCTCCTAGCTAAACCCTCCAATCTCTACTAATATATAGGAATTTCATGAACCTAGCATCGCTCTCTCTTCTCCCAAACAGGCACAAACATACACTGAGGGGTAAGTGTAAGGAATAGTCTTTCTTTTGCATCCTTCACTTAGCATTTTCAGAATCGAGAGCAGACTAAGTATGGGCAAAGACAGAAGTATTGCCAGACTCCACTGTTGCAGAGAATTCTCATATTACTCCATGGAATCTTAAGCTGCCCTCCCCATCTTCCCTAACTCCTCAAGGGAATGTTGTTTCCACTCAGAGCAGTCTCTTGGTAGCTGATCTACAGTAAAAGAAAAACCACACCTGTGGTTATATGATGGCCCGGGAGGGACTAGCTATAGATCCTTTAATCCTGTCCATCCTTCTGGGCTAGCCTGTGACAGTCAGCAACTGGGCATGGAAAGACTGCAATAAAAACACACTCAATCCCACTGACCTGTCTCCCACCACCTTGTAAGGAAAGGTGTCCTTTCAAGTCAGCCTATGTTTTATCCAGCATATAATTTACATGGCCTCAGAAGGCTATTCAGAAGACTTAGACAAGAAATAAGAGGTTTCTAATCTTCTACTGAGGAAAAGGAATATTAGCCCAGAAATCAAAAGAGCTGGCCTCTAATCCCTTCTCTGACATTAACTAGTTTTGTGACTCTGGAGAAAACAGTTTCTTCACGTGAACAGTAAGCCTCACTTACATTCAGAGGATTCTGAAGGCCCCTTCCACCTATAAAGCTTCTGTGAAAGAATGTACTCTTCCATTTGCTCCTTTGAAAACCAACTGCTATAACTGCTAACTTCTTTCCACATATAACATGGAGAAATCAGCCTCAAGGAAATCCAGAATTACATTTCATAGAACTTTAAGGGAATTTTCTTTTCTTTTTTAATGTTTATTGATTTGAGAGACAGAGAGAGAGAGAGCATGTGAGTGTCATCAGGGGAGAGGCAGAGAGAGAGAGAGGGAGAGAGAGAATCCCAAGCTAAGAATCTCTTCACTGAAAGCACAGAGCCCGACATGGTGCTCGAACCCATGAACTGTGAGATCATGACCAGAGCTGAAGTCAAGAGTCAGATGCTTAACAGGCTGAGCCACCCAGGTGCCCCTGGAATTTTCAAAGACAAATGTTCACCACTGTTTTCTGAAATCAGAGAACTCTTACAGGCCAATGCTGGTTATAAGACCTACATGAAGTAAAATATCATTTTTCTGATATACTGATCACTAGTCAGAAGGTTAAATTCAGATTTCCCAATGAAGCAATAAAGCAACTCTAAACGTTGAACTAAAATAAATAAATGTGACTATAAAAATAGAAATACCAAATGACCATTCTACTCCTTATTTTGTGCTAGACATTGTGCTAGAAACTTCTGCCTGTGTTACCTCAGCTTAGCATTATAAACATGCTCAGTTCTATCATCCTTTTCTGCAATTATCCCCCTAGGCCAGCCTGCCATATGTCCACCTTATGCCCACAAATATTGTATAAGGCAAAACCTTTACACACAACCAGTTCAAACCCATCCTAGATTTCCATAGCTTTCATCTCAACGCAGTACTTCCTGGAAGGAGGAAAAGAGTTCCATATTTGTCAAAAAGGAAGAAGTCTCAGTGTTTGCCTTTTCCTGGTACACTTCCTTCAAGTCTCTGGGAGTGTTTTATCTACACAAGGAGGGTCACTCTAATGTCTGGATCAATATCTGTAAAAGCTTTTAAGCTGTAATAACCATGATCTTCAGCACTCAACATATCCTGACAAGACCCTCTCCATGTCAAGTGAAGTGGGTAAATTCTTAGCTAGGGATTTTTAGACCCACTCCTTGGCTACCAGTACTTTTAGTAGAAAAGTCCATAATCATTAAGCCAAAATGTTAAGGGGACAGGCATTCCCAATGATACAGTTTTAATTTCCTTTAAATCCAACCAGCACAAACTTCATCACTACATAGTTGCTAACTAATGAGTTGAATTTTGGCAGCCCATTAATCTTAATTTTGTAAACATTGATTTTTTCCCCCTAGGTTTTGAATGGAGCTAAAATTAGCATGAGTTTTTGTTTTGTTTTGTTTGGGGGGTCTTTTTTTAGTATAACCTCCATTTCAACTTCCTGCTACTGGATATTTTATTACAACAAACAGCTCTATCCTTGACCAGGGTCTAAAAAGAAGTCAGAAGAGTTCTGGGAATAATGGTCCCACCTCTCATCTTGTTTCACACACTTCCCCTGTCCCTTCTGGGACATGGAGCCGCCATTGACTTCTAAGGAAATTCACTTGAGGCTCAATTAAAACTATGGGGCACAGAGAAAAAGCAGCATGTCCTCACCTTTTCCTCTCCAGTAAGATCTGTTTCCAGGACCAATCCTATATAGGAGGACTTTTGAGGGCTTTGCGGTATAAGACAAAACTGGGAAGTTCATGCCAGCACTCGTTCATTTGACAACTGCTGGTTCAACTCAAGTTTCTCTCATAAATGTAAATGCCTAAAGATTCAGACTGGAAGGATCTTTCCCACCAAAGGGAGTGTTCATGGATACCAATCTTTCCCCAGTTCTCTCCGGCTTCTTAGCCATTGCCATTTAGCAAACAGTTTAGGGAATAGCAGTTTTATTAGTGTTGGAGACATGCGGTATGAACTACATTCTTTTCAGTTAAGCTATCTGAAAGAAGGTCATTTCACATCACCCATTTTCTCATTATGCTCTCTCTTCAGCGTGTTCTCACCTACAACAGGCTATCCATCTTTCCTTCTTCCTTTTTCCCCTTTGATAGCCTATTCTAGAAGCCTTTGAGTCCTTTCCCCTTATTTTCCTCAGAACTACCATAATGCAGCCTCCAAGACCCTCTCTTCCTTCCTCTATTATATGCCATCATTCAGTTGCCATTACTTCATATTTCTACTGATAAAATACCAAATCCAATCTCTGAGAATTATCTGATAACTTATGACAAACCAAACAATCACATTTCTTCCTTTGAAGCATCCTGACATTTATCACTTGCCTTCAAGATTTCATGTTACTCACTGAAATTCTAAAAGCCGTCACCAAATCAGTCTTGGGGAAGGGGAGAGCCTCTCCAGGCAGAAGGCTCTACTTGTGGTAATGAAGAATGAAGTCCCCATGCTCAGACAGCAGACAGCCATGTATAAATCTTAATTCTGCTACATATAAGCCCTGTGTCCTTGGTCATGTTACATAAGCTCAGAAACAGTGGCCCAGATGGGGCGCCTGGCTGGCTAGTCAGTTAAGCATCTGACTTCGGCTCAGGTCATGATCTCAAGACTCATGAGTTTGAGCCCTGCATGAGGCTCTGTGATGACGGCTCGGAGCCTGGAACCTGTTTTGGATTCTGTGTCTCCCACTGTCTCTGCCCCTCCCTGACTCACACTCTTTCTCTCTCTCCTTCAAAAATAAATAAATATTTTTTAAAAATTAAAAAAAAAAAAACAGTGGCCCAGAGTCTGAACAGAATAGAGCACATTTAACAGTCAAGTTCTGAATTTTGCTGAAGCAGAGTAGAAATATTTCAAATCTACATCCACTGGAAGACAGAGTGGGATCAGCTTATATTAACTTCACTGGGTATGGGCTTTCACTCTGGATTTCTTGTTGTAGTCCAAGTGTGACAAAGAAGTTTCGTCAAAATCATCTCCTAGCAATTGACAGTGGTTCATTAGAACTCTGTGTTGAGGATTCTGAGGCCACTGGCTCTTAGGGAAAAAAAGCATGATTGATTATTAATGCCTGACATGAGGAAGGAGAAAAAGGTGACTTATGTGTTTACGTCTGCCATCCAGGCAATGTAAACAATGGAGGTCAAGGAGGGCAATTTCAGCCAAAGAGTGACATGATAAAAGAGATGTTTTAGAAGATCAACTTGGCAACAGATCATAGGATGGGCTGCTGAGAGGGAGGTCAGGAAAACCAATTTGGAGGATTTTGCCAAACCCCCGACAGCAACCACCGCAAACAGAAAAGAAAGGAATACATTTAAGAGAATGTAAGAACAAATCAATATACTTAGCATGACTTCTAAAGAGCCTTTAAGCTGACGGTATTTTTTAATAGATTTTATTTTTTTAGAGCAGTTTTGGGTTTACAGCAATATGCAACACAGGGTACTGAGGTTTCCTATGTAATCCCTGCCTCCCCCATTATCAATATCCTCCACCAGTGTGGCACATTTGATACAACTGATGAACCCACACTGCCACATCATAATCACCCAAAGTCCATAGCTTACGTTAGGATTCACTCTTGAAGCTCTACATTCTATGGGTTTGGACAAATGTATAATGACATGTATCCACCATTATAGTCACATACAAGGTAGTTTCAATGCCCTAAAATTATTCTGTGCTCTCCCTATTGCCTCCCCACTAGCCCCTGACAACCACTGATCTTTTTACTGTCTCAACAGTTATACTTTTTTCCAGAATGTCACAGAGTTTGAGTCATATAGTATATAGCTTTTTCAGAATGGCTTCTTTCACTTAGTAATATGCATTTAATGTCCCTCCATTGGAATAAGCTTGGTAGCTCATTTCTTTTCAGGCTAAATAATATCCCATTGTCTGGATGTACCACAGTTTATTTACCTACTCAAGAACACTTCAGTTGTTTCCAGGTTTTGGCAATTATGAATAAAGCTGCTATTATCATTAATGTGCAGTTTTTGTTTGTTTCTTTTGAGAGAGACAGAGCATAAGAGGTAGGGGGAGAGTGAGAGGGAGAGACAGAATCTTAAGCAAGTTCCATGCTCAGCACAGAGCCCAATGCAGGGCTTGATCCCACAACCCTGAGATCATGACTTGAACTGAAATGAAGAGTCAGATGCTTAACCAATTGAGCCACACAGGCACCCCAATGTGCAGGGTTTTGTATCAATGCAAGTATTTAGCTCTTTGGGGTATATCACCAAGCAGCACAATTGCTAGATCATATAGTAAGAGTATGTTTAGTTTTGTAAGAAAGTGGGAACTTGTCTTCCAAAGTGACTATACCAACTTGCTTTCCCACCAACAACAAATGAGAGTTCCTACTTCTCCACATCCTCACCAGCATTTGGTGTTGTCAGTGTTCTGGATTTTGACCGTTCTAGTATGTTATCGCATTCTTGTTTTCATTTGCATTTCCCTTTTGGCATATGATGTGGAGTAGTTAAGGCATTTTGATTCTTGTGAAGGGTACCACATTGGCTAGTTCTTACATTAGCAAAGATTCATTTATTTCATTCATCCATTGCCCAGCACTGTAACCTAGCAGATAGCAAGATAAGAGGGCATTTGAAATACAATACAGGTAAGTTTTGACAAATGACAGATAAGTAAAAACTTGGATGAGGTACATTCCTAACATTGGTAAGTATTTTAGTAAACACAGTAAAGCTTTACCCTGGTAAAGCAGAGACCCCCAGAGACCCCCAATGACCTTGGGCAGAGGTGTGAGAAGACACTGAAAATGAATCTTGCCTTCTTCATAATTTTGACCAGCAGCTCTGGCCCTTTCTTAGTTCACTCACTTTTGTCTCTCCTTCTTGTGATAGGTGACCATGTGTATAAGGTACATCATGGCAGTTATACCAGATGTAAAGACACAAGGCTGGTGCCAGGTCTTATTTTAAGGACAAGTTTTTTAAAAGGCCCCCTGGAGGATAGGGCTGAGGAAAAAGGAAGACACTAATTATAATCACTCACACTGCAAATGTATTTGTTAATTTATTGAGGGTCCACTATATATGAAACTCTGAACTAAAAACCATTTCAGACAAGATTGGGCACATTCAGGGTGCTATGGCCATAGAGACATTTTTTATTTGCCATTTGATTTCAAATTTGGCCCATTGCTTGTGCAGTAGTGTGTTGTTTAATATTTACTTTAAATATTTAATATTTACATTGCAGATTTTCCAAATTTGTTTTATTGTCGACCTTTAGCTTTACACCATTGTGGTTGGAAAATATACTTGGCATGATATTAGTCTTCTTAAATTTGTAGTATTTGTTCTGTGTCCTTTTATGTTATCTAACCAGGGGATTCTTCTGTGTGTACTTAAAGAAAAGTATATTCTATTTTTCTTGGATGGAATGCTTTATATATATCTTTTAGAACCAGGTATTTTGAAGTATGCTTCAAGTAAAAAATGTTCTGTTGAAAAACAAAATAACTTTAACTGAGGGCATTGTTTAAAATAAAGCATCAGAGGGGAGGTGGGTGGAGGAATGGGTGAAATAAGTGAGGGTATTAAAATGAGCACACTTATGATCAGTACTGAGTAATGATGTATATAATTGTTGGATAACTATATTATACACATTAAACTAATATAACACTGTATGTTGACTATACTGGAATTAAAATTAAAAACTGAATAAAAAATGAAATTAAAAAATAAAAATAAAAACTATTTCAGGGTGCCTGTGTGGCTCAGTCAGTTGAATGCTCGACTCTTGATTTCAGCTCGGGCCATAATGCCAGGGTCATGGGATTGAGGCCTGCATCAGGCTCTGTGCTGAGTGTGGAGTCTGTTTAAGATTCCCTCTCCCTCCCTCTGCCCCTCTTCTCCGTTCACTCACACTCTCTCTGTCCAAAAACAAATTTAAAAAATAAAATAAAGTAAAAACCATTTTAAACTTGTAAGAATGATGTATATCCTCCAAAAACATAACTTTACCTAGAAGAAAAAAAATGTGTTTATTAAAATTGAGGAATGCAGGAAGAGATGGCACAGGCCGTAGATGGTGAATGTCCCCACCTTGCAGGTATGCTACAAATTTGGTGACTGATTTGGGGAACAGGAATAACCATTCATGTAAGTGCTGAATCACAGAGATTTCCCCAAGTTAGACAAATGCTAGGCAAATGGGAATAACCAATGAGGATGGGCTATTTGGAGACTGGCCCTGACTGGGGCTCCCTCCTTCCTGCACAAATGTGTTGATTATGTGAATCCAACTAGGCTTAGGGAAAGATGATTGGAACATTTCCTTAGACAATGGCCCATTTGAAAGGTCACTTCCTGCCACTTTCCATATCCCCGAGGGGGAATCCCATACTGGCTCCCAGTAAACAGAGATGTCTATGTTGAAAGCCAGGCTTCCAAACAAATCCGGCCTGCCAGAGTCATAGGGGTCTACTTTGGGGTTTAGAGATGAATTAAAGATAAGTATTCATGCTTAAATTTCCACTCAAATATAATGTAATCCGTACAGTTTTTCAATTTACAATCATTGCAAAGTAGCTGTGTTTTCCTCTACTTTGTTGACTCTATGATTTTTCATATCATCTGAGAAACAGAAATTCTTCACTCCCAAATGAGCAACATTTTGAACTCAACCCTGACCCTAACATGATAAAAATCTGTGCCGCTGAAAAGAAACATAAAGTGTTTTGTTGTTTTGTTCTGTCTCTTCCCCTGAAAGCCATCCAAGGGCAGAATCCTGTTGCCTTTGTTCACAATAAATACGACATAGAAAGAACATGGTATTTTAGACAGAGCTTTCAGAAAAATCCATATAAGGGCAAAAAAGAAACATTTGATGCTGAATTCTTTCCTAATTTAAGACATTTTGAGTCCAGTTTTTATTTAAAAAAAAAGGGGGGGGGGATAAGAAGGATTCTAGGGCAAATGTTCCTGGGATTTCTTGTGCGAGCTGACAGTAGTAATCAGCAGACATTGTCCAAGTCATTGAAGTAACCCCAGTTAACCTAAATGTCTCCTCTGTGTGCCCAGCCTGTACCAGCCTGCACAAGGATCTCAACCCTTCCCCAGCCCGCAACCTTACCCCCTGAATCTCGGCACGCTTCAGTACTTCAGCATTTTAAACACCTCAGTGTGTTGGTTTGAAATTGCGCTCAAGTCACTTGGAAACATAGCATGATCCAATCCAGTGCTTATTAAAGCAGAAGATCTGTATCAGAATCACCTGGAATTTTACTAAAATGCAGAATCCTGAGTCCATGCCTGGAATTGCTGAATCAGAATATCTATGGGAGAGACCCAGCATCTGTATTGTTAGAGATGTTCCTATGGTTTGAACCTACCTGTGTCAAGAATCCCAGACTTTGAACTCTAATCTTAGTTCCGCTATTAAACATTCATTTTAGCCTTTCAGCCAGTCATTTTAATTTCTGCAACTCATTTCTTCAACTGTAACACAGAATTGTTGTGAAGTAATATATGCAGAAGTACTCATACATATTAAAAAAAAATCCATTCACACATGTACTTGTGAATCTCTTAGATGATAAAGTGTTAGATCCAGGTATCTCTTTATTGTATTTTCCTTATTGGTAACATCTTATTTCTAGCTGAATTTCAGTAAATAGTTGTTTAATGTACTATACAGCACAAGAGCTGGAAGTATTTGCAGCCTTATACTTACAGAAAAACAATTAGCCCCCAGGAGTCCACATCAATATAGAATTTATCTTGGGTGAATTTACAATTGAGCAGGGTCCTCCCTAGGACTTGAAGGTTAATCAACTATCAGAGTCGATTAAAGTTACTAAGACTGTTGTTTGCTGTCTAACAAAGCTCATAAGGTGGACATGTAAGGCTTCCTTGCTAATTTATTTAATTTTCCAGAAGAAAAATAGCTCAAGAAGCCTAGTACGTCATGTTGACTACCAAACATAGATCAGAGTATGAGTCAGGAGATTTTTTTTTGATGAAAAAAAGAAACAACTCTTTTATTGAGGGTGTTATTTTAATGTTTTTCATGTCAATACTTTGATTATTATAATCCTATTTTACAAATGAATAAATGGAATCACATGGAAGTTGAGTGGCTTTCTCTGACAGCCTGATATCAGTCAAAGTATCTGCTGATCACTTGGGCCTAGAAACACATCCTGCACCCACTGAGTGCTGAGGCCACCAGCTGACATTAACTGAGGTGTCTCACTTCTGCTCTGTCCTCAGGCTGACCAACTCCCTGTTGTCAAGTGAAATATTTCTTTCTTTAAATATGATAAGGTCTTCATTCAGATTTTGGTCTGTTTTATAGGCTCTGGAGTCATTTTGTTTTGTGAAGTCAGTATTTCCAACAAGTTCGTTTTACATGGTAAAAAGAACACTTTTTTCTACGAATAGTTATATATTTATGATATTGACTATTTGAAAAACTATATATATAACAAGTATGTCAAATCCTAATTTCAATAATAGTATTACAAAGATGAGGTTAAATAATTTTAAATGGTCAATCGATATAAAGTAATTTAAGGAAAAAACATTAACATTTTTGGTATCATGCAGATAGGGCCATTTTGCAGAAGGAGTAATACAAACAATTTGGGAAAGACTACTTTAAACTGACTTTACATACATGTCTCTGTTTCATTTTGAGTTGCTTTTATAGTTTAATCTCAAGAAAAAAATATTCATTTCTCTGTTTTCAAATTTTTCAGGGGCTGCTTCAAAGTATCCTCTTTTGATCCAACAACATATATGTACTTCATTCGACTTTAAAGTGCTGAGATTATGACTGAAAATCACTAAACATAAAGAGAGTAATGACAGCTCCATTTATTGACTTTTGCCTTAAATTATACACTGCTCTTGCCATTGCAATATACTATTGTTAATTACCAGGACCCCTGTGATGTAGGTATCATTGTCCCCAATTCATAGATATGCAAACTGAGATTGTGGAGGTGGAAAAATTACCTTCAGCTCCCTTATGAAATATGGGGCAAAAATGGAACCCAAATCTGTCATTCCCTAAAATCTTTGGTCTTTCCCCAATATATGTTACTTCTCTGCACTCAATTTCCTAAAATATATTGTTGCCATTTAAACTGTCTTACATAGTCAAGTTTCAGTGAGCACATTATAGTTACAGAAAAACTATAGGCTATATCTGTGTGCATCTTTAAATGAATTGAATTAATTATATTTTTAATGGGTTACCTTTGGGAGGTTGGCCTCTTATTATATCTCCTCTTCTCTGAAGTCAACATTCCCCTGCTTCCCTTGAAGATGAAAGCGTGGCAACTATATTTGTATGTGAGACCCCATCTTCTATATAGCTAGGGGTCAACACCTATCCTAAGCCAAAGTCAATCTGATTGATTTTCTTTCCTGCAAATCTGTTCTGAGGTCTGCTTTGCTAAATAGAGGACATGTAAATTTGGGAGCTTTGGGGCAGTCGAGGCACAGAGAAGACTGAAGCATCCAGAACCAGAGAACTAGGCCTTGAGAAGAGAGAGAAAGAGTGAGAACTACTATCTGGACTCCTAGTTACAGCCTATCATGAGCCCCAGTTATTGCATTTCCTGCCCTTGCGTTATGTGAAGTCTCCTTACAATAAATTTTCCTGTTTTAATTAAGCTAGGTTGATGTGGATCTCTGTTATTACAACTAAAAAGGCGTTAAGTAATACTCAGAATGTTGGAAAGAAATCTCTTCTTAAAAACACTTTGCAGTGAGAGATCTTGAATCATTCAGTCTCTTCTGATCATTTACTGATAGTGACCATATATAAGATGATTTCACTTAGTTCTGGAACCCAGTCCATTTGACTGCATTATAATATACACACTTAATATGCACATAAATGACCCGGGTTCTTTGTTGGATTTGATTAAGTTGTCTAAACACTTTTTCATCATAAAATATTCAAATGAGAAAATATTACATTCTCCCCTAAAGAGCAGAATCATAAAAGATAGTCTTTACCAAATAAACTCCTGTTCATCTCATTTAGGTCCCTTTTAGTTGTTTTTTTCTACTTATCTTGTCTTTAACATTCTTACTGGAAACTCTGGCATAATTTTTGACACAGACAAAAGTAGAGGCAGATTTAGTAACCAAAACATGTATATTTAAAAATTGTCCCTTATTTAGCATATGTTAATATGGTGGTTCATACCAAAGGAACAAAATAAAATCATCACAAGAAATGACTGCAAAACACAAGCACCCTGGATAATTCAAACTAAGCCTTATGGCTGGTTCAAACAATTTGGTTTTGATTTCATACATCACCAAAATGAGACATTAAAGAAGACTCTACATGGAGTGCTTTTTTTTGTTGTTGTTCACCCACCTTTTCCCTTGGGTTTAAGAAAGAAAAAAAAAAACAGTGGAAACCATAGAATTTTTTTCATTGAATTGATTTTTAAAAATGAGTTTGGCAATTAAAATCAGATTTTTTAAGAAAGAAAAAAATACTTCTGAGTAAAGCACTTATACTAAAAGTTTTAGCAGAATGTGGATTAAATTATTGGTTTTTAAACCAACCCTCAAAAATGGCATTCACTCTGGAATGAAAAAAACAGTAGATCCAAAGTAGAACAAGATTTTGGCCAGTAAAATTAAGAACTAAATTAAAACTTGCTGTAAATTAATTGCAAATTTCATAATCCTAGAAAAATTCTGACTAAAACACCTTCCTAGCTGAAAGAAATGTTTTTCTACATGTTTCCTTTTAGTGATTGTTTCCGGTTTATTACAGAAATTCTTCAGGCTATAGCTCCTGCAGTTTGATCCTCCAAGTAGATTTTGGGTAGCAAATCCACTAGCAAATCCAGTCTTTTGACCTTGTTTCTTTTGCCTGAAAGTTGTTCTTTTCAATGCTCCTGCCCAAAAGAAAAACAGGAAATCTAGATATGTGGGAGGTGCCCTTGCTCTGTGAGCTGCCACAGTGATGGCAGGTGCTAAAAGATCAGAGTGCTAGCAGACCAGAGCTGAAGTCATAAAGACTTGTTTTTAAAGAAAAAAATCTTGTTAGTGGTACATTAATATTATTGTGTGTCATGCCATAGATGAATTTACTTCTACTATGTAAACACTTTGCTGAAAAAGGGTGCTAGCAGATGTTGATTTTGAAAGGAAGAATTAATGCATAAGGCTTAAATTGAATATTTTTGTTCAAAACCTAAAAACTCCATGTGCATTACTCACTGAATCTATCAGACCACTACGAGTAATTATTAGGCACTGTTGATATATTAGTATATAGCAGAGGAATTGACCATGCTGACCCTACACTGAAGAATAAAGCTTTCCATGAAGAGTCTAATTGAAATAATACCTCCCTAAATTCCCACAAAGGTGCTTTGACCTCTGGTTAACGCCAGTGAAAACCTATAGCTGTTAAAAAGCAAATGCCTTTAAGCCTCCACCTAAACTCTTTTTACTGCTTACAGGATTCTTTTCTTGCAGAAAGAGGTATTTTTTTCTTTTAGTCTCAGTTTATATGTTGCCTCTTCTATGTTGAAGCTTCTCCCATGTCAGCTCCGGCCTCTCGCCCAACCCCCACTGCAGCAAAATTCATAAATTAATCACATCCTCCTCTGTGTTACCATAGCATTGTGTTAATACCTGTAGCACAGCACTTATATTGTATTACAATTAGCTCTGTATGCATGGATTTATCATCACGATCCTGGAAATTTATGAAAGTGGGAACAATATGTAATTCATTCGGGGCTTTGTTTATAGAAGGTACTCAAAACATGTTCATCAGAAACAAGTGAATAAAATCCTCTTAATGGAGGTGAACTCATGTATTCACTCATTCATACCTCTATTCTACAAGTAATGTTACTTAGGATATATCTTGTGTCTTATTGTAAAACATTTTCTCAGACACCTACAGGTCATTGAAAATCTTTCAAATTCTTGACATCAGGCAGTGGGCAAGGGCAGAGTAAAAGAGACAAGAAAACAATTCCTCCTGCTTAAAATTTTTGCCCTGGGCTATCTCTGATGCTAGACATATAGCAGGTGCTTGATGAAAACTTGTTGAATGATTGACTGATTGATTACAGCTGAAGTTCAAATGTTTTCTGTCATAGCAGGTGATAAAAATACCTGCTAAAATTTTCATCTTCTGCAAAAACTTTCTTATGAAGTCAAGTTTTGTCCTGACAACTAACCCACACAAGACTGATGTCACTCCTCATGAAAACCTTCAAAATTTCTTGTATGCATATCTTTATATTCTAAATGCATCCATTAATGTTTACGTAGTGTTTGCTCATGCTTTATGCCCCTTCCTTCACATGTTGATTTTCTCAAAGTGAGACAAAAGCCTTTTATCCCTGAACTAAAAAACCGTACATTTGTGCTTCTATAAACCAGGAAATTTGATTAATTGGTTTTTCAGCAGGACAATGATCATTAACATTAACCATGATCACCTGGAGGCAGTGAAAGTTTTGGGGCTCCTTCTGAAATCTAATCCAACGACAAAGTTACATCTGGTGTCACACTAGTATCAAGCATGGATGACCATATTCATACGTTCTTCATCTTTCAGTTGGAAGAGACTTTCAGACTAATATATTTCAAGTGAAATGCAAGGATCTCTTTAAAAAAATCTGGTAAAATGTGTCTGGATACAAACAGGGACAGAAATCATCTTCCTCATAGAGCACCTATTCCATTTCTGAAGAAGTCTAATTCTTAGAATGCACTTCCATTTACTGAGCCAAAATCAGATTCCCTAAACTTCAAACATTGATCCTGGCTCTAGCCTCTAGTGTTTCAAAGATTTAATCTAATCCCTCTTCAAATATTGAATAGCAGCCATGGTTCCCTCTAGGTATTTTCCAGTACAGCCTATAAACCTGACTAAATCTGTATCATCCAGCACATGTGTCTCTTAACCACAAGGACATCATGAGAGATCACTTCAAAGGCACTGCTCACGTACTAATGCCAGTACGTCTGTAACCACCAATTAAATAAGCGAAGTGAATTGGTCATGATTGCTGCTGAGGAGCTCATGTTGGCTGTTAGTGATCACTGCCTGCTTTTGGGTGCACATATGCAATCTGCTTAATAATTCACTTGGCACTTGGCTCATTTTTGTTTCCAGAATCTATTTTTCATTCTGTATCAGTCACAATTCAACTGGGGAGGGTGAGTCTTAGTATTTAAAACAGTGGAAGGGAGTGGATTTAGTACAGGGAATTGGTTACACAGACACCAAAAGGCTCACTGAACAGGGGGTGGTGAGGCAACCGCAGATCAGAAATAGCAGGAAGTCACTAGGACTTCTAGGCTAGAGAATAAAAGGGAGGAGTCTGTGATACCAGGGCCAGGGGTGACGGTCACCTGGAGAAAGACGCAACTGTGACAGGAATGGAGAGCAGGAGTTACAGCTATAGAGAAGACATTACCTGAGACATTTCCAGAGATAACCCCGGAGGCACAGAGAAATAGGGGAAATAACCTGACTTGTCCCTTCCTCCAGCCCTTTACTCTCCCACTGGGCTTCCCACTGGCTTAACCCACTGGAGAGTCAGCTGACACAGAAATCTGGGAAACTGTAATGCAGCCTGCAGAGGTGGGGAGTGCAGAGCAAAGCAGAAGGGCAGAAATGGGTGCCTTTCCACAATTCTCCATGACTCTTCAAAGACAACATACTTAAAGAGTATCTCAGTTACTTCTGATAATTACCTTAATTATAGCACTTAATTTATTATGGTTTGTTTTGGAGGTTTGTCCTCACATAAATGTCTTCCCTAACCTTGAACAAGCATGACATAACTGTGTTGTTATTGTTGTTGTCATTTGCCTCCACATCTTTTACCAGTGTGTTGCATACAGAAAACAGTAAATTAATATAATTTGTCTGACTCTGGAAAAATCTAATGTTCTCCCCCAAAAAGCTCCCCTTTTATTATCTCCTCCCGTGTTTGATGCTCAATTTCTGCTTAATCATGTTTGTGCTATGTTCTTTAGTTTATAGTTAGTGTTAATAAATAATTAACTGGAGTTAAGTAGATCCAGTTTTCCTTCTTAGAGGGTTTATTAGACAGTATCCCCACTTACTGATAGTTTTTCTAACAATACACACCCAATTTTTATTGTTGTGATAAAATGCGTCATGAAAATGTTCAACTGGCATTTAAATGATGCATATCAAAAGGCCCTTGACATTATACTTTTACTTTTTAAGTAATTCCCTATTTTTCTTTTGAGATTTTAGTATGAGAATATTTATAATGTATCCCTGGCACACATATGTTAGCATTTAAAAGCCAGGTAGCTTTGTAAAATCATCAATCAGCTGACTGAGTTTATGAATTTAACTCATCTTTCCCCAACAAAATGACAGGCTTTAACAGTGACTGACAGAATTGAACGGCAATTGTATCATTGTGTCGATAGAGGATGCACATCCAGCTTTTCCTGACCATCCAAAGTAATCATTTTAATCACTCACACTAGACTGGTCCTTAAATGGCAATATACAGAACTGTTCTATCCCATATAGTAGAGTCTGGCCACGGAAAGCTACCAAAACCTTAAGATGTGGTTCTTCTGAAATCGACATAAGCTATATGCACAAAATACACACCAAATTTCAAAGACCTGGTATGGAGAAAAGAATTCAAAATACCTTATTCATATTTTATATTGACTATGTGTTAAAATGCTAATAGTTTGGAAATACTGAGCTCAATAAAAATGTTATTAAAATTAATGTCATCTGTTTCTTTTTATTTCTTAAGTTTAGTTCCAAGAAAATTTAAAAATATATATGTGGCTAGCACTTGTGGCTTTCTTTGTATTTCTTTTGGATAGTGTTAGTCTAGGGCAAATGAAGAAGAGTGTCGGTGGAGACAGGGTGTAGCAACTAAAGGAGAAGTCATCTCTCCTTTTAATTAGTTTTGTAATAGCAACAGATTCAATGTCAGACATTTAGAAGAGACAATACTATTCTCTTCAGTCAAGCAAAACTCCCACTGTGGTTCCTAAGAGTTCTGCCTGATGAAACAAATGAGATTAAGCCCATGATGTTTACTTCGTACTAAAACATTTTCTCTTTTCTGAAACTTTCTTAGTATAGTGCTGGCTACCAGGCTGTAGAAGTGCAGAATAGAGAAAGGATGAAGGAACAATTTGAAAGTGTTGTTTTGAAACATGTAACTAGTGCTGTCAGCTGCTGGTTCTTTCCATTTTGTACATTTACATTTCCTGACTGTAGTTTAAGAACATTTCACTGCGTGTTACTATCAATCATCCTTAACCTAGAATTGCACTGTACATTAGTAACAGTTAATTGGCATATTTAAAGTAAATAGCTACTTAGTTTTGTTGTGAAGGTTTTGCATACAAATCTATAACACCACACGCTTTGTTTGTTTCGATAGCAAATATCCCTGTCTGCAACATTGCCACTTCTGTCAGTAGATGAATACAGATGCAATCACATTGAAATACCCTGCACACTCGACGACAGCCCAAATGACGTGCAGTGTGTAAGCAGGCACTCTTTGCCCATCAAATGATTCCCGTACAGAGGGAAGAACACAAAGACATGAATAGGAGAGGCAATGTGAAGTTTTAGAAAGATGGTCGAAAAAGAAAAGGGAAAAAATAAAACAGGAATTACCATTTTGCCTATGTGTTTTGTACATGTTAATGAGCTAAGGGAGATTACTTGGCATACATGGTCTTGGACTCTGCCATTTGTTCAAGGCCAGGTTCACACCCAGCAAGCAACATACTTCCCAAAGCCCAGGGAGAAAGATCATTCTACTCCTCATTCCCTCAGAGACCAGTAGCAAGTGGAATTGTCCCCCCTTGGCAGCAGGGCTAAAATGGGAATGGGTTAGGTATTTGATGATAGAAAATTTTTTTAAAAAAGGACCTCTTTCCAACTGTGAAGCTAATACTTCTATGAGATATACCTTAAAAACAAACAATCCACACTGTATTTTTGGTGAATGCCAGTGTCTCCTAGACCCAGAGAGATGAATGTTTACCTGAGTCCCAATATTTCTTTTACTCCCTGCACCAAGGAGTCAAAGAGATCATCTAGTAGGAACGTGGTGTGTGTGTGTGTGTGTGTGTGTGTGTGTGTGTGTTGAATGAGATGAGGTGTCACCCTTTCCCTCAGCCATAATTCTGTAATAGAATTTCCACAGAAGCAACAATAAAAACAATTGTTCCTATGGATCATTTTCACAGCCCATAAAAATCGTATAGACTGACAAAATGTTTAAAATGGAATTAACAAAATCACTAATAATAGTACAATGAGGAATCAGAAATCATAGTGATACTATAGTTAGCACTGAAAACATTATCACAACTCTATTAAGAGGTTAAAGGGAGGGAAAAAAAGGTTTTATGGAGATAACCTGGAAAGAGTTAATCACTACTCATTTCTGATTTTCTTTCTTTGATGAAATTCAAATGTGGAATACCAAACAAACAAACAAACAAAAGCTTTACTTAAAATATCATTTAGATACATCATCATTAAGTAGGCTTTGTGACTTTTTCAATGAGCTAACCCAGCTCCTGCGTTTTTCAAGTGCTCGCAATGTGCCAACACATCCTGCAAAGAGAGAAGTGTTCTGAGCATGTATGTGTCCTTCATCTGCTTCCACGTACTACATCTACCTTGAAAGGGAAAAGAAAAACTGCAAACCATATCATCTCAAATAGCAGAAAACGTGAAGAGGGAACTTCTTTTCTCTTTGTAAAACTATCAGGGAGAATTTCCCATCTGTTCTAAATTTCTAATATTGAACTCTTCAGTTGAGATCCACAGTCCTTCATGGCTCATTGCAAATTTCTAAATAGATGTTTTGCCAGCACCAACTGAAAACTAAAAAGCCGGAATTTCTAGTGTTTGCAGGGTTCTTTATCCACTGAGGCTCTCTTATGTGAACTAGTAGCAATGCCATCCATGCTGCTTACCAGGCTTGGGGATGCACATGTCTCCTGATTGCACAGCCCATTCAATTCAGAACTACATCCCACTCCTTCCCAGAGTGATTGTTGTGTTCTTTTCCTTTCACAGTTATCATTAAAGCTCCTCACGGATGGTCATCGCATAGCTAGATTATTGTTATAACGTCCTCTTAGGGCGTGGATCCATTGTCTTTATTTCAATCCACCTTACATAAAATGATGCAGTTATGGACTCTAGAGTGAGGCCTCTTAAACTGTCTGAACATGGTTACTGAACATGGTTTTTATTTCCTCCAATCCATCATGGACTGATACTTAGGTAAACTAAAATAAAATGAACTTCTGGAAAAGTGATCACATGCTTGGATGCCACAGCTATGTCAAATTGCTGTAGAAGTTTCTAAATGCTGACTCTCAATTTCTGTATTTGCCTCATCATAGACCTTTCACACATTTGCTGATCAGAATCAGTGTGCAGACCACATGCTGACAGCACCAATGAACTAAATTCTATCATATCATCCTTATTGTCTAGGCTCACCATTTACATCACTCCAGGCCAAGCACAAAAAGTAAACCTAAAACTAAACCGTCTGTTCAGATGAGTTGCATCTGGAAAATACCTGAAAGATTCTTTCTCTCCCACTAAATATCCCCTGATAATAAAGCATGTTAGGATCCTGTAAGTGTTAGATAAAATTGTCAAGGATTTTATGGCAAAGGGGTACCAATACCTTGATCAAAGTATGGAAGTGCAGGATACTTGAAAACATGGTGGCCACAAAAGGCTTATAGAGAAGCAGAAAAATGACCAAAAAATCCCATCCAAGCTTATGAAAGAAAATTTTAACAATATCTTGCAAAAGGGACATAAAAACTGTACCAAAGTTCTTGTCACTAAGGTGACCAAATTCAGAACTTGAAAGGCTAAATATAGGGAAAAAAAAGTTAAATGAAGTTCTTCTGTGTACTATCCCTTATACCCAATTTTATAAAAGTCATCAAACTGTTCATTTTCTGTTATATAAGAAAAATATCCAGATGAATTTCTGAAATTTTGACTATATTCACTGATGTGAATATGTTGCAGAGATGCTAAGAGACATCTCGGTGAGACACTCACCTTCCAGCTGTGCCCAGGTATACCATTTGTCTTAAGGACTAAAATTCAGGGATAACAATACCCTCTCATCCATAGGCTCACAGTCATAATAATCTCCTTCTTTCTGGATTCCAATGCTTGAGCCAGATTACTTTTCATACTGTTTCTTCATATACTTTGCAACATGATCACATCGTATTTTTCTTCAAAACTCTGGCAGATTGTTTGGGCTAGAGATAGATGGAGACAAGAGGCACCATCTGGTGCAAGATCTTTATTCCTTGTTAGCACTACAGGAGTTCTGGTATTTTACATGGTTCAGGCAGTAGCAACAAATTTTTTAAATGCATAGATTGAGAAGGTGTAAGATGGTCAAATGGCCCTTGGCACTGTCTAAGCACATCACTAGTTTCGTTGGTGTAGAGTTGGGTTTTTTTGTTTTGGGGTGTTTTTTTCCTCCAATTCAGACAACCAGTGGCATATGGTTTCATGATTCACAAAGATGGTCCTTGACTATAGATTTGACGATCTCAACACAACTTCCAGGCTTGCCAGAGCTGTGTTACAGCAGAGAGAGCAAATAGCTCATGATATTTCTCCTCTGATGAGTAAGCTCCAAAATCACAGGTTTAAATTTGATCTGGGACTGAAAGAAAAGGAACCATGCCCTCCCATGCCAGTATCCATGCTTTTTCTTTGTCAGAGGTGAGTGTCTATTTCTGCATCATTGATCCATGGCTTCAGGGAACAAAAGCTCAAATAATGCCCAGGTTAATTCTGTTGGCTTATACTGAATATATACGTTTGCTCTTTTCTCTATCTTTCTACTCTTTGGAACCCCAAGCCTTTCCTGAACTTTAGCTAGAGTTCTAAAAATCTAGCAACGATTTAATAGAATTTTTTTCACCTTTCACACACAAAGTCAGTGTTTTCTAATGGAATTAGCTAAGAGTTGGGTGCCAGGAGATTTGCTCAGAAGCTATCACAGCTACCTTGTGAGAGGATAAGTGAAAAAATGAACTGGAAGGAACAGCGCTTTGGAAACAAACTAAAACATCAGAAAATGGGGCTTATACAAGTTAATCTTGACTGCAATTCAAGAATAAAGTTCAAGGAAACCTCACCTGTTGTCTCCTGATTTCAGAAGGCTCTTTGGAGTTACTGCTGTTGGAGTGTGTTGCCAAAACTTTGAAGTATCTTTCTGATGATCACATTAATGCCGTCTTAATCTCTGAACTGTTCCGCCATTATCCTACATATGTATGGCCCTCATTCTCCTCTATCCTATCAGCCATTTCCTTTGATTCTTTTAAACCCTCCTGTCTCTTTCACGCTTACTCCATATACTTTCTTACCTGAAGACTCACCTTTTTACAGTTGTATGGGGCCATGAATTACAACTTTTTTCTACTGAGTTCTTTGGTCACTTATCCCTGCCATCCATCACTTCTCCACTGAAAGCCTCCTTTTTTTGATAACATGAAATGGTGCAGACATCAGTAGGGATGGTTGGAAATGAAGAAGGAAAAGAAGAAATAACAGAACAAAAATAGGGTGCTATGTTGAAAAACGTAGATGTCAATATAACAGCAGATGGTGTAGATAAACTCACTATTAATATGGTCAACTTGGTGCAATTACCACATGGCCGCAACTGTAAACCATACATACAACTCAGAAATATAACAAGCCCTGCAGGCAGTTATTCACTGATGCTCTTTAGTCCAGAGTTATGCCACAATCGATTCTTTTTGTATTTGTCCAACAGGCGGAGTACCTCACAATGTTGATGTCATTTTTCTTCAGAGCTAATGATTTGTGAATAGTCTTATTTTTATGTTAACAGCAAATTATCTCCTTCAAAGTTCAAAAGAAAGATATCTGTGTGCTCCTCACACACCTCAGTTTCAAGTCTGTAATGGAAATCTGCTTCTTCTTGGAACACACGCCCCCAAAAGAAGAAGTGAATGTACACCACTCTGTCTTGATAAGTAGGAGAAAGCAATCTCCATGTAGTAGTTCATTTCTTCTCTACTCTGTATGTTGGGGCTGAAACAGAAGTTGGAGTCCAGGGAATGACCGACCGACAGTATGCTTTAAATTGTAATGACTTCACACAATCCTGGCTTGGGAGAGAAATCCAGAGCTGGTGACAAATTTAGGATCTAAGTTGCTCTCAATAAATAGACCATCTCAAAATCTCCAGTGGTTCCCTGGTGAATATAAAATAAAGGCCATACTTATCAAATTGACATTTAGAGCTCTCCACAATTTGATAGCAACCTATCTGTCCAACATTTAAACTATTTTCATTCACTAAACTGAAGTTTCCTGTAGAAAAGTCTACTCACTATCACTTAATAAAACATTATATGGATTCTAGCTTCTGCAGTTTCATTTGCATGTATCCCTTTTTGAGATGCCCACCTCCTTACCTTTCAACTTATCTAAACACCTTCCGTTTAGATCCGTCCTACAGACTCATGCCATCTACGTTTCCTTCCTAGTTGCTTCAGACCTTGATGATCCCTCTCTCCCCTGACCTCCTACACAGCTGATTTCCCACTCTACCCATTAGGCTCTTATTATGGGCTATCTCTGATTGTTAGTTAACATTTTTTACATATGTCCTGTCCTCTCTATGAAATTTTGCTGTGCCAGATGTTATGATTCGGTCCAGAGTGTAAATTCCTTGGAAATAATCACTCATTTTTTGTGCAACCTTTACAGAAAAGGCACTCATTATATTTGTCAATGGATCATTTTATTGAATTCCTGCATTTTAAATATAAGCACATAATCAATGTTAAATGTTCAACTCCAAATTTCTCTAACTGTAGAGATGTTTGCCAAATTGAGTCTGGCTTTATAAAAGCATATTGCTAGGCATTAATGTAAGCCTGAGATAACACCCTAAAATCTAAGCTAGAAAAATACAGATTGAAAGCCTAAGAAATAGAGATAAAATTAAAAATTTCCTTAAAAAATCTGTAACAAAGACCTTTTTAAATATAATTTGTTTTTAAGGACATCTTTTCAATATATTTAATAGTGTGACCATCAACACGGTTTTAAAAGAGATTTTTATTTTTTTAAACAAGAGATCTGTAGGATTGACCTCATCTGGTATTCACAGCAAAAATAAAATATGTAAACTAGCTTGTGTTGAAAAAATGCTGAGACAAACCTGGTCAGTATATTCTCAGCTAAGCTCTGAAAGAAGCATTCTGAGTAACCTAGGACAATGGAGCATTCTACAAGGAATTCGGGAAAGTAAATTAGAGAAGGTGACAGTGTCTAGAAAAATAAATATAGTGACAAAGACAAATTTTACACTGGCAGCAGTGTGATTATATCTATATAAGACTACTGCACAAACTTTTTATACCAAAGTAAACATTCCATTCAGCCCAGTAATTGTAAATTCAGTAAAACAACCAAGTAGATTGCCTCCACTCAATTACCTGGCTGGTCAACTGAACTGACTGAATGTTTAGGCATTAAAAATATTTGGCTCATAACTTAAAGTGCCCTTAGAATGCAAAGAGTATATAGCTGTAAAAATCATTTTCTCAGCTTAAAGTAACACACAAAATGTTGTGCTACAGACCATCAGCTGTCCACCAAAATGTGTGCTCTGTCTATAGTGCAGAGTTGCTGCTACAGAGTGGTTATGGAGCCAGGGAGTCCATTTCTCAGTCCCCTTGCATTTAGGTGAGGCCACCTGGCTAGTTCTAGTAAAAAGGAAAGAAAGAAAGAAAGAAAGAAAGAAAGAAAGAAAGAAAGAAAGAAAGAAAGAAAGAAAGAAAAAGAAAGAGGAAGGAAGCTAGGAAGGAAGGAAGGAAGGAAGGAAGGAAGGAAGGAAGGAAGGAAGCTAGGAAGGAAGGAAGGAAGGAAGGAAGGAAGGAAGGAAAGAGGGAAGAGCAAGCCTAAAAGAGCCTAAGTAGTGAGGGTTATCTGGGGACTAAAATAGTTTAAAAAACAAAACAAAACACTGGTGCCTTCTCCCCAATTCTTCTTCCCCTGTTTGCCCAGGCTCTTTTCCTTTACGTGTTTCCATCATTGCTACATTATGCTCCTTGTGGTTGAGAGATTTTGTCTTAAGTGTATTTCAGCTCAGGCTACTATAACAACAATAACAAAAATAGACTGGGTGGCTTAAACAACAGACATTTATTCATCACATTTCTGGAGGATGGGATGTCCAACATCAACATGCTCCCAGATTTGGCTCTTGGTGAGGGCCGTCTTCCTGGCTTTCAGAAGGATGCTATCTGGCTATATCAGCATGTGGCCAAGAAAGGAAGTTCTGGTGTCTCCTCCTCTTCTTATAAGGAGATTAATCCCATCATGGGAGTTCCACCTTCATGACCTCATATGGACCAAATTATATCCTTACTGCCCAACCTCCAAATATCATCATATCAGGGCTAGGGCTTCAACATACAAATTATAAATTTGGAGGCGGAAAAGGGACACAAACACTCAGTCCATAAACTTTCTCTTCCCAAACCGGGTATTTATTAACTTCTGTGTGCCCACTCACAGCTTAAAGAGAGGCTTAGAAACAACCCCAATTATCCAATGAAAACGGAGACCACTATCCATGCATCATAATTCAATATTTTGATTATAATAAAATAACGATGATGGTGATAATAATAAAAACTGAATGGTTTTTTGTTCTTAGTTAAGTTTTTAAAACAGTTTGTAAAAATGAATACTACGTTTAAAGGCTTCTTTTTTTAGTCTTTCAAAAGGAAAAAAAATATTTCAATTACAACTGAGTTAGGTGAGCTTAAGCAATCTCTACAATTATTTAAAAAAAAAAAAATGAGCCTGTTGCAATTTATTCCCTCCAAGGCATTCACCGGGAAGGCCCCTGGGGCATTACAGTAACCTAATATTCAAGTTACTCATTCAAACAACAGTCCATCCAAGAAAGCCTCCTGCAGAGCCCGTACTATTACTCAGTGCAAAGAACTGCATTGTCTTCCTAAACATCTAATTTAGAATGAACTTAAATGAGCTCTTATCTGCAGCACAGTCTTGTAGAGCCGCCAACATTACCCTGAAGCTGGACCAGGATAAAATACAAAGTTAGGGTCCTGTGAACTGCAAAGGAGTGAGATAAACTCAATGTGCCCATAAGATCTTGGAAATTAAACACACTTCACCTAATTGTTCTACAATTTCTTTAACTGTTAGCTAATGTTAGCATTTACAAGGGAAACCAGTAACTTAAGCAAAAATCCTACTTTTTTAAATATAAAAATACTACTTTTCCTTGGTTTGAACTGATTTTCTCCCTTTCCCCTAACTTGTGCTGTTATTTGGGGTTTCCAAATATAATAGTGCTTCTGACCATTCTTAATTGCACCGTAATGGGTGTTAAGCACAGGAGTGTGTGCAAACAGACTCGACTTTTCTAGTCTTTGACTGTTCCTTGCCTCTGGCCTCTGTCAGAGAGGCTTGCTAACTACATCTCAGGGGAGCAATCACATAGCTTGACTCAGCCTGTGGCTCTGACTATTGGGACTTCCTGAAGTCACAACCACTTTGGCGTCCAGAACTGGGGCACAGCGTGTCTACTCTTCATAAAATCCAGAGATTGCAAGTGTGAAACGTGAGAGCTGATTAGGGATGCACCTTAAATGGTATCAAGGGAGCCAGTTAGCAATGCAAAATATGAGATAATATAAACATAACACTCACTGCCAGTTGATCACTTATGTGAGCACCACGAAAAGCAAAACACAACAGAAAAAAAAATTGAAGGTGAGCAACAAATAGATTTCTTCAAAGATAATTTTGAATAAAAGTTCAATTTCATGGGAAAAATGCATAATAAAATGATGTGGAATGATGTGCCAGAAAAAAATTGATATGTCTATTTGTCTTTCTGGAACTTGGCTCTATATTAATCATTGCTAATGGGTATATCTAGTCCTTTTAATACATACACTCTTCCTTTCTTGCGTGTTATTGATTGAGAGAATTTGAAGTTAGAAGATGCAATTATTTTGGCTGTCTTTAAAATTCTGTGACTACAATAGAATGATTCCATTTTCTCTCTTAAGAAGCCAGAGTAATTTTGATTCAGGAATTTCTTTTTTAATTATCAGTTTTTAAGGAACATAGCATCATGCTTAGCAGAAGGGCCCTTTCTTTCTCAGTATTCTGGTGTAGCTACTCTCCTGTCAGCTTAGGCTTTCAGAGACAGGAGAAAAAAATCTTCATAAAAGCTTTGGCCTAATTAACAAGAATGAACTAGATTTTATGATGAACAATTTATAGGCAGTTAATAGAGCTCATACACGGTAGCCAGGAGCTAGATAATTTATCATAAAAGGAATTTCAGTTACACTCCTAATCCCCATTCTCTTGATATTGCAACCAACTGCATTTACAATTGCCACTTTTATAAGCTTTGATTTACTGACAAATGATGCTGCATTTTATAGAGTCATAATGAAACTGACAAATGCAGTAAATACTTGTATCTCTGCCCATATGCTTCAAATAGCTTGCCAAACAATTTACTCTTCTACATTGTTATCTCTAGATGAAAATAATTTTTCAAAGATCTCCTAAGGATTCTTCATACTAGCACAAATAAAAATAAAAGTAATAGCAAATTGTTTATTAACCATCCTAAGTATTTGTTGAAAAGAAACTGATTTATCCACATTTTAAAAGGACTTCTGTAATGAGTTATGGATGATAAATACTTCTCAAAATTATAAATAAGATGAAATAGCAAATATCCAAACAATTTTTTAAAGGGCAGAATTTTTTTTAATTTTTTTTTTTTAACATTTATTGATTTCTGAGACAGAGAGAGACAGAGCATGAACGGGGGAGGGTCAGAGAGAGAGGGAGACACAGAATCTGAAACAGGCTCCAGGCTCTGAGCAGTCAGCACAGAGCCTGACGCGGGGCTCGAACTCACATACCGCGAGATCATGACCTGAGCTGAAGTCGGACGCTTAACTGACTGAGCCACCCAGGCGCTTAAAGGGCAGAATTTAAAGTAGGTGAGACCCAGGAGATCATACTGTCTCTTATCACTTGGTGTCTTATTGCTGTTCCTATTTCAGTTTATTTTATTTTTTAATGTTTATTTACTTATTTTGGGAGCAACAGAGAAGAGAGAGAGAGAGAGAGCACAAGCGGGGAAAGGGGAGAGAGATTGGATCCTGAGCAGGCTCTGTGATTTCAGCCCCGGGCTCAATCCCTGAGTGGAGAGATCATGACCTGAGCCGAAATTGTCAGATACTTAACCAACTGAGCTACCCAGGCACCCCTCTGTTCCTATTTTAAAGTTATAACAAAATATGGCAACACATTGTGGGGACAGAACTGGGTGACTATACATACCATCATATCAGCTTCATATTCTTTATCCAGTGATCTCTAGAGGAGTTCTTGAAGTCCTCAAATTAGGTAGCACTTCCTTCAGAAAGGCTCCCCTGACTACGGGCATCCCTTCTATATACCTTCTTACCATCCTATTCTTCCTCTTGTCACAAAAACAAATACAACTGCATTGCAACTGACTGATTAGCGTTCATATCCCCCATTGACCATGAGCTCTAGAACAGTAAGGACCACCATATTCCAACTCTGGAGTCAAAACAGTGTCTGGGACATAATGTATTTGTGAATGAGTGATGTTCTTGGTTTCCAAGCCTGTTAACAAAAGTGAAAATAAATCATTCCAATTGTATGATCCAGTAATAAATTTGGTCACTAAAATTAGCAATGAACTTGTCTGTATTTTAAAAAGTAGAACATTCAAAAGTCATGATTCTCTACTTCTTGCTCATGACCAGCATTATAAATATTCTTAAACATTATGCTCTATTTGGATCTTCCACATTTTAAAAGGGACATGTTATAATAATAAAAAAGTGATCAAGAAAATAATAAAAATAAGAAATGACTAGAACAGAAATTCAGAGGAGAAGGTCAGCGAAAGATGATAGTTTGGCCTGAAACAGATGTGCTACATATTACATTAATCATGGTCTCTGGGGACAAGACGAAAGTGCTGCCTATTCCTTGAGGGGACAGAGCCATGGGCCATTGCAGAGTTGTTTAGTCCCCATAAGTAACCAATTCCTGATGTAACGGGCTATAAGATATCAGATTATATGCCTACAGGTCCACTCAACAGACCATTTTTTATAGTGATTTGGGATTTAGTGCTGCCTGCCAAACCACCAGTTTTTGTCCAGCTGATAAAATTACAGGCAGGTTTACCATCAACTATTCCCCCACATCAAATATACCTCTCCTTCATCCACGGTTTCTTATCTCCTGTCTAGAGTTTATGAAGTAGGTATCATTATTTTTTTCAAGGAAGATATTTTTCTAGGAAAATGATTGTTTTTCCTCTCAGATTCACCCCATCACCACAGAGAAGATGAGGCTCAAACAGCTGTCCCAGAAGGCAGGTCCCTGGCTGCCAAATCACCCACAAGAAGACAGCATCCCCAGCACATTCAGAATGGCTAGCAGGGGAATGCAGCTGGATATACGCTAGTTTCCTCACACCTTTTCCAATTTATTCCCCATCTGTGGAAGTGTGAAGACCCAAGGCAGAACATGCTTCTAGCACTGTCTACTGAGGATGCCAGCCCAGCAGGGCCATGCCAGCCCAAGACACCTATGAGATGTGGAACCAACAACTCTTTTGCCCTGAGTCAAAATAAAGCCTAAGAATGCTTTTATGATTCCTAATATAAACTAAAAATAGCAGAGGTGGTTAGTTCAGACCCAAGATTCACCTTGGAAATTGTTCCTAATTGTACATATCCCTCAAAGTGTCTTTTCTCCAAATGGAATTGGTCATTGACATGTGGATGTGCTCCTAATAGCAAAATAAAAATATTCCCTGCCTCAAGCATTATAATAAAGTTGTCTTTTTCCATTTCATTGTCTCAGAACATTTAATCAATTGACATGACATCTGGGGCAGGTCAAAAGAAGCCACGACTATTAATTTATAATTGCAATAGTCATTAACTTATTGATGACATACTCTTATTACTTTAACTTATTTTTAACAGTTTTAGTTTTACTTTTTAAAATGTTTTTAAACTATACACTCACTTGGGAGTCAGAGATGGAAACCTAGGCACTTTTTTATCCTGTGTTCCCCATTTTGAAAAAATCCAGCCCCAAGGAAAATTCTGAAGTGGACACATTTTGTCCGCAAAAAAGCTGGCCCCTCATTTAGGAGGGTTTCCTATCGCCTACCTAAGATCATCTAAATTTTATATTAAATGAAATTTTGAAAGTATATTTAATTCTCCTAAGACAGAACTGGGTACATAGCAGAAGCCCCAAATTTATTAACTCCCTTCTTTTTCCAGCTCAGGAAAAAAATCCTTTATCAGTTATTTCCAAAAGTATGAGAATATCAATCAGTAATTGTCTTCTACCTGCAGTATTCTCTTCTCTAGTTATAAAATAAAAGACTTGTCTCCTTATTAAAGAAGGTGTATCTGTGTGTGTGTGTGTGTGTGTGTGTGTGTGTGTGTGTGTGTGTGTTTGGATTAGGAGGGAGAGAAGGAAAAGTGGAATGAAAGAAATACAAATACTTCCTAGGATGCTGAATGGCACAAAGTAAGCCATCACCTTGCTCTGCCTACACATAAAACCAAATTCCCTGCCTTCTCCTTCCCCACTCCCTCCCCCACCTCCTACCCCTCACCACCTCTGACTCCTCAGACCAGCCTCCAGCTTGTCTTTATCTTTCTGAATTCACAACCCTATCTTAATTCTGGTCTTAAGCTTAGTACTTTACTGACAAGACAAGGCTTGTCCTAGGCAGACAGTGGGAAGTAGATAACCATTAAAAATGTTTAATTCCAAACATGGGAATGGAGAAGCTAAACCACTTTGCTAACAATTTTCCTCAGTAATGAATATCATGAGGAAAAGCATTCCTTAGTACAATGGTGTGTACATGACAAGTGGTTGGGTTCACTTACTTAACATGTTTTGCGTAAGTTGTGATTAATTATCTACATTTTTTCTGATATTGTTTCCATCATACTGTGAATTTTAGTCTTAAACAACGGCTGTGTTTCAAATATTTGAGAACATACCAGACAGGCATCCTCCACCCTATTACCAAAAATATTGTAAATACTAACTAACTTGGGAAATCCGCTATCCCCTATTTCTTCCTCACCAAGCTTATAAAATGTCCACAAATATATACATTTGCACACAAATTTTATTGCTAAGCAGAAGTATACTCATAAAGCCATAGTCACCATCTTATTTGTATGGGCAAAAAATCTTTAGAGCAAGGACTAAATTGCAGGTACAGTTCAGGGCATCTTTGAATGGCACACCCTTTCTACAGAATGTGGGCCACTCATCTAGACATCCTAGTATTTTGACAGAAGTCCTGTCAGACAGAAGGTTCCATGCTACCAGATACACTTCTTTTGAAAATGTCATCCAGGGTAGAAATTGATTTTCTGCCTTAAATACAGCTGCTGCTCTGAGAAACCTCCTATCCTATTAAAAGTGTCCCTGCTCCACCTCCAACTAGACATAAGCCACATGACAGAATTGACAGATTTGTAGGAATGCAAAATTCCCACTGAGTCATTCATTCATTCATTCAACAACAAGTATGTTTTCACTCAGTATACAAATCACTGTTGTAGATGCTTGGGGATATACAGTGAACAAGACAGGGAAGGTACCTGCTCTCATGGAACCACTTGCTATGATTTCAAGTAGTGTATTGTTATGTACAAATAATATAAAACATGGTAATTTGCTAGAGAAGGACAATTTTGGATTGGACAGTCAAAGAAAACCTCTTCCAAGGCTCTGATATTTGAGCAAATCATACCAAATCAAAGTGAATAACCTGGTAGAAAGGACACAAGATCTGGACACAGAAGACTCAAGTTCTAACTTTTTGTAGTCTTTAGGCCACTTCCTGAAAGCCTTCTCCTTTTAGCATAGAATAGGAATCCCACTGGGGACATTTCTCATCCTCCCTAAAAAGGTTGATATTGGTTCAACTTGATGAGCTTTTCCATTATGATATTTATATCATGACTCAAACCCACTACATTCACCTTTTTAAATATGAAGATTCTAAATCAATGGTTCTCAACCCTGGATACACAATAACTTGGAAACCTAACCCTGCTGGCATTGCTTTAGATGCTGAAGTCAATAATACAAGATGAGTCAGTATGAAGGACTTCTAGGTGCCATCCACAAGCAGCTGAGAGAAGGGGTTGGGGGTTGGGGGGAATTGGTGAATCCAGAGTCACTGGATGCTTCACTGCTTTATAGAAAACCACCTGATATTAGTGAAAATCTCTGAAGCAATTCAACATGTTCAGAGCAGATTTATCCCTGGTGGTTTAGCATAAGATATCTGTGTCAGGGGCAGAAAGAAAAAAATCGTGGTCATATGATCAAGCAAGATTCGGATTGGAGGTGATGTATATGTTTGTGGTGTAACCACATCTTTTTTTTTCAAGTTTTACAACAGAAATCACACTCTTTTGAGGTTAAATACTGCCCTAGTCTCTTCAAAAGATTTCAAATTTCACACCTCCACCCACACATTAAGTTAGTAGTCCAAACCAGATGGAGGTTAGCACTTTAGGTTAGAATGACTGTCTGGCGAAAAGTCTTTACATGATTGTCCATAACTATTGCTTGTACCTTTAGGCCTATCAGCCCTTTGCTTGATTTCTGACATTAAACTGCATTTAAGCTATACCAAGTCTTACTCTGAGCTACACACAAAAATTTTCCACGCCATAACCATGTGGAGTGGCTCAAAAATAGTTTTTTGATAGGTCATTAGGAAGAACCAAGAAAGAATTCAAAGATGAGTCAGAGTGTTTTAATAAACAAACACATTCACAGGCCAGCACCTTTTCTCATGGTGCTCACATGTCCACCAAATGCTCATTTCTTTTTTTCTATTCACCCAAATTTTACCCAGTTTTCAAGGCTCAACTCTATCCTCTTCTTCTTTCTTCCTCTAACCTTCTAGAACTCATAATACATATATATATATATATATATATATATATATATTCCATTGATTTCCATGTAATTGTTTATGTATTTGATTTAACTGAAGTATGCATGTCCCCATAAGATGAAAGATATCTCTACAAGATAAAAAATATGGCTTGTACTGGTGTCCCTCAATAGCTTCTCTGCAATTAGACTAGAATCAGGCACACAAAGGGGACTTGGAAGATGGGCAACAAATGAAACTCCTCTTGGAGAAGTTGCATAGGGCTATGGGATTAGTGCTTGACCTGAATCATGTGTTCAGAAAGAAGCAGAAGAATGGACTCAGTAAGCAATATTCCTGGCTGGAAACCAGTAGCTTTGGACACAGGAGGGAATATCTCAAAATCTGAAAGCAGGACCAGATTGGAAAGTTAGTTCAGTGAGACCTCTATAAAATGGGCTTGCAGAGTTCCAAGAAGAATAAACACAATATGTGTAAAGCAGCTATACAGTGAGTATAGCTCACTGTATATAGTAGTAGGTGCTTGGCAAATAATAGCTAATATTATGATGGCCCAACATTATTTGAAAAAAAAAAGGACTTGAGAGATGAGATATAAAATATGGAAAAAAAATGAAGAGATGAGATATAAAATATACAGGCAAAATTAAAATCTATGAGAAAGATTAACTGGGTCACAATGAACACTTGCATCCAAGTGAAATTTGGATTTGTGTGGGAAGAGGGCTTCTCTTCAGTTTCTCTTTTATTACCCCAGAAATGTATCTTTTTTCCTTCCTTCTGGCTGGTCTTATAAAGTGTTAAATCTTCCATATTCTAGATACTACAACAATGTAGTACAATGGAAAGTGCCCAGGATTTGAAATAAGCATATGTGGGTTCCTGTCTCACTGGAAGAAAATGAACAATTATCTTAATTTCTGCACCTGGTTTTGATCCATTGTAAAATAAGCATACTTATTCCACAATGCTCTCGGGAAAATTAAGACGATATATGGAACTTACTGATACTTTGGAATTGAGATCAGCCAAACTATTCAGTGATCAAATTAGAAAATAATAATCCATAATGAATTGGTAGTTATTATTTCCTATAAGCAAAGAACCATGAAAGATACAAAAGAAATTGGAGCCAGAGGACCCAATCTAGGAGAGCTAGATGCTGTTGGGAGTGCAATTCCCTTAAAAAAGGACATATATTGGAAAAAAAAAAAAAAAAGGACACAAAACTAAACTGGCATAGTGCCAAGTGTGAAAACACAGAACATGCCATAGGGAGTGATGATGCACAGAGTTTGATCATTAACCTTCCAGGGCTACCACTCAAAGGCCACCTCAACAGAGCTCTAACCCACCCCTTGAAGCCTCATTCTCCAGGCCTTTCTTGGAAATTGTTTCAGCCTGCTTGGAAAACATGCTATCCCTGAGCATGTGTAAAGTTTCCCTCTGTTTGCTCATGCTCTTTCTTTGCACATCTAACCACGAAGATACCCATAATCTTACCTCTTTAAAACCTCTTCCCTTCATTACCACACATTCTAAACGTCATTCTCTCCATGAAGCTTTCTTAACTCTTAAGTTAACTATTCATTTTCCACGTGTGAACCCCCTATTTCATTTTGTTAGTGCCTCTCTCTGACAGTTTCTACAGTCTACTTACATATTACCTTTTCCCTCTTGGATTAAAAGACAGAAAAGTTAACCTCCTTCACCTTATTTTACCCCAACAACTTGCTCATGGCAGGTATTTACTAACTTTTAAATACTGGATGCACTAACAGAATCTGGTTGAGATGCTTCTAAATCATGCAACAAATAAATGCAATCTTAACCTTAATTGGGACAAAACAACTCTCTTGCTACCTCATTCATTTATTCCTTAAGTATTTGTTACCTTAAATATTTGTTACTGGTACCTATTTTTTTTTAGTTTTTAACGTTTATTCATTTTTGAGACACAGAGAAAGAGAAAGTGCACATGAGCAGGGGAGGGGGAGAGAGAGAGGGAGACACAGAATCCGAAGCAGGCTCCAGACTCCAAGCAGTCAGCACAGAGCCCGATGTGGGGCTCGAACCCACGAGTGGTGAAGTCGGATGCTTAACCAACTAAGCCCTCCAGACGCCTGTTGTATAAGGCCATGCTGTATAAGGCTACAGGATATGTGCAAGTAGACTGCTGATGGCAGAAGCAGGTGATAGGACTATGATAAAGAAGTACAGGATGGGCAGGTGGGTGGGAGAGGGGATGAATACCCATTCCTCAACACTCTCCACAGGACTTCTAATGATTAAGAAATGTTCTCAGTAGGTGATCCATGAATCAGAGTGTTCACTTTGAAATCAAATCTCTCTCCAAAGAGAGCAAGAGCAGAATGAATTCAGCTCAGCCAGAGAAGAGATATGGAGTGAAGGTGGAGAAGGCACCTCCTCTCTCTCTATTGAACATGTAGTCTTCTAGCAGAGGAAAATACTGGGCAGATTGATAAATATTTTTATCTCCCTAAAAAAACTTCATGTTACATACAAGCCATTATTATCATAATTACATCCTTTCTTCTCACCTTTTTTTTTTACTGATCTAGAACAATTTTATGTTTGAAATGGTAATGTTGGAATATGGCAAACATCTTACTTTCAGCAGCAATAAACTTATGGCTACAACATAATATTTCTTGTATATTCCTTCTCTATTTCTCCTTTTGGATTATAGATTATGAAAGAGATTTTATGAAGCGGTTCGTGACAAAATATATTTCTTATTAATGTGTAATATTTGCTACATTAATAATTTTATGGCTTTAATTATTGATGCAAACTTAATTGTGCCCCATGTCCCTTTTTCTTGCGGCTCAATAAAAACTATATATTTCTTTAATTAGGCTTCATTTGAAGACTAGAAGACAATGCAGGAATGGTTTCTTGCTAATTCACCTATCTACAGCCAGTAAAGAAATGGAATTAGTGTCTTGAATGTGGTGTAGTGAGAAAAAATATCTAACTGTTCTGAAAGTGTGACTTTCCTTTGCACAGTTAACCTCACCCAGAGGCCAGGGATATATAGCCAACTGAAACCGAACACTGCAGTAGGGGATGGTTTTCTCCCTTTCCTGGCTCTGGGGAGAAATTCCATTGATTTTAGAAGAGATAGAAAGGGAAAATTGGGGTCACCTACATGGTTATCATACTGTCTTCCTTCTTTATATGCTCTGCTTTACTAGAAATGTAATCTTAGTCTTTCCTGCTTGATTTCAACATCTTGCTATACCACTCTACTTACAATCACTGGGAATGTTATAACCACTTTATTCTGGGTTCAAATGTTTCAAAACAACTACAAGAAAGTCTGGATGGAAGGAAACTAACATTTGCTAAGCATCTGGTCCAGGTTATACTAGGTGCTCCCAATCAATTATTTCTTTAATCTCCAGGGGTCACAATAGCAAATGTCAACAAGATCAGAAATGAAGAAAGCAGATTGAACTTGAGAAATAAGGAGCCCTCTGAGTTCCATCTTTCATCTTCCACTTTGGTTAGAGAAACGAGTACAGAAAAAAAATGTTTAAGAATAACATTTGTAGCATTCTTTAAGAATAACAACAGGGCAAGTGCAATGATGAACGGCAACCGATGCTCATATCTCAGGGTCAGACAGGACACTGGGAGTGCAGGGACTGTGGCAAACTGGAAACTGGAAGGCACGCACCCCATCTGAGATTCTCTAGGGTGGGCTTTATTGTTGCCATGCTGATAGCTCTTCTACATTTTTAAGTAAAAGCTTAAAAGCTGTTACATTTTTAAGTGAAGCTTAACTACTGTTACATAAAAGAATAACACAAACTTATCAGCCTAAAACAATACAAATTTATTATCTCATGGTTTTCTTGCTCAGAGTTTAAACATGATTCAACTGGGTCCTGTGCTCAGGGTGTCATCTGGCTAAAATCAAGGAGTCGGCAGGGCCTATAATCACATGTGTGCCTCTAGAGTCCTCTTCCAAACTCCATGGTTGATGGCTGAAAAGTATGTTCTTGCAGTTGTATGAACAATAGCCTTATTTTCTTGCAAGCCATTTACTAAGGACTACTTTTAGCTCTGATTCTCTACACCTGGCCATAGAAGCTTACTACCTCAAGCCCAGCAGAAGAATCTTTCTAATGCCTCAAATCTCTCTGACCTCTTTTAAGAGCTCACCTGCGTAGGTCAGGTTCACTGAGGATTATCTTCCCCTTGATTAAATCAAAGTGAAATGATTAAAGGCCTTAACTGTATCTGCAAAATCCCTTCTGCCATATAATGTAACATACTCACCAGAGTGATGTCCCTTCATATTCATAAGTCTTGTTCCTACTCCAAAGACGGGTATTATATACCAGAAAGGGGGATCGAGGGAGCCATATTGGAATTCTGTCTACTACAATGTCTTTCCTCAGGCTTCTCATGGAGGTATAGCAGTCTTTTTATTATTATTTTTTTAATTTATATATTTATTTTGAGATAGAGAGAGTGTGAGTGGGGGAGGGGCAGAGAGAAAGGGAGAGAGAGAATCTCAAGGAGGCTCTGTGTTATCAGCACAGTGCCAGACACAGGGCTTGAGCTCACGAGTGTGAGATCATGACCTGAGCCGAAATCAAGAGTCAGATGTTTAATGGACTGAGCTACCCAGGCACCACTATAGCACTCTTTTTAAAAATGAACTGCCGAATAGCCATGAATACTTCAACTTCCTTTTATTTTCTACAACTGCTTTGACCTCTTTGCACTATCTTATCGTAGTATCTATTGGTCCAAGGCCATCTACATTCAGTGCCTGTCACTATTTTAAAAACTTCAGTGTCAGAGCCTTTTTCCCGCAGTTTGATAAGTATAATAAATACTTGTCAGAGATGAAATTTGCACAAAAGCTAACTGTGATGTCAATAACAGGTATAGTTTTGTAACTGTAATGTAGGTTGATTCTTGAAATCCTAAATTTATTATTAGTACATTCTATTCAGAGGGACTTACTCTCTTGATATACATAGAGAATTCAAACTTCAAAGCATTTTAGAAAATGACAGACATCTCAAAGTCCCATTTTTACTCCAATGAAAATACCTTTTACAAAGAAGTTAAAATTTCCCACAAATATAAAAGGACTTAAAAAATAAGAGTAATAAAAAATGCTATTATTCTCAGTAAGACAACTCATAACCATGTTGATTTAGGAAAATCTTCAAGCATTTACTTGGGCAATTGTAAGGTAAACTCAGTTATCACAATGAAAGGAAAATGCTTTGAGGAGTTTTCTGGGGTTTCTTTATAGCTTATTTGCTTCTTTACCTATAAAAATATTTTATATCATTTTTAAGGGAAAGCTATAAGAGATATTTATGTTTAGAGGAGAAATCCATGTATAGGAATTCAGATTTACTTTTTTAAATAGGTAAACACAACCTCATAAATAAAATCAAAGATTTCCCCAGATCGTTTTTGAAAATAAATACAAATAAACCAGCTCTGATTGTCTCATTTGCTGTCTAAATACCAAAGAGCAATGCAGTGGTCTTTAAAAAAAATTTTTTAATGTTTATTCATTTTTTGAGAGACAGAGTGAGAGGAGGAGACAGAGAAACAGGCTCCAGGCTCTGAACTGACAGCACAGAGCCCAACACGGGGCTTGAACTCACAAACCGTGAGATCATAACCTGAGCCGAACTCAGACACTTAACCAACTGAGCCACCCAGGCACCCCGCTGCACTGGTATTTTAAAGAGTAGTTGTATTATTTTAGACTTTACAAATCATAAACAGTAATTCATGATTTAGAAAAGAACTACTGAGCTATCTAGCTATTCCCTTTTAAGAATAGCAGTTCGGGGCAACTGGGTGGCTCAGAGCATTAAGCAACAGACTTCGGCTTAGGTCATGATCTCACAGGTTAGAAGTTCAAGCCCGGAGCCTCGCACTGGGCTTGCTCTGTCAGCGCAGAGCCTGCTTGGGATCCTCCGTCTCTGTCTCTCTGCCCCTACACCGCACGCACTCACACTCTACTCTATCTCTCAAAATAAATAAATAAACTTAAAAAAAAAAAAAAAAGAGTAGCAGTTAAAACAAACCAGCTCACTTCAGGCATGGAAGAAAATTCTCCAAACTCATTTCAAACAAATCTTCAGTGAGTTAAATGACAACTTTGTCTAAAAGATAAGTATTTTGTAGTTCCCCAATTCTTATTGATGAAACTCTCATTCTCAATTTTAAAATTTGTTGTGTCAACTGAATGGCTATAAGTGGATTGACTTATACTTTTTATAGTACATAAATTAACTAGATCGATTCAACCAAATGCCAATATTTTACCCCATCTAATTTTCAACACAGCATGCTGATAAATACTTACAGAAAAATGTTCCTAGCTTGAGAAGACTGATGAGGTTACACAAATGTAATCATAACTTAAAAGTTTGATGTGGTAAGCAGTCATTTCTGAGCATTTTTGATTGTGCCAAGAGTGATTTTTAAAAAAATTGTGGTAAGTTTATTGCAGTCATTTGATAACAATAATAATTTCAAAAGACAAGAGAGAAGGTGAAATTATAATAGCAAAAAAAAAAGCTCCCTTTTAAAAGCACTTCCTTATTTTATTATTTATTACACTTAAAAATAAAAACAAAACTAACTTTAGCTCTTTACCCCTTCATTCCTCTGAGTGAACAGGGAAACTTTTCAATGGTATAATCTGAGCAACACTGAGCACCTTCAGCAGGCCTTGGCTTGATCCTGATGACTAAGACTTCAAGACTTCAGTTTAAAGGCATTGGCAACCACCATTTAAAGGCAGAAGTTATCTGGCAGGGGTAATGCATAAAGTCATTATCACGTAAGATAAGTTCTGAAAGATAAATTATGCGCTTCTAATGAGTCCTTAGCAGAAGAAGGGCCAGAGCAGTTGGATTTGAAGAGGATGGGAAAAAGGAAAGTCATCCTCTAAAACACTCCAGCCATAATAATCATCCAGTGAATATCTGCTGAGCTGAATCGCCTTAGACAGCACCAGACTTTACCTCTGGGACCCTGTCAAAATAATGTTTTATACCTGTAGCCGCAAGGGAAACTTTGATGCCCAAAGGAAAGGAAGAGCAGTTAGAGGGCAGAAACTATAAAAAGGGGTGAGGAGAGTACCCATGCCCATGTCTGAATATTTAAAATAAAGTAGGGGTGAGGAAACAGGAGATGTTGTGTACCTACTACCCAGAAATATGCCTCTCCCCCCACAGTAAAAAATGTAATCTGTTCCTATTAGATGATAATCCATTTTAGAAGCCCACGAAGGTTAAACTGACATCTGAAATTCAGAAAAAAAATTACAGAAATTTTTCATATATCTAGGTAGGTTGTAAATGTAATTTTTGTATCATTTAAATAAAGCAGAAAAACAAAACTCCCCCAGTTTGTATCTTGAAATCATAGGACAATTTACCTATGATAAAAAATAAAGCTATTGGTTAGCAAATTGAACAATCCCCACCAAGTGTAAGATTAAGCTAGTCTTGTACTTTACAGATTTACAATATTACTTCCAAACTGTCCAGAGCTTGAATTCAAATCTATAGTCTGGTCCTTATGGCACAAATATATTTAATTTTTCTATCTGGTCATTTTAATCAAGATGATATACATTACAAAGTTTAATTTTATACTCACAACATTATCACCTAATTTTCCCCAATAGTAGACCAGTAAGTTTCTGTCAGTGAATTGGCAACATCATGATTTTTCATAGTTTGGTTTTTGCCAGCCAATAATTTTTTGACCTGGCCCTAGAGCTCTGGTTTCACTTCTTGTAGGAAAGAAGCAGCTTGTTGGCACAATGCAATAAGATCTAGGCATCTGCAACATGGGAAACTGAATGATTGTTTCAATATTTCCACCAGCAGTTTTCAGAGGTAGGATCACAGCAATGTATTTAAACAGAAAGACTCATCACTGAAGCTCAGGATATAAATTCCAAGACATTACATATGATACAGTGCTGCATGTTGGTGTCTGGGACAGGCAAGGTTCAAAAGGAAGATCCACTAGAAGGAGCTTCCCAGAAAAGTCAGGGAGTTCTGGATAATATTTCAAATATGCCTACTCCCTACATGAGCAACTGATTCTATTTCCTTGACTCAAGCTACCCGTTTCTCACAATTATGGTTTCCAAAGTCAGGAAGTAACTTTTAATCAAGGTATACTTTTCATATGGTAATATTTCTTTTTTTTTTTTTCCTTTTTGCAAACTTTAGTAATCAATAGTGAACCTTAATGATCAGTGGTTCTTATTTACCTATCCAACAAATAAATGCAGGGTCAAACATAAGAAGAGTAAAACTTTATGATAGGACTAATAGTTGCCCTGATATTATAAAACTTAAATGAAGAAAAACAGAGAAGGAAAAATTCTGTACCATGGTAGTGATCTTAGCTATTAGACACTAGTTCTATGTTTAAAAGCATGTGGAATGCTTCTCCAGACTAAATTTAGTATCCTTGTGGGGGAGAGAATTTACTTGTTATTTATAAGAACACTGTGTGTGTGGTGTGTCGGGGGGGTGGGGCAGAGTGGTGTTCCAAGTAATTCAAAGCACATTAGAGACCTTAAAACCATATCTGCAATATGACAATTACTGTTTTTGTGAAAGATAAATGATTACATGTGGTTAACAGTGGTGATAGCAAAAGAAATTTTTTTTCACTGAAAAGTTGTAATTTGACCTGTTTTGACACATTAAGGGGAGGCTTCCAACCTAAACCTTTTTCTTAACTCATGAGTCAATCAAGTGATTCTAACTGGGACTGTAATTGAGCATTCTGACAATACAAGGAGTCTTAAAGATTACCTAGAATATCTGGCTCATTTTACAGACAAGAAAAATGAAGTCCAAAGAAGAGAGTCATTTGCTTTGCCTAAGGTTGCCTACTTACTTAGTGGCAGAACCATGGGTAGAACCCAGTCCTTCTGTTTTCCAACAAAATACTTTTTTTTTTTTCAGGGGAAAAGAGACTATCTCTTCCTCCCTGAACATGACAGAAAACTGTGTTTCTGGGCAGTTTTGCCAGAACCTGAAAATTAAACCCAAGTGTCAGAAGAGTTTTGCAGAAGTAGAGATCAATTCTACCACAGTAATTCAAGTTGTTTTCTGTATACCTCTGACCATTGCAAATATAAACAATGTCTATATGGTTTTTGTAGAAGACCTGGGAGTTTTTTGTTTTTTTTTAAATACACATCCAAATTAGTTAGCATATAGTGCAACAATGATTTCAGGAGTAGATTCCTTAGTGCCCCTTACCCATTTAGCCCTGGGAATTCTTGCATTAAAATACAGTATTTAAGCAGTCAAGGAAGTCTTTAATAAGTTAGAATCATATATCATTTTAAGAACTGGAAGTCTTGTGCAATAAATTTCATGTCATTCTCTAAATTTACAGAGGAGGAAGATAATGTCACATGCTGGTCAGTGCAAGGTCAGGACTGGAATACAAATTTCCTAACTCCTTGTCCACTCTTTCTTCATGACACCACATGCTTCATCATAAATTATGCCCAAGAAATGGACAGATGCATAGGGGAATTAACCTAACACGGCTTCCCTATGAGAGATTTCTCAAGCAACACAGGAAATGGGTGATGCTTGTCATCAGGCCTGGCTAATTCTCTGTCCTGGCCCTGTAACTATTTAACTAAATGTGACACATACATACAAGTTTAACTTGCTAGTCGGTATACATCTGCCTGATAATTTTCTCTCTCCTCTTCCTTTTTCCTACAGAAAAACAAATGATACCACTTTCTCACTAGGTTTCCCTCCAGGAATAAAACTGATGGACAAACTCCAAGGGGCATCACAGATGAGAAATTATATACTCAGTTGTTAGTAGCCTAGAGTTTGACAGGACCCAGAATTCCCTAACATAGTGAGGTTAGAGGAAAGGGGGAAGAAAAGTTGATGCAGAGGAGGTTCAGAAAGGCAGAAAAATGATAATGGGGCTCATGTGAGGAAGATAAAACACAAAGTTGGAGGCTGGAAGGACGCAGGCCATTGTGCAGGCTCTGGTGTGGACTGCCTGATGACTTCAGAAAACTAGACAGTTACCTAATTATATTTTTCAAGGTCAAACATGGAGGCTATGAGGGCGCTCTCGACTGCGTGGCCAATGAGATGGCTGGAGGCGGTGTGTCATCTCAGACATCCGTGGACAACTTCAATTATTTTCTTGCTACTGCCAATTCATGTCCAAACCCACATTTTAGAAAATTGAACAGTGTATCTGTTGAAACACTCAGATTTCCAGAATTCTAAAATAAACATGCATATTATCTTCATTTTAAGAAAAAATATGTTTCAAAAAAAAAAAAATCTTGAAGAGATTACACTGTTTCCCTCTTAGAATCTCCAGTAACTAATTTTAACAATAGCTTTCATATCTGTCTCAGTTGGGCATTTTGTTTAGCTCAGAAAAAGAAATAACTATAATATTTCTCTTCTAATAATGTTGGGAAATTTCCGTTATTGCCCCAAATGAAAATATTTCACTGTAGCCTAATTTCCCTCTTCATCATATAGCATGAGATCAAGAGCCATAAAAATCATTATTTTCCTGATGACTTCAATCTATTTCATAAGGGAAAGAAAACGAAGGATGCAGCTATCTCTCAGCATTCCCAAACCACTTTGCTTTTGGATTTTGTATATTCAAGCAACTAACTGTTGGCTGTTTTATTGGTTTGAATAACCCAAGCAAGGTGCAAGAAAATCTAACTTCTATGTTAGAATTCACATCTGCTTATGCTAGAATGAAAACCCATCTGAGAATCAATGAAGCACATGGAGAGGGTCTAATTAAATCCCTATGCCATTTCCTTTAAAGCTGTCAAATTGAAATTGTAATCGTGTATTCATTCACCCCCAGTGGTGTGGTGGTAATTTTAGAAGTGGGAATATTTAAGCAATAAGACCCAACAGGGTGTGTTTTGCTAGGATATCAACAAGACTGGATAGTTCCTAGGTAAGCAGCCAATAGTCTGAAAACAAAACCTTTCCTAAAGAGTAGATGATCACAAGACCTTTTTACAGGTGTACAACCATACTAATGAGAAAGATGACTTTGGGAATGAGAACTTGTAATAGAAGTATTTATTAAATTATACCATAAAACCATGCTAAACTATTTAGTGAAAATAATGCAAAGCATTGACACATTAAATCAAAGGGATAATATGTTGAACAAATTAAAAATCAAATTTCCAAGATTTCTGGCTTTTGAAGTCACCATCAAATTCCAAACACCTATTCTGTCTACAATCCTCTTTATTTTTATGCCTAATTTTGTTGTTAAATTACATGATTCCCCCCACCCAAATTTAATTGAATAAATATGAAAAAAATATATGCTCTGCAACTTGTTATTAGGGTACCTTTTTTGTCTCATTTTAGAGGACAACATGCTTTCAGGAAGAGTCTCTTTTGAAATGTCTATAAGTTTTTCACATATAAGATCCACAATTACATAGGACGCTTTCTGCACTGTTTAAATAACAGCGAAGAAAAGCAACCAAATTATATAGCTAATTCACTGGCTTTATGTAGATACTGCCTGAGTTAAGAGACTGGAAACCACCAGTCCTCAACATAAGTATCTTTATGTTCTTGTTCTAGGCTATAACGTTTTTTACTCAATCTAGAGGAAAGAAAGAAAGAAAGAAAGAAAGAAAGAGGGAAGAAGAAGGAAGGAAGGAAGGAAGGAAGGAAGGAAGGAAGGAAGGAAGGAAGGAAGAAAGGGAGGAAGGAAGGAAGAAAGGGAGGAAGGAGGAAGAGAGGGAAAAAAAGTAGAAATAGTTCTGTAGATTAAATTGCTAAACTGCTTCTTTTGATACACTCTCTGACTGGAAAATTCAGTAAATCCAAGTAAAAAAAGCTAGCATGACAGCATTCTAACAATCCACATATAAAACTTTCCCCCATTCACTCACCTTCTCTCATTTTATATCCTTCCATCCTCCACTACATCCAATCTCAAACATAAACACATCTATAAGAATGAGTGTCAGCTGCTCTGCAGATATAACCCAGGCAGGAAAGATCATCTAGGTGGAAAAGCAACAGAGAAAAAAAGAAAACAGGGAGTTTGATTCTGTTTTAGCTCTCCCCACTCCTTATGCCAGCCCCCTCTCTACACAAAAGCCTCTTAGAAAGGATTCCTCAGTCAAGTGTACAAACACAGCAACCTCAGAGAAAATTAAAGGAGGTTCCATTGTGTTCCATTCTGTATGTCTAGTGTATCCTTCAGAGAAGAATTAAGATAAGCAGCATTGACAATAACAAAAAGTAAAATAAAACAGAATATCATTTCTGTATAAAAAAAACTATAGAAAACTGAGTAGAACTAGAATTCACAGCAAAGAAAAAAAGAACTGGATAATGGGAGGGCACTCTTCCCACCTTCCTCTCCACTTTGCTTAAGCCCATTCAACTTCTGGTGCCTGTGGATGGGCAATAAGGAGGAGGTGAACACTCAGGAGAATGGAATTCTATGGCTTTGATGAAATAAATTCACCTCTTCTGATCTGATTCTTCTAGAATATAAAAATCACTCGCACCATCATTGTAGAGAATTGTCACAATGATAATGCCAACTCATACATTACATTCTCTACATGTTACAATGGCAACATAACATATAGAGAGGAACAGAGTGTACACATAAGTTAAAGAAAGATGAAATTCATAAATGATTAGTAACAATTCAAAACTACCAGTGTACGAGAAAACTCCATAAATTGCACCTATCTGCAATAAGACAGATCCCCAGCATCAGTCAGTGACAGGAACACACACGAAGTTACGATAAAATTCCAATATTGAATTATTATAAAAAGAAGTATAAAACTTACATGTCTTGAGACTTTTCAAGCAAAGGTCACCATTTAAGTTATAGGGAATTGCTCTTCTAGGCTTATATTTTACCTGAGTCAAATTTGTCCACACTTAAAAAGAGCACATTGCTTTCACAGAGCACATACTCCCACTCTCCAGAATTAGTGATAAATAACGAAAACTTCTGCAGAAAAAATTATTAAATTACCTATTTTCAATACTCATTGGATAGGAAATTTGAGGGCTCAAGTTTATTGAGCATTGACCAACAGACTTCATCAGAGGTATCAAATACATGACCCTAAATTAGAAGGATAATTTTATAGCTTTAGCTCCTCAAAAAGGTGGTCAGTTTCAAATATAAGTATTATCCCTCAAACTAGATTTTCTAGTGTTTTTTTTTTTGTAAAGGACCCATATAAATGGGTTTCAGGAAGTAACTTTCACTTATAACATCATAGGATATGCTTTTTTTACTTTTGCTGGGCTTTCAATTTTACATATAACATAAGATGTCATAAACGTCTACAATGAAAGATATGTTTCCATTTAAATAAATGTGATGATTACTAGCAACTTACATTAAAAGGAAATAATTTTATTTTTTTAAAAAAGGAAATAACTTTGTAGCATTCCAATGATTCCTTCTTTCATATATATCCAAAACAAAAATGAATCATTTATAAGTACTAAGCATTATTAGCACCTTAAAATATAAGTGATTCTGCTACAATGTAATCAGGTTAATAATGAAAAATAATTAGTTATCTAATTGGTCTTTGGCCAGATAAGAGATATGTAGAAGACATGCAAGCCTAGGCATTTTAGAGAACACCTGCCTTATCTTGAGAGAGAAAAATAGTAAAAACTTGTTAAAAATCTCTGCTGTTTTTAATTAGAGATGTGGTATCATGAAATACTTAACAATTTGCTTTCTTTCCTGCTGCTGGAAAAACACCTGCTCCTCGCCCATTATGTGATCTTGTCAGTGCCCAAATAGTGAAGATCATACGTTCAATATCAAATCGCTTTCTGAATAGTACATCTCAGCTAAACTCTACATACAGAATGACGGCTTCAGAAAAGAATAATGATCAATATAACCCCACCCATAATCTTGCTTTGGAAGCAAAATGTTTGCAAACTTTCTTATTTAATGTGGTCTTTGTCACACCTGTGTAGCCTGGCATGCTGGGATCTCAATGGTGGGCTAACATGAAAAATGGAGTAAACTGGAATCGTGTTGAGCCAAGCCTAGGAAAACTAATTCAGCTGTAGATTCAGTCCTCAAGGAACCAAAATGTTTTGCTTAAGAGAACATCACAATCTCAGAAGTAATCCTGACTAGTGTTCGTGTACAGGAGTCTATGTAGTTGGGAAGCATGCCATAGTTTATGTTTTGCAGGAGAGACTTGTAGAGAAATGGCAAGAGTTATCCAGCAGGTAAGCATTTGGCCAAGAGGCCTGGGGTCTGTGGCAAAACCCTATTCCTGCAAATAGACCTGAATGACACCGGAAAAGTAAGCATAGTCATGAAAAGGACACTATTAGATCAGGAGATCTGGCTGCAGTTTGGTAGGCAGTGGATTGCTCCCGGCCAGCCCAGTCCAAGCATGAGAATGACTCAGAACAAGAAGGCTAGTGCCAAGTCCCCCCACTGGCAAAGATGTAGCTCATGTTTCTCTTCCAGTGTTAGTTCTCTTTAGCTCAAAACTGCACAGAAGTGGACCTACATGTTAAGGGTTTTCAATGTCTAAAGTCAATGAGGCTAGAGGCGATGTGAATCTACCTTCATATGATCATTTATATATTTTTTTCTACCCAATACACACAGAAAAGCACTCAACACCTCCACAGACACATACACACACACACACACACACCACAGACATGCACACACTTTTGTTAAGGCAGTATAAATGATTTTAAGTATGTATTTTACAAAGGTCCAAATTTATTGCTGACTGCCAAGTCTTTTTTATTTATAACAACTAATAAATCTTATCTAAAATTGGGAAAACCACCTTAAGTTTATGATCTCTGACATTTAAGCATAATGCTGAAAATGTTCAGAAAATTATGGATTTTACTTAGAGATGAGTTTCAGGTTTATACATTATCACAGATTATGAAAATCAGTGGAAAATGTACAGTTGTGGAATAAACCAGTGGGAATATACATATTTCCAATTCTGGGTTCCCTAATTTTAAGCTCTTTATATCTTTATTTATCAAATGCAAACTTTGAACTTCTCCAGTTGAAATATTTCTTAAATTCTAATATAGAAGGATTTATGTATACTCCCCATTGTTTCATTTACTTAGAAAGCAGATTGAAAGAACAATAATGTTGCATTTCAGATGTCTGGAGGAAATACTGCACGCATGACATCTGTTTTCCCTGGGGATTTGACACACATTTGCTTTAATGTACTGGTGTGTTCCTCATTACCTTAGAAGCTATATGCTAAAAACAAGAGTGTGTTTCAGTTTTCAAGGAAAAGAAAAAAAATTATAAATCCGAAAGCCTTTTTATCTGATGAACAATAATTTAGGGTTAAGCTTTCAAAAAAGAAAAAATGCAAATGATCATGTTTCTAAATGGTCCAACTTTGTAAAGATTATGTGTAAGTCTTCCATAAGCCTTCCATACATGTTAGTCTTCCTTGTTATTGGAGAATTATCCAGAGCCAGAAAGAACATGCCTTTGAAAATCAAAAGCTAAAAGAAACAAAATCTGCATCTCTAAATAGCCCGAGTCACCAATTTAAGATGTTTGAGGTATTAATCCTCTGGAAAATTATTTGGCCTCCAGAAGCAGTGAATTGTTAAATATCTTTGGTGGATACCCTGGAGTTTTGCCATAAACTGACACATGAAGATCCATGCCGAACACAGAATGCCACACTATTCCACACTACACCAGCTGGCTTGTAACATGTACATCTCTGCACAATTTCTCTTAATAAAAAACATACAACATATCCAAAACACTTTCATGATTCTCATTCAGTATCTGTTCAACCAATTTGCAGATTAAGGAATATTTCCCCCTCAGATCACCTCAGAATTTAAAAGCTTTTGTAAGGCTCCTGCATATTGAAGGAACACAATTCAGAATGGGAGCATAGAGAAAAAAATGTACTCTTGAAGTTAAAGTTCACATATTGCATGGGGGTAGGTAAGATAAAATCTTTTTTTTTTTTCCCGCCATGTCTGTCCTTTGGCTGAGGTGACACATCAAATGATCAGATGTTACTCTGCAGCACGAGAACTCGATGGGGCTTTGAAATCAAGTGTCTTGAATCATTTCCTAAGTCCAGACAATGATAATAAACATCTCTCGAAGGGTCTAGGCCAGACCCATTAGTGAACATGAGCTGTCTCACATCAGCTGAAAGGAAAACTGTGTCCTGAAATTAAAGAGCAATTGGAATCAACATTTGCTTTCTCCTGGCACAATCTTTAGAATCTCGGATTAGACCTTTGACTCAGGTATCCTTCTGCACTTAAATAAAACTAAAAAGACTTTCATATCCCCCACTCAGTGAACTGAAGAAAATAATTGAATTGATTTAGTAAATTGCATCTATACACTTAATTAAATACATTTCACAACTTAATTTGGAGAATTAGAATTACTTTTGCATTTATTACAGTGGCTTTTCCTATTAAAAATGGAAACACCATTGGGGTGCCTGGGTGGCTCAATCAGTTGAGCATCTGACTTCGGCATAGGTCATGATCTCGCAGTTTGTGAGTTCAAGCCCCGTGTTGCACTCTGTGCTGACAGCTCAGAGCCTGGAGCCTGCTTCAGATTCTGTGCCTCCCTCTCTCTCTGCCCCTTCCCTGCTCATGCTCTGTCTCTCTCTGACTGTCAAAAATGAATAAACGTTAAAAAAAATTTTTTTAATAAAAAAAAAACTGAGACACCAAAAGGGTCAGATTGAGTTAGGGATAAAGGTTAGAAGGCCCTACTAAAAAGACTAATAAAAAGTGACTTAAATGTCACCATCTCCCTGCCAAAATGTATAAGTGATATTTTCAGTTTGACATGAGAACTCCATCCTTGCTTGTTGGCGCTGAATTCTGAACATAAATTCTACAGTTTTCAGAAAGAGATGATACATGTATCCTTAACAGCTATAACACTGACGGGATTGGAAACCAAAATCTTCTGTTTATCCAAAGGTTAGATAGAGTATATTCCATTCACAATATGGAAGTAGATTACCTACATGAGCTTGCCAACAACAATCTTTAGAACAGTTTAATCCAATGCCCACCTTAGCTAGACACGCAGCAGAGAGAACTGACAAAGCCTAGCTGACTGAGGCAAGTTATTACCAGCAAATATCTCTGCTAAGATGAGATTTAGTAGTTTTTTTAATGGTCGATATCTCTTTTGGTTTGATTTTTTTCAAAGTCTCGGAAACTACAAACATATTAAAGTGACAATTCTTTGTTGATTCAAAGAATAAAACAATAAACTGAGGAACAGATTGATGGATGACTGGATGTATAGATGGACAGATGAACTTTCAAACTTTTTATTTAAATAAAAGACTGAAGTGCTTTACTTCCATTGTATAATATCTAGTTTGAAATTGTACCCAGTAGGTTGAAGACAGCTTAGGGAACAACTGGGGAAATTTTTCCTTAAGAGACTATAATGACACAACAATTCATTTTCTGTATATCATAGATATTATCATGGAAGATAAATTGAAGAGATTCCAAGAAAGAGAAAAAAGTCATGATTTAGGTATTAATTCTTCAGTCAAGAAGTTTACCCTCACAAGACTCCATTTGTTTATATTTTTTACAAAACTCTATTTCAAACATCTTGGCTGGATATATGCGCTTCATCACTACAAGAAACTAGTTCATGATTAGCTAGATTCTCTATATACCAGGATCATCTCCAGTTATAAATTAAATACCAGTGGAAGTCAAATCAGCAGAGTATAATTTATTAAGCCACTGCTGTGTTAATGCAACCTCCAAAGGTAGCTCATTTACTATCTAGGATTTGATTAGCCCCTAGGAGAACCTGGTTCGTTTTATTCAAATAACGCTATTTCAAACCATAAATTTCACAAACTGACCCTCAGAGAAAAAATATCTGTGAATTCAAGTATATTGGAAATCTGTAAAACTCTAACTCATTCATTTGCCATCCACGTTGACACCTCGCTAGTTGTACAGGGAGTTATAAAATATGTAATCCTGCTATTTTTCAAAGATAAGTTAGGCAATATCATGGGGAGGCATATTTTGCTCAGGGATCCTTACACCATTATGATACTACCCAATATGTTATGGCAATTGTAATACTTTGTAGACTTGTGGAAAATATATCTAAAAATAACTGTGCCATTTCTGAGCAAAAGCAGAAGTAATTGATGTTTCCTAGAAAAATGATCCCACCTGGCTTTGTAGAAGAGCAGCATGAGCGTTTCAGTGACAGGTAGATCCAGAACAGAGCTTTGTCCTCAATATCATTCCGATTCTCTGAAACCCCAAAGCAAGGTTCATAGAGATTCTTTAGAATGCTTCACTTGAAAGCCAGATTACACTATTTAAGTGGCCTATGGAGTTCTGTATTAAAGGCTCCCTGCTGCTCAGGCATTTTTTCCCATTATAATATATTGCTGTGGATTTAACACTGTAGATGTTCTAGCATTTAACTAATATGGCTCAAAAGGTTGTCATCGGGGACACTTCTAAATTATATCACTGCAAATAAACCTTGCTACAGAAGGAATTGCTTATTTAGCAAAGATATCTTATGGCATATTTGCATAAAAATACTACTTCTGTCTCTCAAGTTCATCTGTAACATTGCCGCTGAGCAGAAGAGCATGAGATGTGTTACAAATATAAGTGACTTTGGCAGCAAACTAATTTGTAAATGCATATTGCAAACTTTATGTGCACCATGATGCCCTAACTTATACCCTGCCTAACTCATAGATGTCCGCATAACAGGAAAAGAGTATAAAAACCATGCTTTTTCCAGTTAGCTTACATGAAGTTGGTAATCAACCACTGGACGTTAGTCCCCTGTTGTATGTGGCCTACAAAGCAGGTGAATGAAGCAATTCAAAGCAAGACAGTTTCCATAGGCCACATGGTTAAATTGTTTGAAGAGATGTTTTTTACCTCTCTTCTGAAACCAACCAACAGTGAATGAGAAAGCGAACATGAGAACGCAAGGTGTTTCTAAGACTTGTCATGGCCTCTTGATCTCACTTGAGTGCCCATGCTTGTTGCATACTGCAGAACATGATAACCGCTTAGAGAATCAGAGAAGCCTGGGTTCAACATCTGTCTTAATGTATGTGCTATGTGATCTTAGACAAGTTGCTTGACCTCAGTTTCCACATATATTTTTCAATGTATATATTTTTCAACATACTGGTCTCTGTGGTTAAGAGAACTTAACAGCCTTTTCAGTTAATAAGGCAGGTACATTTTCCTACATAGATAGGAAAGTTTATACTCAATGAATTTAAGAGAATCTGTGCCAATTTAAGAATCTGTGAAATGCCAAACACATAGATAATAGCAGAGTTGGGTACAAGTTCCAAGATTTTTGGCCCCTGACTTAAAGGTATTTCTGTTCCAATACGCAGGATGCTCAACTTTCCTAGATTTTGCTGGGTATTCTGACCTCACTAATGTACACATATGTTATTTTCATTTTTAATTCAAACAAATTTTTTATATATTAAGAAGTGAAGAAAAACAAAACTGAAAACAGCTAGTGAGGCTGAAAGTTCATATTTGCTATTTTGGAAGTCTATTCACAGGTCACCTAAACTGTTCCTACTTTTCACAGATTCTTCTTTTATTTCAACCCTGAACTCAAAAACTATAAGGCTTCCGTTTCTCTCTGAGATTCCAGCAGTGTTCTGTGATATTAGGAAATCTAGGACAAACAAGGCCAGTTGTAAGTACAAGTCATCTAGGCAATGAATATTGACTGGGCACTTTCTTGGTTGTCACATGCTTACCAGAAATATTTTTTCTTTTGAAATAATATGATCATCTCAAAAAATTAGATTACAATATGGTCATAACAAAATATATGCCTGCAAATTAATTTATTTACACAAACTGTATTTTAAGTTAGAACTTATCAATGTCCCTTATATAATATACATGATTTATATATTACATGATTTATGTATTCATTTTCCTTACTCTCTCACATGTCACTAGAAATAACATGCAGATATTTGTAACTGTTATCACTACTACATTCCCAATTCCTAGAAGAAGTTCCTAAGACTAGACATGTACCAAATATTTATTAAATGAGTGAATGCATCCCTCAATCAAATACATACCTTAAATGAGAATATTAATTCCATCTAATACATAGCAATTTTTGCATTGTATCATTCTTTGTCACCTATTTAAAGTGAGTTTCTCACTAGTTTAAGGTACAATTTTCCCTTCTTTTCCCAGCATCATCAGTGTATTGCACTACCTGCCAAATTCTTCCCACCCACAAATAGTTATGTATGAATAGCTATCAACTTTTTTTTTTTTTTTTTTGAGAGAGAGAGAGAGAGAGAGAGAGAGAGAGAGGAGACAAGGGGCAGAGAAAGAGAGGGTGAGAGAATCTCAAGCAGGCTCTGCATCAGCAACACAGAGTCTGATGTGGGGCTCGAACCCGTGAACAGTGAGATCATGACCTGAGCCGAAATCAAGAGTTGAACACTCAACCGACTGAGCCAGCCAGGCATCCCAATAGCTATCAACTTAAAAATAAAAACAAAAAAGACCTTGACACCATAGCTCCCTCCAGCTACATCCTCTCTTGTCCCCTTCACATGAATCTTTTTTAAAAAGTTGCCTCTGCTTCCTGAATCCACTTCTTTCCTTTCCATTATTTCTTGACACATAGGCCTAAAACTATAATTGCTTTTGTTAATGTCATCAATGGTCTCCATGCTGTCAAAGCCAATGGTCAATACTGTTTTGAAACACTTGTTTTACTTGATTCTTAGGATACCATTTGCCTTTCATTCTCCTCTTCTCTTACAGGTACATACTTATCTTTCTAAACTTGAATTATTGGTATGTCCCAGGGCTGTGTTCAACACTCTGCTTCCATCCTCTACTGACACGTATCATCTAGGTAATCTCGACCAGCGCCATGGCCATACATTTTACCTGTATGTTAATGACTCTAATTTTAATCACTATCACTATTCTCTCTCTTAAACTCCATATGCATTCAATGCCTACTACACATGTTCTCTTGACTGCCTGAAAGACGTCTCAAATTTAGCATGCCCAAATGCAAATTCTCGATTCCTCATCCATGCCCCAAAGCTACACTTGCCCTAGTGTTCGTTATTTCAATAAATGGCACCTCCATGATTTCAGTTGTTTATGCCACAAAATTTAGTGTGATCATAGGCTCCTCTCTTTCTCTCCAACTCCACATTCAATCCATCAGTAAATCCCATAAGCCCTACCTTCAACATATATTCTTAACCAACTACTTCTTAACTCTTCAAACACTGTAGTTGAAATCACTATCATATGTCACCTATACTACTGCAATGGGATCCTGAATGAGTCTCTGTGTTTCTAACCATGGCACTCTCAGTCTATTCTCCATACAGTATTCAACAATCTTTACAAAACATAAATTGAATCATGTCAAAATTTTGACAATTATCCATTAGCTTCTGTAATCACTCAGAATGAGACCCAAAGTCTTAATTAACCATAGCATATAAGACCCAAATCATCTCCTCAGACCCACCTCAGAAGTTCTCTTGATTTTTATCTTCCGTCATTCTCCTATGAATTCTGATTCAGTTAATACTAGACCCCTGGATATTCCTCAAATATTCCAAGCACTCTACCTCACTGCAATTATATTTTTCTTTGTCTAAAAGATGCTCCCTCAAAATGTCTACATGGATTTCTCCATCACTTCCTCAAGTTCTGTGCTCAGACTCTAGCTGAGAAGGTTTCATTGACCATCCTCTATAAAATAATGTCCTACTCCCATAACTCTATATATTCTTATCCTTCCTTCACAGCATTCATCACAAACTAACATATATTATTTGTTAATTGTCTTTTTCTCTACTTTAGAACATAAGCTCCAAGAGAGCAGAAGCATTATCTGTGGTGTGTGTTGCTGTATATCCTAGTCTTGGGACAGTTCCTGGTACATGGTTGATGCTTAGTAAATATATATTGAATCAGGTGAATCACTCCCATAATTATGAAAAGACAGGGTAAGGAGAAACCATTGTCTCAGAAACAGTTATACTAGGATCTTCCATGGCCAAATAAAGTAGAAAAAGCACAGGCTTAAATAAAATTAGCTTATTTAACTGGGGGGCTTCTCAGAAGGGGAATAGGACAGACTGTAGCATATGCCAAAAGTATGAAATTACAGGTGATTTCAGGAGACTAACTTTCTGGGGAACACACTGGAGAAACACTGCCAAATTCAAACTATATAGAATAGAATATATTTTGCAAGAAACTTTTATTAATGACTTGATTATATACTACTAGTGTTTTGAGTCAGTTAGGTATGGCCACAGAATTTGCACAAATTAGCATACTCAGTGAAAAATATTTCAGTTTAATTGTGCAAGTGTGGAAAAAATATTTTTAAACTCCTTAAGAGAGAAGTTTACAAAGGATTGAGCTACTACATGAGGCAGGCATAAGTTATTTCATTTGTAAAGTCTCGTTTCATTTTCATAGGAACTCTGTAAGACATGTATTGTTTTCTTGTCTTTTTATATGAAGGAAACAAAACTGAGGGCGTTTAAATGACTTACTCAAAAAATTAATTATATTAATGATAAAGCCAGAATTTGAACCTAGGTCATTCCACTGTCCCAAATCCCAGAATTTATTACTCCTTCCTTCCTTCCTTCCTTCCTTCCTTCCTTCCTTCCTTCCTTCCTTCCTTCCTTCCTTCCCTCCGTCACTCCTTTCTCATTCATGATGCCTCTCTAAAATTCAGTCAATCAAAAAAAACCACTACCTCCTACAAAGGTGAGTTTTCTATTATGGGAGAAGTACTCTTTTTTGACAATCAACAAGTTTTGTACAGGTTCCATGAAAAATGAATCCCATTTTGCATTATAGTGATCATTATTTTATATGGACCACCCTGAACTTCCTATATTCTCCCCAGGCTCTTTTTATTTCATGGGAGCAAAATTTTTTTCTCTTAAAGCTTCATTTAAAAGAAAATTAATTATGATTTAAAGGGCAATTTAAATGCCATTTCAAACCATACCCTAATTCTTCACATACAAGGCATTCTACATACAATGTACACTATTTTTTAAATGGTCATTTTTTTCTCTAGTCCATGTTTCCGTCAGTTGTGTGGTAAGTAGGAAAGCAAAGACTTCATGCAGATGTGCTCAGTTACCACTTGAGACCAGTACTTTTCATTCTCATTTCAATTCTCCTTTTTAACCACACAAAGAGTTATTCAAATTTGGAAGGTATAAGAACTTATAAAAGAACTTATATAAACTCAAACAAATCGCTCAAAAGAAGAAAAGAAATGAATCCCTTCTTAGGCCTTTACCTTTTCTCAATTGTCTTTAAAACTGATTATGATTTTGCTATTTCACAACCAAATAGTCCTCTGCCTTAAATACAGGTTCTCTTCCCCAAGTTGAGCTCTGAAATATTACTCCTGTATTAAATCCTGACTGTACAAGTTTGACTTCATAATACTTACCATCTAGCAAACTGAGAAATCTAAATGTTATTAGGACAAATAATGGTATGCCAATGTTGTGGATTCATTCTCTAGTAAATTTCAATTTTCATTTCATCGTATAGCATCACTTCAGATCAATGTTTCTATTTAGGATTTTAAATCCATATGTATAAATCTATAAACATTAAATAAATAAGCAATTAGTAAGTAAATTCATCCATAATTAGAAAATGTAAATTTAAACACTAACAAGATACCATTTTTATGTCAAGGGATGAAAGTGTTAGCTCCTGCCACTTCCCAATGTGTAAGTGTATCAAATCAAAACAAGAAACATCTTAAACTTATACAATGTTATATGTCAATTATATCTCAATAAAGCTGGGAAGAAAATGAGATACCATGATTCAGTTCTGCAGAAAGGCTCTTTTGTGGCTTAAAGGAAGCCACCATCTTGCTGTGTGTTCACATAACCTCTTTGTTCTCTGGGAAAGAGTAAGAGCTGCTTTATGTCATCCTCTTCCTAATTAGGCACTCATCTCAGCATGGGGACCCCACCCTCAACACTTAATCCAACCCCAATTACCTCCAAAGGCTCCACCTCCTAACACCATCATATTGGGGATTAGGCCTCCAACATATGATTTAGAGGGGGAAGGGGAAACAAACATTCAGGTCATAACACTGGTAAAAGACAACTTTTAAATATATGTCCACGGAGACAGGAACATGCATAGTCCTTGGGGTACTGCTTGTACTACCAAAATAGATTTAATTATGCATGAGTATTGCTCTGAAAAATAATACTGAGTTAAAAAGGTAGGTAAAAAATTATAAATGTACTCCTACGACTACTGTTGAACATTACAAAACCAAAAAAAAAAAAGGCCATAAATTATTTATGGTACATATATGTACCTAAGATAAAAATTAACTAGAAAGGAGCACACCAAATTCATAAAAGAGAGTTCCTGTGGAGGCAGGAAGAATAAAATGAGATGGACACTGGTAATTAATGGGGAACAGAAATGACAAATTTTTAATAATTGTCAGTTATGAAAATGCATATTCTATTATTCTATGTATTTTTCTGAAATATTTACATTTTTAGAAGTAATTTTTAAAACCTACATACTTTATGATTAATAATATATTACAAACTACAGTTGGGATCAGAAGGTTGGAGTAGTTCATGTTATCTTCATCATGGTTATGATAAATGGGTTTTACATTTACGGAATAACCCAAATTGTTTAACAGAACTGATAATTACATATTGGATATTCCAATGTAACATTTACCTGGTTTTGATCTTGATAAGACGTTTATAAATATAGAGAACTTGTGAAAAATGTTTATTATAATATGTTAAGGCCACTAAATGACATTATGAATGTGTTACATGATTGAAATAATTGCAATAAGGGTAAAAATAGTGTGGTCACATCCGATGCTGAGCAACCTAAGGAAAATTTATATGACTGAAAGATGGAAAATGTTGTTATTCAAAGACAATGTAGGCATGAATTTTAAACTAAACTAACAACGAATTTAGCCATTTGAGTTTCAAAACAAGTTGGAGATCAGGAATATTTTGCAGAAAAAGTGTGCAGAATAAGGGAGGAAGTAGAGAAATATGGATATATGTGGAAAAATAATGAACCTTTTTAAAAACTCCATCTAAGCTGGTAGTAAATATTCTGAACCCATCCTTTTCTAAGCAGCATATTTGGAGGATCTAATGTCAAAAATTTTTAGAATTAGGGGTGCCTGGATGGCTCAGTCAGGTAAGTGTGTGACTTTAGCTCAGTCATGGCTCACGGTTTGTGGCTTTGAGCCCCACATCAGGCTCTGTGCTGACAGGTCAGCCTGGAGCCTGCTTTGGATTCTGTGTCTCCCTGTCTTTCCCTTCCCTGCTCATGCTCTGTCTCTGTCTCTATCTCTCTCAAAAATAAATAAACATTATTTTTTTTTAATTTTAGAATTAGATACTGGTGGCCATTGGCATTGTACTGAGATATGTTATATGGTGATTCATTTTTTGAGGCTTGTATGTGCTAAAGCGATGTCTTTGCCAAAGCTGACTGCACTGGTGTAGGCCCCATCATTTACTATCTGTTTAATCTCTCAATTTACTGCCCTCCTCCAGTTTCTACACACTTTTAAACTCATTGTCCACTCTTAACATCATATCTATGATATAAAATTGTGATCATGTCAGCCCCTAATTAAAAACTGACAAATAAAAACAAAACCTGCGGTGCACTGTCTCTGTGGGCTTGGAGACATTTCCTTTAAGAATGGGTGAGTTAGAAAAGCAAGATGCAGAAAAATGTGCAAAGTATTGTCTTGTCAAGCAAACAATGGCCCAAAACACTCTGTGTGGAAACTGGATATATGTATCACATACTGTATACTTGAATATGATTATATAACTATGGAGGGAAAAAAAAGGTTACAAAAGAAGTGTTAACATAAGTTGGGAGGGAAAGATGTGGGTACAGTGGGGAGGGAGATGGAGAGGAGAGAGATACGAGTAGGAGGGAGGACCCACCTGAAAAAGGAAAAGGGAAAAACAGGATCACATCTCTATATATTGATACATACTATGTGTATAATTTTTTTTAAACTTTTTTTATTTTTGAGACAGAGAGAGACAGGTCATGAACGGGGGAGGGGCAGAGAGAGAGGGAGACACAGAATCTGAAACAGGCTCTAGGCTCTGAGTGGTCAGCACAGAGCCCAACGCGGGGCTCGAACTCACGGACCGCGAGATCATGACCTGAGCCGAAGTCAGACGCTTAACCGACTGAGCCACCCAGGTGCCCCTGTGTATAATATTTTTAAATAAACACTTGAAAAGCAAAATTTCCTATTATCTGTAGGAAGGAATTGAAACTCTTCATCATAAAACAGTGTCTTTCCAATCTCCAAATTCATCTCACTCACAACCACAGCAGCCTATGTCCCAGCTACACCCCTTCTTCATTGTTCTCACACCACACCGTCTGAACTCTCCCTGTCTTACACAACCATCATATATCTGGAATGCCCTTTCCTCCTTTTTTCCCAAGGGAAACCCTATCTTCATTCAAGATCCAGTTCAAATGTCCTTTGTGAAGCTTTTCTTCAATTTAGACACTCCATCTCCCTTAGGTCTTTGTAGATCTTTCTATTGTGATGCTAAATTGTATGATGATCACTTTTGGACATATTTCAGCATATGATTCTCTCACTAGATGAGGAAAAGAACCATATATTTAATTCTTGAACATCCAGCACCTAGGATAATACCAGCATTTAGGAAACACTAGGCAATTTTTGTTGAATTAATTGATTGGTTTCTGTGTGATTTTACGTCTTTAAAATGATACTCAATATCATTTGCTTTTTGTGTGCCAAGTGTAAGCATTTAAATTCCTGTAAATGAATCACTTGTATTCTGGTTAATGAGCATGGTTTACATATATCTCATATTGCCTGTGCAACAGGGTGTTAGGGAGAGATCCTTTCTATCAAAGTTTTGGGGATAATCAAACAATAGGTGGCATTTTTTCCACATTCCAAAATGAGGCACTAGACCTCCAATACAAGACTTGAGAGGGGGTGGACCACAGCCACTTGGTGACTCACATCCACCTCAAGGGACTCGAAGAGTCAAAATTGAGGAAACTAGATGGGGCAAAATAATTTCTCTGGAGAAAGCTGATGGAGGCTATAGCAATTTTCCATCTCCCTCACCTATGACATAGGATTTGAGAGCACTTCTCAGAGAGGTTGACGTTTATTCCTAAAGTTTGGAGGACAGAGAAAACAAGGATCTGCTCCACCTTGAGAAACGTCAGGCAAAAGACTAGGTGGAGCTGCCCGCTTAGTGGCAGAGCAAAGAGATACGGCTGCACTCAGACCCTGAAAACAGGGCAGAGGTCCATGTTTCTGGGGCCCAAAAGTCAGCCTCTTAGATGGGAGCTGGCTAAGGCATTCTTTTCAAAGGATTTTTTTTAGGGATGACACAACCTTAGCAGAGAGAAGCTGGGGAATCCTAATGGATGCCAAGGTTGAGGAGTCATTAAAGCATTCTAGCAGAAGATCGCACAATTCTCGTGGAAGAACCTCTGAGGAACTCACAACCTCTGAGCATCCCCCACAAGCCAACGCGGAATGCTAGCACACCTGCCCCATGCCTCTCCTCCCCCCTCAACACCCCAAAAAAGAAAGGCGAATCTCCAGGGCTGCTGGATGGGGGATGCGGGGACATCTCATCTGCAGCAGGACCAAAAGGCTTTTAACAGTACATCAAATTAGACGTTCACTTGAATTACTAAAATGGGACTGTTATTGTGATTATCTGTGACTAGGGTCCTTCTTTTTACACAGAAGTGAATGAAAAAGCTAGGGAACTCACCTAAAATTTCAACCAGCAGTTGGAAAAAGAGCTGAGTCCTAGGAAGATGTGAACTCAACATACTCTAGTTGTTCAAACTTGTTGTGCCTGCTATTTTCCACAACTGGAATGGAATGAAAAACACTATTAATTGATATCAATTTTTTGCCACTACTGAGGGTAAGAAACCACAAGAGCATGTTTGGCTCAGAGAGAAATATTGGATCATTGTTATTTTAAAGGCCAATGTTAGAGTAACTTGTCAAAGATACACAAAATATCCTCTTAATTTCATGATTGAAACTCACAATGAAATCACTGTAGCAATTCTAATACAAAAAAAATCGTATCTTCATAAATAATTTTATTTTTAATTTTTTTAATGTTTTTTAATGTTTTTAATGTTTTAATGTTTTAATGTTTTTAATGTTTTTTAATATTTATTTTTGAGAGAGAGACAGATCCCGTGATCAGGGGAAGGACAGAGAGAGAGGGAGACACAGAATCTGAAGCAGGCTCCAGGCTCTGGACTGTCAGTACAGAGCCCGACGCGGGGCTAGAGCTCACAAACCACATGACCCGAGCTGAAGTCGGACTCTTAACCGACTGAGTCACCCAGACACTCCCATAAAGAATTTTAAATATTCATACAGTAAGATACTTTCATAGTCCAATAGAATAATGAGAACACTTTTAGAAAAAAATTTTTTTTCTGCCATACAATTTACTGCATGTTAGGTATGGTAGTAGGCACTGGGGAAACAAAGATGAAGGAAACCACCACATACTTGTTACTGAGCAGTTCACAGCCAAGAAGAAAGACAAAAACACCAGCCACTGGGCTACTAATGACCTTTGTCAGAGCACATCTGGACTATTAGAGCACCACCTAACCTTTCTGCCTCTAGACTCATGCCCTCATGCCCATCAACATTGATTAAAATAAATGTAATAGGACTATAGCACACACACTGAATGCTCTACTAGTTTCTAGTAAATTTCAATGTTAGGTTCAAGTAACTTATTCTGGGATAGTCTTTATGATCTGCCTCCTAACTACTTCATTCTCCTTTTTTTTTTTTAATGTTTATTTACTTATTTTGAGAGACAGAGCACAAAAAGGGGAAGGGCAGAAAGAGAGGGAGAGATAGGATAGCAGGAAGCAGGCTCCGTGCTGAGAGTAGAGAGCCTGATGCTGGGCCTGAATCCGCTAACCATGAGATCATGACCTGAGCTGAAGTCAGCTGCTTAACTGAATGAGCCACCCAGGTGCCCCTCATTCTCCTTTTTTAAAAACTCCCCTTTTGTTAATCTTATACTCCAGTTCCTCAAACTATAGTACATTGTTTCACATCTCTGAGCCTTTGTCCATGCTGTCCTTTCTTCCTAGAATTTCTTCCCCACCTCATTTGCCGGCAAAACTTCAATTGACTCTTTGAAACCTTGCTAAGACATCCACTTCTGTGAGGTCCTTCCTGTCTACCCTCTTTCTCTTCTGAACTAATCACATTCTTACCCATATCAATTCCATTTCTTAGACATACTTCTATGACACATACATTATTGGTCAACAAATATTTACGCAGAAGCTCATCTCTGCCTCTAAACTATTGATCACCTGGTATGGTATCTAGAAATTATAGTCAATGAGCAAATGAAATAACTGAACCAATCTGAATTTGTTTCAGTTGTTTGATGATATTGATTGACGATGATTAAGGGCTATTTCTTGAGACTCAAATGGAAAGTGGCTAAAAAGGCCGTAATAATTAATTCTGAAGAAAATACAGATGAGGCAGATTGGAGAAGAGTTGGCTGGCTCACCTTTGTAAATCAAGCTCAGGACTTCTTCAGGACTTATGAGATAGAAACTGTGGAGTCCTAGGAGGTTCAGAGGGTTCAAATCCTACAAGGACTTGGGTATTAGAAGAAACAATTAGCTAATACTACTGAGAAATCAAACAAGAAATCCCTGAAGTCTGGCATGATGTTCATTTAAACTTTGTTCATACTTTAGAATCCATTTGTTTTTTTCATATGGCTTCCATGCTCCCCTTTCTTTCCCTAAAGGCATACTTATGTTTAGAGAATCTGTAATAAAAAAGATTAGATAAACAATATCAATGACTGCTTTCTACTTATTGGAAATTCACACAATTTATATAAATGTATAAATGTCAGGAAGAATTATTAACCAAACACCACCCTAGCCAGTTACTTGGTATCTTTCTTTTCTCACTTGATTATTATTTTTAAAATAACAAAGACTAAAGACTTTGTACTTTCTCTATAATTTTTATTATTCCTGAATACACCAAATGGAAAATATTTAAATTAATTTTTCCATAGCACCACGATCACAACTTCGTTTTTAACATCCATCATTGCAATTAATGGTTCTCCATTTCTGCTACTACGACTATCATTAGTAATTGAATCTTCTTAGGATCCACTTATCCCAGAGATCAATTTAAGTTGGCTTATATACACTCTCCTTAGTTTTCACAGTTCACCTATCCAACAAAAAATATAGTCCATCTGGCTATAGATTGTGGTCTTGGCTTTACATCTCCCAAGAAACAAACTACTGAACAACCCGTTCCAAACTAACCGAGAGACTGCAGCTTAACCATATAGTTTCTAATGATTCACTCATTCCACAAAATCTTAGTGAGCTTCTACTGAGAGTGAGCACCAAATTATACATTATGAATATTAATACACAAACATATATTATCTTCAGGGAGCACCAGTGAATTCACAGACAAGGACAAATACCTGAGGTAGGTTATGTTGGAAAATGCTAGAGAAACTGAGAGGGTGTGCCAGAGACAACTCCCAGAACGCGTCCTAGAAGAGGTCAAACTTAAGTTTTGAAAGATGACTATGAGTTAAGCCAAGGCCAAATAAAGGGGAAAGGAATTCCAAGCAATAGGAACCACAGATGCTAGAGCCTGAAAGCATGAGCCTGGTGGTGCTTTTAGAAAACTTTAGGCTTTTGGGGCACCTGGGGGGGGGAGGGGTTCAGTCGGTTAAGCATCTGACTTTGATTAGGTCATGATCTTACAGTTCATGGGTTAGAGCTCTGCATCAGGCTCTGTGCTGATAGCTTGGAGCCTGGATACTGCTTTGGATTCTGTGTCTCCCTCCCTCTCTGCCTCTCTCTCTCTCTCTCTCTCTCAAAAATAAACATTAAAAAAGAAAAAAAAAAGAAAACTTAAGGCTTTTGATGTAGTCGGGGCCTGGAGTGTGCATGAAGGTGGAGACAGGGATGACACTGGACTAGCAGGCAGATCCTGATGATCAACAGTCTCTTATAACATGTTTAAATTTTACCCTGAAAATGATGAGGAGTCATTTCGGAAATTTTTACCAGGTGAGTGGCTGGATCAGGTTAGTGTTTTACAAAAGTCCTTCTGGCCCAAGTGTAAAGGACACAGGAGAAGCAGTTGAGAGATTATCACAGAAGATCAGGTGAGATAGGAAATCCCGAGAGATGAGCCTGTTTGGGAGGGAAGATACCGGGGCCAGTTTGGGGCAAGCTGAGACAGCTGCTGGAAAATCGAGTAGAGCATACTTCTTGGTTTCTATAGTTATACAGTTTACCCTGCTACCCAGCCCTAATTTCAGTCTAAACTGCATGTCCTCACTGCAAGCAGTAAACCAGCTAGTGCACTGTATGCCTGCTGCTAACTGTAGACTTCCCATTGTATAGTTTTGTAGTAATATACCTGGCTGATGGAGTTTGCGCTGTGCTTGAAATATCCACACTGCAAAATATGCTTTTGAATTTCAATCACTTTTCATTTAGCCTTGAATTATAGCAGCAAAACTATGTTCTAGTTGTCTTGCTTCCTGGGAAGTTTGGTAGGAGACCAAAAAATAAAAATTAAAAATTAAAAACCACGTCATGGAAATCTTTCCCTGGGGCTATGTTCATTGGCCAGCGCTCCACAGGGCACAACAAGGTAAGGGCAAAAGGGATAGAAATGAATCTTCTCTTCTGGGCATACCCAGAGGTGAAGGAATGTGGTCCCGGGTGTTTTGGGTCGGTCTACCCACACATAGAAAATTAATAGGCAGCTACACAGCTTTGAAAATTATATCATGGGTCTTTTGCCATGATTTCTTATGGGAAAATTTTTGATAAACGCACTTTTGGATTACTCATGTTTCTCCAATAATAATTCCATCACATATGTCAAGGAGTTTCTATATATGTGTCTGGAAATAAGGAAAAGAGATCTGAGTCAGAGATATTCTATTATGATTTAAAAAAAATAACAAAGTAATGGACATTCTTTTTATCCCATACTCTAACTTTTTGTATGTGAAAGCAGTACTGCCTCTAACTCCATCTTAAGGGTGAATGACCAAAATAAATCAATTGATGTGAATGCCAAAGAGTCTATATAGTGGGTCTAGTAACTAAACAAGCATGTTGGGGTTTTTATTTAATGATTAAAAGCCAAACTGTCACAACATTTTCTTGTGTGAATGGGCGCAAAAAGTTTAGCAAGTCAGACACTTTATAAATTCCAATTTCCAAGTTAATTTTGAAAAGTTTTAAATATGATTAACTCTAACTTGTGACTCCATCCCCAAAAGGAAATACTCCATCAAACTGTGATTTAACAGGCAAATTTAAAATGATACGATTTTATAAGTCTAAGATTCTACTCAGAATATTAAAGATTAAATTAATGGAAATATACTAACCACTAGTTCATTAGAAGTTTACTTTTAATTTCTAAACATGTATTACACAAAAATTAAGGAACAGTTATGGTGATTTAAAATGGTATACTAGGAAAATGTTAAGTATTGTTTTCTGTTCATAAAACTCCAAAATGTAAATGCATTTTATATCTTCATAAAATCACCTTATATAAAAGGCCAGTATGAAGTAACACAAGAAATCAGCATATTTTCTACCCCTCGGTAGTAGTGACTGGAAATAGAATTCTTGGGAAAAAAATTAAATAACATAAAACCAGCTTCTTAGTTAGCAACTTTGGAGTTTCCTGGTCTGTTATGTGGTTGGACTATTGCTGGCTTGTCTGAGTTGGGTTGACCACCCATCTAGCACTCGATCCACATGCCCAGTCTTGTGGGTGTCTTTCTGTTCTCATGTTTTTAAAGCCATGTTTGGTTTTTCACTGACCTCCTGTTATGGTGACCTTTAAAGCAAAAACATTACTACTCCCCCCATGGGCTATGTGTGATGTTGTAAATGTGAATTAAGTATTGGGCAGATGGGGGGGGAAAGAAAGCTAAAAATCCATGTAGGAGGCCAAACAAATTGAGGGATAATGCAAAAATCCAAATTGCAAACTTCTGAGAAGTTCCCAGGAGCTTCATACCATTTCCGCATCTTGAAAAGAATGTACTAAGAAGTTTACAAAACAGAGACCAATAGAAACAAATAGCTGAAACAGGGAAATGCAATTCATTTGCTGACAGCAAAAAAAAAAAAAAGATAATGTTTTGAATGGTACATTTTATGTATAGTTAGAGCAAAGCCTAGATGTATTCCAAGTGGTACTACATGGCTCCTCAGGGCAACTGGGGTTTGGTCCCTGCTTACAAATGACATATGGAACAGTAAATCCAGGAAGAGGCTCAGAAACGATCTCTTCTCAGGGAGGCTTTAGGAGGAGAACCAAGTGGGATTTCCGATCTACCACCACACATGTTCTTCAGTCCAGGTGGTGCTGCTCTTAACTCTTCACAAGTGACATCTTTTGAACTAAGTGTTCCATAGTGTTCTAAGAAAAAATTTAAAAGCACGAATGTGGTCTGGAACTCTGAAAGATAAATTTACTAGAAGTAATAAATAGAGTGGAATCCCTTTCTCCTAACTGCTGCTCCAGGTTTTGTCTACCTCATGGCAGCTCAAATGAATTCAGCCAACAAATATGGAAGACACTGTCACAATGTAGTATAGTTAAGCAATAAGCCTAACTTTCCTCTTAGATATTCTATACTTTGTGCCCACTTAGACGTCTCACGGTTCTGTTTTGAAACTCTGAGCCAGATTACTTGTTTTTATCTTTTGAGACTTGCAGCTGAGATGACTAGGTACCTACACAGTAGTCATTTACTCCTTATTTCTTACTAACAAAACCAGTTTACTTGGGAGTTGCAATGGTGATCAGCTAAAAGCTATATTTACCAGACTTCTGTGCAGGTGGGAGCTCCTAAGACTAAGTTCTGCCAATAAAATGGGAGCAGAAGTTACTGGGTGTGGCTGACTACGTTAGCACATGCATTTGTCATTTTCCTTTCCCTACTCTTTCTGCCTAACATGGTCATATTTGCATAAAACATCCTCTGTCACAGCTGTGGAGCAGAGAGGGTCCCGAGGCATGGGTGACTACATGGAACTAACAACACACTAGCTCTGGAACCTTTGGCTACTGTCAATCACAATCTACACACGGTACAAATATCACAATTATACACCTCGGTACAAAAACACATGGTAAATATTCTTCAATTTCTCCCACAGTTCAAAAGTAGCATAAAAACCGCATTCCAAATGTGTAAAGCTTTTTCAATAGAAATGTATCATTTGTTTGTAGTGACACAGTTTCAATCTTCTACTCTCATTAAAAAATTTTTTTTTGTGGGGCGCCTGGGTGGCTCAGTCGGTTAAGCGGCCGACTTCGGCTCAGGTCACGATCTCGCGGTCTGTGGGTTCGAGCCCCGCGTCAGGCTCTGTGCTGACAGCTCAGAGCCTGGAGCCTGTTTCGGATTCTGTGTCTCCCTCTCTCTCTGCCCCTCCCCTGTTCATGCTCTGTCTCTCTCTGTCTCAAAAATAAATAAACGTTAAAAAAAAAAAAATTAAAAAAATAAATAAATAATAAAAAAATTTTTTTGACATTTATTTACTTTTGAGACGCAGAGAGAGACAGAACACAAGTGGAGGAGGGGCAGAGAGAAAATGAGACACAGAATCCGAAGCAGGATCCAGGCTCCGAGCTGTCAGCACAGAGCCCTACCCGGGGCTCAAACTCACAAGCAATAAGATCATGACCTGAGGCAAAGTCGGACGCTTAACTGACTGGGCCACCCACGTGTCCCGCTACTCTCATTTTTAAAAAGAATCTCAGGGGTGCCTGGTGGTTCAGTTGGTTGACCATCTGACTTTGGCTCAGGTCATGATCTCGTAGCTTGTGAGTTCGAGCCCTGCGTTGGGCTCTGTGTTGACAGCTCAGAGCCTGGAGCCTGCTTAAGATTCGGTGGTCTCTCTCTCTCTCTCTCTCTCTCTCTCTCTCTCTCTCTGCCCCTCCCCCTGCTCACACTGTGTGTGTGTGTGTCTCTCTCTCTCAAAAATAAATAAACATTAAAAAAAATCTTTTGAAAGAATCTCATATTCTGAATGTGACATGGCCACAACATTTGCTTGATATGTGGGAAAATGCCTTTGTGGGAAAGTCCTGTGAAAATAAATCTCTATGCAGTAAAACTGATTTTAATCAGATTCCACAAAGAGAAAAACATATACTATAGTCCAATATTCTGATTTATAAATTGTGTCTAAAAAGAAATGCAGTTTTATTGTTTTCCTGAAGATAATATCCATTAATAGTAAACACTGTAAGAGTTTGTTTCCTTATCTTAATTAAATATATAAATCACATAGTATCAGAACCTTGAAGTTTTTTCTATGTTTAATCTTTTTTCCAGTTTTGAGAAATAATTGATATATATCACCATATAAGTCGAAGCCTTGATTCACATATATCATGAAATGATTGCCACAACAGGTTCAGCTAACATCCATCATCTCATATAGATACAATAAAAAGAAAAGAAAAAAATTTTCTTTGTGATGAGAACTTTTAGGATTTACTCCCTCAACCACTTTGCTGTGTATCATACAGCAGTGTTGGCTAAAGTCTCCATGTTGTACGTTACACGCCTAGTACTTATTTATATCTCATAACTGGAAGTTTGTACTTTTTGACCACCTTCCTTCAATTCCTACCCCCCGCCCTCCACCTGTAACAACTACAAAGCTGATTTCTTTTTCTATGAGTTTGGTGGGTTTTTTTATTTTGTTTTTTAGATTCCACACATAAGCGAGATCACACAGTTTTTGTCTTTCTCTGTCTGACTTATTTCTCTTAGCATAATGTCTTCTTTTTTTTTTAATTTTTTTAATGTTTATTTATTTTTGAGACAGAGAGAGACAGAGCATGAACGGGGGAGGGTCAGAGAGAGAGAGAGAGACAGAATCCGAAACAGGCTCCAGGCTCTGAGCTGTCAGCACAGAGCCCGATGCGGGGCTCGAACTCACAGACCACGAGATCATGACCTGAGCCGAAGTCGGCCGCTTAACCAACTGAGCCACCCAGGCGCCCCGAGCATAATGTCTTCAAGGTCTATCCATGTTAGAGATTACAAACGGTAGGATTTCCTCTTTTATGGCTTACTAATATTCCTTTTTATACATATAGCTCACATCACAATCTGAAGAAATGTTGATGATATGCCATCCTTTCTTTTTCAATGGAAAAGACTAGAGGGGTTAAAGGGGTATTTCTTAACTCTTCACTATCCACTGGGTTCTTCTGCAAATAAAAGAATCTATTAAGTAGTAGAAGAAGAAAGTCCTTCTACTATTTGCTTAGAATTCTCCTACTTTGCCTTTTATCTTGACCTCCCTTTGCCAGTGAGGATGTCCTTCCTTCCCCCACATAACTCCTCCCCTCCTTTAATCTGTCCAACTGCAATGGAGACCCAGGCACGGATTCACCACCAGAAAGCTGTCCCTGACTTTCTCACCCCCCAACATGCCCAGCTCCTGGCCAGCTGAGGGGCTTCTCCTCTCTGCTGGCTGCACACTGTCCATACCACCATCACCTCACTTACCTGAGATCATAGTAATCTGGGCATGTGTCTTCTTTCCCAAAAGAAAGAGAACTCCCCAAGGGCAAGGGCCAAATCTGTATGCTCCAGCATGCAGCCAGGAATCTGGCAGAATATACTTTCCCTAATATTTTCCTTTTAGAAAAAAAAAATGCCAGTGAATGCTAGTGCAAGGAGGACAAATGCTAAATCAGTGGAACCTTATTCAGCTCTTTAATGTTTTTGAAACTCTCTCTCCTGTTGACTTCCATCCTACAGCCAAACAAATGTCCATAAATTCAGGGGAAGTGGCTCCAGAAGGCCACCAAGAGCTTTGGTAGTAGTGGAAAAGTTATAAACGACCCATTTTATTGTATGGTACTGCAATATGCAGTGCATGATTTTGTCTTTTGTGGGGACATAAGAATTTAATTATAAGGAGCAAATAGTGACAGTCAGATAAACAGAATACGCTCAATAAAATCACTTGTGCAAGTCTCTGGTTCCTCAGGCTTGGTTTCCAAACACATTATAAAAGATATGGCTTTTTAAATTAATAGGTTAATCTAGGCTTAAGAAAGGAAGATACAATGGAAAAAGCACTGATGCAAAATGCAGCATGAAACCATCTCTTGGAGGAAGCATATTTCCTAGAACAGAGATAAGGGAAACTAGAATGTTCCAAATGATATTCCTCAAGATAACATTTTAAATTTGTTATTTACCACATTGACTATAATTTAGTTGAAGAGATTACTAAATGAGAGTTTGCTGGTAATTTTCCCTACCTCTTTTTTAATGATGCTCTTTTTTCATTTATCATGTTTTAAATGATTCTATAAATAGTTTTTTATGTTAAAAAATAGTTTTCTCTTTAAAACAGAGTATTAAATGGGGGTCCTATATAAAATATCCTACAGAGTGAAATATTAAGAAATAACATAACCAAATAATTGATATAGTCATTTTAATTGCTACCTTGTTATCTGTGACCTAGTTTGCTTAGTGGTTTTTATGGAGCCTGATTCTCTGATTTACTGGAGAATGTTAGATTCAGAATGAATGTTAATATTTTGATCTCTCTTTCAGTTCTATTGGATTGACACTATTTCTATAAAAACAAATCAGGCCAGTAAAATTCATTTTTAGTATTTTTTCTAGACAGCAAGTTTTTTTTTTAATCAAATTGGATTTAATAAAGAGGAAGAGCAATTTTTCTGTAATTATTATTCCCTATAGAGTATATATATGAAGGCAGACAAGAGAGAAAATTATTTTATCATAGTCCCTTGAAAAAGTATTGCAAGCACTCAAACAACATTAACCTGAAGTCCACTTTTTCCTTTACGAACTGAAAGCAAGTCTAACAACACTTGGAGCCAGGGTTAGGCCTAAGGTCATACCTTCGTTTTCTACTCCCTATAGCAGATCTTCAGCCTGCAAGTTCTTCTTGAAAACACTCATCTCTGTGAGTAATCCAACCAAGGCACAAAATGGCATTCATCTGTGATTACAAATGTTCCTGATGCAAACACTCCATTCCCAGAATGTGGAAAAGTCTAGGTGATAACGGTACAGAATTGTGAAATAGCCGCAGGTATGTAGAAAGGCTTTTTTGTGAACTACAGTGAGAATAATAATAATTAATGGCAGGCAAAGAGAAAGACAAAGAACAGAATGTTGAAAGGCACACACAGAGGCACACTCACACCCACATGCCTGTGCATGCCTGTGACAGAAAGATTCTCAACACAAGGCCTTAGATCAACCCCCTTACTTGACAGTTATTTCTCAGAGGTGCTTTCCTATCTCCTCAGTAAGGATGAACACTCAGTCAGAGGTATGGACCCATTCCTCAATATTTTGTTTCTTTGCCCCAAAGTGTCTGTGTGGGCAACAGGCATGAACGTATACATGAGGTTATAATGGTAAAGTGAGAAATGAAGCCTGATCATCAGAGACTTATTCCGAATACCATAATCAAAACCACCATAAAAAACAAGCTGTATAAATGGTGACATTGTTTTCGTCACTTTTGAGTAAATGTTGTTCTAGTTTCTTTCATTAGCTTGGCTGCTAGGAAATCACTCATCATTGTTATTAAATTCACATCTAGTCTCATCGTGTTTTCTTTTTTATCCCGGTCTTTCACTTTGGCTGTGTGGTATCTTTTTTTAGCAGGTTTAAGTCATTTTTACTTACTTTACTGTATTTCCTTTGTGAACTATTTGATCCTTCAGTAAAAGACCAGAGGGGCGCCTGAGTGGTTCAGTCAGTCGAGCGTCCAAATCTTGATTTCAGCTGAAATCATGATCCCAGGGTGGTGGGATTAGGCCCTGCGTCGGGCTCCACCGGAGTGGAGTGAGCGTGGAGCCCACTTAAGATTCTCTCTCTCTCCCTCTGCTTCTCCCCACTTCCCTCCTACTAGCACATACATGTGAGCACTCTCTCTCAAAAATAAATAAAATAAAATAAAATAAAGTAAAATACCAGAAAGGGAAGAATAAGAGGAAGGCAAGGAGCAAGGGGAGAAAAGAAGAGAGGAGTAAGTTCTGGACTAGGGGATTCAGTCAGGCCCCAAATGGAATTCCACTGCTTTCCAGTGTTTTTACTTGAGGCAAGGTACCTTAGTTAACTGCTCCGAGCCTAAACTCCTCTAAAACAGAGGGATATTAGTACTTACTTCAATGGAGAAAATACAATAGGAGATCAATGTCTAAATCACTGTGTGTGTGTGTGTATGTGTCCACATGTGCGTGCATGTATTACAGGTGAAACTATGCATATAGCTAGAGCTTACATATTGTGAAATATATATGTATATTTATATACACACACATATTCACATACACACATACATACAATCTCTCCCTCTCCCTCCCAACACAAACACACACACGGAGCTAATTATGATCTACAGATGATATTGGAAGTAAGTCTAGGGTATAAGCCATTTTATTAAAGCAGAATTTGGATAATCCCTGTATTAAAAAGAAGCCTAAAAGAAACTCCTCCCTTTGGGCCCCCCACCTGCCTGTCTGCTACAACAATCATCGCCCCAGCACACAGCGCTCACCACTGACCTATTGCAGACAGTTAATCAAGAGCAGAGAGAGCAGCTTTCACAGTACAAGTAGTTACTTGTTCTCAACTTTTTAAAGTTCATAATTCAGTCTTACTGTCATTTCTTTCCTCTTGCCGGTACTTTTATGAAAGGTAAAGCTGCACAGAAAGAAAACCAGAGTCATTAACTGTTTGAAAGTTTAATGTGCTACCAAACCAGAATTAGATGTGATAATGAAATTTCCACTGCTGAAAGCAGACTTTGCTAACTGATGTATGTAGTGAGAAGGTGGTCACATAACCAATGAAAATAAAAATATGTTCATTTTGTATATTTCTCTTTCATTTTTTTTTGTTTGTTTAAACTGGCCAAACACCAAATTAGGCTTCAGTTAAGATACTTTTTAAAAGTAGATTTAGTAAAGTTCCACTTGTTTCTTTTTGAAAAAATATATTCTACATTTATAGTATAAGATGCTGCTCAAGTAACCTTATATCTTAGACACACTGTAGGACAATGGGTCAGGCTTTATGGTTTAACATTGCTAGACTTTATTCAGCCATCTAATTGGTCAGAAGAGCCATCAAAGTCACCAGAATCCAGGGGCAGGCAATGGTTCGCCCTATGCATGCCACTCCCCAGTCTGGCATTCAAGGTATGTCTAAATAGGATTCCAATTCACCTTTTCTAACTACTTCAATTTCTGGTTTCTATGCTCAGTGTTGTCCGCTATATACAACATATTCATTTCCACCAATTTGTCTTTGCATGAATGTTCTCCCTTCCTAAAGTTCTCAGCCACTGCTTCTACGTGATTTCCCTCCTCCAGGTACAAGCGCACCCAGTGTGCAGCTTCCATTTGGGAAACTTGCAGATCACCATCTGCTGAAATGACACCACTGAAAGTTCACTTAAACTGCCCTTTTCTCAAGAAATTATTCCTTCCTGCCCACCCCAAACTGACCCAGTCTCTTTCCCTATCCATCCAGAATCAGTTTGCTTTAACTCTTGGATGTCACTTTTCAGAGTTCTTGGCACACAGGAGCTCCTTTGCCGTATGTTGAGTGAATCAATGAATTACAGTTTTTATTGCACTTTCATGTACCCCTAACTTTCTCCTCTTTAGCTTATAAGCTTATTAATGGCAAAAATGGAGTTGGTGGGAGGAGTGCTTATTAATCTTTATAACCTTTAAATTATCTAATAGGTTCATTGACCATAATGAACGCTTGATAAATATTTCTTGAACTGCATGATTAAAGTGGGTTGACCGGGCTGGGCTTGGTTAGAAGTGTCTCAGGATTGCCCCTTGATTTATCAGGAGCAGTGCTGGTAATGCAAGAGGTAATTTTCTTTGCTGAATCATAACTGAGTTTATATCACACTAAGCTTTGGAAGGTACCATTTTTCAAATTAAATATAAAAACAATAACCTTTCTGTTTGTAACATTTTAAGTTCTCCTGGCTCCTTTCAGGCATGGGGGCATTTCTGTAAGGTGTTGACCTAAATTTCTTCTGACCTAATTTCCTTGTTGCAAAAGGAATTCGGTGCAGCCAGCCCCCACTGCGGAAAGGTTTTGTTCTATATCACTGTCACATTTCAATGACAAATGGAATGAACTTTGTTAGTCCTTTTGAGATTTCAGAATAGCTCAGGATATTCCCCTCTAATATCTAAGAGGATTTCAGTGATTTGTCCTGCAGGCTACAGAGTGTAAAGGGCCTCCCTTTGTCCTGTGCACTCCCCTAAGCAGTCAGGCTTCCCCCCACGGAAGTACCAGAAAGTATTCACACATGTTTTTTATTGCACAGCAGCTGAAGAGAAGGTTGTGATGAAATGGAGAAGAATGGGAGTGGCAAAAATGACCATTGAGCTCTCAAATAAAAAAAGGGGGGGGGGGGAGAAGGGAGCACCTGGGTGGCTCAGTCGGTTAAGTTTCAGACTTGTGATTTCAGCTTACCTCATGATTTCTCTGTCTCCAGATGGAGCCCCTGCTTTGGGCTCTGTGCTGACAGTACGGAGCCTGCTTGGGATTCTCTCTCTCCCTCTCTTTCTGTTCCTCCCTTCTCACTCTCTCTCTCTCTCAAAATAAATAAATAAACATTTTGAAAAAGAGAGAGAAATGTTTCTTGGCAGTGATCAACTATAGTCTGGTTCTAGTCCTACATATTTTGAAGCAAAACCAAACTAACCCTTACTCCTATGATAGGAAAAAATAGATCTCTTCCAAATTATAAAAATAAGCCAAAAAAAATTTTTTCCCACTACAACATATAAGCATATGTATATATTTGTGTGTATATGTGGCTGAGAAGGAGCAAGCTGGTGAAAGAATAGGATTTGACTCAATTCAGTAGCTGTATAAGTCATAAGACAATAGACAAGAATATAATAAAAATTCTTGTGAGTTTTCAAAGGAAAGACAAGACAGTCTTCTACCAAGAATAGCTTCCTGGAAGAAGGGCATACTTCCAGGTGAAAGGGCTTCTTTCTCATGCTATTATTAACCAATGACCATTATCTGAATCATGTATTTACATTCAGTTTCCATATGAAATAGACTTAATTTTAAGATTCAGAATTTTACTGAAGTAATATACATAATACATGTGCTTGAAAATGCTTAAGATGACTGGAATTCTCTCAGGGAGATCATAAATTATAACTCAAAAATGTTACTCCATTATTTCCATTTGGAAGCAAGTCTCCTGGAAGACCTTAAGGGGCCACACCCTGCCAGTTGGTGATGTGGTCAGCAAAGTCTAGAGGAGGTCACAGAGAGCAGCTGTCCCAGTAACTTGGCCTCCGCCTAAATGGTAACATGAAAGAGAATAAAAGGAGAAAAAAAATCTGACAATGAAAGCCAGAGAGTCTGCTTCAAAAGAGAAAAGATGTAAGAAAAGTAATAGACAATAAAGAAGTACATGAGGGGGGAAAAAAGTTGTTTCTAACAAAAGACCAGAAGGAAAGTAAATCTGAAGAGGAAAGGGAAATTTAACCACTCAAAAAAAGTCTGAGTATCTTTAGAGGAACTCCCCCAAAGAGTGAAAAATCACAAGCAGAGCAAAAGATGTATCTAGATGGCAGGTTATATATAAAGAAAGCAGCCAGAAGAGAGTCTCAGTCAGCAAACAGTCACTAAGAACCTATTGGAGCAGACACTGCTCTGGGTGCCCAGGAGGCCATGGTGACTCAAACAGGCAAACCCACTACCGATGTGTTAACTCGTCAAGACTGTGTTAGCCAATGGCCAGGAAAAACTGAGTACTTAGACTTACCTTTCGTACGTTATGGCCTGGTACACGTATTACACCAAGAGCAGAGAGATGAGGGAGAGAGAGGATGCAAATAGATAATAAGACTATTTGGTTGGCTTCTGAGCAGAGAGGACTAATATACTATCCAGATCAAACAGATTAGATTCTCCCCTGAGAGCTCTCACCTGAATCTCTAAATAGATTATCTACTAAAGGAAAAGAGAGAAAAATCTTTTCTGAAATCAAAGGAAATTATTATTCTGGGAAGTGGTTTTGGCAAAAGAGTTTCGTGGCATATTTCTGTGACTTGTAAAGGATTTCCTAGTGTAAAGTAAAATTTGAAAAGTTAAATTGCCCAGTAAGAACTGGTCTCCGCAGATGCTATCACAAAATGGCACAGCACAAGTTGTATGTGAATTAAAGACCTTGCCTGGGTCTTTTGAATTTCTTTGGTATCTTCTCTTTCTAATTAAGGACTTAGCATGATCCCTCTACCTTGATTCATGTAGGATGAAGTAAAGCTTTTAAGAGCGAGTTTTCTTGGTAACCTGAAAACACATGTCAACTCATAGGAAAGCTCTGTGGTGAACTTTAAAGTTGTTTCTTCTTATGGAAACCAGCTTTCCAAGATTGTGTCTTTTACAGAATCTTCTCCAGGAGCAAATGACCTTGGGCTGTTAGGGTTTATTTACCTAGCATGGCATCCTGGCACCACTGCCCTCTGCCCCTGCTGCGATCGATACACACCTGCTACTCCAAGGTCTTCTATCAAACACATGGAAAGAGCAACTTAGGAAATCCATTTTTACATTACCAAGAACAAGAATGACAATTTGAAGCAAAAGCTGGGTCAAATTTAGCTCTTCATAAAATTGGCTGGGCCTGCCTCTGCTCAGGGGAAAGCCTTGCTGAATCTCCACTTTCAGAAGCCACACTAGATTGAACAATCAGACTGTTTGAAAAACCCATCATCCCACAAGGATTTGTGAAGTGTTGAGCGTCTGGCACACGGGTGTTCTGAATAAAAGGATTTTGCCAGGAGTTTTGAGATCAGAGATCCATGATTAACTCTGACTGCCTGGATCAATAAAGATTGTTTTCCTTTGAAACAGAGCACCTATAAAATTATGTAATTTGAGGTATAGGAAAATCATTGCCGAATGAGCAAAGAGTACTTTGCTGCCCACAGAATCCATTTGGTAATAATTTCAGCATGAAACGTAAGACCATTATTTTGATAGGACAAATGTATTCACAAGTCACGAAATATTGTATCAGTTAAAAATTACATTTGCATAAAATATGTTTTCAGCACAAACTCACTCAGGTGTAGCACCAGTCACCAGAAATGCAATTCAGTGTGAGCTATTTCCTAAAGGAAAAGTACATGTGAGAATTTAGATTATTTTGTCTAGCACAGCTGCTGCTTGTACTGCAAAAGCAGAGATGCAGCTGATGACAAGGTAGAATGGAACTTGGCACCTCCACTGGCGTCCAGCCAAGAACACAGAATGTTTGAGCCAGTCTGTGGCATGTGATCCATTTCTTAATTGTTGATAACATGTAATTAGGACAATCTAAGCCTAGCTTAATGAATGCAATAAGTTAAACTGCAGCGCTTGACTCTACTTGGATAGACTTTGTTAGTCTTGGAGCGTGGAAATGCAGAGTAACGTTTTATAAACAGTACAAAATGGAATCTTCCCTTTACAAACTATCAGCCTAAAATTATGGCCGACATCCTAACCCACAGTATAAATTCTGTGCACGGTATAAATGTCAACTGATATTCATGACCAATGTGTCCAAAATAAATTTTCCCCTTGAAGATTTTAAAGGTAAGATTTATGTGAAGAAATTGGTCACATATTTAAAAATGACAGACTACACGTTCTGCTAATCAGTTATCAACCTGATTTATTTTGACAGACTTCTTTCTAAGATGATCAGAGCTCAGTCTAGTGTACTACATGGTTTTTAAAATGCAATTATTTTCTCAAAAGTAATGAATTATTTACTTTTTTATTAAAATAGACTCATTGCATTCACTTTTTCACACCCCCTATTCCTTACTGGTAGGTTTTGTAAAAACCTTGTCATTGTAAAGCATGCAAAAGACCTACACCTATGCCATAAATAAATTCAGCTGACTTTTTCCCATCTCTGGTAAAAGAGCTATTTTTTCCTAAGAGGTAAAAAGTCCTACCCAGATACAAAATAATACAAGAAATGAAGTTTTGAAAAAAATGCGTTTTTAGCTTTTGACCAAAAAAAATTTTTTTTAAGGGAAGCACTGTTTATCCACAGCATGCATGCTTTCTGATTGGTTTTTTTTCCCCATCTTTAAATTTGTTCTAATGTTATCAGAATTGATTTTTAGTCTCAGCCATCCCAAAGGAACTGTCTTGAGTGAAGCTCTTATCGGGGAACTGTAATGAAGAATCAGCTTGCAAAGCTGTTACTATGGTGCTCACATATCTGAAGAAATTTTTAGTGGAAATAAAATTCCAAAGCACTAAATTTAGAGGTATTTCATTTCCTACTAAGAGGTATAAAAATAGTACTACTAGATACAATTTAAATTCCAAGGGGGAGATATTTATTTCTGTACAATCCTCAACCATGTACATTCTAGAAAGCTAGTTTCTTTCCATAGGTCTTGAAATAAATTAAAAATCATGTTAACTAATTCCCTCTTAGGCCACATAAAGGATGATGCGTTAAAAAAAAAAAGGAGATTTTAGACAACTTGTGGAATGAGGAAAAGTATTTGCAAACTCTGTATGTAATGAGGAGTTAATATGCAAAATATATAAAGAACTCATGCAACTCAATAACAACAGAACAAAAGAATCCAATTAAAAAAAAAAGGGCAATGGACCTGAATAGACATTTCTCCAAAGAAGATACACTAAAGGCCAACGGACACATGAGAAGATGCTCAGCATAACTAGTAATTAGGGAAATGCAAATTAAAACCAGAACGAGATCTCACTTCACGCCTATTAGAATGGCCATCATCAAAAAGACAGGAGATAAGAAATACTGGCACTGATGTGAGGAAAGAGAACTCTTGTGCATGCTGGTGAGCTTGTAAAATGGTACAGCCACCATGAAAAACTGCACAGAAGATCTTCAAAAACTGAATAATAGAACTATCATATGATCCAGCGATTCTACTTCTGGAAATATACCCAAAGGAAATGAAAACACTAACTTGAAAAGATACCTGCACCTCTATGTTCACAGAAGCATTACTTACAATAGCAAAGACATAAAAACAACCTCCATTTCTATCAACAAATGAGTGGAGAGAGAAATTTTGATATATATAATATATATCTCACAATATACAACAGAATAATATATATATATGTATATATATAGAATAGAATATTATTCAGCCATAAAAGTGAGGAAATCCTACCATTTTTGACAACATGGATGAAACTTGAAGGCACTATGCTAAGTGAAATAAGAGAAAGAAATACCGTATCATTTCACTTATACGTGGAATCTAAAATACAAAAATAAAAAACACCAAACTCATAGCAGAAGACATCAGATTTGTGGTTACCAGAATTGCAAGGTGGGGAGAGGGGGAATTGGAGGAGGGTGGTCAAAAGGCATAAACTTCCAGTTATAAGATAAATAATACTAAGGATGTGATGTACAACATGATGACTATACTTAACACTGCTTTATGATATACAGTTGAAAGTTTTTAAGAGTAAATCCTGTGAGTTCTTATCATACGAAGAAAATTTTTTCCTTTTTTTCTTTCTTTTCTTTTTATTGTAACTATAGGAAATAACAGATGTTAGCAGAACCTATTGTGGCAATCATTTCACAATATATGTAAATCAAACCATCATTCGGTATGCCTTAAACTTAGACAGCAATGTCTGTCAATTATCTCTCAGTAAAACTGAAGAAAAAAAGAGATCTTCATTTTCACATTTTCATTAGTGCTGCTTTTATTATAAAACTTTACAAAGTGAAGGCATAACTGTATAGGAATGTATTATTTTTCCTGTATTTAAGAAAAAGGTTTTGACAATGATACATACCTGTAGTTTCAGATAATAAGCTGTATACCAACTCACAGGATAGGGTGAGGGAGAGAGTCAAAGAATGTCACCAGATGCCCTGGCCTGGTTGCTAGAAAGCTCAGGTTTAAGACACATCTTCCATTAGAAGCAGTAATTACTGTGTGTGCACAGGCAACAAGATCCCCTTTTCCCAAAAATAAAAAATAAAATTTTCCAGAAATGATGACAAATTCTAGTACTGAAATTAAAGTAATTGTAAGCATCATATGTAAATACCCTTCTTCTTCCTCTGCCCACTATTAGAATAATGTGTCGAATTCCTCAAGGCAAATTGCATTCCAGAGGTGTTGCCTAAGTTACAACATGCAGAGGAAGAAATTTTTTTAAATCACCTTTAAATTTTTATTTTTCAGATTAAGGCACCAAAAACAACAGAAAAATAGTCTATAATATTACATGAGTGAGAATATTACATCTATACTGCTAAGTTCATAAGAAAGAAAGAGGAGCTGGCATCTCTCAAGAAATAAGACTAAGGCAGTTACCGATCCACACTTTTGTCTGAGTAATAGATATACATCTAATTATGGAGGAGGAGGATATAACAAGTACTGTCATAATTCTCCCACCCGTTACATGTAATTTTATATATGTATATTTGGATGAAAAACTTTTAAACATTAAGGTTTGACAAGTGCAATAAAGAAAAGGGTTTTGAGCTTACGCTGTTCGGTGCACACAGGAAAGAAGAGAAAGGTTCATTTTATAATGCCTTTTATCTGTTCTTACACATTGTCCTTAAACGAAGTTATTCAGAAAAGCAGTCCACACACCATCATCCAAATTAAAATGCAAACCTCACATTAACACGAATAAATGTGTCCACAATTTCAGAGATTATTTTAGGAAATGTAGTCCATTATATGTGTTTCTTTTATGATGAGTTTGGAATTGGGGGGAAAATTTGGCTCATAGTTAGCATAGAATACCAAAACTAAGAGATATAATGCAGTGCTATAATGGGTAATTTCCACTATTCTTGTACAAATATCTAATTCAATACTTCTAATTATCAGTTTGCACCATGAAGGAAATATTCCTTTGAGTAAAGCAAATGTAGAGCTTTTATTAAAGAATTCGCATGATTTTCTAGGTACACTTTTCATGTTACCATAATTTAATTTTCACCTCTATTTGACAGGGCCTGCTACAAATAGTGAAATCTAAAGGGGAAAAAAAAAGTATAAAATAAATGAGTTTATTTTGCTATCACATAAAACAGACTCTAAACTGTAGCATTATAAGATAAAATTTACTAAAGCTTTTTTTTTCTGACAAAACACTTAGAAAACAATCTCTAAAAATGCCAGTTTAAAAACAGCTTAAGAACATTACACTGTAAAAATCACCTTTTTGTGAATTCGTTATTTATTGATAAAAGAAGTGTTTGCCTGTTTTTTGTTTTGTGTTGTTTTGTTTTGTTTTGTTTGTCACAATGGTTGTATTTCTTTTTTCTTTTTTCTTTTTTACAGGCTGTATTCTAAATATAATCTACTAGTATTTATCCACTTTTAGCTCACAATAAAATCAGCTCTCCACCTTTCCTACCTGCTAGACAAATTGGATTAGAAAGTGATTCTGGTGTTAATTTTACCAGAAGCTAGACAGAGTAAACTGCACATTCGGCTACACAGATTTCTGGACTTTTGATTGTGTCTATGAAACTGTATTAGGGATGGTATTTTGTAAATATGAAACTAATGCACTTCATGACATTCCCTAAATCATGTGTCTTTGTAGTTTCTCACCTTCAACGTACAGCCAGAAACTTTATTGCCCTAGATCAGGAAAGGATAAGAACTTCATTTGTGAGCAAGCCTTTGTAGGGAGTACATTGATTTGCTAAAATGTTTTAGTTCCTACTTAACACTTCACAGACCCAGCCTCGAGGATGCAATCTATAATTTTCATTATGAAGAGAAGAGACCTTCCACCTATGAACTCTCTACGCCGCGCAACTAGCTGCTTTCAGGGAGGTGTGCTTAGGACAAAGAGGGAGGGAAGCAAAGCAAAGCCCCTTCTGTTTCTGGAGGCTGAGGATGGTAGACTTTGAAAAGCCATCTGAGACTGCCTCCCAATTTTCCTTTCTGGCTTTCACTCTTCTTAGTGGTCAGGTGCAGGAAGCCCAATGGAAGAGCAACCTCAAATTCCATATCAACTAGAATGCAACCTCCCCCACGCCCTGGGGTTGCCCCGCATCCACTTCCTCGGAGTTCATCTATTAGCTTTGAGGAATGGCTTTCCTAGACTCCACTTTGTTTCACTGTGGCCTGGATAGAAACCAGGCATTCCCACAGCACCCCACCCTAACCCCATAGGGAACTAACAAGACAGCTGAGTTAAGAGCTAGCAAGCAAGAATGCCTCCATGGTAGAAGGTCAACTGAGGCTTTCTGCCAGGGAGCAATATGGGGAATGAAGCAGAGAAAGCCAAGGTAAGAGCAAGTTGACCAAGCCAAGATAAAAGGTGCCACATCAGCTGAGTGCCAGCAAGATAGCGGACAAAGGACATCAGCCTGGAAACAAGAGGATCAAAAGAACTCCGCACCCAAAGATGCTAGCTAGCTCTTCCCCACCACTCCTAGACTATGAAAGTCTTACCCATCCACCACAATCACCCAATCACCAACTAGAAAGGGTACCTGGAAGTGGACAGAAGGTTGAGAAATTTGGGAGACAAAGCATGGTTTCCTAAAGGGCAGCATTATCTAAAGGGATTATTTTAATGATTGGAGCAGACCTAATTTTATTTTATTTTTTTTTAATTTATTTTATTTTATTTTATTTTTTAATTTTTTTTAACGTTTATTTATTTTTGAGACAGGGAGAGACAGAGCATGAACAGGGGAGGGTCAGAGAGAGGGAGACACAGAATATGAAGCAGGCTCCAGGCTCTGAGCTGTCAGCACAGAGCCCGACGCGGGGCTAGAACTCACGGACCGCAAGATCATGACCTGAGCCAAAGTCGGCCGCCCAACCGACTGAGCCACCCAGGTGCCCTGGAGCAGACCTAATTTTAAATGACACAGGACTTTAAATTTGTAAGAGAACCAAAGTAGTTATAGACAACATATTGGAACTACATTTTCCAGGCACATCCAAGTGTGAGTTAAGTCAATGTTATAAACCCAACACAAAGACAAAAGCTTCGGTAGTACAAATAATTCCTTCTCCAAACACACATTATTACACACAAACACAGTCACTGCATGGTATTTGGTGAGCAAAGTAGCGTGGTCCTTTTTGGCCTGAATTGTCCGCACAGAATAACTATGTTAATCAAAGTGACCAAATAACCACTTGGGTTTCCTTTTTGGTTCTTCTGTGTATGTATTAGTCAGAATTACCAGTGTGAAGGAAAAACAAAAACAAAAACAAACAAAAAAACCTTGCTCATTTTTAGTTTAGTCATCTGGAAAAAAAAAGGCATAGTAATAACTGGCATGATTCTTTGTGGGAATTAAGTAAGATGATTTATGTGAAGTTAAGGGCTTTCTCTAAATTGGTTACCATAGTGTCTGCTACCATTCCCTCCATTCCCTCCCCCACTCCATCTTCATACATTTTCTGAGATCAGCCAGGTGCAAACCTTCAGCATCACTGACATCCCATTTTCCACTGCCACCATTTCAAAAACCCTAATCACTAAATTGGCAAGTCTTTGTTCTTCACATGAAATAGTTACTTTTTTAAAAAAGTTTTTGGCAAGACATCTGATCCTTTGGGAGCGGGGTGGCCAGGCTGTTTTATTTTGTGGGTTTTTTAATTTTTAAAAATTTTTATTTATTTTGAAAGAGAGACAGAGCGTGCATGCACGCACAAGCTGGGGTGGGGCAGAACAACAGAGGGAGAGAGAGAGAATCCCAAGCAGGCTCTGCACTGATAGTGCAGAACCCAACATGGGGTTTGATCTCACGAGCCATGAGATCATGACCTATGCCAAAATCAAGAGTCAGACACTTCACCAGGTGACCCACCCAGGCACCCCTAAAATAGTTCTTACACTTACCCACTGTCTTCATTTTCACTGCCATGGCCTTCAATACAGATCTCACTTCTTCTCTTTGGCACCTGTACCTTCTAATACTTGTCTCTTAATTCCCTCGTTTGCAAACTGGACTCAGCTCTGAGCTGGTCATTCCTTTCTCCAAGGCCCTCTCTTCTTTTCTAGAGATGCTCTGGAAGAGGCAACTAAAACGTCTGTATCATTTTATATTATTTTCCTCTGCAGATAAAATTAACGTTCATATTCATTTATAAATACCATATTCCTACCATCCAACACAGTGTCTCACCTACTTCAACTTGTGCATAAACTTTCATTTTTGAATGAATGAAGACTCTGATACACTACATAACCTTTTGATATAGATCTCTTAAGATGAAGACCAGTCTCCATATTTTACTTAAAAATGAATGATAATAACAGTTATTATTATTTGGAGAACGTAGACATTATCAGCATGCTTTTACAAGCAATTTCATTTGAAAACTGGGTTTCTAGAAGGTGAGAAAAATTGCCTAGGATCTCACATCTAGTAAACAGCAAAGCCGAAGCTTGAACACAGCATCACTCCATTCTTTTCACAACCCCAATCAGCTTCAATTGATTGATTAATTAAGTGAGAGTGATTAATTGCAGGCAGCTGGAGCCTGTGTCACGGAGAGTATATTCTTCATTGCAGTTTCATCCAGGGCCATGTTGATATGTTATATTGTCCTCACTGTCTTTATCTATGTTAACCAAATAAATGTGAGAGATGATAAATGAAGGAGAAGGAGAGGGACGTGTTGCATGCGTATCATATGTGTTTGAAAACTGGGGAGATACGATTTAAGGATATATTTGCTAAGGGCTTCTGGAAAAGGAGGTTCCTTAGTAGCTCCCATGTCTCTGCAAGACATGAACAGGAAAATGGGTGGCCCTGGTTCTGTCAGCTGCTGGTAGTCACCTTCTGACCATGAAGAAGGCTGTGGAAGGTGCGGTGGGGAGACAGAAAAAAATCAACTTCTTCAAAAAATGGAGCCACCTACTACACCACCTTCCAGTTAAGAGGCCATTACGTTCTTGTTCAGCGAGTTTCAATTGGTTTTTTGGGTACATGTACCCAAACTATACGAATTGATATAAGAAAGAAGTAGAAGCGGAGGGCAGTTTATACTTACATTATTTCAGACACACATGTAAAAGGCATCGCTGTGACATTGCCACTGAATGTATTAAAGTTTAAAAGTGCTAAGGGGAGGCTGGGTGGCTCAGTCGGTTCAGCATTCAACTCTGGCTCAGGTCATGATCCCACAGTTCATAGGTTTGAGCCCTGCCTTGGGCTCTGCGCTGACAGCTCAGAGCCCAGAGCCTGCTTCAAATTCTGTGTCTCCCTCTCTTCCTGCTCCTCCCCGACTCACACTCTGTCTCTGTCTCACTTTCTCAGAAATAAATAAACATTAAAAAAAAAAACTTTTAAACAAGTGTTTGAGAACGTTTTAGATCACACAGATAGGACTTATAAGCCATGGATGCTGAGGTCTAAACAGTGCGTGAGGGCAATGGCAGATGACTTTACAAGGGCTGAAGGAGGAAACAGAACAGCCCCCCTCATCCCACACAACTCAGTATGTCAGTGGGTATCCCATCTGGTTTACAGGTGCCAGAAACAAGCAAACAAAATTTTGGAAAAATTAGACTAGCAGGCAATGTATAAGTGGAACATCCTCTGAATGGATCTTCTCTACTCAAGAGGGAAAGAGGATGTTTTCCACCCACGCTGGGCATTCTGTTTCTATTTTCTGGGCTCTGCCCTATCCCAGGCCCCTCTCCCCACTGAAAGGCCATGGAGAAAATAGACCTCACCAAAGCATGAGACAGAATGACCCACAGTGTGGCTCTGGAAGTCAGCCAGTTCCCCAGCATTGATGTGGTCCCACTTAACTCCACTGGGGTGGACGCATGTAGAGGTTTTGTGACACTGAGCTATCACAGCAGCTGGCATACCAGGAGCTGAAGTGGAGTCACGGCAAGTAGGGTGGGCAGCAGAAATGCTCCAGAAAACACTGAAGTGTAATTTCAGGCAATGCCGCATTGTTTGGGAATTTGGGAAACCACAGGAGTAAACAGGACAAGCTGGCATGCAGCAGGCAAAAATAAGACAGGACTTTTTTTTTTTTCCCTGACATAACAGAGAAACCAGATCAAAGATATGGAGCAGTTGGCATGCAAGTCTGGGTCTACAATACTGATTCATTCTGCTACCAACTGTTTCTTGTGTGCCTACTATGTGTCACACTCTCTGCCAGAGGAGTATGACAACAAGGAAGGCATAATTCCATTGACACACACAAACCTGGAGCCACCAAGCACAGAGATGCAAAAAGCGTATCATTTCATTATTTTTCCCATAACAATTTATATTTGAGTTGAAGCCCCCATTCACATAGCAGCAAAAATAAGGCCTCCTCTAGCTCCGTCTCCCCCCGGGGTTGCCTCCAACTTCCAGGGGATTTAAAAAGTGCCAGAAAGTCTGGAGAGAGGACGAAGGTGAGGAATCCAGTCCTCGCAGCATTATCTCTGCTACTGGACTCTTCGGGGAAGTCCCCATCTCTTCTGTGCTGACCTGGGCCATCTTCCCCATTCCTGGAGCAAGACCTCAGCAGTCCCCTCTCTCACAGCTACTGTCCATTCCTCACCGGTGCTTCTCTGCTTCTTCACCACTTCAGGCACTGTCTGTGCCTCTTCTTGGGGACACACCAGCACCTTAACTCTCTTCCTCCCTTTTCAACTTGCTTCCCTTTCCTGGACCTGCGAAATCTTATCTAACCCTGGGCTGAGGACAGTACAACAGAAACTGACCCCTTCTTCTTTCAACTCTTTTCTAAAGCAAATCTTTAATTTTGAGTTACAAAAACAAAACAGTAGACTCCTTTACTGTCACTTGTTTTACTTTTTGTCCGTTTCCCTAGCTTCCTGGATGTAGAGGAAGGGTAGGGGTTAGAGGAAATACTAGGAGGACAAAAGCACTGGGTAACATCTCCAAAGATTATCCCACAGCAATGGAGCTATGTTGTTCTTTGAAAAGATGAGACATGTCTCAAGGAAGAAATCATATATAAGCTGGGTCTTGAAAATAGATAGGTATTCCAAAAGAAGAAAATAAAAGAGAATCAAAGATATGAGCAAGACTTCACTTGTATTTTTAGATGACAAAATAATACAGGACTTAAGAACAACTTGCAGAACCTCACAGAAAATGAAGGCCCAATACCATTAACAGTATTAAACATCCACCGTGGACAGAAAAATTGGCCATATGCTGTTTTATTTTATGTGGTTAAATGTGAATTCAAATTTGACATCCCCTCCCTCACTTTAAAGTTCAAAAACTAAAAGTTTGTACAACTTTAAGAAATGTACAACTTAGGTAAGGCCCCCAAACAGAGGTCAGATTAAAAAATCAAGAGCTGTATTTACCTCTTCCTCTGTGACAAGTACCTATTTGACTAGAGACTTCCATTAGAATAAATGAGTAACGGAGTACAGCATTGCGTAGGAAAAGAGATCCCCCACGAAACTGGTACTTCTGAACTAGAAATTTTTAGATGCATGTTACATAACTGATGTGATCAACTATATCATCAAAGAAATATGTAGACACAATAGGCAAGAGCAATTATTTTTAATCGCCCACCAACATTAGGTTTCCTACCAGCAATCTGTATCACAGATTTTACCAACACATGTAACCTCCCTTGACTTCAGTGAGAGTTGTGTGGGTGTCCATGCACTGGAGAAAAGAGTCCCACGAACACACATCACTCTTCTCAATTTACATTTTCAGCATCCTGAATTTAAGCATCTCAATGAATCGGACAGGGAGTGCTACTGAAGTCTCAACTCTAAATAAATAGTTTAAAATAAAAAGTTGTATAAATATCAGTCTGTGCCAACGATGCGGTTTGAGAGGGAGTGCTATAAACACAAAGTAAATTAAATGGGATCTACTTTTGTGGGGTAAAAGGCTACTTAGACTGGTTATTATAGAGAAAATTCTGTTGTGTGGTGCGACAGCACGTACCCATGTGGCTAACCTACAACTGGTAGAAGAAACAAATCCCACCCATACCTAGGAGCGGTGCCACAGCCAGACCACAATTCCTATGAGGGATGAACTTAATTTGCTGAAAATGAAGGCCAGGCTCTGTTGCAGCTCATTAGCTGGTTACAGACACACTGCGAGAGAAGAAAGTGGAATTCAGTCGATGTTCCAACTTCTACATGTGCTGTGAATAAAACAGACTATTGTTTTTTTGATAAAGAAGTATTGTTTTGAATGTGCAGAGTGGCTAAGTAAAGCCAGCAGAATTTTTTGGCCAAATATAGTCTCTTGCTCACTCCTAAAAATCCTAGCTTTCAAATTAAGAGCTGAAGTCATTGAAAAAAAAAAAAAAAAGTTTACATTCCTGCAGCCTGCTGCAGCAAAGCCAAACAAATGTTTGGCTTAAAGCTCACTTACATCTCTTTCATGAGCCTTTTCTTTAACATGGAAGTCTGAAAAATACCATTTCTTTTATCGAGTCATTTAATGCCAAGTGTTTTGTGTGTGTGTGTGTGTGTGTGTGTGTGTGTGTGAGGACACGCACACTCAAAAACAGTACTATAGGGTCAGTGTAGTGGTTTTAAAGCATGGGGTCATATCTGAATTTAAAGAAACCATGGTTTTACAGCTTCTGGCATAATTTAGGTCACAGTCACAAACTGATTTTTTTAAGCATCATTAACCACTGAATGGACAAGGAATGTGTTATTTTCAAGGAGTTCCTTTGGTGCCAGTTTAGGCAATAAAAACCTAGGACAGGGGTCAAACTTGGGAGGGTAACTAGTATGTAGTTGCCCTCTTGATGCACTTTTTTACCATAAAAAGTCAACATGCTTTTTGGCCTTCAGTCTCCAACACCAAGCTGCATAACACAGGGTAACATCAGTTTGTTGGAGGCAGGCATCTAGATGGCAAATTTCCATGCAGTCAGTCAGATTGGAGACCTGGGACTCTGAAGAGCCCGTTAAAATTACAAAACTGCAGAACTGAACATGCAGTGGCCTATTATTTTTCAGGATCATGGGTTGATTCTCCTTACAATATTCTATGCGGATCAGCCACATTTTTGTTTGATAATTCAGTTGAGTTTTGTTATCCTAATGACCTTCGTAGAAAACAAATTCCCAATCTAAGAGCAGAAAATGAAGTGGTTTAAAAAAGAGACTCTTTACAACTAACTTGCAAGTGACAATCCATCCCCACACCTGAAAAAAAACGGAAAGGAGGGAGCCTGTGTCCTAGTTGTCTCCAGGCTCTGCACGTTGGTGGTGTTATTTTGTTTTTAAGAGTAACTTGGTATTGAAGGTACACTTCCCAAGTGCAAATGATCAGTGTGTCAGAGTGAGGACAGCAGAGAGTTAAGTATGCCTTCATGGTCGAACAACAGCACGATGAAAGCTGGGGGCCTCCTTAGACCAATTCCATTTCCCTTCTTAGACTTTAAGCACTAAACAAATAGGTACTTTCATTACAGAGGGCAGTTGTTACATGGATGGAATAAAATGAAGCATTTACCATAAAACATTATTTACAGATTGAATTTTTTAATAGAATATCAAAAAAACTGAGATTTTTTTGGTCATGTCCAGAGGGTCCCCAAACTCTCTCTTTAGAGGTAGTAGCATCAACTTAGTAGAATTTTACCTGCATAGATTTACCTGAAGACTTTACATCATCAGTGTATGAGTGACTATACCAGCATAAAAGGAAGAGCTGAAGAAACGTACATTTTATTGTACATTTTTCCAGATATCTCAAGCATCAACTCTTGTGCTTTTGAGAAGTACCTTAAGATACTACAATCTACCGAAGAATGTTTTTGATTTGTGTCAAATTTCTGAGAATTAAGTCCAGAGAGACTATAAGAGAAACAAGATCACCTTTTGAGAGAATGGATGGAGACTGCCTTCCATTCAAAACACAGTACCAACTCATTAATGAGATGGCCCCAGACATGCATTTTCCAAATATATATTTGTTGAGTATATAAACTAATGAAATGCTTTCACTTTGACCTTTTTTTTCTTTTTTATCACTTTTATTAGTTTCTAAAGTGTTTTCTAAAGGCCTTGCTTCTGTAAAAAATGTTTTAGATTGCAAATTTAAATTTTTTGTCTCATGCCATCATTGCGAATCTCCACTATTGTATTACCTATCTATGTGTCCTGTTTGCCTGTGAAGTTGGCTGCTTTCTCCTTCAGTTCCAGGTCCTCAGTTAAGACTTCTCTACTAGTGTGCCTGTGTCTAACATTATTTCACTTTATTCCTTCCAATCTGTTCTAAGATAGAAAAAGAGATCTAAATTTGTTAATAATTTATGTTAAATAATAATCAATATGACTCTGGATAAAAACCTACTACATAAATTCCCCAGAAGTTTTGCAATCGCATTTTTTATCAAGAGCTAATATTGCCAGTGGTGCCTGAGTGGCCCAGTTGATTAAGCGTCCGACTCTTGATTTCGGCTCAGGTCATAATCTCATAATTTGTGAGTTCGAGCCCCACATGGGTTCAGCGCTGACAGTGCAGAACCTGCTTGAGATTCTCTCCCTCTCTCTTTCTGCCCCTCCCTGACTTTCGCTATCTGTCTCTCTCTCTCAATAAATAAATAAACGTTAAAACAAAAAAAAAAGAGCTAACACAACCAAAATATCAGTAGTCAGGCAAATAAGGAGTTGTTATAATATACAAGCTCTGACTACCTCTAGACTACCTCAAAAAGTCAATGAATACATATACAACAGAGATGTGAGCTGACCACCAAATGAATTTTTTGCTTAATAAGACTTTACATTTGAGACTAATTTATATCCTAAATTTCTCCAATCCCATTTCATATTTGAACACTAGATTACAGTTTACAAAAAACTTCCACATAATGTACTTATGACATCTCACCTTCAGGGAAGTAAGGAATATAAGCACCTTTAAAACAAGCCAAATGGACAGTGGCTATTACTCAGGGACGAGAACATTGTTCAGAGTATGGTGAACCCACACAATCTGGTTCTCATATCGGCACTTCAGCAGCAGAAGCACATTTCTGCCTTTGCCCCAGCTACACCATTATTCTCATGTATTTTCTTACTTTAGTAAATTTTTGGTAATATTTAAAACAACTTAATAAAACATTTAAAAAATATATTTTCAGTGTTGGGGCACTTGGGTGGCTTAGTCGATTGAGCATCTAACTCTTGATTTCAGCTCAGGTCATGATCCCAGGGTTGTGGGATTGAGCCTCACCTCAGGCTCCACGCTGGGCAAGGAGCCTGCCGAAGATTCTCTCTCTCTCTCTCTCTCTCTCTCTCTCTGTCTCTCTCTGTCTCTCTCTGTCTCTCCCTCTGCCCCTCCCCAGCTTGTGCACACTCTCTCTTTCTAAAAGAATATTTTTTTAATGTTTAAAAAATTTTAAATTAGGGGCCCCTGGTTGGTTCAATAGGTTGAGTGCCCAACTCCTGGTTTCGGCTCAGGTCATATCTCGTGGTTAATGAGTTTGAGCCCTGCATTGGGCTCTGTGCTGACACCGTGTAGCCTGCTTAGGATCTCTCTCTGCCCCTCCCCTGATCGTACTCTGTCTCTCTCTCTCTCAAAATAAAAATAAATTTAAAAAACATTTTTAAAGTATTTTAATTTAATAAAAATATTGTATTAAATATTAACTGTTTAAAAACTATAAAATATTAAAATCATTTTCAGTACAGTATGATTAAATGTTGCATACTTTAAATAACCAAACACAAAGATAGTACTAACACTCACTCTTACTCTACGTATACACAACATACACACAGACACATGATTCACTAGTAAAAAAAAAAACATACTGAGCCTTCTGATGTGAAACATTTCTGGCAAAACACGAATAACTTTATCAATTCTATCTGAGTTCCCTCAGATAGTTGGTATCCAATTAAAGATACAGACTTGAGATGTTACTGCTTTTATTTGGTCTTGAGAAAGAGGAATCATTTCATTGTTGGAACTCAACTCTTTGAATGTCAGAGTTTTCTGTCGGCTTATTGTCCTGACTGCAAACTGAGCATTCTCTTATATGAAGTGCTTTCACTTAAGACAGACCACTTTTCATAGAAGGTAGACTCCAAAAAAAAAATCTCTGCCAGAATACAGAAATTACTCAGGGGCATAAAAGTCAGCCAGAAAGCAATAACACCATGGTCTCTGCAGGGTGACAAGAGAATGCATATATATCGTTTTTCCAGCTTTCCTGACCAAGTTTCAAGCTTCAATCTTCGTATCTTGAGAAGAGAAGCAACCTAAAAGGAAGTATGATGGAAATTTCCAAAATACAGAGAGTCTGTTTGGATAAAAACACTGAAGACAGACTTCTATATTTAATGATGGGGCCTGGGTTGCCTGTCTTCTGTGATCACTGGCTCTGTGTGGTACACTTTGGTGAGTTTATGATGGTGTAATCCTCCGATGAATGAAGCACTCCTTCCCTTCACTGCTGTTTATTCTTAGCTTATGCACACAAAGAGCAAAGAAAGTTGTCAACAACACATCCAGTTTATACACTGAGCACTGTTAAGAGCCAAATGACTCAAGTGAACCAAGAAGCTCTTGTGTCCTGAACGTCCTTCATTCATTCATTCACACACACAAATATTTACTCTGCACCTACTATGTGCCAGGCACAACAACAGAAGAGGTTAATTGGGGAAAAGTGAAGGACAGGGACAAGGCCATGGTAGAGAGGCAAGAAAGAGGGGAAAAAATAGTTTGTGTTTGCATTAACAAAAGGGGAGATTCTTTTCCTGACATCCTGTAAAATTTTGCACTTCTCAGTCTAACTTATCTGTCATATTGAGTGTTCATTTCTAACTTGAACTATAAGATTCCGGGGAACTCTTTACTGTTGTCATCAAAATTCCCATAGCAGTTGAAAAATACATCTACACTAGCCCTCTAAAATAATTCAAGCCAAAAGAAAATACAACTCCATGTATTTTAAGAGCAGAGAATAATGGAGATAATAATTTTTTGCTTTCTATGAAAAAATATAAACTTCATAATTATAAATGCCACTGAAGTGTCCATTTTATAATAAGAAAATAAACAGATTAAAGAGAAAACTCTCACAGCATCTAAATTCTAATACTGTTGATATAATCAATCAGAAGAATTGGAGGAAAATGCAAGACAAGGTTTTTTTGTTTTGTTTTGTTTTAACTTGGAGTTTGGAGGAGTTGTGGATCACCTTACATCTTTATAAACGAAGCCCTGCCTTTAAGGGGGAAAAATTGGTAGTTCTGGCCAATGGCAAGCTGTTTTAATATCATTCTCTGAATTGGGACAACAAAAATAAGCACTCATTCAAAAAACGTTTTCAAGTCTTGATTTCTAGAAGTCACCTTACTTATCACTATGTCAGAGTATTTTTCTTCAGTCCATTAGAAGCAGGTTTTGCCTTTATGCTCCTTTCAAGGATTCCAAAGGTTCACTCACAATGTCAGACTACAATAAAATTCAGCGTAATGTGAACCACTCTATGATATTGCCTTTCCTTATTGCCTTTCAGTTATATTGTTCTAAATGCAATAAAGGAGAAGTTGTTCTGAATGGGACAGATAGATAAATGAGTATCATTCCCTGAGTTGAAAAGTCACAGACTATAATACACTAACAGCTTAGAGGTGAATTTCTTATATTGATGGTTGGTTATGCATGTTCAAACATCGGAGGAACCTGAAGAGCATGTAAGGTTGCTTATTACAAATCATAGTGGTTTTTATTTAGTATGCATTCCACAATGGGCAATAAAGCAGTGCCCCCACCAGCCGCAAATATATCAATGCGTTTTTCTAGAGAGCAAACCCAAACAGCACTGTGGTCATAGGAAAAGAGAACCCATGGCCATTTGCTCTGCTGAGGAGCCCCTGTGAAAATGAGGTACCGTTTTTTTACACAGTGGCTTGACTCTTAGCAACAAGTCAGAGCTAGAGAAGCAAGCTATGCCCAAGATATTCTGGGGGCTGTAAACACAGGAATGTTCTGAGAGGTGCCAGTGGGGCCCCAAATGCTCCTGAGCAGTTTACATACAACTCTGGCACAGTGCAGACCTGTCTCTCTGCATTCATTAGCCAGAGGTGAGTTTATTGACAGGAAGACAGAAACACATGACGAAGCTGTTTTCTATGCCTTCAATGGACCGCATCACTGATCTCTGTAGGTGATGTCAGGAGCATTCCAAACATGAAAGTCAGTTTTAAAATACCGAGAGTATATAATCATTATTTTACATACAGTCATCTGTTTATGTGAAGATGAAAAAAAGGACTTCCAGACAATTCTGGCCTATAAATACCACCAACCCCAGTCATTATTTTAAGTGCTTCCTTCACCCGCTAAGAAAAAAAAAAGAGTTAAAAAAAAAACACTCAAAAGTAACATTTCAAGGGTAATTATACTCATATTTTGAAGTAACTTATCTTAAGAATATGAATGATCCTGTGCAGCTTACATCTTGGGTCGTTTCGTGCAGAATTCCCACTAACAATCCCTTTGCCCGGTACTTAAAATAAACCCAGCTATTCCTTCTCCCAGAGAGAAAATAACAAAAATCTCAATGGTCGCAGTGAAATTATCCCCTGTGACAGAGTGAGTCATCTAAGCCACTGCAGGCAAAAGCTCCCTTCTTTGAAAACTTGTTCCCTGTCTTCCTTCTAGGGAACGTACACTATTGGCATATGACTGGAAAGCATGAAGCTTTACTTCACTTTATGCACCTGACACGGTCTGAAGGAATTTTGTTGCAAGTTCATGTTTTTGTATAAAACTGTATTTTCTTATTGGCTTTCACCACAGAGTTAAAGCAGTAGGCCCAAAGGAAAAGGTTTTTACTAAAACATTTTAATTTCAGTGAAGAGTTCAATGTTTGCCTCAGTAGATATTTCTTATGACTTTATTTCATACATAACTATTAATTCTGCAAAATATCACTGCTGATTCTGTGCACTTATTCAGAGCACACTTCTGATTAAAAAATGAAACATCCATAATTTCTTAAGTTATTGACAGTATTTGATATTTAAGAAGTCATGCTGACTGTGCCAATTTTATAGTTTAGTGAATGCTCGTTGAGAAATCATTATGAGGATTTTATTCATCAGAATTCACCAGCCCTACCAGTAATTTTACACACAATATATCCATTTAATAACACCTTCTTTCTCTCTTCTATTCTACTCCAATTATCAAATTTTTAAGAGATGCAAGCTTCATGATTTCTATAATTGACAGGAAGGCAGAAACACATGAGAAACACTCAAATCTAATGGGTTGGTTTCTTAAACTGTATCCTTTTTTAATGTTTTTATTTAATTTTGAGAGAGAGAGAGAGAGAGAGAGAGAGAGAGAGAGAGAGAATGGGAGAGGGGCAGAGAGAGAGGGAGACAAGAATCTGAAGCAGACTCCAGGCTCTGAGCTGTCAGCACAGAGCCCAACACGGGGCTCAAACTCATGAACCACGAGATTATGACCTGAGCCGAAGTCAGATGCTCAACTGACTGAGCCACCCAGGCACCCCTGTATTCTTTTTATTTAAATCAACAAGAGGGCATAACAAACTTCTTACTATTTATGACACACTTTACTTCATGTCAATGAAATTAGTAACTTTTATGAAATCAATCCATTTCTTTCTGGAAATTATTCAAACTTTTTTCAAAAATTTTTCACCTTAAATACTGAATTTCCAGTTTTTAAAATGTTTATTAGAAGTTGAATAGGCATTAGAGAAATTCTGAGTTACCCTTACATAAAAATTACATATATCTAGGAATATGCACAGGGTACTTTAAAATTATAAATCTCCAGTCTGCCTGGTTCTAGGCAGTGTATTTTTCTGACACAGGTTTTAAGAAATACAACAAGAAAAATAAGCAAGTCTATAATAAATCCCTCTTAAAGGTGTCAGTGCTTCCTGTTATCTATAAAAATTTAGAAACACAATAAAGTGAAAGGCAAGAAAATCTGTGTACAATGCCATATGCTGAGCCAAGTATAATGAAGAGAACTTCAACTTATGCCCCCCTCAAAAAAAAAAAAAAAACTTTACTAAACGGTTATCTTGATAGGATCAGGTAAGACTGCCCATTAAGACTGTCCATAAACTGACAACCTCAAATAGATAAGCCACCAACTCGGCACCACTACCCAAAGGAGAACAGATCCAAACATCCTGAGAAATGTCCTAAGGAAAAAGTATAAAGAAAGAATCAAAGAAGTTAGGGCTGAAAGGAACGTTAGAGGTCACCTGTGATGAAATCACCTATTTACATGGAATTAAATAGTTAGAGAAACCATAACATTTTCATAATTAAAAAAAAAATAATGAATGTGTAAGTTCAAATAAAATACCCTGAGAATACAGGTCCTTAAAAAAAAAATAGAGATAGCTCCAGCCTGATTCAATAAATTAAGTATGTAACTAGTGTGTAATGATTTTTTTTATAACTTAGATAAAATAAATAATAGATTTAGAGCCTCCAGGTATTACTCTCAGAACCTCTCTCAAGACAACCTTTGTTGTCTCTTCCAGCTGACACTTCTGTATCCTATTTCCTCATACTTATCTTCACCAAAGTGACCAACAACCTGACCAACAACTCTAATTACAGCCTTAACTGTATCAGTTTAACAGGCTAATCCTAAAATGCTTATTTGCATTTTAGACCACAAGCTCTCAGGACCCCAAGAAGTGGATAGGAGTATATCAAACAGTTGATAAATAATGTGAATAATGTTCAGTTCATAAAGGGTTTCAAATTTATCCTCAGGTGGCTATCTAGTCACATACTGGTGATAATCCTTACGGTGGAAGTTACTGGATTACAAAGATGATGTTTGCCACCAAGATGAATGGTAAGGTTTTGTTAGAATCACTCAATTATTAAATTGTTCACTTCACAGAACTGCTAAATAATAATCAATACCACTCAGAGAATGACACCGTTCCTTTTCCAAAACATTTTCATGATGCAATTTGCTGGGAATGGGGAAAGAAATCGGTGGGAAGTGTGCCTTCCTTCGTGAACGTACACATCTTACTAATTAAGCCATGTGTTGTAACTTTATCTAAGCAAGCAGGAATGCACATAAAAGCGCTTAAATTGTACCATAAGAACTTGATCTAAAACACAAGCATGGAATAGAACAAGAATGGTAAATTATCACTAAGTGGAAGGTGGTAACAACAGTAGTTCAAAATTCATAGTCAGCACGGCAACACTACACAAATTAAAGCCCCAGGCATACTCTTCATTTGGGCGGCAGAGCGGAACAGAACCACACATCCATGCTTAAGAATTCTGTCTATGGAGGTTTGTGACAGCCACCAAGACAAGCAAAGAAACTCACAATATGGCATATTTTAGCGGAGAGTCATTCTTTGGCAAGGAGAGATTGTCTCCATCGTAACTGTGGCCTAAAAGACAATGCTGCTGTGAAAATTCCATGGTTTCTGTGACGATCTTTACTGCTCCGCTGTGTTTCGAAAGTCATTGTCACTCTATATTTCACTGGACATTTCCAGTGAGTCAGCTACAGAATCCAGAGTTGCTAATGGTTATCTTCCATGGTCAAGTTTTCCAGAATGAGCCAGCAGTGGAATGGCATGCCCTGAGACCAGCAGACCCACTGGTCGCAGGACAGGTGTTGAAGGCACCTAAGCAGCACGTCCACTGAGAAGTCAAGTAAAGATTGGACACATCTGGGACCTCCATGGGGAACCAGTGGGAGCTACAGAGATCCAGAAGCAGTGGTTTTTAGATCGGGTGTCTGTCTGTGTGTCTGTGTGTGGCTTGGTAGTGAAGTACCCAAATGTCTTATTTATATATTGACCCCATGCTTTAATCTTCATATGTGCTCACCTCTAAAGGCGCACACTAAGGTTTTGGGAAATTGGATGGTGTATATTTAACAGAACGAAGACAGGGAAAGGATTTTGTGAGAAGGAGAGAAATGGATAGGTGTGTGAGAGAGTAGAGAAGGAAACAAGGAACCCCTAACAAGATTAGCCTTAATTAAAGGTGAAGCTAGATGAGATGGAACTATAATGAAATGTTCCACAAACAATTAAACTTTTTCTTAAATCTTCTATTTTTTTAATATTACTTTCTCTAACATTCTAGAATCAGATTACCAGCTGGCATTTTTCATTTCTTTCATTTTCCTGAATCTAAACATCCTATAATCCCAAATTGGAGGAATTTGTTCCTTCTAATCTCCTAAAGGTGTGGAACAAACAAAAGCTTGTTAGAACAGTAAAATGAGTAGGCGCTGTGTGGGGAGAAGCATTAAGCACTTTTCTACCATTATTGATATTGTGGACTTGTTTGCTTTGAATTGCAATCCCCTTTTGATTATCTCTTAATTCCTTGCTGTGGTCTGAATGTTTGAAATACTGGTCAGTTGTTACATAAATTATTAGTATTTTAGGCTTTACAGTTAATTTTCTCTATGAACTCAAGTTCCGAGCTGCAATGAATACTTTTAAGTAAAAATGGTGGGCAGGTGGTTCTGCTATTTTTTTATGAGTTGTCATGTATCAGAATTAGTTCTCCTATATGAAGTGTTATGCTAAAAGCAATGATGCTGGCTCCACAAAATGAACTGCACATGAAAATAAGCACATTATTTAAGGTAAATGAACCTCGTGAGGGCTCTTGAATGTCAATGATTTGCATGGAGAGTGTTTTCGTTTGTAGATAGCTTTCCCAACACGTCTGTTATGAGATTCTGATGATAGGTGAGCTCTCACTAATGATGAGAGGCTGGGGTGCAGATGTTGTACAAAGCTACATCTCCATTAACAAATATTTATATGGCACCTATCATCAGCCAGGTACTATGCAAGACCCAAGGACCATGAAAATAAATATGCTACCCCTACATCAAAAGGCTCATAGTCTAGCTTGGGAGATAAACATATGTTCAAGTACTGTACAGTCTGATACAGCATGAATAGAATAAACGCCAAAAACAGGGATAAAGCAGAAGGACCTCCTGACCAAAGAGATGTCATTTGAACCCTATCTTGAAAGAGTGGATACACATCCCAAAGGTGGATAAAACTGAAATGCTTTTGTGTCAGAAGACATTCCGGCTATGGTCAAAACATGGTTAATATTCAATAATTCATAGCTTAGTGTAGCTATGAAGTAGTGTAGATGATACCAAGAGTAGGTGAAGCATGGAATCGTTCTGTGCCACGCTGAGGAATTTAGACTTTATCATGTAGGTGACAGCAGGCCATGGTAGCTTCTTAATCATATTTGATAATCCATCAAAAGAACAAAACATGCAATTTAAAATTTTTGCGATGTACTTTGTTATACTCTACCCTCACTCTCTTTACAGGTGTTTGCACATCCCCGCTCTCCAGAAATACAGTGAGGGCAGAGTGGCCCTGGGCCTCTTGTGGAAGACTCAGGCCCTGGACAGAAAGCCTCTCCAGTCCTAGGGCAGCCATTTATTTTAAACCGAATTTCACTCTCAAACCCTGGCTAACCTTTTGCAGCATACCCAAATGACACAGAATCCAACCTACCAGGAAAATATCACTGGAAATATTCAGTAAAAGGGATTTCGTCTTGCAAACCCAGAAAAACATAATAAAACTTTCATGTAAGTATTTATAACATGATTGATAACATCACTTTTGTCTCATGAAATTCTCAGTATCATGAGAAAGTTCAAAAGCAAATGAGAAACAGTCACATCCTCCTTCATCCCCCAGTAAAATCCAGTCACTTTGCAAATTGGAGTTTTATGGCCTTGAGGAGTGATAGGATAATGGGAAGTACAATTGTTTGAGTTACTTACAAGATATATTTCTGATATCTCACAGAAGTCGGTGAAGAATAACTTATCTTCACTTCTCTCCTGACAGCTACTGTGTCAGGAGGTGGCTCAAAGTGTGTACTAAAGAATGTGATTACAAGTATTTACTGAGAAAAAAAGAATTTCTTTTCACTCTGTACATACTAATAATGGTATTTTTTGTCACACTTCGCTTTTGTCTATAAGTGACATAAGTATAAATGGATTGAACCAAAGCCTTTGGGAAGATATTGGCAGCAAGAAGATCTGAGTTCCTGAAAAATTATGCACTTCTCGAATTAAAAATAAATTCAAAATGAAAGAGGCTGAGACCAAAACTTCAAAAAAAACCTCATAAATAAGATACTGTTAACTTATTTCCATTCCAAATGCTGTTATTCATGTATAAAACGTCATTATCAATATAATTCTAATGGAAGTATATAAAATTAAAATATGTGAAAATGGAACTCAGCAGGAAAAAAAGAGCAAGTCCATGTTTTTCCTGCCTGCATGCTCTTCTCTATTGATACATATTTTGCTTCTCTGTATTTACTCCAACTCTTTTTTTATAAAACACTCATGTTTTTTTAATCAGTTGCTTAATCAGAGGATCTAAACACTCTATGGGAAATGTCTCCTTTCTCTTGCCTCGGCTATATGAAAATAAAGATGCTAGCTCTGGCAAATATTTCACAAGGATTTCTGCTACCTAATAAGCTTAATTGACAATGGAAATAAGACAGGTTATGCAATTATATTGGTTTTCACATTATTTCCATTAGCAACTTTTTGTTAACTTTTCAAATTATGCATTGTTACCCTGACCCATTTTTTAGATGCCTCACTGGATCTGAAAGGCGGTAATTTGGAACTTAAAATTTGAAATTTCAATTGCTATATTTTTAGTACAATATAACAGTATTCACAGGAAAATGTGGATCTATATTAGAAAATAAAGAGTTGTTTCAGAAGCCACTACCCTTTTTGGTTCAAATCTCTTTTTATCCTTAATTTTTCCTAAAAGAATTTCTTGCTAATATATTTAGGTAATAACTTGCTTGGGCCATTGGATTAATTTATTTCATTAGTGGGATTTCAAATTGTGTGCCTTTGCTAGTTTCAAGAAGGAAAACATTTAAAAATTTTGTATGCTAATTGAACCTTACAGTATAAGTGTATACTTCTTTATTATGATTTATAGCACAAAGGTTTCAGACACTATACACGGTATTCTGATTCCGGCAAGAAATTGTTGAGATTCAGGAATCATGAACCATGCCTAAGTTCTTGGAAACTATGTGTCTGCTATGGTGGCTGTTGGCTCCTGTGAATGGAAAAAAGTGCCACAGAGAATTTCAACCAACATGAAGCAACTGTTCCAAAGAATGTGGGTTAAGATTTTCAAAGACAAGTCAGACAGTTAAAGCATGCAGCTGTACAAGAAGGTGACCAAGAATAAGAATAGATGAATCAAATAACAAATGCATTACGAGACAGGTTTGAATTGCCAGGACTAATTGAAGTCTTGTATTTTTACCTGAGAAGCATTCATATTTTAAAAGAAACTAAATTAAAATAGTATAAACATGCACAGAACAAATTACGGAATTGAGCAGTAGCAAATAAAATGGTTAAGTAAATGATGTCCAAATCAAAGTAATGAGAGGTTATCAAGTTACCTTGACAATGGGAAATACCTAAATCCTGTATGTTCTTTTGAGGATAGCACATAGGACAAATTTAAATCACACTAAAATTTCATCTAAAATCAACTACAAAATTCTCCCAGAATAAATTAGCTTCCAAAAATCAAACATTTTCAGAGAGCCTATAAAAAAAAGATAAGTGTGAAGTGTAGGCCTTCTGTGGAATCACCAAAACCTCTTAGCTCTTTATTCTTCCTTCTAAAAAGTTTCTCTGCTGAAATATAATTTAGAGAACATGCAGAAAATAAATGTAAGACGGGCCAAAAAAGTATGAGGGCTGAAGCTCCAATGACAATTTAGAGAATATAAATATTAGACTTCAACTCATCTCTTCTTGGTGAACGCAACTCATTATTTCCTAAGGAAATCAGGCTTGACCAATACCATTGTGAATTACTTGTATAAATTAAATATGCCACTTCTATAGAAAACTTTAGGTCAGCAGCAGATGTTGGTAAATTCCTACAGAAATGCATGCCCAGAGAATGTTTTTTTTTTAAATGGCAGAAATCTGCTAGCTATTCCTGCCTTATCTGCAACAGCTGAGCAATCTTTCAGTGCCACGCGGAGACGGAAAACTTGGCTCAGATATAGCGTGGACAAGCTTGCCTTAATCACATTGCTCTTTTACATGTGCACAAGGACATCAACATTGACAGTACAGAGTAAAGCAGCCATTTGCTGAAAACAACTGTCAACGTTGTCAAGTTTTTGGAACCTCTTATAATGTGATTTGTATGACAAATCTTGTGGCATTTTGTTTGTCAGCAACAGTAGTGAATTTCCATGTATCTGGGAAGGCAGGGAACTGTTCAGAAGTGGATTGGGTTTCTTTACACAGACTGCGTTAAAGGAAAACAGTTATTAATTTTAAAATGACAGATTTCAAATATATCTAGAATTTTAAAAGTGGAATTTCATTTAAGATATCACACAAGTGTATTTTCCCCCTTCCACACAAACCTTGAAAATTGCAATCATTATTCTATTTTCCTTTGTTGCACTCCAGGTTTCGAAAACTGTTACGGGAAAAATATTAATATTTTCTGAGACTTGAATCTGTAGCAGTAATTACTAGGGTGTGTTCTAAGTGACAACAGTAGGTTCAGTCCTTTCCTCAAGAACTAGGTGTGCACTGCCATATGCCTCATGAAATCGGATATAACAAGTTATAACTAATCTAGCACACACCAGTGTTACTCAACAATGTACCTATTAAGAGACTATTATAGAGATCTTATGGTTCATTAGTTTTTCAACATTTCCTTTATTCCTACTCTGAGCTGCGTTTTCATACAGCTATTCCTTACTGTGCTTCACTCATTTCTCCTCAGCCAAGGTCCTCCTCTGCGTGAATGGAATCTGCTTGGACATGCTCTATGGAGACCATGTATCCCTCCCTCTGTCCGCCCCCCCCCCCACCCTGCCCCGCCCCCATGCACCTGCCAAAATGCCCTTGGGTGTATGATACCAGTGTACTTACCTAGCCAAAAAAATCTCAGTTCTTTCACATCTACACTAGTTATGGTTCCTTTAGAACAGACCTGACAAAGTCTGACGAGAGAATCTTTTATATGATTGCTCTCATGTGGATATGGTTAGATAATTCTAGAAAAGATATTCTCTCCCTCTGTTATGAGGCTTTGACCTTCTCCTTAAAATATGCTGAACTTAATGTGTACAAGCACTGTTATAAATAGTAGGTATTCAATGTTTTTTTTATTGAGTTGATTTCAACCAAAATGATAAATAAAATTAAGACACTTTTATCATTGAAGAATGAGTCCTTCAAACTGTGGGATATCCAATTCTCTCTCCTGTTTTCCCTCCCTTTATTTTCTGTAAGAATACCAGAAAAGGCACCTAAAGTAACAATACAAATACAATGCAAGCCATAAACACAAGCCATATAAGTGATCTTAAAATTTCTAGCAGTCATATTAAAAGTAGAAACATTAATTTTGATAATAAATTTTATTTAACCCAACATATCCCTAAGGTAATATAAAATATTCCTTTGTCTTTGTAGTAAGTTTTTGGAATCTGATATGTATTTTATACTTATAGCACATCTCAAATAGGACTAAGCACATTTCAAGGGCTCAACAGCCCCACTTGGCTACTGGTTGCCACAATGGACAGCACAGTTCTAGAGACCTCAGTTCCAGCAATGCTTTGTCCACTTGCTTATATGACTTCAGTTAAGTCCCTTTTCTATTGAGTCTTGTTTCCTCCATCTATTGAAAACACTTTAACATCTCCTGTCCTATTTTATCTGCAGGCAGTTTGTGACGAACATAGGGAAAAATACATTCAAAGGTAGTTTGAAAACTAGTAAGTTCTCTACAGTTTTAATTTTTATTGCTATTTCCTCTTTCATTCCCCAGAATTCTCTCACTTGCCCTTTTTTTTAACTGGCTGCTAGTTAAAATCATATATGGGAAGGCTTGATGTGTTCTATGGTTTAAAAAACTACTGTCAAATGCTTAAAGTACCAGCCTTTTTCTCTCAATAGCAGTTTGCCTTCATGAAATCCCAAGCTCCAGATAATATCAATAGCTTGCCTTTTCTGTGATAGACCCTATTTCTGAAAGACACTCGCATTCCATAGTTTTGGTGCCTTCTTCCATCATCTAGTTGGGCTTTGATACTTCTAGACTAGCGTTTTGCTGAATGTCAAAGACAATGTAGAGATAAAAAGGCAGGACCTCTGTTCCTGGATTTATTTTAAACACCCAGCATATTCTCTATTTATAAAAACACTTAAAATTGAAAATTATGTATATGGTTGAACTTTCAATCACTATATTTTTAGTACAACCTAAAGGTGTTCACAGGAAAATGTGGATCCAGATTAGAAAATGAATAATTTCATAAAAGCAACCAACCCTTTCTAGTTCAAGCCTCTTTTCATCCTTAAGTTTCCCCCGAAGAATTTTTTTAGCTAACATGTTTAGCTAATTACTTGCTCATGGGGAGGAAATGCCTGGGTAAGACAGCTATTGTTCCATTTCTTTAAATTCTGAGAACCTCCTTTGCCATACCATGAATCTTACTGGTTTTTCTCCTCAGATTATTTCACATTTTTACCATTCTCTCCCTCCCTCCCTCTTTCTCTTTCTGTCTCTCAGTCTCTATGTGTCTTTCTCTCACTCTCCCTCCTTCCCTCCTTCTCTCTCTCTCTCTCTCTCTCTCCCCCTTTCCCTTGCCCTCTGAATCTCCTTACTAAATATATTTTCGGACTAAAGCTAAACTATAACCACACCCCTTTCCTTTCTCTGGGGCAGCTTGTATTTAGTATCTGGCAGGCTGTAAACTGATGGTAGCAAAAGAACTTGGAATTTTTTTGTTTACCAACAACCAGCATCCTATAACCTATAAATATGTAATTGAAAACAAATTATACATTTAGTATATAAAATATATTGATTGTTAAAACATCATATAAATTAATCTAGCAGAATCTAGAAGCATGACTGGCTACCCAACTCATCTACTCTCCCAGTGAAACAGAAATCTATCTGAACAGTGATCTAAATGTTGTGGGGTTTTTTAAATGCTTTTGAATACGCTCTTAATCACCATTTCCAGTGATGTGTCTACATACCAGCTGCAGCCCTGCTGATTAGAGCATCAATTCCAATTGATTTTCTAACACATACTTGCAATGTCTATTGTATCTCATTGCACACTGTACACTATTGGTATTTAGCCAAAGTTAAGAGGGAAAAGAAAGATTTTGTGTACCGAATGCATGGGCCCCAGGGAATTTTGTAATTCTCAGGAGAACAGAAGAATCAGGTATTCAATGTCACACTAAATGGTTTCTTACCGTTAATGTGTTTGGTGTCCACAGGCTCAAATAATTCTCTTGTCCAGAGCCAGGGTTACTCAGCTGTATAATAACCCCTAAAGTCTCTCCTCCGAAAAGGACTCAGGATTCATGACTTTAATTTTACCACCGATAATATGAAAAGTATACTCCATATAGTACTGAGCAAGCATTCACTCTCAGCTTCCTTCCACTATAATGAAATTCTAATTGTTTCTAAAGTTTAGGAAGGATAAAATGGTTAATCTCCATGATGACAAAAGGAAGCCAGGAAAATAAAGTGACACACTTGAATGAACTGTGAGGAAATAAAGTGCACAACATGCGATAATGCCATGACTCTGTGTTATTGCGCATTTCTGGGCTGAAAAGATATGGTTTGATGGGTAATTTGTCATGCTGTGCAATAGAGAACAACAGTAAAGAGACTTCAGACAGAAGAAAATTACACAAATAGTAGGGTGGAAAGGTATAATTGAAGATGGCAAAAGATTGAAAGAAAGACATTTAAAATTACTGTACTGACCTACTAAATGCACTTGGGCGTGGAATCCTGGCCTCACAAGAGGAGGCATTAAATGACTCCGGGCTGTGACACGACTGCAGAGCAATGCCAATCTCCTGAGCTCTCGGAGAAGAACAGCACAATGCACAGCCCACCGAAAAGCCTCGACCTGCTTTCTTTCCCAGGGGAGCCTGGGCTTCTGGTGAACTTAGGGAAAGTTTTCTAAGGAAGTTTTGGGTTTTTTTGTTTTTTTTTTTTAATGAGCAGTCGATTTAATTTGGTGTTTGAGAGACTTAACTCCTCAGTTTTCTCAACTCAGTAAATCTCCACTCAGTAAAACTGCAAAACCAGTAGAGTGTCTTTCTAATGAAATCATGCAAAAGCATTTGGCTTCTCACATCTGGTTCAGTTTCTTCAGGACCAAAGAATCCAAGAGAAGGACACACTGTGTGAAACACACCCCTAAGTGTGGGAGGGAGGAGATGCAAGTAAGAGCCCCACCACTTCCGCAGGCTCATTAATCATGCACAACTCGGAGCAAGTCCCTTAACCTCACCAAGCCCAAGCCTCCTTCCCTGAGAAGGACAAGAATGGACCAGATACCTTCTGAAGATTTTTCTTTTATTATTATTATGTTTTTAATGTTTATTTTTGAGAGAGAGAGACAGTGTGAGCAGGGGAGGGGCAAAGAGAAAGGGCGACACAGAATCTGAAGCAGGCTGCAGGCTCTGAGCTGTCAGCACAGAGCCCCACACGGGGCTTGAACTCATGAGCCGAAGTCGGACATTCAACCGACTGAGCCACCCAGGCGCCCCTGAAGATTTCTTCCAGTCCTGTGTTTCTACTCGAACAGCAGAACCTCCAAAAAGCTTCTCAGTAAAGGTTATTTCCTTCTCCTTGCCAGGCTCCTAAAGCAGGGATGTCTCAAACAACCATACTTTGTAATGGCTCAGGTCACACATCCCCTTTGTTCCCTTAAGTTAGAGAAATATGCCTTCTACCAATCATGCAAGATGATTACATGGGAAACAAAAGTCACAAAGATCTATTTCTTACATAAGACTGCAAGATCACAATTTATCTTTAAAAGTTGATCCTTGGGTGCCTGGGTGGCTCAGTCAGTTAAGCATCCAACTTTGGCTTAGGTCATGATCTCGCGGTTTGTGAGTTCAAGCCCTGCATTGGGCTCTGTGCTGACAGCTCAGAACCTGGAGCTTGTTTCGGATTCTATGTCTCCCTCTCTCTGTGCCCCTCCCCCAATCATGCTCGCTCTCTCTCTCTCTCTCTCAAAAAATGAATAAACGTTTAAAAAACTTTTTTTTTAAAGTTGATCCTTAATGGCAATAAAAACTTATTACAGAAATATGACATTTTTTTATCTAAAGGAAAGTGCAATCTTTGATAATGACACTAGCTACTAAATTTTAAATAAAGCAGTAGCATTTTTGCAATTTTTAATTATTACTATCATGTCTACATTGCCCCAAAATTTCTTTCAGGAAGCAGATATCTTAGGGTACCATCTGTGTGATGTTCCACAAACTGCTCAAAAAATTCTTTCATTGGGAAGTGTCCAGAATGTACAATAGGTAGAGTTTAAAATGTATAAGTATTATTCATAATTAATGAAACAATGATTTGCATGTTTAAAATAGATTTTATAACTTGGAGAAAGCTAAATAAGCCTAAAAATTAGGACTTAATAAAACCATTCTGTCTAGATGAAATCAAAAGGAATACATTAAATTAAAGAGATTTTAAACTTGGAAGAGTATATAAATTTAAAAGGTGTTCACAAAGACTATGTAAGGTGGACTTATGACACACTCTGGGAAAACATTTAGATTTGCCTTAGAGATCTTTAGAGGCCCACTACACAACCATGTTGTCCCACAAACATCCTTATATAATGGATAGAATTTTGGACTAGATTTTATCATGAGACATTGTTATATTTTCTTCTGTTCTTATATTCATTTTCTTCAAGTTAAACATTCCATATTGTAAAATTTGGTATGTTTTATATTTGCAAATTTGAATACTGATGATAATCAGCAACAAGTACTGAACACAACTATCCAGAAACATCTTTTCATCAATTCATTTCAATATGAGGCTTAATTTAAAACTTCAGGGGAAAACGCATTGTAATTGAATCTAGCAAAATCTTTTCCCAACTTTCAGGGACTATGATTAGTATATTACACATAACAGAGCGAATGAAATGTAATTTCTGACTAATGTCAATAAAAATCATGTAAAAATTATTTAATTAGAAATTTCAAAAATCATAAAAGTAGAAGAAACACCAGAAAGTCACCTATGTTGGAGTTTTATACTCATAATGTTAATCTTTTGAAGGATGTAGTGAGCAAAGACTCACTCTTCCAAAAAACAAAGACTCACCCATCCAACAAATAAAGTCTCTTCCTGCTTTGGGATTATATAGTGTATGAAAACACATAACCACGCTCGGGAAAATTCTATTCAAACTAGTTAATCATATGAAAGTCAAAAAACTCTTTGAAATCCTCAAGACTCAGTTCTACTGCCTGAATATTATAACTATTTATAAGAAGTTTAGTCAAGTCCATGAAAATCATTATCATTTTGATCAATATAGGAAGGAACATGTCTAAATGCTGTCATTTAACAAAATAATAATAAATCATTCACTCATTCATGCATGAATCATGCACTCATTCATGCACTCATTCATGGTAATGAATATTTACCAACGGTCTATGATGTGCCAGGCACCATGCTAGGTACCAGGAACAGAGGGGCAGTTATAGAGACCATGGACCCTGCCCACAGAGTCTAGTGAAGAAGAGCAGGCAGTTGAATGAATAGCAATGAAGTGGGCGATGTTAAGATAGGATAAACACAGGGAAGTGTGAGGCCATGCAAGGCTCTGTGAAACCTAGTGGGAAGATAAGGTAAAGTTGAGACCTGAAGAATGAGTAAAGGTAGCTGATTTTGTGCAATGTACCTTCTTGCTTCTGTCTTTGTATTCATTTCCTCCATTGCCTACGTGTCTTTCCCACCTCCTCATTTCTTCTCATCTTCTTGGATTTAGTTTGGGTAGCATCTCTTCAAGAAATCCTTCTCTGAGGGGCACCTGAGTGACTTAGTTGGTTAAGCAGCTGACTCTTGGTTTCAGCTTAGATCATGATCTCATGATTTATGGGATCAAGCTCTGCATCAGACTCTATGCTGACGTGAGCCTGCTTGGGATTCTCTCTCTCCCTCTCTCTCGTCCCCTCCCCCACCCTCTAAATAAATAAATAAATAAATAGATAGATAGATAGATAGATAAATAAATAAATAAATGTTTTTAAAAAAGAAAGAAATCCTTCTCTCAACCCTCCGTCTCTACCAGTCTAGACGGGACACCCCACCTCAGTGCTCTCACTAAACCCAAACATATCTGCACCTACCAGTCCTCTAACTGCCTATATAATCTTGGTCTCTTAGGCTAATAAAATCCAAGAAGAGGTTTCTTTGAAGCTTCTGAGAAAGCTATTCTAGCTCTTCTAGAAAGCTTCTGAAATAGCCCCTTTCACTTGATAGCCATCTTGCTACTAGCCACTGATGAAGCTGACCCACAGAGTAAGGAAAAAGAATGCAAGGAAAACTAAGTCAAAACTACTTGACTAAAATGTCCTGAATTCCACTCTGCCCCTAGACTTTCAGTGGTGAGAGCCAACAAATTTCCTTAGTACTAAAGCCAATTGGATTTGAGTTTTCCATTACCTACAGCCAAAAGCAGAGGTACTAATAAAACATTAGGATGGGAATCATGTCTTTTTCCTTTAGCATCCAATCCACTATTTAGTCCATAGGAGTTGTTCAATAAATGCTTCTTGAATAAATGAACTAGGTAATTCAAGGAGAATATCTAATAATGAAATAATTAATTTCATACCTAAATAAAATTGAGAACAAATTTGGTTTTAAAACTATATTTAGAAAACTTACCATTTTTAGAGGTTTTCCTATATTGTAAGGAAAGTACATCTTGTCCTCTGCTATTCCAAGCCTCTCCACTCAGAGCCTTTCATCTCACCCCTACTGTCCCCTTCATGCCCGCAAGGCAGTTCCTTTTACTCCCTAATTACCCAGTGTCCTCATATTTCTCTACTCACCCCACTTTCAAATCTTGCTATCCACAAAGGACTGGTAAACTCACTCACATTGAGTTGTATGGATCTGATTTAAACAAAGCGTTCCCATTTCTAGAGATATTTGCAAAATCCAAATATTTTAATCTCTCATTATGCAACTTCAGCTATGAGCAAGCAGGTAAAGGAGGCATTTGTGGTGCCTGAGAGCCAGCTCTGTGCCCATGAAACAGCAGGAAGAGGTGCCTGATTTCTATGAACACAAAGACAACTCCAGACATTGTCATCAATGGTCAGCCCTACAGATCAAAAGGAACCCACTCTTGTTCCTTTTCTTTTTTTTTCTTGTTCATTTTCTTAAGACAAATAAATCCAAGAACCAGTAAATCATGTGGCCAAGTGACACACATGCTTCTAAGAAGTTCTGGCTGTAGACTTCTTCCCTGGGATAAGATTTAACACCATCTGGTCTGTATCCCATTTGGAACTGAGTACCTTCACAAGCAGAAGCATCCATAGTAAAATCCCCCTACCTCTAAATCCTATAGCTAAATAAACAATACTTGATTTACTCCAACAATGAACAAACTCAAGGTGTTATAGACCCCAAACTCAGATAAAACTAAACTCTTAAAAAAAAAAAGTAGATGTCTGTACATAAGTGTTCCAATCTAGAGCAATTAAAAACTGTTTTGGCTACCTTTTATCTTGCAAATCAGATATTCCAGAGCCACCTTTATTTCCAAACATAAAAGCATCCCATTGCACACCTCAACAGAATTGCCTGTGTATCCTTAATGTCTTTCCAAGCGATTTTATGCAGTCAGCACCCTATACATTAGAGAAGGAATAGATGTATGCTCTATGGGTTTCTTATAATAGCAATGAACCTCATAATCAGACCCATTCTTTAATTTTGCTTACTTTTATATGCAGCTGCATTAATACTACGTTGCCAGACAAAGACAAGAATGAACATGAGACTTGAGTTTAAAAAAAAAAAACAACAATATAGCCATCTAAGGAGCAAGTGCTGAGCTTGTGAAAAAAACAGCTCCCATTTTATTAAATAATAGTGTTCATGCAGGGATGTCTGAAGTACTCTGCAAGGCTAATTAGGACAGATCAATGTACACTTACCTCTCCAGAAGGCTGAAAGGTGTGTAGTGACTATGTGTCATTAAAAATTTACTTGACCATGGGCATCAGATGTTCATGAGAGAATGACCCTGGTGAGCACTCTAAGTTTCCATTTTACTCATGTCATCCTCAATGCATCAAAAATGCTGTAGATGCCATTACTATCACCCAGCCCCATAGCAGCTGATGTGCTATATATGTTTGAGAGGGTGGTATCAATTAACTATATTATCCATAAAGCCATACTTGCAATTACTACCACTTCACAATTTATCATTAACACATTTGGCAGATTTTTTTTCCAAAGTAACATTTATTTAAAGGTTAATCAAAATTCTTAGAACAGCATTTATTATAATGTGATTTTTGATAATTGACTAAATCAGTGGCTCTTAAGAAAAACACCCTTGTCTCAGTCCTGCTCAGTATACGCCACAGTGCCATTTGGGGAAAAGAAATACATATTAGAAATGTTCATTTCAGACCTCGTCATGGAAGATCATATATTAATGTAATCAGGTGGTACATTTACATGCTCATTAGTAATCCATCATTAGTCCAAATGCTCACTATTAGGAATAAATGTACAACGAGTTATTCAGAATACCCAGAAATAGTATTTCTTATTTAAACATTCAGAATAAGCTGACTGAAATAAGTGCACACCTTGAATTTGAACTTTCAAGGCACATCACGAAAGTCAATCAGTTATGTCAGGACACTCTTCTATAATAATCTCAATTATAAAATTCCTACCCCTCCCTAACAGTGGGAGTGGAGTTCCAATATTTGAATCTTTCAAATTCACTGTAACTGCAAAAATTCCTGACGAAGTATGTGTTTAAATTTTATGCTTTAATACATAGCATGCCACTAAAACAACATTAGTTATGCTTTATGCTGTTTAATCACATGTCAAAATCTATAAAATCTCTTCTAGAATGCTAAGGTAATTTAACTACAATTAATCAATCAAGGAAACAAATAAAATGTAATAAATGCCAAATAATGTGAGTTCTTTAAAAACAAACCACTATCTACACATTTATTCTAAAAATACTTACCAACCAACACCATGGAAGGAAAAAGAGTGAAAATTAGGCATGTTGAATCTTTTTCCCATTAGTAGCTAGCTTTCTCTAAACTGACAAATATTTTAAAGAGGTCTCTGGCATGATCTGAATTTCTATCTAAAATGTGAGCGGTTTGAGGGTCAAAACTTACCATTTTTATCCCCTGTGTGCAACACAATGTTTTAATCATAATATGTGTTTAGTAAGTGTTTATTGAATGAAAGAATGAATGATTCCAATATCCACAAACTAGCTTCCTTCATCATAATGTTTAAGACCTACAACAGCAGTCACATTCTTTCTTCTGGCAAAAAATATACTGTATTATACTTTGCTGGTATTTAACCAAAGGTAGTGGCACTCTCTCCATTGATTCTTTCCTTTTTTCAGAGTCAGTTAGGAGCAAAGAAAGAAGACTAGTGGATGTGTGTGTTTGTAATTCTTCCTCAAATGAAAACAGTGGTGTTCTTTCCAAGAATGCAATGTAATAGTGTGATAGAACTAGATTTGAATCAAGACTAGGAAGGCCAATTATAAGTCATGACTCCAGTCAGCAAGAATTTATTAAGCACCAACTGCATACCCTGCACTAGGTTAGTAACTACAAAGATACCAAAGGAGTCAATAGCATGCCCCTTGCTTTCTAGACCATAGTAAGAGGAGAAGACATATATATGTTCCTTCAGTGAGCATTACTGACTACACTTTACTCCATGTAAGGCACTAAAGGGGAGAAGAATAGCCAACAGATCTCAGTTTTCAACAAGGAGATAATAAAGAAATTAACCAGTAACTGTATGTCAAGCAGAAAGTCATGATTACCTCTGAAAAACTACAAACTAATTCCTATTGGAACAGTGGGACAGAGAGCTGGTGAAATCATGGAAGGTGTAAAGAAGCAATTGGCATAAAAAGAGATCAAGAAAATTTCCAAGATAACATAAATAAGTGTATGTACTAGTGACGAAAGAATTGAAAGGAAGCTTCCAAAAGTTTTCAGAAGAAGTTGCTCACTTTCTCGATAGTGACTAAATCTATTTTGTTCTTCTCATCAAATTAGTGTCGGGGACACAAAATGATAACTTCTGGATTAATGAACACTCCGGACAAAGAACAATGAAAAGTCTGCCTTTCAAGGTTCCTGGTGATAACTGTAGCTGTGATATCTCAAGAATGAAAGGATCACAAGGATATCACAACAAACCAGAGCCGTCCTGTCCACTGCTACCTCATCCTCCCACATGATGCTAGTGAGCCCTTGAAATCGGACTAATCCAGATGGAGCTGTGCTGTAAGTGTAAATGCACACTGGACTGCAAAGACTTAGTTTAAAAAGAAAAAAGAATGTCATCAATATAGAAAAAAAATGTTCACAACAATTACCTACCGAGATAATATTTTTGCATAAACTGAGTGGAAATACGTGTTATTTTCACTTTTTACTTTTTAACTTTACTTATTTTTCACTGTTTACTTTTTACTCTGGATACTAGAAAATAATTGGGCAGAACTCAAGTCATTTTGAAAAATAATTGTTTGAAGTATTGCATGCTAGAAAGAAAAGAACATTCAGCAACATGCACTGGTATGTTAATACAATTTTCTGATAGAAAAATGCGATATAACAAGCCACTTAATATATCCCTCCCCAAAATACACAGGTAGGAAAACAAGAGCATCTCTCTGGATGAACTGAATCTTCTGTGCCACTCTGCTCTAATAGTAAGTAGCATCAGTTTCTTTCCGCCTCCATTTTTCTCTGATTGGCAGAACACTTGGCCTAAAATTCAATTACCTCAACTGTAGGCTTCTTAGCGAGGGCCTTGGTTTTCTGGTTCGGTTTTACCCCACTCCCTATTTATTACTCACCTTGGTTCTGCCCCTTACTTTAACAGTCTTATTGTAAGTTACCAAAAAAGCTATTTGGAACTAAGAGCTAAATAGCAAATAAGAAAGTGAATGAACTCCTTACTATGGTGTGACCAGTGAGACACCACTGTCCAGTGTGGGGAGACTCATTACATTGGTGACCCTTCTCCCTGTGACAGGCATGAAGCACAATGCACACTTAGCAATACTGGGCCAGTATTCACATTTAAGATCATAAAAACAGAGCTGACCCCATCAATGGCTATCACCCAAGGCTCAGTGAGATAGACAGGCACAATATTCAAAGGGCACAGTGAGTCCTGAAGTCATATACACAGCTATAGGTAATACAGTATCATCTTAGACAGAAAGAAGCGACTATCTGGATACCTAGAAGTCAGGCAGTGGTGGTCATTACCAGAGCTGATCATATACTGTGAGACACCACAGCACAGAGTGAGGACATAGAGACAGCACTCAAGGATTCAAGGAGACAGCAGAGACCTAGTCCCATGAAGAGACAAAAGGGTAACATTTCTGTGACTATGGGCCACCCAGGTCCCTGGACGAGGCCCAGAGTCATGGCCTATCAGATCTAGGGGACCACACAGATTCAAGGTGAGAATGAGCAGCAATATGGAGCCCAGCAGTTGTAGCTGGGCTACCAGATGTGCCCACTGAGGAAGAAAAAGTCAAAGGCTCTACATATGCTTCCTATTGTTGTTGGATTTGGTCCAGGGACTGATGGGTTTGGCTGCAGGTGGGAGCACCAGTACATTCAGCGAAACTTTGTTCATGCAAATGCAGGGCAAGAAAGGGAGATGGCAGAGGTGCCTCTCTTATAAAGTGGAGGAATAATACTGGTTCCTATGCAACTCTTATTCCAAAATTAATGTTTCAAGGATATTTAAGCTACCTAGAAAAAAAAAACGCTTCCCAAATAGCCTGCCAAATTTATGAAAAATCCACTGCTTCCTGTTAATCCCTATTCCTTTCCAAGAAATGCTTGTAATACTATTTAATAGTGTTATAGATTTAGACTAACATGGTATAATCTTAAGCCTGTAGGAAAAGTACAGAATATGTGGAATGTTATATAACCTTAAGAGTCCTTATAATAAATTCATTTTAAATAAATGAATAAAAATAAGAAATAAGTAATAACTTTCCCAGATATACAAAGATAAGACAGGATATAGAAAAGATCATGGTCATACAACAGTCAGGACCATACAGTCACAAATTATTAGAAGACAAGAAAGAAATATTCTAAATTAACTATACTACTGACATAGACTTGTATGTTTTCTTAAAACTGTTAAACGACTTGGGGCGCCTGGGTGGCTCAGTCGGTTGAGCGTCCGACTTCGGCTCAGGTCATGATCTCACGGTCCGGGGTTCGAGCCCCGCGTCGGGCTCTGTGCTGACAGCTCAGAGCCTGGAGCCTGTTTCGGATTCTGTGTCTCCCTCTCTCTCTGCCCCTCCCCCGTTCATGCTCTGTCTCTCTCTGTCTCAAAAATAAATACACGTTTAAAAAAAAACTGTTAAACGACTTAAAACACACACAAAAAAAGTTTATATTTCAGAAAATCAAAATTAACAAAATGTTAAAACACACAATTAACAATAACAACAACAAAAAACAAAAACAAAAACAATGCGGAAAAGTCTCAGGATCTGATTAATAATAAAAGACCTGTTCAATCTAAAATGTATTATTTCGGGGCGCCTGGGTGGCTCAGTCGGTTAAGCGGCCGACTTCAGCTGAGGTCATGACCTCGCGGTCCATGAGTTCGAGGCCCGTGTCGGGCTCTGTGCTGACAGCTCAGAGCCTGAGGCCCGTTTCAGATTCTGTGTCTCCCTCTCTCTGACCCTCCCCATTCATGCTCTGTCTCTCTCTGTCTCAAAAATAAATACACGTTAAAAAAAAATAAAAATAAATAAAAAATAAATATTTCCAGCTTAAATGTTGTGAGTCCACCTATTCATGGTTTTGTGAAACTCAGACACAGCCTGGTAAAAATTCTAAGACAACTGAGTTGTTACAATGTGACAACAGCATAAATTCATATTAAGTCTCTCTCCTAGTGTTCCTACTAAATACCAAGAAAGCCAAAACAAGTCCCCCAACATGTTAGCAATAATGGATCTTCCATTTAGTTCCAAGGGGAAAAAAAACTTTTATAACTTAAGAAAACTCAAAATACGCGACTGTCACTGAATTAAAGTAAGTTATAGTAACAAGTGATAATGCATGCATAATGTCCACTGCAGCTATGTGTTCCTCACATACAAAGGCTATTTCTCCCTGGTTAGAGTATAGCTTTGGCTGATGGTGCTGATGGCAGGACAGGGCTGGAGAAGAGCCAAAACTGTGTATAATCTAGAATCATAGGTATTTAAATTTGGAAATGAGTCCTTGAACTTACAGTTTAACATGCTGTGAGAACATGAGATTCCTGTTATTTTATCTGTGCTCACTCTTATAAAATACTTGCCTTGTATGGTTGGTACTTTACTGAGGCCTTAATGAGTAGGGCACATCACTATGGGTGCTGGGGGTCAGGGAGGGTCAATGACAAGCATTCTACAAGTCCATTACTGCTAACACATGTGCCTCAAACAGAGGCAGAACCTGGCTAGGGCCCTTTAAGAAACAAGGGAGTAGCAGAGACATTGTCTCTTGACTTGGAAATGGGAACAAGGTACTCCTCCATATATATACTCTATAGTACCTCCCCTTAACTGAGTATTATTACAGTGTATTGCAATTAGCTATTTAGTTCTTTGCATCCTCCATTAAATTGCAAGATTTTTAAGAAGAAAATGTTATATTGAAATACTTAAAAATACACAAGAAAGTGGAAAGAAATATACTACCTGTGTACCCTTTCCTCAGCCCCTGTGCCCACCCCCCCCCCACTGTTAAGATTTTGCATAATTACAATATCAAAGCCAGGTAACTAATACTGGTACAACACATACAGTTTATTCATATTTCCACTGTTATACATGCAATTTTCATGTTTGTGTGAGTGTGTGTGTGTGTGTGCATGTGTGGAGCTGTATGCAGCTTTATCACATAGGTATCTTTAAGCAACCACTACCACAATCAAGACACTTAACTAATACCATCACCACAAGACTCCCTAGTGCTACCATTTTATGCCCATGTCTACTCCCTCCCCAGCCCTCCAACCCCTGGCAACCACTAATCTGTCCCCCACCTCTATAATTATGTTACTTTATGAATGTTACATAAATGGAAATGAGCAATAATGTAACCTCTTAAGATATACTTTTTTTCACTCAGCAAAATTTCCTTGAGATTCAGCCACATTGTTACCCACATCAACAGTTCATTATTCTTTATTCTGTACCATGAATATATCACAGTCTGTTTAACCACTGATGGACATTTGGGTATTTCCAGTTTGGGGATATTACAAACGGAGCTGTTATGAGCATTTGTGTACAAGTTTCAGGGGGAAAACAAATTGCAAGACTTTTAAGGGGACAAATAGTGTTCATCACTTCATCACTGTATCTCCAATACTTTATACAGTACATAGTAGGTACTCAACAATGTTCATGGAAAGAATGATGAATGAACTCCAATATTGCCTCTAAATACCAGAATGCAAAATAGGACTCATCTTGGAGGAAAAACATATTCGCTGGGAGGGAAAATGTCAGCAAGAGGTCCTGAAAATTGCTTTGCACAATGAAAGAAACCATCAACAAAACGACAAGGCTGTTAAATAAGAGAATATATTTACAAATGATAACATCTGATATGGGGTTAATATTCAAAATATACAAAGAACTCCTACACCTCAACACCAAAAAACAAAACAAAGCAAAACAAAAAACAAACAAAACACACACATACACACACACACACACACACACACACACACACACACAAATAATCCAATTTAAAAATGGGCAGAGGACCTACATAGGCATTCTTCCAAAGAAGACATACAAATGGCCAACAGACACATGAAAAAATGCTCAGCATCACTTATCATCAGAGAAATGCAAATTAAACCCACAATGAAGTATCACCTCACACCTGTCAGAAGAGCTAAAATCAAAAACACAAGTAACAAGTTTGTTTGAGTATTTAGAGAAGAAGGAACCCTCATGCACTGTTGGTAGGAACCCAAGTTGGTGCAGCCACTGTGGAAAACAATGTGGAGGTTCCTCAAAAAATTAAAAATAGAATTAGTATATGATATAGTAATTCCATTACTGGGTATCTAGCCAAAGAAAATGAAAACACTAATTTGAAAAGATAATATGCACCCTTATGTTTATTATAACATTATTTACAATAGACAAATTATGAAAGTAGTCAAAATCATGACCATTGATAGATGAATGGATAAAGAAGATGTGGTATAGACATACAATAGAATATTATTCAGCCATGAAAAAAGAATGAGATCTTGGGGCACCTGAGTGACTCAGTCAGTTAAGCATCCAACTTTGGCTCAGGTCATGATCTCACGGTTTATGGGTTTGAGCCCCACGTCGGACTTTATGCTGACAGCTAAGAGTCTGAAGCTTGCTTCAGATTCTGTGTCTCCCTCTCTTTCTTCCCCTCCCCCACTAGCTCTCTCTCTCTCTCGCTCTCTCTCTCTCTCTCTCTCTCTCTCAAAAATAAATAAACATTAAAAAAAAAGAATGAGATCTTACATTTGCAACCACCTGGATGGACATAGAGGGCATAATGCTAAGTGAAACAAGTTAGACAAAGACAAATACAATATAATTTCACTCTTAGGTGAAATTTAAGAAACAAAACAAATAAAGGAAAAAAGAAACAAACAAAAAAACAGACTCAAATACAGAGAACCAACTAGTGGTTGCCAGAGGGGAGGTGGGCGGAGGGTTGGGTGAAATACCTAAAAGTTATCAAGAGTGCACTTACTGTGATAAGCACTGAATAATGTATAGAACTATTAAATTATTATATTATACTCTTGAAACTAATATAACCCTGTATGTTAACTATACATCAACCAATCAATCAATAATTTAAAAAATTATAAAAACAGGCCTTGAAAGTTGCACTCATGGTTTTAAATCTATAGCCGTGTTTCAAAGGACACACACACACACACACACAAACACAAACACCTTTTTCAGTTTGTTTTAAATATTGAGTTTCATTTTAATAAGATGTTGTTTGGATTAATAAACCACAGCTGAACTTTTTTTGGAACCAACTAAGGAGACTTTCTATTCTAGCCAAAATGGACTAAGAGGGGCTATGTCTACCCTCCTTCCTAAAACAACAATAACAACAATGGCAAAAAATATGAAAAATGGTTTTTAAGACATGGACAGCAGGCAACAAAGAGATCGCTAAGAAATGAGAAGCCAACGATGTCCATCTTCTCAGTGCACTGCTTACAGTCTTGAGGGTTTCTTAGCAGAGGCACAGGGAGGGTAAAATTCCCTGAATTGAGAACACAGGTCTGAAAATATGGGAGGATAGGCGGGCCACAGTTCACAGGATGGAGCACCTGGCAGAGAGCTGCTGTGTAAAGAAAGATTTCCTGAGAGCTGAAGAATCCCACTTGAGAGTTTAGCAGAGTACTGACTTGGGCAAATGTGAGCGGAAACTTCCCAAGGCTAGGTATTCCTTAACTCAAGGCAAAAAGAGATCACACATCACAAAAAGAGAGAGAACCAGTGCTCTTGCCCAGCCTCCTCCAAATGTATTTGGTCAAGTTCTTAGTCTTAAGTACCAAATAGCAGAAAAGATAAGGAACAGAGGAGCTTATTAAACAACTCCACAGGAATGCATCAGCAAATACAAACTATGGAAAGGTCTACCACACAAATACTCCAGTTTCTTCAACAAATGAGGAAAAACAGACAGGGGGGGAAACCTCTAGATTAAAACAGAAGATAAATAACCATTTACAATGTGTGGATCTTATCTGTATTCCGTTTCAAACAGTAAAAAGTCATTATAAAAATTTATGAGACAGTTGGGAAAATCTGAATATTGATTGTGTGTATTTGATAAGATTGAGGAAATATTGACTTCTGGGTGTGGCTTGTTTTATAGATGTGATTCATTTGTTTCAGTTAAAAAACAAGTCTTAATCTTATAAAGCTATCTGCTGAAATATTAAAGAATGAAATGATGTCATGTCTAGAATTGGTTTCAAAATAATTTGGGGTGGGGGTAGGAGATGGAAATGGGAATATGTTGAAACAAAGCTGTCTGTGAGACAATAGTTGTTGAAGGCAGGTGTAGTTGTGTGAAAGTTTATTATATATTCTCTCTACTTTTTCATATGTTTGGAATTTTGATAATAAAATTTTAGATAAGTAAATTAGAAATACATCAATAAATACATAAAAAGCTAAAGCAGTGATTCAGGATCAGAGGTCACAGGTCATGATAAAAACAATTTCTCAGGCATGAAGTTATCAGAGAAGATATTTTACGAGGACACTGAAGACTGTGATTTGCAGCATTCCCGTAATTGAAGACCATATTTTCTCCACATAGAACACTGGCTTTTAAGCAAGGATAGACCTTCTTTCTGAAAATAGACCTGACAGTATGCAAGTGGCTGACTACCTAACTGAGGACACTCAAGGACATCAAAGGAGACCAAAAAACTGGGTCTATAGATGTGGTTGCCACATCTTCCTGTTGTTTTAAGAAGGCTGGCTTATGAGAAGTCTAACAGAGCATATGACTGGTATCCTCCCAGAAGCACCCCTAACAACACAGCTCATCCAGTCCAGCCTTGCCATGCCCACATTTCCCATTTGCTCACTGTCGCAATTCCACCTTTCATTCACACAGTTTAGGTTTTTGGTTTTGAGATCAGGGAACTGTCCAAAAATTTTTTCTCATCCAAATAATTCATTAGAAAGTGTATTTTTCTAGAATCTGGTTGTTTTGCAGTGGGAGGGACACGGTAAGCAGCTTGTGCAAGGTTGTGACAAAAAAAGTCTCCTCTCTCCTCTTATCTGAATCCTAACCATCCAAAAGGAGATACCCAAATCCAATAAATGGAGTTCCTAAAAAGATGAATGCTACATCTTCCATTTAAAAAAAATTCCTCATGGTCTCTAGTTCAATATCCCACAAATAACCTATATCCTACATTTCTTGAAATGAATTGATGTGCGGACTCTTTTAAAAAATCAACATTGGGGCACCTTGGTGGCTCAGTTGGTTGAAGGTCTGACTCTGGCTCAAGCCATGATCTTGTGGTTCGTGAGTTTGAGCCCCACATCGGGCTCTCTGCCATCAGTACAGAGCCCTCTTCAGACCCTCTGTCCCCCTCTCTCTTTGCCCCTTCCTCACTTGCGCACACACTCTCTCTCTCACACACAAAATAAATGTTTTATTTTAAATCGCTGTAAACTTTAAATTCTTGGTATACTTTTAGCTAATAATTCTGTCTATAATGTTACTGTACTAGTAATATTATTAAAATATCATGATGCATCCTAATGTTCACTTTTACTAAATGCTGAAAAAGCCATGGGAGCATGGCTTTAAGATATGATTTAAAATCTGATGTGTGCTTTGAAAGCACAGTCAGCTTTGAGGACACAAGGCTAGTGAGCATTTTTGTAGACTGGTTACATTTTGTACTGCAAGATGTATTACAGAAATTGTAACTGAACTTTTGGAAATACTTACCACCATTGTTAGAATGTTCAGTAGAGTGTTCTTCTTTTTAGACACAGTCTTGCTTATAATGTCCATTTTGAAAGTTGCTACCCAGGCTTATAAAACAAAGTTATAATGTCTTCCCATCAACAGTATTAAAAACATTCATCTCTCAGAAAGTGTTATAAAGAAATTCCACTGCAATGATAATTCAAATATTAAAGTAAATATAAAAAATGATATATTGTATGATAGGATACCAAAAGATTAGAAATTCTTCACAGGACTGTATTTTAATTTCTGATAAAAGCAAAATACCAGTATAGTAACCAGCCACTAGTCATTATGTCACCACTAGTCACTAAGTAAATTTAAATCAATTGAATTTAAATTATGTTTAAAATTCAGGTTTTCCATTGTACTAGCCACATTTCAAACACTGCTACTGGTAACCATCCTGGACAGTGCAGATATAGAGCAATGTCCATCATCTCAAAAAGTTCTTAATGAGTAATGAGAACTCACTCATTGTTAGCGTTTGTTGGAGAAAACATTACTGAGGAAAGGATGTGCATGTATCAACTTATTTCTACCAAGTCATTTCTCCTTTGGTATAGGAGGCTGAATTAAACCTATAACATTTAAACAGTTTTTCCGAAAATCTATACTCTCATGCAAATACTTAAAATTGTACCACAAGCATTGCAATATAGACTTTTTTTTGTCTACTCTTGCTATATAAGGAGAATGGAATTTCAAAAGATTCCACTTGCTCAAGATAGGGAATTATGGCATTAGCCAGTGTTCTTCCCTTCTGATTCACCTTTTCTTTCTTTATAAAGATCTATTCTAACCCTGCTCTGCTTCCAAGTTTACCCAGCGATAGCCGAGCCTTTATTTTGTGGCAAGGAATTCCTGTTTAGAGGGCAATACCTAATGCCTCAAACTACACACTTGTCGAGTTTGTTATCTAGCGTAAGAAAACTCATTTCCTAGCCAGGTCCTCCTACCAGGAGAGGAGGCTCTTACACCCTTCCAAAGTACCAGCAAATTCCTTAGTCTAACACAACTTCTCATCTGTCAGTTCAGAAAGATGCATTTTGTAACATATGTAAGCAGACAGGAACATAGAAAGGCATAACTAATACCACACTGTCATGTGGGAAAGTGAAATGCTCCTGCAGGTAGACATTGAATAGGAAGGGTCTGTCTAATTCAGCAGAGAAACTGAGTGAGATCATCTCTACCATTTACGCTTAGTAAAGAATCATGCTGCAAAGGAAAGACAGAAATACAAGAGTAACAAAAATACATGAAAATAGTATGAAAAACTTCCAAACAACAGAGCTAAACTTGAAACATTTAAATGCAACTCCTGAGAACCTTGATGAAAAGTAGTATGTCTATACTTAAAAGACTAGATGGAAAAGAAAAAAAAAAAAAGACTAGATAAACCACATAGCTAATCCAGATGATAAAAAAAAAGCAGTCAATAATTACATAAGTATAGAGTTTTAAGTATTTTCACAAAAGTAAATGAAAATGAATAATTATTTAGTATTGAAAATAATTTGACTTTAAAAGTACAGAGTGCAAATAAGAAAAAAAATAATAAAGTCCAAGTAAAGAAATACTTAGTAGAATATTCCAAATATTTATAAAGTGGATCTTTGTCCAGAATAGTGTGTTGTTTGGAAACAATTTCTACAGTAGATTCAGTAGATTCCATGGTTCTGAAAATTAATTAGAATGCTAAAATTAGCTACAGAAATTAGCTACAAACTAATGAGTTAGGGGAAACAAAAATAAAGAACACAATATGCCAACTTTCCAACCCTTTCTGCAAACAGATTTTTCACATCTTAAAAATTACACTTGTTGTCAGGATTCTTTACATTGTTTAAATCTGTAACTTCACCTTTTTGCTCAGTTGCTCGCTCCCTAAGGAAGTCTAAAACCGAATCAACTGTTATAAATGTTTACCAATAAACTACTATTTTCCAATCAGTTTTTTCTTAATTTGTAAAATTTAAAAAGTGTTTATTACAATTAGGTCACTACTCCTGGCACAAGGCCTCTGAAACATTGTTTCTCAGACACTAATGGGTCTTGGAAAAGTTTGAAACTCTCAATTCATTATGACTTTGAGTAGCTGTTTTGTACCTAAGAATGAGAATTGATGGAGAGATTGCGACTAAACACACAATTTTATGAAACATGATGAAAAACATAAGGGTTTTGTTATGACGCACATAACAATCAAGAACCTGTTTCTTTTTAGCAAGCTCCTAAAAAGTACCTCCCGTATAATTATTAAATAAAAACACTCACTTATTCAGTACTCAGCTAGCTTTTAAACCCTGAATAAGAGAAGTACACAGTGAGAGAGGTACTTACATGGTTTCCTTGGATACTGGATGATGCCATTCAGGTCTATGTTTTTATCTGAAAGTGGTGCCCTGCGGAGAAATGAGGCTTGGTGAGTGGCTGTTTATACATAGTAAGTAAATAGGAACTTTGTTTATTTTACAAAGCATTTTTTATTTTGACCCAGATTTCTTTTTCTCATCACACCCAGCCCTTGTAAACAGCAATAATATGGTAGAACAGGTACTTTGCACAATTCTTTTTAACACCACTTAAGAAATCATAATTATTAAAGAGAAGCTCAGAATGCTTTGGCTAAACACAATACTCTTTGGGCTACGTTACATATGTTAACTACTATATTTATGCCGGACATAGCAATGAACACTGCCTGCCTCTCCATTTTCCTTCAAAAGGAATTGTTCTCAAACTGTCAGTACAGCAATTAATCTAAAAAATTTACATAAACGATAAATGTCCTTACCTTAATCAAAGAGTAAGAGACCTCTAGCTTTACCAGTTCCTAAACGTCCACGGTTTTCCACAAACATGAACAGTCATTTTAAACGTAGTAGTGGGGTCCTAGTTTCTCAGTAGTTTAAGGGCTACGAGCACACAATTTGACATTCAGTCTTTCAGAGCTACATGCTGTCTAATTTTGGTAGGATGATTAAACCCTCCTATGTGATAAGTTTTAACGTTCTAATATTTCTCTGGATTGAAAAGAACAAATGAGCTACAGCAAAGAATGGCAACTAACTTTAAGGCTTAACACAATTTAATAATCTGAAATGAAGTAAGTGTGTGCTATGTTTCCATTAAAAAGTTTCCAGCCACAATTAATTGAACAAAAACTTGTCTTGTTCCAAGATTATTCTTGGAAATGTAATTTTAAAGTCTGCGTGAAATGAGGAAAGTTACTTTTTTACCATATGAAAGCAATCTCATTTTTTGGGAATGATTTTTGGATAGACTTCCAATTTGATATTTTCCATTTGAACTAGCAGCATTGGGGCTTGGAAGGGGGAGGGGAGCGAAGCAATTCTGTGTTCTTTTGCCAACACTGACAAAGGTCTGGTTGTCAGTGATACCTTTACAGCTAAATTTACCCCAGAGTGACAGGAACAGGTGCACCTCGGCCTGCCAGACACTTGTGCACAGGGATCACGCATCTTACGGCTTGACGATCAAGGGGGGAAAGCCTGGGTCTTCATAGAAAAGGAGAAGAGACAAGCGCAGCCCAAACTGGGGGGTTTCTCTTCAAAGCCAGCTGGTCTGGCTTTATTCTACAGGAATTTTTTTACCTGTCAGAGTTTGGACAACAAAGCCCTCAGCAGGTGCTGAAGGGTACAACTTCCTGGAGAAGCAGAAAGGCACTGGTGAGTTTCAATTGCCAAAATATATTTTTTAATCTTTAAAAGTTGATTTTGTTATCTTGGAAGAGGCACTGCTGAGGAACCTACATTCAGAAAGCTGATGAGACCCACTGGAATCAGAGCCAACTAACTCAACAGTGGGTTTGCCTGGTGTAGAAAGTAGAGCTGCTACCATTTGACAATTTTTTACATTCAAAAAAAGTTTTATAGGAAATACTTTATATTTTGAATGTCGGTCTCTTTCATTACTATCTCCAATATTTGAAAGATGCAGAAGTAATTACACATATGCTATTGGACTATTAAAACAAACACATAAATAACATTTCATCTCTTTTTTATCTAATTCTGTCATAATCTATTCCGAATAAAATGTTATTTTTCAATAAACCAAATAAAAATGTGAAATGGTACATGCTCTTTTCAAACGTTTCATGCGCTACTATTTTTTATGGGTGCATGTGACAGGAATATGATTAAAGAGAATATGAAATGAATTTTATTTATAATACAATTTAAAAACATGTATTGCATAGAATATTTAATAATTAAAAGTGGCAACATTTTCTCATTACTTTACAAAGAGTTTCTTTGGAGAAAAATCTTTGGAATAAACATCGAAGACATTACTAAAGCATGTTTTTACGTCACTGATTTCCAAAATTAGTACATTTATATATTTGGTATTTTTATTTTGTGAATTCAAAAGTTTAGGCAAAAATATTTTTTTTCAGAATAGGATTTTAATTAATACAAAACATGGAAAAATAAGACCACATGTCAGGATATATTTTTAAAAAATGATTCTATTTCAAGGACTCATTCTTTTAACTATGATTCACAGCATTTCTCTACAAATTGTTGTATTATACAAATTGAAAACATTTATTTAAGCAAGTAAGGAGCTCAAAGCTAAAGACTATACATAGTAAACATATGAAACCATTTTAACAACCAAATTCCATATTCACAAGCAACATGGGCTAATGAATGTAAACGACACACAGCATACACTGATCAAGAATGCTATAAATTATCAGCCATAAAATCAATTTTCTGGGCTGTGGGGGGTAGAACTGGTGCTTAAGAAGAGAAAGGCTCCTGCCAGTATAAATTACTAATATTATGAGGCAATTGTTTTATTCTGATGATCTCATAATAATTTTCAATCTACATGCTTAATACATAGTTCTATAGTAGGAAAATAATAAGATCTGACTTTTTTTAATGACCACTTCATCTAAAACAATTTTCAAATCAATGATGATATGGATTAGCCACAAATTTATAAGTATCATACTCTTTTAGACTGACTTCATTGCCGTTTTAAAATTATTAACTATTTGCGGTTTAAAAAATTACCGGAAATGATCCTCCCACCCAAAAAATCTAATATTTTTAAAACATAATTTAAAAAGTAAAACCCAAGTCTGATTTTCATTGTAAATTATTACATGCAGAATATGGTTCATAAAAGTAAAGTATATTTTATTTTTTAAAAAGGAATATAGTGTGGTGTCAAACTGCTATTTTTGTGTGATATTCTATCATCTTCATTATATTGATTCTGGCACCTAAGTAACTCCAGTCACTGCACTTTTTAGATAACTTCATTAGTCTCTTAAAAAATGAGTATGTACTGCGTGCACTTGATATTTATCTAGTCTGTTAAACTCTATATTCTAGATTCTAGATTCTAGATTCTATATTCTAAACTCTATATTCTATATTCTAAACTCTATATTCCTAAAGAATCAGAGCATTTGCTTTTAGAGACAACTACTGCAACACTGAATATCCACTCTTAAGTCAACTTTAGAATTACATTCGTTAAGTGTTCATGTGCATTACTATATGAACTATAATTAATATACTGTTTGTCATGAACACTAAATATAAGCCATACAAAATCTTCTTCCAATCTCTTTTTTATGACTCTTGTGAATTATTTAAGTGTGACTGAACCTATTAGAAACAATATTAGGTATAACCCAAATATTTCTAAATAACCAAAACTTGTCATTTTAACCATGCCCTGAACTGTGAGCGTAATCTAAACTTCCATGGTTTTTTTTCCTGTAATTATGAAAAGAAGCTTTAATTCCTAGATCAACATGCAGGTACACGTTCGTCCTTTCTGGTAAACCCTCAACTCTTGTGTCACAAAAATACCTATACCAACCCCCTCAATGTAAGGAAATGGCTTCTTTTAATAAGTCTTAGTCAGAAATTATGACTGAATGCTGCATTGACTCATATGTGTACTAAAAGTTTAATTTAAAAACTTTTTTTAAATTTTAAGCCTTATTTGTAATGTATCTTCAAATCTTAAGGATGGCCTTTTCTATTTATAGTAGAGAAAAATTAATTATTCTCCTGTTTCAGAAAGACATTTGAAAAACATTTTGTTTACCCATATATTTGCAGGGAAAATTTTGGTTTTCCCAGCAGCTAACTTCAACAAATTATATTGTGAATATCAACCTATTTAATTTCAGGACAATGAAGCTTCCAACTAAAATGGTTTACTTATAAGTATTTAAAGAAACAAAAATACTTTGGCAGCTTTACATGTATCTCCTCATTGACCAGCCACCTGACTGACAGCTGTCAACTGTCTGTGGGCCAAATGTAACCCAGTAAAGATAAAAATTACATATTACTCATCCCTGTTGATAATACCTGGTGCCAGTAAGGTTTTCAAACAGGAATAACTAGACCATAGATATAAAGAAGTAAAAAGGGAATCATTTCCACCACCTATCATTCTGTCTTTGTCATTAATTTATTTCCCCTTCCTTTCCTATTTACCCCACTTCTCTTGATGACCCTATCTCACACCTACAAAGAGTTAACTTCCTTAAAGGGACTTCAGATATACGGAACAAGTGTGTGACCATGAAAATACTGGGCAGTCAGGTAATGATGCCCACACATTTCTTTCAATCAAATCTTTTGAGCTCATGGAGTGTTTGAATTGTGGGAAAGAGTCTTTGATGCTTTCAACTACTCGTTTTTAAAAAAATGAAATGGAAGCACAAAAATAAAATTTACCCAAGGTCACCAACATGAGGACGTAGATGTAGACTTGGATCTATCTCCCAACTTCATATCCAGAGATTTTTTTTTTCTCTTAGACTTTAAACATGCGGACAATGAAACTATAAGTAAAAGAGAGCACATGGAAAATTAATGTGAGTGACATTCCTTTGGGGAACTATTTTCAGCCACCAGACTTAATACCTTATTAGAGAAATACAGTTTTATCGGAGCATATTAAAATGTTGCTTTTAAAAAAAGAACATAAACACATTAAAATATCTATAGTACAAATTCTTTTTTAGATTCTCTTTGCTATTTAAACTGATTTCCAAACTGAAAATATTTATGGTGTATATGAAACAGCAGAAATAAAAAATAATCAATGACAATGTATATGTTTAGAAAATGAACACAGAAATCAGAAGTTCAGGTTGAAAATTTTTTGAAATATTAGAAAATAATTAAAAATACCAAATGTACCAAAGCATAAGCATACGCACATTACCTAAGTACAGAACATATTAAACAGTTCATATAAGTGACTCAACAATGAACTAGCACACGTGTGTGTGTGTGTGTGTGTGTGTGTGTGTGTGTGGTGTATGTGTGTTAATTACAAAACCTTCTAGACCCCAGAGGGCTCATCAGCAAGTGTTTCCAAACAGCTCAGAAATTCTATGACTCAATAATCCTGTATTAATATAAGTATCTGATATTTATTCAAATAATTATTATATTAATATCTTATATTGCTATAATATATTGTGTTGACAATGCTGCACATCATACGGATTCGATCAAGGTCATGAAAATATATTCACACTAAATACTTTATTCTTTTCTGACCCTCTAGAAAAGAAATCATTTAGGAGACAACTACCATGTTCTGAATTTAAAAGGATTTATTTTAACCCAGAGCTTTGGAGCTGTATCTGCCTGTGAGAAGTGTTCACTTTAAAGCCCGGACAAGCAAATGAATTTTTTTAAACGGGGGAGGGGGTCTTAAAACATTGCTACAGGATATGGGAGGAAATCGTGGACAGGATTTCCCTGCGAGGGATTGGTCTAAAATAACCTCCAACAGCTCTATGATACCAATTAGCAACTAAATTATACAATATATCTAATTTTACAAATGCATTTGCTTATTCCATTACATTTAGTCCAAATCAACGTTAGTTATTAATCAGCAAATCATTTAACAATATGCAACAACAGTATGCAAAGCAAAATAATCAGTAAATGATGTCCATTTCTAACAATTGTGAAAGGCAGGGGTGTCAAAGCAAAATATGCAAAATCATAAGACTTTTAAATAAATCCAGTCATCTCCCTACATCTCAAAGGGGTGTTAGTGAACGTGAACGACTTGTTTCTCGTTTGCCTTTGAAAGATCTTAAGTGTTTTCTTGTTAGAGCTGAAGAGTACTGTCCAAAGAACACCAGAGCAGAAGTAGGCAGCTGTGAGCTGTAATCTCTATTTCACTGCTCAGTAATTTTGTGACTGGAAACAAGTCATGTAATCTCGGGGAGGATACCAAATGGATGTGACTCTTTGCTGGGCTATGTGTAAATCATCGCAAAAACAGTTCTAGTTATCCAGTAAAAAGGTGTTACCGCTGCTTCATGTGAAGTCCCAAAAGGATTCTGCACAATATTCGTGGGTTCCTGTCTCCACTGGCATGCCCTGCCCCCTCCCTACTGCTGAAGAAGCCCACCACACAGCCGCATTCCAAATAATTAAAACTAGCACCAGTTTTTAGCTTCTGAGATGAGTAGCGAAGACAAAATCACTTCATAATACATGACTGATCAGCTAGCCATTTTTTTTCCCACTTAGGTACCCCAGTAGCAAAATATGAAAGGCCTCACCCTCAAAATTATATTATCACACATAGCTTTGAAGTTTTCAGTACAATCTATAAGGCTGAGTTGACACAAACAAACTTAATCGCCATTTAATGTTTTTAGTTTTATAAAATGGGACATTTTAAAAAATGAAAAATTTTATATATATATATATATATATATATATATATATATATATATATTCTCCACACTTGGTGCTGTAAGCCAGCTTGAGAACATGTTTGTTCATCTCAGAAAAATGCTGGAACAAGAAACAGGCTCATCAGAGAACCCCTAACCTGGAGTGTTAAAAATATCTGGATCCAAGAGAGGTTAATGGCAGCAGCTGGCTATGCAGAGAAGTTAAAAGGCTGGGAACAGGGATCCCCATGTTGCCTGGGATGGCAATGGTGTGAAGGCCCTATAAGATTGCATGGCAGGCAAAGGTACTTATCAAGGTCATAAGGAATATTTGTTTTAGTTGAAAATCTTTTTAGTGAAAAGCCGCATTTCTCACGTGATTGTGAACAGGGATTGTGATTGTGGTTGCAGGGAATCTAGGCTTATTGAAATAGGAATGTGCTCGCAGCTCAGGTGTCACTAACGGTAGAGGTCACTGGATCTGAAACCCATTTTACAGGTTTTGCTAAGATACCAGGATCTAAGAGCACAGTTCGTCCAGAAAAGATAAGCACTACCCCTCAGATATGTAAAGATGAAGAAAGGCACAGAAATTTGAAAGTATTAGGTCCCCATATTGCTTAATGGGTTTTCTAATCACAATGGGCAGAATATACAGGGCATGTCTTTTTTGATTGTTTACATGAGCAAAGGGAGGCAAAAGAAAGAAAGATTCCTATAATTTTGACCTCTCATTGTTACTATTTTGAAAGGTGTTCACTAATTTAAAGGTTCCATAAAACTTAAGATTAGTTGAGAGTGTGGGAACAAATAATGAAGAAGGTTATGGAATTAGAAGACTTTGCAGATCTTATCATCACCCTCACCCTTAGGCAGTGGCTGCAAACAAAATAAACGTAAGAAACACCTGAGGAGCTAGTTACTATGCAGATTCCTGAGGTTCTTGCTCAGGGGATCTGAGGTGAAGCCTAGGAATCTGAGCAAATCTGAGGCCCTCTGAAAAGTTGTTCTCTAGAACAAGAAAATTGTGGTAGATTGTTCAGTCCTCATTAGAGCCTTCTTCAAGAGGGTTGGTTCTCTTGCTCTTCGGGAGCAAGAAAACCAGCACCTAGTGATCTCAGGTCCCGAGAGATCAAAGGAAGCATATGGATACAGCCACAGAAGTTCTATGTCCATTTTTATTTACTGTCAGTTACATTTGCACTTAAATAGTTTAATTATTTTTATGTAGATTGGCAAACGATAAATTTCACCCAACACTAGAGATAAGCCAAAAATCATTCTCAAGTTCTACTTGAGTTTCAGGCACTAAATAAAACGACTTGAAATATGGAAAATGACTTGAATTGACTCTTCAGAAAAGTCATTTAAAAATAGCACAGACAGTGCTTTTTATGAGAAGTATATAAGCAAATACATTCAAGTTTTAGAAAACTCAGATGATCATCCCTGACCCAGGGAGTTTAGAAGGCTAAGGCCCAGCAATAATGTAAGGGAACCCACAGGCTTTATTCTCCAGTGTGCAAACTGTTCCGTGGCCATACACTACCCAAACTAGAATCTCACAGGTACGCAAGGATGAGGTGAGAATGTGTGGAATGTGTAGATGGATGAACATAAATCCTTCAAAAATAGATAAAGAGCACAAGCACATACCTTATTTGCTGTGAGTTAATCATTATTGTAATCAGAGTAATTATAGTGATTAATAACAAAAAAATCATAAAAACTCTTCTATGACCATATTATCTGTAGCACACATCATCAATTATTTAGAAATAAGTTCCCTTGTTAGCAGTTTTTTTTTATTTTGAAGTTATTCAAATAAATAGGAAAGTATTATTAATAATATTCCATGATTCTGAAATAGAAAATGTAACTTTCCAAAGCATGAAAAAAAATTTTGATTGTTAATAACCAGTGGTGTGTGTTTATGTGAGTGTGTGTGTGTGTGTGTGTGTTTATGGCTATACTGACCTTACAACTGAAAATAAAAAATTTACAACTGAAAATGAAAAGATGGAGCAGAAAAGATGAAGGACAAAAGGGATCGACATGGAAAAGACAGAATTAAATCTATTGATTAGCTATTTTGCTATTGCTAAAGGGGTCAAAGGGAATAAAAAAAGAAGATTGTAGAATGTTTCCTACTTACCCTTCTTTAAATAGTGCTCAAAATCTTTCACTTAGAATCAAATTTCTTCATTTATTAATTTCTTCAGAATATAATATAAAGTACATTTGATATGGATGTTCCATATTTACAGGTTTCATGCCATACAAAGTTGGGAAATAGTTAATTTACATGATTCATCTCTGCCTATAGGAAGATGCTTTATCTGTGATTTCACAGAAGTGATAAAGGGCAGAATGTATTTTGTCCTCCAACCCTGAACCTCTCTCTACCCCTTCCAGATTCTAACCTTCATCCAGGGAGCAAAACACATTCTCATCACAGGGTTCGTATATCCCCTTCAAGACATTTTTGGAGAAATAGTCACTAATTACACCTCTGATGACTTTTGGGGGCAGAAGGGAGTAGCTATGGCACAAGGGACATGCAGCAACTGTGTGCCTCCTGTGCAAAGAGAGAACAGGAAAAGAGCCTGGAACAACAGGTACTAAAGTGTTATTATATCTCTTAAAAAAAATAAGTAGACAAATTTTCAAGGAGCATCACGATACTTTGCTCATAGAGAATTCATCCTCCGATCACAATCTCTTCAAAAAAATAAAATTTTTCTTCAAGTAAGAGCCAGGCTTCCCACTTACACCCAGGGCTCACTTACATGTCAGCAAAGTGGGAGGGACCTGAGACACTCGGAAAGTCTCCTCTCTAGAGCATCTCCTGACCAGCTGGGCAGGGAATGTATGGAATTTGTGTAATGATGGATACTCCTTTGGATAATGAACTCCTTCCAGAAAACTTCTGAAGAGAAGTTCACGGAAAGGAGTAACACACTGAGAGCGTGTCATGAGGTAAACTGTTGGAGTGGCTGGCTTCTTGGATAGAACATAGTCCAGGAGAAGACTGGAGCATAAAGAGGCTGCTGAGGAGTCAAAGGATCTTGTGGGTCACATCAGCTAAAGGCTGTGAGGAGACAGAGACACTCAATAAAGAGCTATTATTGATTTTAAAAATTGCTGCTGGGTGAATGGTGTATGCCAGAGTGAAAGAGGACAAGTTGAAGGTGAGTATAGGGAGGCTGGTGACACAAAGACAAACCAGCAACCTTACAATTTTGCCTATACCACACACTTAAAACACTAAAAACACTTAAAAACTCAGATTTAATAAGAAGCTACTACTTCTGTGTATTTATGGGAAGCCTCTTTAAAGTAAGCGTAAGTGTATGCCATCAATAAGCAGTCTAGAAGAATATGTCATCAATAAGCAGTCTAGAAGATGTCTGACATAACTAAAAAATAAAACCTTGGAGCCTTATTCTGAGCAAAGTCTGATAAAATCAAACATTTACACACACATATGTTTCTCTGAAAAGAATACCAAACAAGGCTAATATAAATTGGCAACCCCAGAATGTAAGGCTTCTTGGTATAAAATATATTGGTTTAATCAACATACTATCCTAAATGTTGTATATTTATTTCAAATATAAAAAGACGTATACTGAAATAAAAAATGCTTTAAGCATGAAAGCTGACAGAAAAGGAAACATCTTCTAAAATATCATTAGATAAATGAGACATTGAAATGTTTTTCAGGAACATGGAGCAGTCCTTGAAAGTGAAATAATATAACATTAGCTAACATTTATTGAGCAATTTCTACATGCCAGGCACTAGGTAGGACTACACCTCCTCTCGGCAAAATTATCATCCTGTGTAGATCCTGCCGCTTTCCCTATTTAATAACAAGGGCACTTAGAAAATCAAGTCAAATGGTTATTAAGTGCCTGAGCCTGGATTCTAATCCAGGGTCTCAATTTACCCTTCTCTGCCTGTTGAACATTCCTTGAAAAGGTGTTTCCCACGATGTTCATACATAACGTGTAACTTCGAATTAGTGTAACTTTTTTAAAATGTATCTGATTTAATAGTGTTACTTGCCAAAATGTCTCCTTACAGGCTACACGTTCACATCAGAAATACCATTGTAAATCCCCTTTTGTATCTACAATTAGTGTCAATTTCTGTGCCAGATAACAAATAATCTGCTTTATAATCACATCATAGTTTCCATCAAGCCACCTTGTTCACCACTTTTGGTTTGGATTTAGTTTCACCAACAAATTCATCATTAATGATAATGATTTGCCAACAAGCAAACTGTTAAGGCTGCATAGCAAACCCCTAAAGAGATTTCTATAGCGACCGATGCTAAAGACATCATTACTGAAATAAGCAAACAACCTCCTAAGCTGTCTACCTTAAAGAGAATGACACACGTTATGACATGTATTTCTGAAGTATTTTCTGGTGGGAAAAAAAATCGATTATATCACCCCTGATATCATCATCCTCCTAAATGAGCAAAGGTTGTAAGTCTAAGGAAGCAGTACAGCATCATAGCTAAGGGCATCTAGTGGAAACAAACCAACCTAGGTTCATGTCCTTTGTCTGGCACTTATGACCTATTAGACCCTGGGCAAGTAATTTCACCTCCTTAAACTTAAGTTGTTAAAATATGTAAAATGGAGAAAACTGTAGTGTCTATCTGAGAGGTTGTTGTTTGGATAAAAAGAAAAAAGTTTATAAAACCATTAATACAATTAAATCAATTAAAGCAGTTAATACAAGACGAACAAATAGCGAATGGCCATTAAATCTTAGGCACTTTAAATTGATTTCTTTCAACTGTCATTCTAATAAGATAGTATTATTTTTGCACATATACTACAAATAGCATTGTATTACAAATATGAATATTATTCACATTGAAATACTTAACTATAGATTTAGTAAAAAAAAAAAAAGTATCTATAAGAAATCAGACCTCTTTGGTTTGGGTCTTTGTCACAGTGAAGTAGAATATACTGGTAAAACAAACTAGTGTTAAGCCCTGACTTAAATTTAAAAGTTCTATTGCATTTTACTTTTAATTTTCATCATAGTCCAAAATAATTTAGAGAGACTTCATCTCTAACGATAATTAATTCTCTTTTTTCCTAGTAAATTAGAATATGGATATAATTACGTATCTCCTTATTTTCAAATCTAGTATGATTGGGAAGCATTTAATCTATGCATGATCTTGTCTTCTTGAAAAAAATTGTATTGTTTTCCTTAGATTAAAATTTTAGGTAAAAAAATATTTAAGAAGTAACTTTAAAAGCTCTCAACTAAGTAAAATACCATCTTTCAGAAAATTACCTAGAGAGATAAATAAAACAAGGTACATTTTGCAGTGAGGTGGCTTTATTCTCTCCTTTCGAGATTTCTTTGTCTTATTTTGGTATTCTTAATAAGGAGAGTTAGCAGGAATAGGAAATACCAGATATAAATTGTTAACTGTTAACACTTTCTGAGTCCTTTTTTCTTCTTTAATACATATTTACACCAATTGAAATCAATAGAAATCATACACATCCCAAGTGGGATTTTATTTAAAACCAAAAATGCAAAATGTCTATGGCGTCCGTTTTGCCAGAAGCAGCAAACAGGCCTCTAGACATAGCTGTAATGTTGACCATGCATCCAAGAGAGAACAACCTCTAGGTCTCTCTTGAACAGAATGCTCCATTAGGCATTCCATGGGCCCCCCCTTCCCGGAAGGCCTCGGCCCAGCCCCGTTGCCATAGATGGCCATCAGACATTTGGAATGACATCAGGAGATAATCTGAGCAGGCTCTGCCCTAAAGAATTCAAGCTAGCAGGAGACTGAAGATATCAATGTCTTCTTGGCTGACAACAGCATTCCAAAGGTCAACCAGGGTGAAAGAGGATGGACTTGGAGTTTGTAGTGCCTTTTCAACAACCAAGCAGCTAACAAGTATAAAGAAGCATCCCTTAAGACAAAAAATAATAATAATAAAATAAGACAATGAAAGTCTGGAAGTATACTAGAGACGCCATGCCTATGAAAGGGAAATAAGAACCTATATCCCTTTGGTCAGGGAATTTTAGGACTGAAGAGATCTCTACCTCTTAAAAATAAAACTGACGACGTTCTCATCCTGAACTTGATGGTGTAGAAGTTGAAATTCTTCACAGGAGAGTAAGAATGGCTTTTAGTACAGTTTGCCAATTTCCAGTCTTGTGCTGTATGTTGGGTGGCTCATTTAATCCTCATAACGAAGTTTAAGAGTATGTTCCACATTTTATAGATGGGGAAACTGAAGCAAAGGGAGGTTCCATAACTTGTACCTGATAGCATCTTCATCGAATTTGAGGAAGCTACGCTTTGGTAACAACCCCCACCTGACACTCCCCCCCCCCCCAAGCGTGCTTTTTAGCTCGTACTTTAAAAGGATAATTCCATTTCCTCAGAATTCTTTAAGTATAAATAAGAACGTTAATCCAACTAGTCTCTTTGAGAAGACGTCATACGAAACTATGACGCTACCAATAATATATTTTTAGTTTGGGTGACAGTGCTATTCCCTCACACACTTTATTCTTACTAGAATTTCTTCCTAGAGGCGTGCTTAGAAGTATTTTCTCTTCTAAAAGGATACTGCTGTGGAAAATCTTCCATCAGGCCCCTTTTCTGTAGGGTTCATTTGCCTTAGCCAACCCCAGGCAAGGTGCCCTCGTCTGGCGCAAAGTGTACTAGATAGACCCGCTCTGGTGACCTTATCTTTTTTCTAAATTTATGGCATCGTTTGGGGGTGCATCTCTTAACTTCTCCGGGCCCCACTTGTTTTCCCTGTGAAAAATTAGGTGCTTGTGTTAAATGTTCCCTAGACCTCTTTCAGCAAGAAGATACGGAAATTCTGACTTTAAAACTTTCCACACTGGTGCCAGGAAATGCAAATGCCAAGAGTGTCCTAAAATTTGGCTGGTATCATAAAGCAGATTCTTTCTTTCTTTTTTTTTTTAACCAGCATTCATTTAAAACTCTAGAGCAGCACATTCCAATAGAACTTTATGCAATGATGGCAATGTTCAACATCTCGCAGTCAAATAAGGTAGCCGCTAGCTGCCTGTGGCTACCGAGCACTTAAAATGTGGCCAGTATAACTGAGGGACTGAATTTTAAATTTTATGTAATTCTAATAAGCTAAAAGAGCCATAGGCGGCTAGCGGCTACCATATTGGTAGCAGCTTACAGCTTCAAGAGCATGACAATATAAACACTTCACACCTTTGATTTATTCAGCCGAGTACTTGACAATGCCTTTGGAGCATTGATCTTTCCACCACTCTTGCTGCCCTTGATACAGCTCCACAGGCAGATCAAAGGACAGCCGAGACATGTGCATTTCGTGATGGCATTTCTGCAAGAGTCCCCGGCACTGCTCTCACGTGCTAACAAATAAAGGGGACGGCAACGGAAAGGAAGTTTGGGGGGTTTCGTGTGTTTTCTCCCTAGACTCCCATTTGTCGTGTAGCTTGCGGCCTTTCCCTAGCCAAGACGCGCAGAGACCGACGAGGCAGCTGAACTACCAGAGCCAGCAGTTGGCTGTTAGTTTTTTTTAAATAATCGTGTAGACCCTGAGAGATTGGGCTATAAAATCCAGCTCTGAGACCGCGTCCTTTCCTATTGGTCCGTCAGGTGAAAAACCGGGCTGACTGGCGGGCCAGGGGCGGCGGCCGGACCCGCGCCTGCCGCGCTCCCTCTCCCCCAGGCGCGCACACCACTCAGAGCACTCGGGGCGGCCAGGGCCGCCGGACGCCGACCGCGTGCCACCGCTTTGTGCACCGTGCGTAGGTGGGTTTCCTGGGCGCCAGGCTCGGGACTCAGCCCCAGCTCTCCGGGGTCGTCTTTCTCCAACCTGGGGGAAATAGCCCCACGATCCCCAAACCAGATGAGCGCGGCAACTCCCCAACACCGCCACCGAGCGTTTCTAGGGCCCACCCACCACCGTGGCGCCCTCCTCCCATTCTCCACAGCCCACCACGCGGCCTCTCCGCCAAACCAGCAGCCGCCTTCCCCCGAGCCGTGACATCCCCCTCAAGACACAAGCCGGCACGCTCCCCGCCGAGACAGCCCGCCCCCGCTCCGCGCACCCAGGCCCACAGGCCCCCGGAGGGCCCGGAGCCCGCCTCCTCCTCGCCCGTGGCGCACGCACGTGGCGCACTCACCCCCTACTAGCTGCCTCGGAGCTCTAGAAACACTCCCGGGAGGGAGCCCCCGCCCCCTCGGCTCCGTCCGCTCGGAGGAAAGTGGGTGGGGGGAAGCGGAGACGGGCTGAGCTGGAGTAGGTAGGTCGGTCCGCTCCAGAGAAAAGTGGGTGGGGGGAAGCGGCGATGGGCAGAGAAAGGAGTATATAGGTGGAGAGCGGTGTTGGAGGGGACGACCGGCAATAATTGGATGGCGTTGCGGCTGTTGCGCCCCTGTGAACGCCCAGCCAGCGCGGATTCACTTTCCACACAAATCACCCGGAGGGATTGTTGCTGCCTGCAATCAATAACTCAGCGGAGTGAGCTGCTGAAACCAGAGGCGTCCTCTGTCTGGGTCTTTAAGGGGCCGTCCGAACTGAATTCCAGCCCTCTGCTTCCCAGACAAAGAAGGGGGCACCAAAACGCAAGACGAGATTTTTAACCCCCACCCCCACCCCGATCCTGGATAAAAATCTTTAAAAATTAAAGGGCACACACACACACACACACATACCGAAGTATCTAGAAAAAATAGTTAAAGGGGGGAGTGTGACAATCCATTCTTTGAAGGTTTCTGTGATATTTCGAGAGATGGAATAGAATCAATGTTCCGATGAACATTTAACGATTTTGTAAGTGAAGGTAAAGTCCATTAAATTTAACCATGCATATGGATACTTTTTAATCTGCCACACATTTGCAAGGAAATGACTGATCTAGCCTTATTTGGGCATACTGTTCTAGGAAAAGGAAGAAATGTATCATAATTTGTAGTGGCATTGTTAAAAGCCTTAGCATATCTTTCGGACATTATTCCATGAAGATTGCATTTCTGTAAGACGAAAAGGCCCTGGGAGATGTGTATTATGATTCCCACTTAGCAGACTGTAAAACCAAGCAGAGCTGGGAGAAAGGGTATTCGGCAGGTCACCAGATACTCACTACCAGTCACTAAATTTAAATTAACTCACTGTGGGCCTGAGTCTTAAAAGACTAAACTCGGCTAACACCCCTAAAATAAAAGTAGCCAAAATTCATTTTTCCTTCACTGAAGGAATTTAAAAATAAAAATAAATCTTAAGGATGTCAACCCAAATATAGAGGCTTTATAAATCTTAATGAGTTTTCACTATGAAAAGTCTACTTACTAATACAAATGGGTAAATGAATATCGACCATCGTGGTCTGATATGTCTCAAGGTTGGGAGGAGTAGACCCACTCTGAAGCCAAGGAGAAGTTCATTTGTGCGCTCTAAGTCATAGAAAGCTAGTTTCAAGCAGAGACTAGAACACAGGAGTATTTGTCTGCGCTCAGTATAGTCAAACTGCTGGGAAGGAAAAGGTATTATTGGTAATAGAATTCATAAAGGCGACTGAATCCACACCACTATTCCCAAAGTATTTAAAATTGGCCTTTAGGCGACATATACAATAAGCCCTTTCAGCAACTTCAGCTGCAACTTCATTATCCCAACTTGACAAATTTGGTTAGCTTGGGATATGATGGATTTGACTTTCTCCTTTGTAATTCTTAATCAGATACAAAATTAAAGGTACAAAAATAAAGATAAATATAGGCTCTTTAGATATGAGATAAAGGATATGATTAAACCTTGGCTTGGAATAACAAATCCTTTGCATATTGCAGATTCTCAATCACAAGCAGTCCATATGGTGTATACTGTGCATAGGCTAAAGCTGTACCTAAAGAATTTCTGAAATTTAGATATTTGGCACTATTTATGTTAAAGGCTATAAGTATTTTCACAATTAATGGTAGTTTTAATAATTTTGTGTTTAATATACATTCATGTGGTTTAAAATCAGAATTAACACTAATGTTACTTCAGATTAGAAGTTTTAGAAATACAGTTATTTGGATGTACTTTAATATCAACACTCTTAAAAAAGATTTTTTTTAATTATGTACCTTGTTGTACTTACACATTTTAAGGTGCCAAAGAAGAGTTGCAAACTGTGAAGTAACTTCTATGAAGAGATGAAGTAAAGAATGGAAGGCAAATGACTGTATGTGTATGTGGTGAGTGCTTAACATTTGTTATATCATTTACCACCAAGTTAATTCGTAAAGGTAAAATTGCCAGACTCTTGGCCATTAGGTATTTGTAATGTAGGCACCTATAAAAGTGATAAAGAGTCATGTGACCATTGGTATGCTTTACATTATAAGCAATAGCATGTCATTTTGTTTAAAGCTCACATGTCACCTTTCAGGGCCTACCTTTGCAAGTCTTTTTTACAATTAATCCATTTCAGGGGAAGTTATGTGTGTCATCTGTACTGTAGCTATAAAAAGATATAACATTTTTAATGCTATTGGAATTTGTATCTTACTACTTTTTATATTTTTCTGAACTTCTATGTTCAATTATGTTTGTGTTGAAAGCATTCTGGCTGAAGAACAAATACTACACAGTTGAATAATCTTGAGGGGTAGATTAATCTATAGCCTCTCTTCATCTTAGGGTGGGTTGCTGTGGCAACCGCCCCAGCTTACTTTAAAATAATTTTTTAAAGCTCACTTCAAGAGCTACACCCAGCGTGGGCCAAGCTTAAAAGCAGGCATACCCAGTGAACAGGGTTTTGGTAGACTGCTGATTTAATGTAGGGAAGTAGTAAAGAGAGGAGGGTGGAGTAAAATGGTACACAACTTTGAACAGAAATTAGAAATTAGCTTTCCTCAGATTCAAGACCTCAGGATTATGCTCTCTGGAACTTCTGTAGCATTTAATGAAATCGATTGCTAAACAATTCTTTTTTGGGGGGAACGAGTTACTATATATTTACATATATAATAAAACACAATAGTGATTTCATGAAGGAAATATCCGATGATTAGGGAAAAAACCTTATTTAAGTAGTACATCAATCTCAGACATCATTTTATCTTAAATTATTTGTCACCTTTTATTTAACATGATAGGCCACTAGCATCCAATTGACTTACAAGGTATAAGAATTTTTTACTTACCAATCATAGAACTGGAATAGATCGAAGAATTCACTTAACTCACTTAATGAATAAGCAAATTGAAGCCCAGAAAGGACACACTCATTAGTTAGGCACAAATCTTGAACCAGAGAGTATAGGCCTCCTAACACCTAGCACAAGCTCCTCCCTACACCAAAAAAAACACTATGATACTAGCCAAGTACCATGAGGTGGCAAAGATCAGGGTGATTTTAGTAAAAAACAAACAAAAAACAAACAAAAAACCCGCAGAGTATTAAAGAAGAATACAAAGCACATTTTGGATTAACCACTTTATGGATTACCAATGAATAATTTTAAATCTCTGTGACTTTCTATTGTATATTTCTGCACAACCTCTTTTGTTCTGCTTCAACTATAAAGGCTCATGGGAAGGAAACTAATGCTAATATTAACTTAGGTCACACATAATTAAGAAGCTAAATCTGCTGAGGGGAATATCTTATATTTTAAAAGGCCAACTGTGATACATTCCAGATCCAAATTATTTCCAAATTATCCACAGTGAGGGGTTATACGTATTTTCAATGCTTGTACTATCATTGATAATGATGGGTTTATTATAATGTTTATTATTAAATAATTTCTTAGGATGTTAAAAGGTAAAATAGTTTCTTTTTGAAGGAAAACCATCAAAATCTGAAGGGCACTGTGGTAAATACAAATAATCTATAATCCATCAAAAATAGTATGGTTGAAAGTCATGTATCACCTATGTCCATTTGCTCATGTAAAATAGGCTGGTGCAATTCATTGCATTAATTTCAGGCCTTATGAAAATACACTTAGATGTTCCTACAAATGTTTTGCTTTGTCAACGCATTTGTGAATCTGGAAAAAATTAAATTAATTTCATTTTTACCACCATATAGAGACATATCTTATTATTCAAAATGACTATGCCCTTTAAATTTTGGGATTCTTTTTTTAGAAATTGTACCTTAAATGAAAACCTGATATAGATTATCTCTGCCATATTATTAAAATGAATTCATGATAGTAGTATGAAAAACAAACAGGCAAATAAATATACTGTAGATACTAATCTGCAAGAAATAATACTATTTCAGATGGCTTTTGCTTTGTAACAGTATGCCATGCTTTCCTATAATAAAAGCAAGAGACTCATCTTAGCTGTGCTGATAGTCACAATGCTGATGAGCCAGAAGCCTGAAGATTGTTCAGATCTGGTTGTACTTGCCTGTAAAATCAGCCTTCTCCTTTCAAGTGAAGCCTTGGGGCAGACACCTGAGTGTTGAGCCTGCTCTTCTGAGAAAAGCTACTCACATCAAATAGCCCCTACAATGAAGCAGGAGGCTTTTTGAATCACACTGTCCTCATGCATTAAAATAGTCTAGAGGCATAGTGCAGAACTTAACAGGAAATGCAACTAGTCATTGGGTTAAACACATAGTGCTGAAAGGAATTTTTTAAAGTGAGGAATTATCTTTAATTAGTTACAGTATACTCCTATTGTCTACCTCTGTATGTTGTGTTATTTCCCCAATTTCTTTTCTTCCTTTCACATTAAAAAATTTTAATTTGGTTTAAACATTTTATATGATCTATATAGTTCTACTGGCATACAATCTTGTATTTTCATGGTTTGTGTACTAGTTGGTGTATTTTGATTTTTTGGGGTGTGGTGTAATTGGCTAGAAGGGAAGTGCCCAACCCCTAGTAGCCTTTCCTAAATCTTGAATATTAACCTTTTTTTTTTCCTTTTTGTCTTTTTTTTTTTTTTTTTTTTTTTTTTTTTTTTTTTTTTTTTTGGTAAGGTCAAGTGTTTACTGTGCTTCAACCTTAACATAAGTATCTTCCTTATCAGTCTCTATTTCTGCTTCCTGTGCAGCTGAAACTCTTCAGGATAAGTGAAGTCATCAGCTATCGGGATAGGGAAGCCTAATGCATTTGGGAAGTTGGTTTGGTTTACATGCTAATGCTCTGGATAAAATCCAGTAAGGTGTGGAAGAGATAGAAGTAGGCGTTGGGAGGGGGGAAATCTCCGAGGAAGCCGCCGCCTCGGTAAATATTTCCAAACTGATTAGAAAGTTCATGGCCCCGCGATGAAGTCGAGATTTCAAATACTGGTAATTATTTTATTATTTGGTACATTACTAACACATGAGAAGTATTTCGCCACGCTTTTTAGCCCTCCAGCCTTTCAGGGCCGAAAACCGCCTATTCTGGGCGTGCAGGAAAAGCGCGCTGGAATCGAGTGCTGCAGACATCCTGGACGGTGGCTTCTACGCGTGAGTAACAGAGGAGCGCTCGGACCGGTGGAAGAAAGAAGTGGTTAACACGTCTCCAAACCGGGGAAAAGTCACGAGAGCAACTATTAGGGTCGCGCTCCTATTGGTCAGAGGAAAGATTCCGACTTTAGAAGGACTTTCCTGCTGGCTGGCTCGCAGAGTCCCCGGGGAGCGAGCGCGCGGCAGCCGGAGATGGTTCTCCGAGCGTTCTCAGCGGCAGCGTGGGGAGAGCGGGGAGCCGCCGCTCGCGATGTTGTCTTCATTTCGTGCAATAAAGAATTGTCATTAGGTTTGCGTATGGCATGTGCCATTACCCCACCGTAAAACTAAAATTAGCAAAATGTCAGGAATGGAAAGATTGATTCACCAAGATGCAATTATCATTTAAAAGTGCTTGATTGAGGTACTGATGTTCAGTGATTTATTCTGCATACCATATACATAATTAAAGTAGTGTAGTGGAGTAATTTATCAATCTAGTTGAGACTGGAGGGGTGAGGAGGGAACTGCTGTATGTTTGTTTTATTAAAATGCTCCGAGGTCTAGTCCCGCCCCCCTTTTGAGAGAGTGAAACTGATGATTTCTCTAGCTCGCGAGGAGAGAGTCAACGGTTTGGGATTGTGAGGGAGAGAGAGACGGAGAGGAAAAGGCAGCGCGAGGCAAAGGCAAGGGCAAGGACAAAATAAAGGGGAAAAAAGAAGCAAGAAGCACTTCTTAGGACGTGCTGCTTAGAACCCCAAGCCCGTCTGCTCCGTTTTCCCTGCCACCCCCGTCTCCCCTCCCAATATCCTTCCACCACTCCCCTCTGCGCCCCCCCCCCCCCCCCCCGCCTTTTTTACGCGATGTTTCAAAGGCTGCGAGCGGCTCTCCTTTTCCCATTCGTCTTCTGTCACTTCCTTCCTGGACGCAGTTTTCTGGACGAGTCTGGTTACTTTTAATCCGGCCGGCTGCTGAGAGCTACTTTCTCCTCCTCCTCCTCTTCCTCCTCCTCCTCCTCTTCCTCCTTCTTTTCCTCCTCCTCTTCCTCCACCTCCTTCTCCTCCTCCTCCTCTTCCGAGCGGCCTCGGAACGCGCGAATGCGCGACCCCGCGCGCGCCTCCCCCGCGCGCGCTCCCCCCGCGCGCGCACACACTTCGTCTCCAGCTCTCTGCTCGCTCTGCTCGCAGTCACAGACACTTGAGCACACGCGTACACCCAGACATCTTCAGGCTGCTATTGGATTGACTTTGAAGGTTCTGTGTGGGTCGCCGTGGCTGCATGTTTGAATCAGGTGGAGAAACACTTCAAGGCTGGACGAAGTAAAGATTATTGTTATTTTTTTTTTTTTCTCTCTCTCTCTCTCTCTTAAGAAAGGAAAATATCCCAAGGACTAATCTGATCGGGGCTTCCTTCATGTAAGTACCCCTGACATTTCTCGAGGAAATAGAAATAGCCTGGGTATTGTCTCTCAAATCTGCATCAGTATATTCCACGGCACTGAGTCTGTTCCTCTTTGAAGGCTGAAGTTGAGGCTTGTTGTGCATTCTCTTTTTTAGATTATGTGATTTCCTTGTCTGTTGCTAAAAGTAACTTTTTAGATAGTCTTATCCGTTTGCCATCAGTTATTGAAATCACTCCTGACTCGTTCTTGTCACACCAGTGTGTTTAAAGTTTCATGAAGTTAGTTCACGTCATTAGCATGTTTGATATGGTGGAGCGTGTGGAGCCTGGTGGATTTTAATATTTCACAGAATGTTCTGTGACCTTGAAGTACATACCTTAAGATTTAGCCGCTAGTTTACTGTGGAAAGATGCTCCTGTGAGTCCCCCCAAAGACTCTGATTTGCTTTGGGTTATGCTTCTGAGCCACTAATTCTTGGGATTAGTTTCAGCTAAAGCATGGCTGTCTGTCAGAGTATACCTTTGTGCATCTCCTTCTCTTACCAAAGTGCTGGCTTAATAGAGGGCTTCTCAGTTGGTGTGGACAAAAAGTAATACCCTGGCCATGGTAGTCTATACATTTCATAATTTGTATTGGGGTTTCAAGTATATGCATTGCTGTTTAGGTCAAGCCAAATGCATAGCTATTTAAAAAAGAAACAAGGTTAAGTCACTTTAATTGCCTTCTGTCTGGACTTTGGATGAAAGTTACCAAACTCAGTGATAAAGTTTGGCACAAAGGCAGTATATATGTAGGCATAACACATTGTTTATTGTCTTATTAAATACTATGCAAGGATTTAAATTTAATACTAATGTTATCTTCTTACCAGAATACGGCTATTAATTCTTAAAGGAAATTTTACATCTGAAACATTTCTGACTATTCTAGGTCCAGTGGGTACCATGTTTTGGAAAAAGCTCTTTTCTTCACATTGTAGGAATGTGTGTCTTTTGTATAAAATACTTTTATATGTAAATGCTGACAGTATAATAGGTAGAATCAGGCTCTCTGCCAGTTCTTTAACTGGTCCTCAGTAGAGAATTGCTTTGACATAAAGTGCATTTTACTATTGTGAATCTGATACTAACTCTAATAGTCACTGTCTTGTGAAATGGTTAGTGACTGCATATATTTTCTAAGTGCTGTAAAGGGAACTCCAGCCACCTCATTATACCAGTCAAAAAAAAGTGACCAGCCTCTTTTTCACTGGCACCTTGCAGTGGAATTGTGGTTGCAGAGTAAAGATGTTTATGTAGGGTATAATAACTCCAATCCCTAGAGACTTGGAAGGACATGGAAATGTGACCACCTGTGAACCCCGCTTAACCTCTGTATTGCATACTAAGTTTAGCTTTAAATAGATTAAAAATCTCCATTTCTCCAATTTGAAAGTAAAACATCGTATTTAATTTTTAAAATAATACCAGTTTGGGCTAGTCTTTGAAAATGTTCAGCATATACCAATAAGACACAAGCAGTATTTTTGTTTTTCCATCAGTTTCAATTAAATATAATGCAATTAATAAACCATATTGTTGTCTCCCAGTGTATGCATAAAATTATTAAGTTAAAAGAAGTAGTTATAAAGCAAGGGGATTCAGAAATTGACAGGTAAAATGAGATATGCCTATCTAATATACTATCTCAAGAGGAAAAATATCTTTAAATCAAAAATCTCAGTCTATTTGTAGGAAAGTACATTTGGCTGTATAGCAGACTACAAACTCAATTCTGAAAGTTTTCATCAACGCACACTTTAAACTCAATATTTAAAATATGGGTTCCCCAGTCACGTTAAGGAGACAATAGTTGTCAGTTATCTTTAAGTTTTACTAAACTTTATAAAAATCTATTGTTATTTGCTACTGTAGTTCACAAAGCTTTGGCATATACGTGACATATTTTCCAGACTTCTTACTAAAGACAGTATTTTCCTTCACTCATTAATTATGCTATTTACATTCTGATTGCTGTGTATCACATCAAAGACAATATTAAAGACCTAACTTTTAATAAATATTCATTTGTTTCTTTTGTTTAAATAAGAAATAAATACCTTATAATAAAAAGTCAATTTTCCACCTTTTGTGAGCTGTTCATACTTTAAAAGTATGCAATCACATATAATGTTAACTTTTCAGACCAGGAACACATAACATTAAATACATGAAATTTAAATAACAAGGACTCTACTGTACCTTGCCTCTTTTCATATATATATATATATATATATATATATATATATATATAACTCAATTTTTTAAATTTGGTGGTAATGGTTTATTCCAATAGTGAAAAAGACTGTCTAATGATTCAAAGTTGAATCCTGAAAAAGCATCATGTTTTATATTTTTCAGATTTCTGTGTATTTCTTCCCTGGCCCTCACTCTTACACCGAATCAATAAATTGAATAACACTACAACCATATCTTTGTAATAAATGACCTATTGTATTCAATTTATATTATAAAAAGCTGAGCTAAATAACTCCTTGGCATATGTTAACATTATATTTCAAAACTTTCTTCTGTTTATTGTAGTATGTTTCGTGGTTTTATTTCCCAACACTACGTGCGGTATATTTTGAGTCTATGAAATCTCAGAAAGTGACAAAAATAGGGAAATATCTGTGCAGAAACACTTGTGCTACATAATAACAAAAAAAATAGTTATTAAACAGAGAACCCTAGCTTCAGGGACAACATGGGAGAATTTCATGTGTAATTAGGGGTTACAGAGTGGACTTTAAAGAGATTATTGCTAAAGTTCTACTTGTTTCTAAAGCACATCCTCAGAGAACACACCAGGCAGATTAATATCTAAAATTTATAAAAATGCACATATTCATTTTATGACTATAGTGATTGCCTGGACACAATGAAAATATTTAATCACTGATGTTCACTCTGTGTGCTGCCTGTGGAAGGATAGGTGATTAAGATCCCCGACCTCAGCACTGTACCTTAATCTCATGGGCGCGTGGACTGCCCTGCACTCAGTAAAGCCTGACTGTTCACCGAGATCTGTCATCTTTAGGAAATCAAACCAGATTACAGAGGCGATTCACAAAACCAGGAGCAACAACAGAATCTGTGCACCTTACAAAAGGCGGATTACGCAGTTCACATGTTATTTTGATAGGTCAAAGATAAAAGCTGATTGTTGAGGAATAGCAAGACACTCCAATTTCCAATGATTGCTAGATAAGTATACCACAACCCTGTTGCTTCACCATTATGAACAACGATTCAAACAATAGAAAACTCAGTTTTCAAATGACAGGCTTCCAGTGGTGAAATAAGAGAAAACATCCTTCACTTATATACCTTCATTGCTTAAATTTTAAGTTCCCTCACTTCTTTATGAACAGACATCAAGTTGTGGCTGCTTATGTGAAGCAGTTATCATAAGACTTAATTGCAGTAGACATTTTCAGAGGCGTTGTAGAGAGCACAAAACAGAATTTGCCAGAAATAAAACATACATTCATGGTATTGAATAACTGAGCAGAAAATGCATAGTAGTCAATAGCCACTATGTTATTCTGTTACCAAATATATTCCTCATAAAAATGTGTAATTACATAGTTATGAATCAATACATTTGAAATATATCTTGATAGGTGTTTATCGGTCAAATTACATGTATTTCATGAATGTTATATACAGATTATTCTTTACAACAAAATATGATGTTTTGAGAGTTTATTTCAGAGAATAAAGTTTTGGTTTACATAATAACATTTTGAAAACCCCAACTTCTTACCATCTACTCTACAGTAATTTCTTGCTTCTTTAAAAATTGAAGTCCTTTTTTACCCAACTGATGCCTCCTAGTGTTTCACACAATAAAACACTAATGAGTCACCCATAAATGTAAACATTGCATTTTCATTGCCTACATTTTCTGTGATACATAAAATTAATATTTATGTGTTTAATTTTCTGTGCATTATTATAAGATAGGAAGTTCTATTGAATGAGATGTTTCATCTGAGTGGATTTGTGGCACACACTTGCAGCTTTTCTTTTACCATAGCAATATCTTACTAAGTTTTAATAAGTTTATTATCTTCAGTTCCAGTTTATATATTCACTGTTTATATTCACTCTTATTCCAAGTGAAAAACATAGGCAGAATAGCAAAGCTTCCATTTTCTAGGCCTGGAAACTGGGTAGCTGAGTTTATCGGGGAATGCCTGGTGAACAGATTGCAAAGGGACTGACCATTTTATTTAAACATGAAATACTTGAAAAGATATAAAATTTTGCCTACTTGTGTCTTTATACTTGCAAATTTCTATGTGCAATGGAATAAAGAAAAAGAGCGTTTAGAAAAAATAAAAGTAAAGATAAATGCACAGATTTTCCACAAATACGGAGTATTATCACTTTATTAGAAAATAACCAAAAAACGTGCCTGGGGAGTGTAGTATTCTACATAATAGAAGGAAGACTTGTTAGAACATAACTTCTCATGATCAGCAGATTGTCTTAATGAGGTCGAAGTTAGTGGATACCAACTTTGGTGTGAGTTTTCTGTCATTATGATGAGTATAGACTTTTGATACTCTTACACTCCTGAGATTTCCAACAGCTTTCTGATTGTACTCACTAAGATGAATACATTAGTTTCTGAATGTTTTTTCTTTAAAATATTTATGAAAGGGAGGGGACATTCCCCAAATGGGTCTAAAATTCAAAGGATACACTCAAAAACCTGTAACATTTATGGGCCTCTTCCTGAGTTGTCATACAACATACATGTGCACAAAAACATTGGCAGATTTCTTCCCCTGACACTTACAAGTGTTTTGAGCATCCAGATGTAGATACTAGAGTGAACATAGTTCATTTCTGTTACCTATGTATGTGTCATTAGTTCTTGTGATTCAAAACACATAGCATTTTAACAATATTTGACTCTCATTTAAGATTTTCTAATTTGGTCAATAATACAGTGCTATTACAATTCTGTGCATGTTGGACACATTTCAAAGAATGTAAGGGGGTGTGTTCCTTTCGTTTAAGGAAGCAAACATGTAGAAAGGGGTGGACTTTTCCCACAAGAGCCAGACTTCTTCCCTTGGAGAATTGAAGCAAATATGCAGTGTGTAAGTGAATAACAGCATGAGAAAGAAAATAATTTCTAATGGTTTGCTATAGTTACTGAGCAAAGAAACTGTCAGATTTTTTTAAAGCAGTTCTTATTGATAAACCTTTCTCACACTGAATGCTGAAAAAAGGCTATGAAAGTTTTGTAATTTTAACATTAAATAACTTCTGTAAAGTGCACTAGAATCAATTTTGCTCAAAACAAGAATTCAGTAGTACCTATTGCACAGATATATTGAGGCATAAAGAAATAACGGGAGCTAGAAGTACCTACCCCTCTCAAGAACAAGTAGTTAACATCAGAGTTCTTATGTTAGTTGTTTTTGTCTGCGTAAGAAAAATAATTAAAATTCTACAACAAAGAATACTATTGTAAAAATAAGAGATAATATCTCTTATTTCTTTGATATTATTTTAACATTAACTGCAAAAAGAGAAGTCATGTTACTATTAAGCATGGAAATTATATACCCTTTATATAAATTCGTGTTTTGGTTTCAGATGATAATATCAATAACATTCATTTGTCATCACCATAATGCATTTTTTGTACGATGTCACATTGACATTATATTACTGAAGTTAAATCTCTGTACTTATTTTTACAATATAGCCAATGTAAACAAAATTCAAAGTACACATGAAGAGAATCTTTTGAGGACATTATAAAGAAAATTGGTGATATTACAAGCAATAAAAACAGTAAACCTATTACAGGCAGATTTTTGCAGGAATCATTACTCTTTAATAATGCAGACGTTATAGAAACTTTATTAATTCTTAATGCGGTAAATTTTAAATGAATGGAGCAATGTTGTTCATCCTGCAAGTGGTCGCGATTCATGTAGAATGACAGTGCAAATCTTCTCGTAATGATTTAAATGAAGTACCTTAAACTTGTTTTTAGAGAAGCTGTAGAAACTGATCTCGGAGGCAGTCCCTGGTGAGAACCTGCTTTTTCCAAAAAACATCCTGAGCGTAGTCTGGTTTTCCTCTTGTATCTTGTTGTCATAGATAAGATGTACATGAAGAATTCATAAAAATTGTTCTCAGATACTATGGATCTCTAGCATACCGGATTTAAAAAGCGATGGATATGGTCTCATTCTATCACTAAGAAGTGTTTTTTTAAAACAGCTAACAACTACCTCTCTTTTTTTTCCCACACATCTGTGATTCTTTTAGCAAGTTACAATGATAGCAAGAGAATGCATCTTTCTCCGAACCCCAAAGATAGGCAGCTTGGGCTTAGATATGCTTATTTATCTGCAAAATTAGAAAGTCGACTTACTAATGTAAATAAGTAGGGACAAACAGGAAAATTAGTCTACTCTTTAATGGAGTAAACATGACTTTTTAGCCTCCTAATTAATTGTTGACCATGCATAAGGTGTGCAACCAAGGTTTATTATGGAAGGCTGGTATTATTGCTTAATGTAACATGAAGCATTGGGATTTCTTTAAAGTAATTTTGAAGATGTGATTATTTAGCAGAAATATTCACCAGAGCATTTTATTTTTAGAAATCATGGTCACACAAGGAAGCCTTTATAGGACCGACTACCTAATTGCAGTAAAAAATCTCTTTAATGAATGAACACACACTCACACACACACACATACACACACACACACAGGGAGAAGAACACAAATTTTAAGAAAATAATGGCCCTATATTTTTCAATTATTTTGCCACATTCTTTATATCTGAACAGAATGTATGTCTAAGCAGATGTTTTAGGTTATATCCTTCATGTAGGTGAGTCTGTAAATGTACCATTTAACTTAAATGGCTTTGTGGGAAGGTAGTTTGAGGAGTTTAAAAAGGAAAAAGAAAAAAACCTCCAGTTACTATAGTTTCAGCTCTTTCTTTTTAAAAACAGTAATTACACTCAGGATAAGGAAAGAAAAATAAACTCTTTTAATTCTTTGTAACATCCCCAGTTTCTGAGGCAGAGCCCTGGTGTATTTTTATTTCTGAATATGCAGGCAGGTACTGGCAGCAGAGATACAAAATGAAAACTTCCTGGCTACAGACCAGATACAGTGAACAGTGCCACATCATAAACTTCCCCTCTTCTGTCTCGGAGTGATTTCAGCCCGAAGTAATGTCCTTTTTTCCCCTTGCGTAGGCTAAGGAGCAGAGGGCCTTCTTCCTGGGCAATCGCTTTGGGAAAGGAAAAGCATAATGTTTCCCCTCTTTAACTTGAAAATTCTGCCTCTTAAATCACTAAGACATTAACTGCAAAGTGGATTCAGTATGTTTCCTTTTTCTTCCCATATAACAGTTTAGAATGCACAAAACAATAGGTGTAAGATAGAAAATGAGACCTCTTCCCCAATCCCCTCTTGCAGCACATGCAGGCCCAGTCAGATATCCGTATTTTTTTTGTTTTGCAGAGAAAAATATAATGGTTTCTTTTCAGTAAGGCCTGTGCATTATATTCCAGATATGTTAGGTCATTTTGTGATGCAAATTAATGTTGAGTGGTTTTTTTGTACTTATCTCGGGAAATAGCAATGTTCTGCCACAATACATGGCACTACAGTAATTTTTATTGATAAACACTCACGCTTTTAATGATTACTAGGTCAAAATACAAAGTACAAAGAGAGAAAATACGGGCTTTAGTTTTCAGATTTGGTTTATGTCCTTCATTTGAAAAGTACAGTGTAAGTAATGTGCTTATTACCATACAACATAAATCAACCCCCAAATATCTGCATGAATATTCTCTGCATTTGAAACTTCAGTCTGAAAACTCATACTTCTCCTTGTAAAAATAAACAGTCGTTAAAACCAGTCTTTAATCCTGGCTACGTTTTCAACCAATACCAATGTGATTTAAAAAAATCTTATTAAAAAATCATTTCTAACAGCCATGGCTCCTTTCAGTTAGTAGCCTAATTCTCATTTGTGTAAAGTAGACAAATTATTGCCAGAACACATCCCTAAAACTAGCCTCCTCTTGTAGAAATGTATTAAGTGGGAGTCTTCAGCAGAAAATGTAACCATGTAAGAAAAAATTTTTCCAACTTTATTTTTAAACTAAATTATTAATTTAACAGTATACAAATAGTGCATAAATGTTAGTTTGGTCATTAAGCCACTTAACGAATTATTAATTGACTATATAACATTTACCAAGTCAGACCAACAGTTAAATGTAGTTTAATTTTATTTCTCTTTAAAGTAAAATAGATAACAGATCATTTTAATTATCTTTAAATACCTAGAAACTATTTTTCTGTAGCTGCAAGTGTTTCCTTAAAAAGTAGCAAAAAATTATCTTAAAATGTAAAAAGTAGCTCATAAGAGCATGATGACAATGACCTATTCTTGCCAAAGGTGTTATGAGCAAAGGTCCTGTACCTGGCACACTTTCAAGGCCCCTTGGCAAGGGGAAAAGATGTTAAACTTTTTTTTGCATATAGTAATATACATAGGAGTCAGTAATTTTCTGACATTTATTTCTTACAGAATTAGGCATTCTATTTAAAAATCCACTTTCAGTCCAATTTAGGACATGGTATGAGACTTCTTTATCTCCTTAGAATTATCCCGGACCATAGGTTAATTTGAATCATCACCACTTGATAAATATTGTTAGACACACGGTAAAGTTTCAGTTGTTTAATATGTGTACTGAATAAAATTTTTTAAATAGAAAATGAATTATTTTGCTCTTTAAATAATAAAACTATGCCTGATTAAAACATGAATCTCTTAGAGGTAATTTTCTGATCAAAAATTTTTAAAATTTTAAACTGCCAACCAATAAATTACCAAGTACTTTGTTAAGATATCTGATTTCTATTCACATTTGAAGAGCCTCATTAAGTTTTGGGTGGCCTTTAAGTAAAGGTTCGATGGTTCAGAAAGTAGGTCTTTTCACCCTTCTTCTGTAACAGCTAAAATGTTAAAAAGTTATAAATCCAGTCCTAATTCCATCAAGATAGTCTAAGTGAAGACTAACAACCTGGCTATTTTTTTTAAGTGTGTCCATTTAATCATTTCTAGTATTTATCAAAAGACTACTCAGGGTCTTGTATAGGTTATGGGTGAAGGAAAAAAAATTTGACTATCTTTTTCTTTTCTTTCACATTTGAGTTTTTCTCCCCTTACATAAACCAAAAAGAAATCTATGACATTAATATATTTGCAAAGGGCTGGGCAAGGTACTCAGTCCCATTGTTTATTTTCCTACAGCCCTTTGGTTGAAATGAATGGTCAGTGTCCCCTTTAGGACTGTTCAGTCTTTCTTGAGTTAGTGTGAGCTCTATGTGATTTTTTTTTTCCTTCTCTCATTTCATAGCTGAAAAACTTAAAGAATTCTTGACTTCACCCTTTTTTCCTTCAGTTTTTTTTTTTGAATCCTCTCCTGAGTTCCCTTCTTACTTCAAAACATTTGGTATTGTAATAAAATATACTTTCAACTGAATTTGACTATACATGTGAGATCGTAGAATGTCTTCTTACACTTGAGAGATTGATGTGGTTCATCAAGCCCAATGCCGTGTCATGAAAGAGCTCTAGACACTGATCTTGAAACAGTGAAGGCCACAGAATGGTATCTTTGTAAGGAACCACCGACAGACTTAGAGCCAAAGGATGGTGTATCCACAGCAAAAACGCACAGCATTGAAGTCTCAGGATGTGGTACGGTTATCGAACTAGTTGAACCAAATTATGGCCTTCCTCATATTTGTGATGTGTTGGGCCAAAACCCTAAGATGTGAGTGTGTGTGTAAAGGGAGGGGTAGATGGAGGAGAGCAGAGAGAGTGAGAGACAAAAAGCATGGGAGAGTGAGGATGAACGCAGGAGAAAGAGAATATCGATTCTCTTGATTTTCAAGCCTAAAAAGTTTGAAGACCCAGTACCATATTCATATCATTTGTTTAATTTTACACATATGAGCTCTTAGGTAAACGGGTCCTTAAGCAATAGAGAGTAATGGTTAAGAGAAACAACCAAACTGAGTTAAAAATCCAGCCTCCCATTTACTTCTTAGTGGCTTTAGGCAGGTTATTTAACCACCAAAAATCCTCATTTGCAGCATCTGTAAAATGGGGATAATAATACCACCCACTTCTTAGAGTTGTAAGAATTAAACAGGATGTTACATATAAAAGCACAATGTTAGCGATCAGTAATTAGTGAATTATCATAGCACTACACTATATTTTAATCATCTTATATTCCTCCCAATGATGAGCACTTAGAAATGCTTAATGGGATCATTATTTTGAACTTTTTTTTTTTTCAAGAATACTTTCATACCACTATAATTGGGTCACTTTCAGGGCAAAGCACATTCCAGTGCTTTGTTAGGTCAATGCTAATAATGACTGCTAAGAACAATATACTTTTTCTCCAAGAAATTCAGAACCCTTCACACATCACAGATATTTATGTTCAATAAATACCATATTATTTTTAGAACCAGAAATGGGATCAAAGAAACAAAATAATTCATCTGTGAGTTTTAAGTCACTTATTGAAAGTTCTGAATTCCAGATAGATCATGGCTTAGTTTTGATAGAAGTTCAGTTTGGAGGAAGTGTTTGTTAGGTGGTTTTAACTGAAAAGATGCTCTTACCAAGAATTCTAAACTTTTTTTTTCTTAGCATTATTAGTATTATTAGCAGTATTAGTATTAGTACTTTTGGAGGATACATTAGTATTCTTTATTTTTTTTATTAACCATTTTTGATTGCATGTGGAGATAGAATTAATTTATGAAGGTCATTTTACTCATCTTTCTATTCCTTCACAGTGACTCTTGCCTATGATAGGTGTTCTGTAGACATTTGTTGAATAAATTAATGAATTGTCTTTATTTGTAAAAACAAAATGCGTTCTTTATCTGAATAGTTAAAAAATTTTAAGTAAATGATATTCCTATCATGCTTTTTTGTTCCAGATTTAAGGGATCATTTATTTTAATTACAGTTTGTCAACTTTGAGATGATGAACAAATGAACTCTTCGTAATTTGGGTAATTTTCTACATGTGAGAAGAAATATAAAGTAGTACAGAAATGCAGAATTTTACTTGAGGATTACACCTTTTGATAACACAAGTAAACAGATTTTGGTTGGATGTGGATGAAAATGGAAATGTTTCTGGTCTCAGAGTCTGTCTACCACCTTTTTGTTTAGCTTTTGTATTCACTTAATTTCTCAAAGAAATTCATATTTTGGATGACAGGTAATGTCGATGAGGCCTGCCCACTTAGGGAGCCTGTGGAGTTGCAACCACTTGGAATTATTTTCACGCTCTTGAATAATGCCCCTCTAGTGTGCACCTTGCATTTCAGCTTTCTTTTCTAGCCCTGTTATAATGTAGGGCTAAAGAGGGCTCAGTGCAAGGAATACTTACAGAGTGGACTTCCCTATGGTAAAACAGCATGGACAGCTCCCAACACTGCAATCAAGGATGCCTCTAAAAGCTTTAATTTAAAAATAATAATAATAATAATAAGTCTGCATGAAGATGATGGAGCCCTCTAAGGCACATGGGCTTAGAGAATTATTCCCATCTGCAACCCCCTCCCCCTGCTTAGTAGCCCTTTCCAGGGTTATGATTACTGGAAAATGGCTGTTAATCACCAGATTTTTTTTTTTTTGACTGCAGCTGCTTCAGTCAGACTACTAATCTATTAACTTCGTCTCCAGTTTAAAATGTGCATTGTATACTGTATAGAATAAATTTTCATTGTAATCAGAGCATCCAGGAGAACTTCCTGATATGATTTATAGAAGCACATTTGTTTTTATGGATGGACCTCTAGTGCCATTGAACCGACTGTTTAAACAATACCGTGGTTGGTCAGCATAAAATAAAATATTATAGCACTAGTGAGTATCAGCAGCATTTACAGTAGTCACATTTGCAGAAATTTGAATTGTGGCATCTCTAGCACTTGGCAGTGTAATTCCCACATAATTCAAAACTTAACCTAGATATTTAAAATTTGACTTCAACCTGAAAGTGTTTTTAGAAGTTTAACATTCTTGTACCAGACTGTGGTAGAGTGGTTTGGCCTCTTTTTCTACCCTAATGCTTATTACATTTGCCATAATTTGAAGAAATAATCTAAAACCTGAGTCAATATTTAGTGCTAAAAAAGGACAAAACAGCTCTAACATACAAAAGACCCTTTCAAAACACATTCTTCTATGTAAAATTGACAAGCTACAAGAGGTGGTTGGATGAAGTTCATCATGTTGGAAAGAATGTTTCAATTAAAGTTGAGCACTTTCTCTTCCAGGTCTTTTTTTCTCCGTTTTTTATTTGCTGTGCCAAGGTATCCATGTGCGTTTTTCCACTGTCATCTGGCTCATTCCCAGCAGATGCACACAATCTGTTCTGCTGTCACTAACAGGGTTCGGTTTATGAAAAGAATGTGTCAGAACATGCCACTATAGTCACTTTTACAGGTTTTTTTTAAGAGTAACTGAGAATATATGCATTGCCCTAGTTTTATTGTACTCAGCCTTTAAGAGATTTCTAAGAAACTTTTATGATACTCATAGACCTTAAAAGCTTTCTTCCAAACATATTTTGATCACGTATTTACTTTTTCTTAAAAATAAAATTTCTAAAGTTCAGAAACATCTTTAATGATGAACTGAATGTATGGTATTTAAATAAAGAGTAGATTTTTTTGGAATGTGTAAAATAAAACAAATATTTTTACAAAAAATCAAATTTCCAATTACCAAATTTATTTCATAAATTATTACATACGTACCTTATACTAAAAGCAAACCTACTTCCCTACTCTAATCAAGCTTTATTTTAACAATATTGTGATACATTATTTAGGGTATGGTCATAAATACCAATTATTTGACTCGATAGATAATCCTGGTTTTCATAAGTCTTTGAAATCATTAAATTATACCAAAGGAGTTAAACTATCAAATAATTCTTATTCTGTACAGAGACACATTAAACTGAAGTATCTCAATATAATGTGACATTTTTGTTTCGTAGATGTTCACATCATTCTAAAAGCATGGTAGGTAAATATTTCCAAACTTAATTTTTATTTATTAAGGCGTCTCTATTCCTATTAATGATTCTAAATAAAAATTCAGTTTTTTATTGTCTTCATTGAAAGCCATCTCTCTGCTTTTATGCAAATAAAAAAAATTCTGAGCAATGGAAACCTGCATTCATTCCTGATATAAAGAGCTTAGTAAGTTAGCAGAATTTGAAATTTTAGGTATATATGTGTAGTAAGTACATATTGCATATATATGTACATGCAGGTACATAATGGATACATTTACTTTTTGTATACAGATCATGGTATTTAAATATCTCCCAGAATAATATTTTAAAAATGAACTTAAATGATAGTTTTAGATTTTTTAAATAATTTTTGATATGAAAAGCAAATCAAAGTTCAGGAGAATTAAACATTTTTTAATCAAAGTTATAATTCACTTGAGCTACAGATCAAAATACAGAAGCTATATTAATGAATGATCACTTATACAAATTAAGCATTAATCATACGTATTTATATAGGAAAACTAGTTCTTAGATTTCTGCATAAAGAAAAATTATGAAATACATTTTAAGGCATAATTTCTGTCAGAAAATCTTCTGAGTATGAAACTGATACATTGTCACATGGACAACTCAAGCAATATAAATTAAGAGACTTTTTTGCAAACACTTTACACATTTAGCAAGAAAATAATTTACTTGGAACTCATTGGCTCTCTTGTCACATCCTCTTGATTAATTGCTAAATAAATTGTCTTTCTAGAGTTGTATTAAATGATTGTTATAGAAAATTTTCATAAACCTAAAGAAAGAAGAATCTTTGTTCATTATATTTCAAATATAGCGATGTATACATATATATCATAAGTTGATTTTGTAATGTTTTTGAAATGTGAACAGGGCACACATATTTGAGATGAGCGATAAAGGACAGTTCTGCAGTTCCTGCCAACATTGTAATTTATCCATGACTTTATGTGTCAGATAACTTTACTTTTTACCTAGTCTAGGTACTTGAATGGTTTTGTTTTGGTAATTCTGAATATTTGCCCTTGGGATAAAAATGCTACTTGACCCCACGAATCACAGGTGGTGAACTAAAAGAATGTTTGGTCAATTCCCATGGGATGTCAGAGCCTCTTCTCTTCCCAGAGCCATCAGCAGTGGGGCTAGGGAAGAACTGCTGTTGCGTATTACAAAATGGTAGACTTGGCCTTGCTGATAACTATCTACTGGTATTAGGAAAAAAGTCAACAGTGATTAGAAAACGACCAGAATCTTTTCTTTTGCTACAATTTGATTGTATGTAAGATTTTTTTGAAACAAAACTCCATGGGCAAACTTAATTCTACTCATCCTGAATGACTAATCTTTAAAATCCTCTGTTTAGGGGCGCCTGGGTGGCTCAGTCGGTTAGGCGTCCGACTTCGGCTCAGGTCACGATCTCACGGTCCGTGGGTTCGAGCCCCGCGTCGGGCTCTGTGCTGACAGCTCAGAGCCTGGAGCCTGTTTCAGATTCTGTGTCTCCTTCTCTCTGTGACCCTCCCCCATTCATGCTCTGTCTCTCTCTGTCTCAAAAATAAATAAACGTTAAAAAAAAAAAAATCCTCTGTTTATCGCTCAAAGTGTAAATATAATCCTGAATTTCATTAGGAATGAAAAAAACTTGCTCCTCTTAGAGTCACAGAACTTAAAGACTATTTGGAAATAATGTTTGCCTTGTGAAATACTTTAAAATACCAGATCTTCTAAAAAGGTAGGCTCTTTTACTTAATGATGACTTATAAAGAAATCTGGGGTGCCTGGCTGCTCAGTCAATAGAGCATGTGACTCTTGTTCTCAGGGTTGTGGGTTCTAGCCCCACCTTGGGTGTAGAGATTACTTAAAAATAAAATCTTAAAAAAGAAAAACGAAAAAAAAAAACAAAAACAAAAGAACCTGATTTTTTCCCTAATTTTATTTTTAAAAATTAAGAGAAAAAATGGTTTTGAAACTTAAAATTTCCCTAGTTCTCTAGGACATGAACTATGGGGCCAATTTATCTCAACAAAATTTTTTTTTCTTAATTTTACCAGTTGCCTCAATTTCTGACATGGGTGCGACCCTCCTTTGTGGTTGGGAGGTAATGCTTTCTTTGCATTTGCTTAGTCATAGGTCTTTTTGGAGCAAAGACAGATTATTTTTGTGAAGTTGTCCCCAAAATATGTATTATTCATAGACTAAGAAACCCATCAAAGAGTTTCACTGCACGGGTAATGATAGGTTGGACTGCAGTGACCAGAAGGCTCTCCACTCTGCTTTCTTTAGGGAATTTAAAGACAGTTGTATCTTTTTTCCATCTGCATCAACATATGTTGACCAGTTGGTTTTCAATTCCTGCTGGCTTGGTGGTTGGAAGTAAGACTGATCTTCTATAAATATAATTGATACTTTCAACTATGACTTAGGAATTCCACTTTTAGCCACATCACTACTAAAGGTATCACTAATAATTCTTATAACTTTTATGATACGTGTAAAAAGCTGTATTATTAATTTGAAAGTAATATTAATGACAACTATTTGTAGGGAGTAACGATCACGGCTAACATGTTTTCAGAGTTTATTGTATATTTGGGCACTGTGCTAAGGGTTTGAGGCTTTAGATACATTAACTCATTTATGAGATAGGCGCTGTTACTATCCTCGTTTTATAGATGAAGAAACTAAGGCAAAAACAAACAAAAAAAACCGAAAAACTACGCAGCTTGCCTCAAGTTACCACTTTGTTAATGGCAGAGCTAGAACCTCCCCCATATAGTCAGCCTCCAGAGTCCACTCTTTTACCTACTAAGCCAAAATGTCACATACATGATCTCAGCAGTTAGATAAGAAAAAGAAAATGACTCAACTATGGAAAGCTAATTTTGCATGGCATCTTGGGGGAAAGGTTTCAGTAATCCTAGAATGAAATGTTCATAAACTATGTTTATATGACATGTTAGTACTGTTTTTAAAAAGAAGTGAATTAATTATCGGTCTGTGGTATAGTTTTGTATTGTTAACCTGGAGGAGAAAAAAAAATGTACTTTATCAACCATTTGATAGATCTTCTTTTGACAAACATTGTCTTATTCCTGTTTGTGAAAATCTATTTTTCCAGTTACAATAATAGTTTTCAATTGTAATGTGGATATCTAATTTCACGTTATCAACCTCCAGTTTGCTTCTCACTTTTTAAGCTGTTTTAATTTTTAATCTTTACTTTCAGGAACCATAGTAATTTGTATAGTTTTAATTTAAGAATGTGAGGTGTATGACAGAATCTATAAATGGATTTTAAATGGATTTTAGGAGTTATCCAGCTAATTAGTGCAGATAGGTATTTTGGAGAATGTGAATTAAAGCACATCTTTTAATTTCTTCTTTGTAGTTAAAAAAGAGAACAAAAAACAAAATCAGAGATAGATGTAAAATAAATACTGACAAGCTAGAACAACTTGCATTATATTCAAAAACTAAGAAATGTTATACCAAGCTTATTTATGTAATGCACGGCTTTGAGTTTTTGACAATATTTTTGTGTTCAGTAAAAGGCATTTTGAAAAAGGTAAAGGGATCACTTTTACAATTTTTACTATGAAGAATGGTACTAACTTTTTTTAAACAGTTTTCTTATTTTTTTTTTCATAAAAGCATTACCATGCTCTTGACTAGATGTGAGGACACAGAGGCTGTTCAGAGGTCAAACTAGATTCACATTTCTGAATTACCAAACGTATATGCTTTAGACTTCAAAATGAATAGCTACCATAGTTTTACAGGCATAGATTCCTTGCCAAATTTCCAGTGCATTTTAGTAACTACATTTGGTACTGCTTTATTTCACTGTTAAAGAGAATCAAATGCTTATTTGGAGTACAGTATAAACCAGTACAAACACCAAAATAACCTGTGTTTTCTGTATTTAAAATGCTTTCATTAGCAATGTGACTTGAAGATTTGGGAATTAGGTGTGTAATTTGGAATTAATTGGTTACAGTGATACATAGCCTTCATGTCATTTTATGGTGCCCGCTGATAAGGGGAGGTTTGCGTGCTTTATGCAATATTAAGTGCCACTGGTAACGCTCAGTGTTCATTCCTGCCTTACTAATGAAACCACCGAGGCTAGTTATGCCTACTTCCTAATGTTATTTTGACTACAGTTGTTTGAATTCCCTCTTTGGAACCTTCTAACTGTAAAGCACACTCTTAAGACTCCATGAAACACCAGATTTATATTTAGTATCCATTTGAGTTCTAAATATACAGGAAACAAGTATTCGCTATAAAGGCCTGCATTACCCAAACACTGAGGAGGAAGTCATAGCTGTTGGCTAATTCTATAAAAGATAATTACATAAGGTTGTTAGCAATATTTCCGCAAGAAGATTGTGATATAACTAATATTGCATTTCAAAAGCCTTTAATTTTTTTTTGATCAACCAAGGACTAATATCAACTAATAATTTCTTACAAACAGAATCCATTCAAAAACTGAGATAGTTTGGGTATAGTTAAGTGACAGAGTCATGGTGTAAAATATTGGTTGTCCCTTGTACAGTTAGTTTAGAACAGTAGTTCTCAGTCCTCTGAGCTTTTGAGATTTTTTTTAATGTTTTTAATGTTTATTTTTGAGAGAGAGAGAGAGACAGAGAGAGAGAGAGAGCGCATGAGTGGGGGAGGGTCAGAGAGAGAGGAAGACACAGAAACTGAAGCAGGCTCCATGGTCCAGGCTGTCAGCACAGAGCCCAACATGGGGCTCGAACCCACAAACCGTGAGATCATGACCCAAGCCGAAGTTGGGCACCTAACCGACTGAGCCACCCAGGCGCCCCGAGAAGATGTTTTTGTAAATACTGATGCCTGGGTCCCACCTCCAGGTTTGGATTACGTTGGGATGCTGTTTGGTCATTGCTGTTTTTCAGAACTGCCAGTGATTTTATTTTTTGTTATTTTTTTATTTTTTAAGTTTATTTACTTTGAGAGAGAAAGAGAATGAGTGAGGGAGGGAGAGGCAGGCAGAGAAGAAGAGAGAGAGAGAGAATCTGACTGCACTGCCAGCTCAGAGCCCAACTCCGGGCTTGAACCAACGAACCATAAGATCATGACCTGAGCTGAAACCGAGAGTCGGACACTTAACTGTCTGTGCCACCCAGAAGCCCCTGGGTGATTTTAAGTGAGGCCTGGGTAAGAACCACTATTTAGAAGAAGATAAATGTGAATCTTGAGCTTAGTCATAAAACTCCATGCATTCTGAAAGTTTAAGAAACAAATAAGCATATAACTCTGTCTATAAAATGTCTACTGCTATTTCTCAACATTTCCTGTTGGACATCAACTACAAATTTATTATTCCACCGGTGCATTCAGCAAGTGTTTAATGGGAGGTGGCTTGCTAGGTATTAGGAATACAAAAGCGAAAGATGGAGTCCCTAACCCTGAGAAATTCAGTCTGATGAGGGAGATGAACATGCCAAGCTGCAATTATGAATGTAATGTGGTAAACACTACACTGCTGGTATGTTGAAAGTAAAGTGGATGCTAAAGTAATGGAATATTCAATGGAATATTGGGAGATCTCTGGTCAGGCCAGTCTTTAGTAGAAGAGAGGACACCTAAGGTGAGACTTAAATGATGAGTCAAATCCCGGCAATATCCTGGAAAAGGGAATTTTCTTGATTCATCTCCCCTCTCAAAGCGTAACAGACCTTTATGGGTCTTTTATATGGCCTGAAAGATTCTCAATTTTTCCTCTCCATTTGGAGAAGCTGCCCAGGTGATGTCCAGGAATTTAGGTTCTGTTGGTATTGGGAGCAGCTGGTGAAGCCACGAGGATGGTACCAGACGTAGGAAGAACCTCGCTAATCCCCTTTCCATTCTCTGGCATGACAGAGAAACCTCACTGTCACGGACCTCGAGGTAACTTGGAGGACCTGCTCCTCCTCCACTCCCACTCATGCCCTATTTCCTAGACACAGCTGAAAGGAAGGATGGCCTGATCCATGTCCTCCCCTGCAATTCACTGTTTTGACAAGGGATGTTAAAACAAGTTACAAATGAGGGAGAAGAGCACCAACAGTGAGGTACCACCACAAGGATACTTCATACAGTGGAGACTCAACTTTTATCAACTACTTTACAAAAAGTAATTTAAAAAAAGAAACTTCAGGTGGTATTTATATTTATTTCCCCTTATTCTGAAAAAGCAAAAGTAGGTAAATAAAAGTACTTCAGGGATATCATACCCTTAGAAAAAAATCTTATGTACTTTAAAAGTACTTCTATTAAAAATATCCTAATAGAAGGGAAATAAGTATGTAAATCATAGCAAACCATGGCCTTGGAGGAAATACAGAATCCAAGAAATTGGACTTGGTTTTTCTATATTGCCAAACAGACATAACACACGCACGCACACATGCACACACATACACACATGCATGCACACATACACACCAGTTTCTCTATGTCAGAAGACAGAACTAAGGGAAGACAGGGCGAGAAAATAAATACACTGGTTTCATAAGTTACATAGAAAAATGTTGCGTTATTTTCATAAGAAGCTTTACTGTAAAGTGAGACACATGCAGTTTTATGTAAGGAAGGTTGGATGGTGGTCTTGGTTATATAATGGAATAAAATTCCAAATCTATAAACAAACTTCTCATTCCAGCTATTAAGACCACATTACCTCCGCAAACCAGATTCTTCATGAAACAAGCCCAATTTCATATTGGGAGGAACGAGGCGGGGACAGGGCTGCATTGCTTGATTATATTATTTCCCATTGACTGGAGTAGAGAATTAAATTAGTTATGCAAAATGAGAACTTTGATCTAAGGACTTGACTTTTTGAAAGTCATAAAATGTACTGAATTTGATCTCAAATAGATAATACATTAACATCACACATACAGTTAGAAAATTATCACCTTACGTAAATTAAGCATACAACATTGAGTTCAATTTGCGTATTATTAGAGATTTACAAGTCAGTAAATATCATAAGGTGAGATTAATTTTTTTAAATGCAATTGGAAACCCTCCAAAGACTCAGCAGCGTCTAGGTGAAAAGGAGTGATTTTAAGCCTTTGAAATTCGCCAACATTGGTTTTGCAGGAGAACTCTTATCTCAGAAGGGCAGAGTGTTCTATGACTGCAGGTTACAAACCTGCTGAGAATCAGTGACGTTATCCAGATGAGTTTTTCTCTCATACCGTGATATAGCTGAGACGCTCATAAATGGATAAACTAGTAAACTTCAAGAACATAGTACATTCCAATTAGAGAATACCACAACATATCTGTAATGCACAACATATCTGTAAATTCTAAAAGAATTTTACACTGTGGATTTCAGATCTGGCTTCACATTTGACTTCTTAGAGCAACTTTTAAAAAAATACTGGGTAACCTGCTACAATGACTACGATTTCATTGGTCTGGGATGGGGATCCCAGGTACCAGTATTTAAAAAATACTTAAAATGATTCAAATGTGCAGTCAGGATTAAGGACTACTGCTAACATTCAAAATCTTTAGAACTTTAAATCATCATTAAATGCTAAGGTAAAGTAAATATGGAACATTAGCATTATTTCCCTCAACTATAAAATTGAGAAGAGAATAAATTGATTTCTTAAGTTACGGCAGGAAAATGATCTCTTCCATAGAATCTTCCCTTTCCCAGTTTCTGAGACCAGCTGTATCATTCCAGTTTTTAAATTATTGGCATTTCTGAAGATGAAGTAACAGGGGAAGTGATCAACTTTATAAATAGACTGTCTAAACTATTTGGCAGGAGGGGTCAAGATGTAGGCGAAGCTGGAAAAAGACTTTAGTGTGTGTATCAGCCAGAGGCCAGCAGTTGTTGAATTCCCTAAATTTCCTTAAGAAAGGAAAGAGCAAGAATACCTTTAAGAACATATTTTTTTTTCCTCCAGTGTGTAGTCAGTAAAACCCAGAGGGGGAAAAAATGTACCTTTCAAGCCAAAATTAGGTCATGCCAACCGCAGCAAATTGGAAGCTCTACTTAACATGTAGTCTTTCAGGATTGCTGTGGATCATCTTAATGTCATGCACGTGGTGGGGCTGATGCTTCCAGATCATGGCTGCAGGGCTCTGCTAAGCAAGCCAACTCTGCTGACTGAGTCTGACCACCCCATTCAGGCTGCCATTGGCATACACACGTGACCTAAAGTTGTGTCTGAAAGGTGTGCTCTGGAATACGGCATTTTTTTTAAGATTAAAAAGTTTGCACTTCCTAAAAAACAACCAATCACAATTTATTTTGCTTTATGATTCTGGGGTTGGAGGGAATGTTCAAGGAAACAAGGAATGGACCAGTCCAGCCTAGTGGCCAGCAGGTATGCCTTCCCAGTAATTAGGAGAAGGTTGCCAAAGAACTACCTTACCATTAAAAGAAGAAAGAGAAAAAAAAACCCTACAAAGTAATAGTTTCATTCATTTATTCACCTGTTCACATTAGAAGTGTCAGGATTGTTCTTTTTCCAGCCTTGAGGGATGTGGAAGAAAATCAGAAGGCACTTCATTCATTTCATTGGTACTTATCATTATTAGAATGTTGAATATACTGTAAAATGCAATATATTTCCATTATGTAGAAGAAACTGCTGCTTTTTTCCTACTTTCACAGCATAGTATTACATTGGTGTTTCTGTTCATTATTTGAGTGTTGAATTGGCCGTAAAATGTAACTTATTTCCATTACATAAAGGAAATTTATACTTTTTCCTTCTTGGAGAAAGTATTTAATGAAATGATAAGACCTGTAAGGTTTAAAAAAACGTTATTGTGGAATGTACTCGAAAACTCGATCAAGTTGTGTAAGGGGAGTATTAATGTCTGTTATAGTGTCCCACACATTTGTTCTGTTCGCAAAAAAACTGAAGTATAATCTTTTGTTGAACACGACTAAATTTATTCCCACCCAAAATAATCCTCAAATTTTTGGACTTGTTCCTAAATACCATTTCCAGCCGAGGCCTTTGTAGCCATGAGCTTTACATCTATGTCATTATCTATCTGCAAAAAGTTTTCCTCTTCCAGCCTAGCTTTGCAATTGTATCAGCCTAGTTTCCAAATTACTGGTATCTTTTAGGATGAAGAAGCAGTGGATATTAATATTCTATCTTCTCTGAACTTAACTGGGATATTATTCAGGAGAGTGAAAAAACAAACATTTTCTTCTATAGAATATTGCATTCATATAGGGACTTTCATGCATTAAACAACGTTGTCCTTGGTTTTTTTTGTATGCTGGTTTTACATTTTCTGGTAACACAGGAAATAAAAGACTCAATTGTTACTGCATAAGGATTCTGGAAATAATTCACAGAGGAGAAAACACTTGAGCTGGATCTTTAAGTAAGACCTTGAATATGTCATGTCTTGTCGCTAATGCCGTGCCTTTTGAGTATAGACTGTAGCATACTATGCACCCAATAATACAGTCACATCCCCAACTTATGAAGAATTTGCTTCCCAAAACTCTGCTTTAATATTGGGAAACCCAGAATTTATTTTTCTTGGAAATGTTTTTTAATGGTTATTAGCTTCTCACATGAGCCCACAAAAACCCCTGTACAGTTACAATAAAATTTTTAAAAATAGTAAAAATCCATACAGGTAGTACAGATAACTAAATTATATTGTTCACGTTGTCCTTAACCAGTAATGCTTAGCCAAACAGGAATTTATGTGGAAATAATGAAAACAATTTCTAGGTTGGCTAGAAAATGTCGTTGGCTATGTACAGACCTCAGAATCCTATGCAGTGTTCCTTCAAAATGCAGATTTACCACCATCACCTTCCTGGAGAGACCTTTCAACATGGTACTTAAATGGTTAGAATATTCATTGCCGTTTCAAGATTACTGCATGAAGACTGCAAGTATTCTTAGTTTATAATTTCTTTTTAAAATAACTTTTTATGTTCCTCAGTGCAGGTATATAGTAAACATCATTCTAAATATTTATTAGTTATGGTTAGTTAACATGTGGAACATATAAGAAAGAGAAATCCCCAAGGGTAATTTTGAAGAAACTAAAGAAGAGGACACAAGGGGATTAACAAGGATGTGCACGTACATGAGAGTGACTGAGGAGGATTTGACTAAACAAGCCTTGGGACGCAGGCACTCAGTGGGCTCCAGACTCCATACCTTATCTGCTGTGCTATGCTGCCTGCAATGTTCTCTGATAAACTCTTACTAGACTGCCTCTTCCAGGAATGCCTCAGGCTGACGCTGAGTTTTATTGCCCGTATGTCCAAAATCTAGACTCTGCCGGTCATATGGTTAATAGACATTTGTTAAATGAATGAGCAAATGGATTCTGCTACTCATTTCCTTCTGAATTATAATCTCTGTGGAGTCTTGTTCGTTTTAGGGTCCCCTAGTATGACTAGGAGAGTGCCTCCAACATATTGTAGGTGGACACTACACATGAATTGACTTGAATTGAGGGGAAAAAATGGTGGAACTTGAATTTAGAATCTCTTTTAAGCCTTGGTCATGAGGCAATTTGCGTATCTAGGCAAGTGGAAATGTATGCATTAAGTTTATTTGAATTAGACATTCACAAGATGGTTCATGATTAGGAAATTCATAAGTTTGTGGAAATTGAGTTTATAGAGAGTACTTTGCTAGATAGTTTTATGAGTCTAAAAACAATACTCCAAGTATTTAATGGAAAGAGTTTTTGTTGGTAATAATTAACTTCGTTGTTAAAATCTTCCTTTGGATTTTTCTGTGCACTATCTAGACTTGGACCATAATTTGTATACACATTCAACTACTTTACAGGAAATATGAAGGAAGGGAATGAAATGAAAATTCATACGACATGAAGTGCATTATTTTATTCACTGCCTTTTTATGTTATTTGTCAACTCAAGTAAGTGTTATATTTTATATTAGAAAAAGAGTCTGAGGGGTGCCTGGGTGGCTCAGTTAGGTAAGCGTCCGACTTCAGCTCAGGTTATCACTTAATGGTTCATGAGTTCAAGCCCCACATCGGGCTCTGTGCTGACAGCTCAGAGCCCAGAGCCTCCTGCAGATTCTGTGTCTCCCTCTCTGTCTGCCGCTCCCCAACTTGCGCACATGCACGCACACATGTGCGCTCTCTCTCTCTCATAAATAAACATAAAAAAAAGAAAAAGAAAAAGAGTCTGTGAAGAGCTAAGGAAAAAAATCCAACATTATTAAAAAGAGACGTGTCATCTCATTTCTATATGTAGTACTGTCCTTAAAATTTTGATAATGCTCTTCTAAAAAATGAAGTAATTTGTTTTCAGGACAAAAATATGGTCAGATTATTTAACGAAATAAACTTGAAATTTTAAATGTTTCTCCAAGTATTCTATATAGCATTTAGTAAGACTCTTTCAAATCCCAAAATATTAATAAAGGCAATTAAAAATAGGGGCGCCTGGGTGGCTCAGTCAGTTAAGCATCCGACTTTGGCTCAGGTCATGATCTCACGGGTTGTGAGTTTGAGCCCTGCCTCGGGCTTTGTGCTGATAGTTCAGAGCTTGAAGGCTCCTTTGGATTCTGTGTCTCCCTCTCTCTCCCCACCACCCCCTGCCCCCCGCTCATGCTGTGTCTCTCTCTGTCTCAAAAATAAATGAATATTTAAAAAAATAATATATAAGTCCTTTATAAATATAAACTCCTTTATAAATTTTTGTCTATTCTTCATGTTTCTTCACCTTCTAGGGTGCTCCCCCTGCTTCCCCTCTCCCTTTCTATTCATAGAGCCATTTTAGAAAGTAAACCACACATAAACTGTTCTAGAATGGGTCATTCCATTTACATAAATACTAAAATTAGAATGTGTTCCCAGAAACAGAAAAGTGAAACCCTAAAGACTCTGCTGAAGACAATTATGGTTCATTGTGGTCCTTTTTGCTTATCAAAATAGAAAGAATGTTAACCTTTTTGTCTTCAGTAACCGTGGTTCTCACAGGTTTTTGAAGTAGCATCATAAAATGGAAATACTATACAACTGTAACTTAACCTTAACCCACAATGGATTATAAACTCTTTGAGCTTGGGGATTGCACCACTTTCAAATATCACTGTCTTCTATTTTGTGTAAATGAATCTGTTACACATAATATATATCCTATAAATATTTGTCAAATTAACCTGGAACAAGTGAATGAAGTGTAATAATTGTCAAATGAAAAAGACTTAACTTTGAGAAGTAAAAACCCTTCCTTAAGTGCTTCCACCATGAGGCTTTTCATGTTGGGAGTTACCTTGCCAAATCTGACTTGTGGAGGACTTTATGTATACCTATGTTATGGTATTTATTAATTTCTGTCTTGTGCTAAAGCTAATATTTAAAGTATCTTTCCCAGTTTGGTAAAATTTAAGTTCTTTGGAAGGCAGAGTTTAGGTTTTATTGACTTTTGTATTCAGGATAATACTGCCTAATGGATTTTATAATCTCTCAATTAACAAATTACTTTTTGCACCAGATTTGCTATACCACCTGACTGACTAAGCAAGTTGATCTTTATTTGAGATCTTTCCTTTGGGGAGACATTCAGTTCCTGTTGTAAGATGCTATTGCCCACTATTCTGTGATCCCATAGTAATAATATCTATTTATGTATACTACACACATTTTATAGGTGGGAAAACTCAAGTTTAGAAGTCACATAGATTAAAACTTTTGTCCCTGATTAGAAAATATGGTTCTAATAGCCACAAAAAGCTGCTATCAGTGGCCTTTATTTAATTTCATTTCATTTGCCAGTAATAGGTGAAGAATGATTTTGTATCATTCTTAATTTATAATATTATGATTCTTTCTCAGTCCCCCCCATGTAAAATTATGAATTTTGTGGTTCTTTTTTATGTCATGAGTGACAGTCATGAGATAATACTGTTGTAACTGATAAAACAATGTTGAAAGACACATTTAGGATTTGTTAAAAGACATAGTGTATCTTATTGGCCCTGTTTAGAGTTTAAGTTTTATTTAATCCATTCATGAAACTTGAATTTTTTTGTTTTGTGTTAAGCATCTGACTAGGTTGATCTCTTATTCCTTTAAATATATGAAGAATAGAGTACATTTAAAAGGGTTTATATCTTTTATAAATCCATTGTGCAGACATCTAACAAAAGCTAACTCAAGTCTTTTATCTATTCCACTAGTTAGTATCAGTATATGAATAAGAAAATAAGAATTTTAATAAATAAGAAAAACAGTATGATAGTCTAATCATCATGTTTTACTACTCACTAGCCAATCTCAATAGTATATTTGTTTCAGTATTATCTAAAATGATAGTCCTTTTTATTCTGCACAAATTTCATTTCATCAGTTTCTGATTACCCAAATTCTTTTAAGTATAGTGATTTATTACTCTTTTTAATTTATTGAATGTCTAGGCATTATGTAGCTAACAGAACATTTCTTGTTAGTGGTCCTAGTGGAAGATACTGGCTACCAAGTGTACCCAGCTGTTTGATAATTGACTCTTTTTCAAGGGTACACCGGTCCAGCCTCACCCTCCTTATCCCTTAGGTACCCACCTCAGCTAGAGCTACATTTTTAATACTACATTCTTAGGAGCCACATCTGTAACATTTTAATTATCACTTGGAAAATATAATAATGACAAAAATCCTTGTTAAAATTGTTTTCTTGTTGTACAACACACTTATTTCAAAAGATGGTTAATACAACCAGAAGCCAGTGCTTAAATAAATTAAATGTTGCCTTGAATATTCTTCTATATGAATTCACTTTAGAATATATCCTGACTACCTTCTCTCATTATATTTCATGTGCTTCTTCAACTCAAATTTCATCTCTACCATTGGTATTTTTAGATATATAGACTTCTATATTTATTAATAGAAATAAAAATAGCCTTAAAATTAACTTTTCAATTATACATATTTAGAATACATAGTAATGTAGGTAAACGATGAATCATGGGAATCTACCCCCAAAGCCAAGAACACACTGTATACACTATATGTTAGCTAACTTGACAATAAATTATAAAAACATAAATAAATAAAGTAGAATACATAGTAAAAAGGTACATATTTTTATTTATTTTATTTATTATTTATTTTATTTTTAATTTTTATTTAATTAATTTTTTTAATTTACATTTATCATATAGTGCAACAATGATTTTTGGAGTAGATTCCTTAATGCCCCTTAATCCATTTAAACCATCCCCCCTCCCACAATCCCTCCAGCAACCTTCTGTTTGTTCTCCATACTTAAGAGTCTCTTATGTTTTTGTGTCCCTCCCTGTTGTTGTATTATTTTTGCTTCCCTTCCCTTATGTTCATCTCTTCTGTGTTTTAAAGTCCTCATATGAGTGAAGTCATGATATTTGCCTTTCTCTAATTTCACCTAGCATAATACCCTCTAGTTCCATCCACATAGTTGCGAATGGCAAGATTTCATTCTTTTTGATTGCCAAGTAATACTCCATTGTGTATATATACCACATCTTCTTTATCCATTAATCCATCGATGGACATCTAGGCTCTTTCCATACTTTGGCTATTGTTGATAGTGCCGCTATAAACATTGGGGTATTTGAAACAGCATACCTGTATCCCTTGGGTAAATACCTAGTAGTGCAATTGTGGGGTCATAGGGTAGTTCTATTTTTAATTTTTTGAGGACCCTCCATACTGTTTTCCAGAGTGGCTGCACCAGTTTGCATTCCCACCAGCAGCGCCAAAGAGATCCTCTTTCTTCGCATCCTCACCAACATCTGTTGTTGCCTGAGTTGTAAATGTGAGCCTTTCTGACAGGTGTGAGGTCATATCTCATTGTGGTTTTGATTTGTATTTCCCTGATGATGAATGATGTTGAGCATTTTTTCATGTGTTGGTTGGCCATCTGGATGTCTTCTTTGGAGAAGTGTCTATTCGTGTTTTTTGCCCATTTCTTCACTGGATTATTTGTTTTTTGGGGTATTGAGTTTGATAAGTTCTTTATAGTTTGTGGATACTAACCCTTTATCAGATACGTCGTTTGCAAATATCTTCTCCCATTCCTTCGGTTGCCTTTTAGTATTGCTGATTATTTCCTTCACTGAGGTGCACTTTTTTTAAAAACAAATTTTGACTTTTGCTAGAAAATATTGAACACACACTTTAGTATATAGTTCTAAAATTGTTTTAATTGTGTTATCATACCTAAGAAGGTACCAGTAAACCTTTTGTTTGCCACTGTAGTGCTAAAGAATGTAGACAATTCTGCATAAATCACTTCCATATACACTTGTAGTCATTTAAATTTCTATTCGCCATTATGGAGATGTTTCAACCTAAAATATACAGTTTGATCGTTTGCTTGTATTTTATGAATCTGAAATACTTATGGATTGAGTCTGATTGTATCAGTTACATTATAAAGCTTCAAGTAATTATCATTCCCAGTACATTTTTAGTATAATTAGAATGCTTCAATCTTTTTGAGATGCTGAAAATTGATTTTATAATTTCAAGAACTTAGGATAAATATTATAGCCTATTTATATAACTATAAATATATAAATTATTTTAATATATAGTGAGAAGTATACATTACTAAATATTGAATTTTTTAAGTTTTTTTTACCATTTATTTATTTTGAGAGACAGAGACAGAGTGTGAGCAGGGGAGGGGCAGAGAGAGAGGAAGACACAGAGTCTCATGCAGGCTCCAGGCACACAGCCTGAAATGGGGCTCAGACCTACAAACCGTGAGATTATGACCTGAGCCAAAGTCAGATGCTTACTCGACTGAGCCACCCAGGCATCCCACTAAATATTGAATTTTTACAACTTAAGTTAACTAGCTGGCCAGTCAGAATGTGAAATAATTAGCATAGCTAGTTTATAGAATGTTAGCATGTAGAAGTAAAAGTTAGCCAAATCTTAGCAGATCGGTATTCACTAAATCTATATCCAATACTTGTTAAGACAGGTAATAATATCAAAATGTGTGAATGTTACTGGAAGACAGAGCACAAAGTCTTGGCATTATTCTAATAATGAAATAAAGCGAAGTTTTTCATTTAAAAATATATGTATTATTTTAAAATTCATTATGTGTAAGTTCTTAATGATATTTGGTTACATTCATACACATATATACACATATATGTGTGTGTGTGTGTATCAGTGTATGTTAAAGAGATCAACAAAGTCAGGGTGAGTACTTGAGGTCTAGAAGTTTTATTTGCTGCTCCATGTTAAGATGAAGGGCATCCTGGACATCATGGTTCTCCTAAAGTTCAGTGGCCTTCTAAGGTCTGTGTCAACTCTGTATTCCTCCATTTTCTCACCTACCTTGGCAGTTACCATTCAGTAGTTGTGTTCTTAAAATAATAAATCATTTTTTATTAAAATGCTGTTATTCTTTACTATGACGTGAAGAGTAGACATTGGAGTCAGATTGTGTAGGTTTCAATCGTAAAGCCATCATTTACCATGGTAAGAGAAGTCCACTTTGCCTACGTTTCCCAAATGTAAAATGTATGTAATAATGCTGCAATAAGGTTATTATGAGAATCAAATGAGTTAATATATATCAAGTAAATAGAACAGTGCTGACCCAGAATGAGGATTAACAATCATTAGCCTTTTTCAACTTTCACAATCAAGAAATTTTGCATTGAAAGGTTTTTGGTTGGGGTACGTTGGTGGCTCAGTGGCTTGAGCGTCCATTTTCGACTCAGGTCAGATCTTGAGGTTCGAGAGTGCAAGCCCCACATCAGGCTGTCAGCGCAGAGCCCGCTTCAGATCCTTTGTCCCCCTCTCTCTCTCTGCCCCTCCCCTGCTGGTGCTGTATCAAAAATAAATAAATAAATAACATTAAAATTAAAAATAAAATAATTTTAAAAAGAATAAAATAATTTAAAAATAAAAATAATTTGGTTTTTGCCTTTTGTGGAGAAAGTCTAGGAAATAAATTTTGTAATCACCTATGTTCCCCTCAAACTAAAGTCATTAAAGGTGACTTCACTATGTGATTGTATCTTGGCATTAAAAAAAATTCTTATGGTGGAATTTTAATACTTCCGGTTCATAGTAAATTAAAAATAGAACTAGGGAATACCAGATTTACCAAATTCTGGAATTCTCTGACTTTTGAAATATTGATTAACAATAGATAATTTCCTGAAGGAATTTGCAGATTCATCTCCCTCAAACATCAGAGAAAACAGAATCTTAATAGTGGTCAACCACTAATCCTATTAATATAAAGCTAAACATTTAGACACAAATCAAATGGATAAATGTGATCAAATTCCTATTGTACATTTTTAAATTAAGCCCTAGGCAGCTTTGTACTAGCCAAATATCACACTTGTTTTTAGTGTATTTTATCATATGTGTATAACCTTTTTTTTTAACAAACAAGTCTCACAATCCTTGTAGAATAAATGAGAGGTTTTCCATAGAATTCAGTAGAATAGCCAAAAATCGTGTGGGGCTGGCTGTTAGATATGTGAATCTTAAGGTTTGGGCAGGTGGATCATGTGAATTTATGAATGCCTTTTATTTTCAGAATAAATGAAACAAGTAAACTAAATATATTTAAAGTGCTTGGAACCATCATTCTTTTTAAAGAAATACTGTACTTTACTACACTGAAGAATTTTTTTATCTATCTGAGGAAACAAAATACACTCATGTGGTCCACCTAGAATTCTAAATAACCAGTCCATTGACATAGGACTGGTCTTACCCAGCTCTTGCACAGAGAACAGTGACATTAGTAAACAGAATTTTTATCCCCAAGTATGTCAGTTTTTGACCAAAATGTGAACTTTGTTTTTTCTCATCTGCCCCAACCATCAGCGTGGGGGATGAACTCATAGCTTTTTTTTTAGTGGGTTTACCCAAGTGGCAAATAACTAAACAGCATGGAGTAAGTTACACTGCTTGTTTTTAAAATATGTCTCAGTTTATCTACCCTATTGTGACTAAAATAATTACAAGAATTAAATAATAAATGTAAAGCACTTAGTATTGCCTATTATTATTACTATGTAGAAAGAGGTAAACGTGTGTAAATTTTTATCTTAAGGAGATGGTTTTCGTCCACATAAGGCTACCCAGTATTCTGCAAAGTAAAAGATATTACATCATTGGAAAGTTGTATCCATTCAGTCACACTTCTGGAAGTAGGTTTGTTATTTTCTACTCAACTGTTTTTGGCCACAATAGCTTTGGATTTGCAAATACAAGTCATTATTAGGTTTTTAAATCATGCAGATTCTCTTCACTACCTCCTTCTGCTATTTGCCTTTGGGGAATTTTTTTTAAATAGCGAATTATTCTACATCATCTTTATAAAAGTTTTAATAATACAATTATAAATCTCAGCTCAAGTATTATATATGAATTTTAGTTACATCACCCTGTGCCAGATTACTGGTTATAATTGTTAAGTTTGCAGAATGGAATTTATTTGCATTTTGTGTATTGCCGTTTTTACTCATGTACCTTATAAATGCAATATATTTGAATCTAATTTTTCTAATTTAGGTAATATTTGTATTCAGCTTCTGATTTGAGAAACTCCCTTGTAATGCGTTTATGATCCAAGTCACTACCAGAAATAAAAATGACACAAACAAAATAGAAATAATGATCTTTAGTGAAAGCTAGATTGGTGTCCGATCTGGTCTCCTAACTAATTATGCATCTAACCAGCCTATTAAAATTCTATCTAGAGGTCCTGGAATTATTCTCTCTCTCTTTTTTTTAATGTCATTGTTTTATAGATGAGTTACTAAATGAAAAAAAGAAAAGTGGTAATAGAGGAAGTTGGCATGGAGAATTGTAGCTGTATTCAGCTCTTTTTATCTTTTTCTAAATATAGTTATAAAATATTGTTCAAGTCAGCTGATGTAAGCAGTGAAGTGCTTCTTCATGTCTTCGTTCTTTCCCAATTATTTCAATAATGTTTTGATGAATTAAAATATATAAGTGAAACAAGGAAATCAGCGCCAAGTTCTAATATCAAATTGGGAATTGAAATTGCTAATTCCCCAGATATTTTTAATATATTGCTAATCTCAAGACCAGGACTAAATTGGTATTCCAGGACTAAAGTGGTAAATTTTTAATAGAGATGTCTCTTACGAGCAAGTCTTATTATAACATACTAGAATATCATTTATTCTTTGGAGGATGTGATTTATTCTATTTAAATATAAGCCCTGTAAAGGAGATGTGTTAATCTATTTTTACTCTAAGTACATAAATATGTCTGCTACACTGTAGTCAGTAGATGTATTCAGAAGCCAATATGCCTACACTCTCACATTTCTTCTGTAAATGATGAATAATATTGATAAATGAAAATTACAAATCTGCAATAGAGCTTAACTATTGAATACTAAATCATTCTGTTACTAACTCTGTGTTCCAGTGACATTTTCTAGATTAAAAAAATGTCATTCCTACATTTAAAAAATATTTTGTGCTTTTACAGCAAAGTAAGCAAATGTGCATTTGAAAGAAAATTCACAATGCAGCCACAAATAATTCCCTGAGAGACTCAAAGTGCCATTTTCAAAAATGGTTCAATTTTCAGAATAGAATATTTAAAACCTCTTTCCTGCCAGACTTTACATTCCACATGTTTGGTACAATTAAAATGGGAGAGTGGTGGAATGGAACTCTTCCATCTATATTTTGGAAAAACATATTCACTCACCTCAATTTGTCAGTGTGCATTAAGAGGTAGGTCATTATGCAGTAGAAAAAGAAGAAGAAGGCAGCTCTAACTCATGTGACTGACATATACTGAACATGGCCATTAATACAACTTGGCAGTGACCTTGGCAGCATTTACAGGTAATCTCTTAGCAGGGATAAACTATTTGAATGATATTTCTACTATGTTAAGCACAAAGAGAGTTCTCTTTGGAACTTTACCACTTAATTTTCTTATATCCTAACAAAAGTATTTTTTAATTGGTCCCTTAATGATTTTCTTTTTACCTTTGCACTCTCAAATGACAGTTTACTCCAAGGCATTGTTGCTGTCATTTTTCTGTCATCATGGGGACTGCTATATATTTGGTAGCACTTTCATAAAGAGTTGAAGTCTGTTTTATTTTTTATTATAGGTATAAATCTGTAGTCAAATTTTATTATACCGCTCATAACCCAAGTTCTAAAAAGCAGAAAGTTTATGTAGAGAAGATAATAGGTTGAAAACTCAATGTTGAAGAAAATTCTTTATTATATATTTCGTAAAAACTCTCAGCACCACAATTATTATTATTACCATTTAGCATTTATTTAGATTATATAAATAAAACATATGTTTTTACCATAACTTATTAGATTTTGTAGTAGAAGATTCAAGTGCATAATTGCTTATTCCCTACTTCAGATGAGTTTTTCACATAAGAAGGGAACTGTGGTGCATAGAAGATTCAGGTAAATGAATGGAGAAGATCATGACAAACAGTTAAGTTGTTATCTTATTAAAACATTCTACTGCCTATTGTAATCTCATATTTAGTCGTAATTTGTACTGAAATGCCTATAATAAAGAAGTTTCACATAATGGAGGTTGGGCTTACTAAAAAGCCTCTAAGAAGGTCTTAATTTCTTACACTTGCTTCTATGTCATATTTCAATACAGGAAATGGACAATGACTATAAAGGAAGAGCATTTTTTTCCATAATGGGGACCCATTTTTAAAAACTGTTCCTTCCTGAATTGTTTCTGGGGTGGTTTTTGCACTTTAAACCAGTTGTTGATGGCAGCATTTATAGGAGCCATTGACACTGGAGGACATGGCAGTTTCGATTCAGTGTTCATTATTTATGATGTTCATTCTAGTTTAAACTTTTACAAGCAGTCCAAATTAGTTAATTTCTGGAATTGAAGCAAATTCACTGGTTATTAACATTTTGAGTATCACAAGTATATAGAGTATTAGAAAACTGCTTCCAATTAATAGGTCATTTTAGGTGTAGAAGGTGAATTATTTTCATACATAGAACCTCAAGAATCATTTGATAAGAAGGACACAGAAATTTATGAGGTAAGGCATGTTCAGTAAATTACAGCATACTGCATTTCTCATCAGTTCACCTATAAATTTAATCTTTACCAGTGCCTATGTCCAATTTATTGTCAAGTTGATCTATATAATCAAAATCACTTATTGTGTTTATGTTATTAAATAGATTACACTAGTAAATGCATTACACCAAACAGAAAATTAGAGGTATCTTATCTCTGGCTATAAATTATAAGTATAAATTATTGCTAGTAGCCTATAACACTATTTGAGTTATCCTTGAAATAACTTTAAATAGAAGCATATTAAGGAATATAATTTAAATCAGAGGAAAACTTAGTATTTGGGGTGTATTGTATTCAAACTACAAATAACCATATATCTTAAGCCCGATTTTTTTAAAATTTTTTTTAACGTTTATTTATTTTTGAGACAGAGAGACAGAGCATGAACGGGGGAGGGTCAGAGAGAGAGGGAGACACAGAATCTGAAACAGGCTCCAGGCTCTGAGCAGTCAGCACAGAGCCCAACGCGGGGCTCGAACTCATGGACAGTGAGATCGTGATCTGAGCCGAAGTCGGAAGCTTAATCGCCACCCAGGCGCCCCCTTAAGCCCAATTTTTAAGAACAAAGTGGAAAAGCCAAAAGAAACAAAATGAAACACTCTTCTCTAATCTAGTAAGAATCAAATTTTGAGGTTTGTTTTTAGTAAAAGCTCAGATCATTAATGCATTGAATTATATATATTTATTCTCAGGTGATTTATGACTTTAACATATAATTTAAAAATTAGATGGTGAAAATAGTTCCTTAAATTTCATAAGGCTTCCTAACACGTGTGTCAGTATAACAGAGGAATGAGAACCTGGAATCTGGAGTCAGGCTTCCTTGTCTCAAAACCTAGTTTTACTACTTATGTGCAGTAAAAAGTTGGGCAAGTTTCATATATTTTCTCTACCTTGGTTTTTTACCTGAACTGAAATGTAATATGACACATGATTACAAACTTATCCAAGAATAACATCCAATTGAAATAATAGAAATAATATTCCTGGGACATGTTCCTTCAATGTTAACATCCTCGCTAGGATGATTAAAAATTGTTTCACAGAAATAAAATAGCAGGGGCACCTAGGTGGCTCAGTTGGTAAGTGTCCGACTTAGGCTCAGGTCATTATCTCGCAGTTTGTGGGTTTGAGTCCCACGTCGGGCTCTGTGCTGACAGCTCAGAGCCTGGAGCCTGCTTCGGATTCTATGTCTGTCTGTCTCTCTCTCTCTTTCTCTCTCTCTCTCTCTCTTTTTCTTTTGATGCCCCTCCCCCACTTGTTTTCTCTCTCTCTCTCTCTCTCTCTCTCTCTCTCTCTCTCTTCAAAATAAATAAACATTTTAAAAAAAGAAACAAAATATCAAACATAAATTAAGACTCCTTTACCAAAATTCCAAATTTTATTATACAAATCTTTTTTTCTCCAAGTTTCCAACCTGAAATAGAATCTCCCAATGTGATAGTTTTCTGGATTAAAGAAAATCACAGATATTAGTTTCAATAGATCATAGATCATAAAATCTGTTATTAGACATAGAAGAAATATGTGTATTACCTAGTTAATACAGCTTAGTTGGTAGAAACGGAGTCTTAGAAAAAACTGAATTAAATACAAAAATTGAATTTCACAAATACTAAAATTATTAAATGTGATCATGTAGCATACATTGCCTACCTAGCAGTTGGTATTGTTTTTGTACAATGTCTCAGTAGAATTCTAAACTTTGATTTTTTTAAAACTTAATTCTAATTCCAAAAATTTGTGGTTCACCATTGAACCACAAATAGAATTTAAATAACACACACACACACACACACACAATATTTTAAGTGATGGAATATGTCTATGTTTCAGTGTTTAAGCTTCAAATACAGTTTTGAGGAAAGGCAAATTGCTAATGGAACAAACAGACCCAAATACGAAATGCTTTTCATGGCATGATTTAAAAAAACCTTAACAAAAACACACAAAAAGCAATAAAGAGACATTTTACAAAGTCCTGAATTCAAAAAAGAAATGAGATAGAGGAAACACTAAGGTAAACCAGGCACCACTGCCCAATATATTAGAATCTTCTAAAATAACCCTGTCTGTTGTATCTCTTAGTCACTTGCAGTGGTGTGCCTCTCTCTGCACCATACCTTTTTCCAGTTTCTAGGGCGGGGTTAGGAGAGGGGTGAAAGTCTCTATGGGTAGATGGCTGAGCATTGTCTTGTGCCTTCTCAGTTCAAACATTACACTGTAGGATGACACCCATTCCTAATTTCAAGCCTCCTAGAAAAGGAAAAGTTGCCTTTCTTCAGAAGCTAGTGACATCCTAATCCAATATATTACCTTTGAAAATATTATTATTATTCAGGTTCTCATAAAGACATGTAAAATTTCCCTAGGAGCTGACATGTTGGCATATATCCAGCTGCATATCAGAGCTGTTTTCTTTTTTTATCTATTTTCTCCTCCTGAGAACTTTTTTCAACATATTTAATGAAAACTAAAATAGTGACAAATAAATCATCACCATATCTCCCACTTCTTTATTTACTATAATTCTGATGCCTGATGCTATATTCATAAATTCTTAGGAAAGGATTTTCCTCACCATGTATCTTCATATTTTCCGTGTGGTTTATTTTTGTAATTGCACTCTATTTCTAATCTGTTATCTTTTATTATACAATAGGGAATCATGGATCACTTGCTTTCATCCTAGTATAATAGAAATATCTAAATATTACACTCACAGATTACCCAGACATATAGTTAAGAAACAGGAAAGTGACTTGGCTTTCTTGATTTACTAGGATTTTTTGTCTTTCAATAACACTAAGACAATGTTATTCATTAATTAATGCTGTATCAAACCTAGTGATTGGCCAAAAATTCATAATCTGTTAGGATCTAGTCACAAGCAAGAATTAAAGATCCGAAGAATTCTTCAGTATAAAAAGGTGATTATTAATGGAGCATATTTCAAAGGACTTGGAAATACTTTTAAAGTATTCTTAGAAAATTTTAAATGAGGGATTGCACAAGTGATCAAATACCACTTCATCTTGTATCACAAGCATTAAAGAGGAAAGAAGGTATCTGGTTGGCTGAAGAAAGGCCCATATGAGGAATGGAAATTATAAAAATATTATGAGTAAAGAAGAAATTAAAAACAGTATGGAAGTGAAAGTTCTAAGAAATAGTAAAGGCTTAAAATTTGATAAGGAGAATCACAGAGTATGATATTTACAAATTCATTCAGTTTAACCAATAAGAACAACGACAGCAAAGGATAAAATCAAGGGTAGCCCATTTTTCCACGTGGAGGTGAAAGTAAATATAGATAATACCAGGAATATTGTAAGTTCCACAAAGGCATGAATTTTTATCTGTTTTATTCTTTGGTATATCCCTTAAAATTGTTCCTAAAACACAGTAAGTACTAAATCACACACACACACACACACACACACACACACACACACACACACACAAAACAACAACAAAAAAACCCTATTGAATGAAGGAATGAATGTTTCTTTGCAGCAAAATGAGCTCATGTTTGTGGTCACATACACGTGAAATGTAACATACGTACCTATGACCTCTGGAATCAAGTGATACTAAGGAACAAAGAAAATATCATGGAATGCCTGGACAGGTCTACCTAAAGCTAAGATAATTTTAGTAGCAGGAATTCTTATAATGCAATTGCAGGGCTACAAGATACTAGTCCTAAGAATTTTTCATTATTTTTCTTATTCTGAGAGAAAGAAGGCACAAGTAGGGGAGAGACACAGGGAAAGAGGGGGAGAGAGAGAATCCCAAGCAGGCTCCATGCGCTCAGTGCAAAGCCGGATATGGGGCTCCATCTCACGAATCATGAGATCATGACCTGAGCCAAAATCAAGAGTCAGACTCTCAACTGACCCAGCCAGCCAGGTACCCCCTAAGAATTTCTAATTTTTTATTTATTTATTTAGAAGTTTTAAATAAAGACTATAAGGTAACTATCAGGGATGATATTTTTAAAAGAAAGCAAAGGAAACCACTGTTAGTAACTCTCTTATTTGCAAACTTAAAATAGATTAGGAAAAATCACAGAGATTTGTTGTACATTTTGTATACATTCTCTAACACCCTGGTGTCAGTATGAGCCAACACAGCATCATTAAAAACGGGTCCTATGAGGACTTTTAACCTGCAGTATAGAGTGTGAAGGAGACGAATTAGGTATAATCTCAACTTTCCAAGGCTTTTGATTTTGTTCTGTGTGACATTCTCATTCATAAATTGGAAAAATATCCTAAACCACACATATTTGAATGGTTGCTGAAGGAATAGTGAAATAATTTATTCACTAAATTTAAAAACACTAAGGGCCCATGGGTGCCTCAGTCGATTAAGCATCCGACTCTTGATTTTGGCTCAGGTCATGACCTCAAGGTTCTTGAGATGGAGCCCCTTGTCAGGCTCTGCTCTGACTTTGCAGAGCCTGCTTGGGACTCTCTCTCCCCTCTGTCTCTGCCCCTCCCCCACAAGTGTGTGTTGTCTCTCTCTCTCTCTCTCAAATAAACATTAAAGAAAAAATTACACATTAACGAGTCCTATGTAAACAGTGTAAAGTCTGACCCTTGGAAGATAGGATCGGAAGTCAGCATGTCCTTGATAAACTGAAGAAGTGGTCAGAAATCATGAAGCTAAGGAGAAACAAATAACCTCTTCACATACAAAATGTGGAAGAGTTGGCTAGAAACAAATCTGGCAAGGGAAAACAATGCACAATTGAAATAAATGCAAAGATAAACGTTGGCTTTACATTTTATGCAGTGTGTGGATAATTAAAAATATGTATTTGATAGGAATATACAAGAGCCTGTTTTGAGTACTATGTATATTTTTAGACTACAGAGTTAAAGACAGATATGACTTGAAATGAAGATCTGCGAATATGGTGGGGGGGGGGGGTAAGGATAACAAAAACAGCTATAATTCAGTATACAGTCTTGAAGTGTATAAAATGAGGCCATGATCATCAAATGTTGTTCTCTGTCCAGAGGGTAGAACAAGAGGAGTGGGCATAAAGTATTCTGTGAGGGATTAGCTATAAGTCAGAATTTCCTGAGTGAGAGTTGTGAAATATCAAAATAGGTTACTGAGGAAGGTTATGTTGCTCCTTTTCCGGAAGGCCTTAAAAATAGGAGAGGTGGAATCTTTGTGAAATAATTTGGGGATGGTATTATCTGAAGGAGGAGAAAACGGTATGACCTTGCATTGCCTCTGCCAGCATTAATATCTGGCATGTCTACTGTTGCCTTGGTTGAATGGAAATATAGATACATATTTCAACCAAAAAAATTGATTATTTTGAACTTCTCTAACATGGCAAAATTTAGATAAATTTTAAAGTGGATCTCCTAAAGATCCAGTTTAAGGAAATTAAAATTTCTACTCCCATCCTGAAATTCTCCATAAGTTTAGAGAAACATTTATTAAGTATTTATCCTACCTTTTTAAAAGGAAATGAATAGAAATTGCTATATTCATTGTTTTCCAATTCATAAAATATATAAGAGAAGCATTGTTGTATAATTTTTAATTTCAGAATTCTCAGAAGAGTAGGCAAATAATGATTTGGTATGTTAACTAGTTACTTGATGGTAATGTTCATTTTTCTAGCATCTAAAAGTGATGTCACCTCTACACTTATCAGAACTCTTTTATTACCAGACCCACCTACAAGCATGAGTGACCCTGATATAAAATTTATTCCAAACATCTCTTCACTGTGAAAGGCAATATTTGCCAACAGGCACTTTCTTAACGGATTAGAAATTTCAGAGATTTCCTGTTTACCGTCTTTAAGTGCATGGGCTATAGAAGCGGCCATGTTGAGCTTTCACTTTGCCTAATCAGCAGCTCAGCATCTTAAATTGAATTCAGGCTTGAAATAATGGGTCATTGTCGATTGTGAAGTTTTTGAATGGCTCTGGCCCAGTTTGCTCATCAACCGGTAAAATAATATATGTGAATACATAAATGAATATATATGTACCTCTGTACCACAGTGCTCTCCCTATGAAAGTAGGAGAAAAGTCTGATACACTGAAAATATACAAACTATTACTTCCTCATACTCTGTAGGCTGTGACAAAGCCAGGCTGTATGATACATTGTGGAAAAACTGATGTGAACTTCTGTAATACACCAAAGTGTATTATTTTTCTTCAACAATTATAAATATATTGCCAATTATGTCAACTGTTTTTATACAATTAATAGTAAATTTTATTAGGTGTGTGACTTATAAAGCTGATCTACATAAAACTACTTCTAAAATAATGTATTTAAAGAGTGTGAATTGCATAGTTATAGCCAGAAGTCTCAAACACAAAGAATTCTAAAGAAGTAGGTAAATGTATAAAATTCTGAAGTGGGAGCTCCACTGCATAAAGAAGAATATTGTGAGAGGCTATAATTTGAGGAGATGAAGGAGAAGCACAATGGGAAGGAAGAACAAGAGGAGGAACAGAAAGGGGTTGGGAGTAATGATCAAGGTAAAACCAGAGTTAATTAGATCTGGGTTACAAACTTACCCAAGGTCCTTTGAAGAAGAGCAAGATGACTGTCTCAAACCTAGAGACAAAACAAAAACAAAACAAACTGTAATACTCTTTGTAATTCTCATCTTAATAATCAATGAAGTTGATGCCCCTGACCCATCCTCAGGAAGGCTCCTGTTTTCACATTTTTCCCAGGAGTTCATGGTGAATGTATGCTGATTCATAGACATTCACCTGATTTCCCTTGTGAGCAACCAATTCGTTTGTAGAAAAGAAGGGGGAAACTCAAGGATGCTGATGAGCCAGTAAATCCTGGTACTCTAATAACAAATATCTAACTCAGGTTTCATTCTTTTCCCCTACGTGGAACAGTGAAGTGAGTTCTTTTTGCCATCAAGAATAAGAGAATGTTAGATCAGTTAAAGAACCCTCTTTTAAAAAGTGCTTCTTAGATTACAGGGTGCCTGGGTGGCTCAGTTGGTTAAGCATCCAACCGTTGATTTTGGCTCTGGTCATGATCTCATGGTTCATGGGATCGAGCCCCACATCAGGCTCTGCTGACAGCATGGACCCTGCTTGGGATTCATCCTCAATATCTCTCTCTCTCTCTCTCTCTCTGTCTCCCTCCCTCGCCTTCCCTCTGCCCCTGCCCCACTCATGCTCGCACATGCTCTTTCTCAAAATAAACTTAAAAAAAATACTTCTTAGATTTCACTAAAACCTTCTGAACGTAATTTTCTGCATAGAATTTTAACTTGAAAGCCCTCTCATGCATAGTACCTTGCTGCATGGAGAATTAGCAGAGTATGCAGTTCCACTAGAGTCTGGGACTAGATTTATATACTTTATAACTATATATATTCTAACACTAGCTTTGCGACCTTGGGCAAGTAACTTAACCTCTCTGTCCTGCAGCTTTTTTTCTGTAAATTGGAAGTGATGAAATAGTCTTTCTCATAGGCTGTTGTGAAGATTGGAGTTAATATATGTAAAGCTTTTAGTGTCATAGTATTTTATAATTCATAGCTGTTATTTATTAACTTTCTAAATACGATTCGTGGTCCAAAGTGCATAATGTAACCTTAGTCTTAACTGCTTGAGGCTGAGGTGCACCAACTTTTCAAAGCAAGAAGTGTGGGGAAAAAATAATGTATATATCTAAGGACAATGAGACTCAAAACAGTTGACTGGCAGCTCATGGGTAGCAGAGCCCAACCAAGAGTCTGGTTACAAATACAGCCTTCTTTTCACTCCACTCCAGCACTTCTTGGTGCTTTAGAACTATGTTGCACTAATTGCTAAATATTTTATTAATATTTTTACTTCAAAAGAACAGCAATTTTCTGCACTTGATATCATATTTATACTTCTTTGTAAAGGTGAAGTATAGTTTTCTTTGTTTTATCAATTATTCAACAATACTATTATGTTTTCCTTGAGCCAGGCACTAAGCAAAGTGTTGGTTTAGGGCATTTCAGCAGTGCAATGTATTCAGTAGTCAGAAAAAGCTTATTCCTTTCTTTAAAGCTAGCATTTCCCAAAACATACTCTGGATACATTTGGAAATACTCCAGATTTTGGCATCTAGCATACTGAAGAATATGAAAAGTCCTGCAGCAAAGAATTTGTTTTCCTAATTTTTTTTTTTAATTTCCTGACTTTTTTTTTTTTTTTTTTTTTTTTGAGGAATAGCTTGTCATAATCCTTAGGAACCACTAATCTTTGGAATCCACTCTGGGGTTTCTGATGAGAGTCATGAGCTTGCTTCCACCAGTGGGTGCTTTCTTTTAAATCTTTTAGAGAATGGGGATTAAAAAAAACTTCATTTCAGTAAATTTCTGATCTGCAATAGCATGGTCTTTTTTACAGGGGAAGTACTGTAATACTTTCCATGTATTAGTATCTGCCAAGGATGACTTGGGCTATCCTTGAAAATAGCCTGGGACAGAATGTGTAGACAAGCTGAGATAAGGAGCCTGCTGCCAGGCCTTCAGCGTAGGAACCGACTTAGTTTACCCTAGGCCCATGGCGGGTATGCTCTGAAACAAACTTGCTCTGTCCGGGTATATGGAGGAAACATTCTCTTCATCTGAGAACACCTCTATTCCTAGCTCTTTGACAGTTTCACTTTCCATATCCCCTCAGTTCTCAACATGTGGAAGAAGAGATAAAGAAAGGTGATGAAATGAAAAAATGGAGCAGGCAGCGCTACAAAGAGAGAAGAGACTCAGATTTACATGCCTGCTTTGCATGCAATTATGACGGGGTTTTGGAGGGGGAGGCAAGCGTCCTTCGAAGGTCACTTTACAATATAGGCAGGGAGGGAGAGGAGTTTGCAGTGTGAAATACTGGTTAGCGTTGAGAAGAGTCAAACACTATGCTGATTTTTATTAGAATAAATATCTATATCATGATTCACAAAGGCGAGGAAAGAAGACTCTTGATTCCAAGAAGAAAAAAAAAAACCTTTTCCAACTTGCGATTCTTTTTCAGGGCACTAAATCCATTATAAATGAAAATAGATTAGTGTAAATTTAGGCTTCATGGTAAATTATACAACTTACCCTATTTTAAAATTGGTAAAGTATGTTCACCAAATATGAAATAAAAAGAAATTAGTACAATAAAGGATCAAATTTATACTACTCCCCGAGAAAGTGGCCGGGTAGGGAGAATTGAAAGTGTATACCTGTCATTTCTTAAAGTTTTGTTGCATAGAAAATTTTGACCCTCTCCTTACTTAAAATACCAGTTTTTCATTAGACATTTCTGTTTAACAAATTTTAAGATTAAAATGTGTCTGTTGCTTTTTACTCCAAATTTTATTTATTAAAATTTGTAATCCTTAAATTTTTTATTTTTTCTTCTTAAAATGCTTTAATTTAAAAAATACTCGATGATTCAATTTGTCTATTCATTCCAAGTTGGAAATTAATCTGTTTGGCTGGAGGCTACATAGCTTACTCTCATTAGATGGGTATGTCCAAAGATATGTGAACATTTCCCATTCGGTGAGACACTGGGATTTTCAAATATCACTGAGATCTTAATCAAAACTGTTCTGATTGCTTGGGAGTTGGGTCCTGTGAGAGAGGAAATAAATCAACCTACCCTAGTGACTCAGGTACATCAGTAATGTTGTAAGATTGTTTATTTCTAGAAGAAAAGAGGCATGGTTTTAAAAATATAATTCTGTATTTCACACTTGCAGAAGTTTTTCATTGTATTTGTCAGATAGCTCATGGTGCTGTGCATATTTAACACCGTGAAAAGAACTTCTTTGCCCAAGAACTAGTTCAGTCAGTGGACACTGATTTAATGAAACACCCACATTTCAAGGGAAGAAGCCCCTTTGGATTCATTTCATATCAGTTTAGAAACCGTTTGCATTATACTATATTGTCAGTGCTTCAAAGTGTTTATAATTTTTATGAAATTATACAATGTTGAAGTGAAGGAAACAAGTTGACACAATGAATTTATGAAATTGAGTTGCATCTAACTGAATTTTTACAAATGAATGTGTTGCTGTTTTTTATTTGAGCCTCACAGCCTTATCATAGAATATATATATAATTATTCCTATTCTGTAGATGAGGACACTGAGGTTTGGGAAACTATGGATTAGCCGAGTTTGTAGCAATAGTGACAGGCAGAGTATTCATGGAGTGTTCAGGCTGGAGTAGGCATCCTCCAAATACTGCCTGCCTCCATCTGTATTTTAGATCTGTCCTCAGATGTCATCTGCTCAAATATCATCTTCCCTGAGAGCACTGTCCAGCTCTGCTCTTTCCTGTTTAGTCACCCCCTCGCCTGTCCTAGTGTGGTATTTTCTTTCCAGCACTTCTCTATCTAAAATCATCATACTGGTGTACTTGTTGATTGCCTCTCTCTTTCAAACTTTAAAGTGTAAGTTTCATCAACACCAGGACCCTGTTTGTTCTGTTCACAGTGGTGTCCCTAGGACCTAGCATCCTGCTTGACATATTTATGTCTCTGTAACTAAAGATCAAACTTTTTCATTGATATCTGTAATATCAAGCATCATGATTTTGGTTCACGGTCTCCGATGGTATCAATTTAGCCAAGATTTGATTTGCTCGCTTGGTCCACGCTAAAGTTTCGTTTAAATCTCCGAGGAGAGTACCCCCCATACATTGAGTTACGTGTAGCTCATCTGCTCCGAAGCTGTGGCAGGTGGCCTGCACTACGTCATGTTAGAGGATCTGTACTACACACATGCACCATAGTCTCATTTCTCACATTGACGCGTTGTCTTTCCTGACCATCAACCCTGACAAAAGTTCTCAAGTGTCGAAACCTTGAGTCACACAGCCCCAGTGTGTTCTACAGCGAGCAGGACTGTCATGTCGAGTCCTCTTGTCCTGGAGTTCTGCACAGATAAAGGGAGGATATAGTTTTGAGAGGAATGCTATAACTACAAAGTGCATCCTGAAGGCTATTTAGCTCACAATGAAGGTCTGTGTTTTAAAATAGCACTATAACAAAGTAACTACAGAGTTTTGGCAAGGGCTTCAACTATTTATAGAACTAAGTAAGGCATAGTAAATAATACCACAGTACCCAGTTCTCCCTTGCCATAACCCCAAACTTATGAGAAGCACTGTAATTATATTTTTCTCCTTTAAAAAAAATCATAGTAGCCATTATCAGTTTAACCGTACGGAAGCTCAGGCTGAGATTTCTTTTTTAAATGCATAGTTTTGATTTTCAACAGCTGCACTGGGTCTTTAATCATATATTATCTTTATGAAGCCTTTTTCTAACATATGTTAATTGGCTGTTTTCTGTGACAAATTATGAGCTCTTACTTTGATGAGGTTCAATTGCAATCATGTTGAAGTCGAGTACGTAGAGTTTCCACCCCTGCTGGCTCCTCAAACCACTACAAACATCCGCACGTCACTGCAGTGCTGAGTAATGGCAGGATTTGGGCTGGCTGATTTCACTACAGATTTTTTTTTTCCACAGGATATTTTCGGCTTCTTTGTACTAAATCTGTTGCAGGGTTTGCCCTTTTTAGCAGAAGCGTGCTCTAAAATTAACATCAAACCTTATTGGAGATTACTATAATACAGTGAGAAATATTTCATAATACAACACCCGAGCATCTTGTTTTGCTTTGCCAAAATTTTGGTATATTTATTATACATTTTTTTAAGGTCAATCAGCTGTTAGGCTGTTAGTATTTTCTAAATCATCAGCATTTTGTAGTAAATATTTTGAATTTTCCTCTTCTGAGGAGAACTTTTATTGAGTAGACGATTATCTATTTAGCTATCATAAAGAAAACACGCATAACTATTTTTCTAGGTGTTTCCAAATGTCAATATGTTAAAGATTCTATTATATTTTCCTTTTTCTTTGTAGTTACATCTGTTGGTCAAGGAATAAAAAGAATTGCAGTGCTCCATCAAGGTTAATGTCCAATAAGATGCATAGCATCCATTTCAGTTTTCTATCCTAATGTCAGTTTTTAATGTATGATTAGGATGAACAGATATGTTCTAATCCATCTGCTCTGAGAACTGTGACAGATAGCCTGCATCAGATACCAACAGATGATCAGTGATAGCTATAATTAGAATAGATGTAAAAATACAGCACATTTGTTTTTATTCTCAGAAAAGTAGTCAGGATAATTGATTAAGGCCTTCAGAAACTGTGTCAAACACCAGTCATACTGAGATTAATCTAACTGTTTCTGCCCTGACGTCGAAGGTAAAGGACTCTGAAAAGTGCGGTGCTCCAAAGCCAGAGCTAGGGGTCAAATTTCCATACAGGTATGAGAGTTTAGAACAAGATGAGCCAGATGTGAATAGGAGCTACTCCTCCTCACGAGGCTGTTTTTAATCAGCCATGTCCCTGGAGTAGCACACAATCAATGAGCTCTAAATCCTGAGGCTACCTGCATTCATAGGAAGGCCTGCGAACATCATTACAGAACTTACAATTGAGCATATGTGAAAAAAATTAGAGCAGAAATTAAGGGTAAGAAAGGTTAACTTCAGAAGTCTTACTTTGGAACTACTCTTTTAGCAGCTCTTAAAGAGACAATTTAAATGCTTTTTTTTTAAAAAAAAAAAAAAAAAAAGGATGTTAAGCTCTACCAAATGCAGATACTACTCTATTAAAAGATCATTGTAAATAAGCCAGATAGAAAGTTGTTGTTGATTTATGTTAGCCACAAGTGTTTGAATTATGTGTATTATTTGAGAAGGTACATGTATCAATTTCAGCATGGGTAAGTAAATTTAAAGTGTTGTGTTTTTTTTGTTTTGTTTTATTTTCATTAATAGCACTACAGCTAGAGAGAATGGCTTTAGGAGCCCTGTGTGATACTTCAGTGTGACTGCAAAGTCAATTGATGCACTGTATCTTAAGCTAATGTACACACGGAAATTTAGTTCCACTCGATAAGACACATACTTAATTGGCTTTAAGAAAATAAACCAAGGTAAAGAATGATGCGTGAATGGAGCAGAGAACTTGGCACTTGACTGTATGGAAGCCCGTGAGCCATGTGGCTTAATTGGGGCCAGTTGGGATCATTTAATGATTGCTGTCAGAAGATCAGATTTAATTCTCCTTATAAGAAGACCACAGTGGGATAGAGTTAAACAAATTGTCATCAGAGGTTTCAAATGAACAAAGCCTTAATTAGGTTGATTAGGATGCTGTAAAAGAGATGAAGAGAATAGAAAAATTGATGAATCACTGGTTTCCATGTTGAGCCACATAGAACAGCAATATCAAATATCTATATTTTGAGAGACATTATTATGGCATTTTGGCTATTATGTATATTAGATGAAAGGCTTTTATGTAAACTTTATAAATTCCTGAAGTTCGACCAAAGACAAAAAGTAAATGACATTCAGTGTAAATAGTGGGTGATTTATCAAGCTTATTCTCCTTAATGTATAACAAAAACATTGGCAGGAGGACAGTAGTTATTTCTTTCTATTTCAAGGTCATCTTCAAATATTAACTAAATTAGGAAAATAAAAACAGAAGCAAATTATTTTTAGGACATAATTTTCAATTGTTTAACGTAATATTTGAATACAGAATAATTACCTAGACTGCCTTTTAACCAGTTATATCACTTTCTTAGTAATATTGTGATTATTTATTGTGATTATTTGGTGATATTGTGATTATTTGATTATTTGGTGTGATTACTTCGTAATATTGTGATTCTTAGTAATATTGTGATTATTTAAGACTACTCAGGTGTCTTAAAATGTACTCTTACTGTTTTATCTTCACATTATCAAAGACTGAAATGGAGCTTTTCCATTTGCTGCAGGTTTGCACAAAAATGTTCTCCCCACACACCCCCAGACACACACACCAATGTATCAGTAAGGCTGAACATGGTGTCTGGTACATATAGGCTTTTGAGAAAGAAATTTATAGAGTTTTTCCACTTTAGTGATGAAATATGATATATAAAAGATTAAGAAAATAATGAACATAAAATGTTTTTCTGAAAGGATTATGAGATGCCCAGGAACTCAGATTTTGTTATAGTAACACGAAAACGTATAACAACATCTCCCTCTTCAATCCTAGCTTGCTTTGAAGGCTGGCAATTTTGTTTCACCGATACTGGTGTTGTGTGGTGCTTTACTTGCTTTGTTCAGTAAGAGCGACACAAAATCCAGCTGCGTGTTCTTACTGAGAGGTTACAGCTGGGGAACAGAACGCAATCTGTGATGCCAAATAGTAGCTGTTGCTTTGTGATGACGCAGTGCAGGGGTTACCTTTGTGGTAAGCCCTGGCACATCACTAAGTGGCTTTTGAAAGAAAAGGTGGTGGCTGTACTGTTGGGAAAAATTAGGAAAACAAAGACATGATAGAACCCTGAATTAATTACTTAATATGATGTGGAAAGGCAAAAAAAAAAACTGTGATGTGGTTCAACAGCATGAGGCTCTTGACATATTTAGACCATTTGGAGTTTATTTTGGAACGGGGAATGAAGAAGGCTGTTTAAGCTGCAGTGTGAAAAAAATGTTCAAGACAGAATATACCATGGAAAACCATGACGGGGAAGGTATGCTTCCCTCGTGTTTATTAAATTGTTTATAATGCAACACGGTTGTTTGAAGGTATGCGTGTCTCCTAAATTCTAGAACTGTGTAAATAAAATGATTTATGTCAGTGATAACGGCAGGTTAGGCCCACTTATTAAATTAATTGCAGAGGTTTTCAAAACGAGTTCCTTTTTAGCCTTATTATATTTCTGACATACATTTCATCTCCTTTTGTCCTTGGGGAAAGATATTAAAGTAGGACTAGAAGCATTAATGTAGAGTTTTCAGCAGCCATGGTCATTGGGAAAATTGATATATTTCCCTAGTTATTTCTGCTTTTGCAGCCTGAAGCTCTTCCATGACTGATACTTAAGAGAAACTTCTTAATTTTTATAACACTGTAAATTTTTTTCTTCATATAATGATGATTGTTAAGGAATAAATGAAGCATTACCTGTTAGAACTTGCTCATCATTAGCTCTGGAAAGTGAAGTCTTCACGGTGTACGTAAGGACTATGATTCGCTTGGTAGCCTCGTTGTATAACACGACTTTTGTTTTATGCCTCAAAACTGAAGCAGTCTTCCAAGTAGTAGGTCATGTCTGCAGTGCTGCTGTGTACCCACTTTGCATACAGTACCACACCTAGTGCTCGTAGCCATCCTGCACGTCAAGAAGTTTGTTCCCAGCTTGTTGTAGGCAAGAGCAAACAACAAGCTCAAGTTCAGACCTGAGCCTCCTGGCTCCAAAATTCTTTCCACTTCGACTTCGGGTTGTGAGTTACTCTTATTCCATATATGAGATGCTATATAAATAGGACAGAGGATTAAATGAGGTTGTCAACTTGCTTCTGTATAAGCAGAAATATGAAAATATTCTCAGGAATAGTCATTAAAACTAGCAACTGAAGAAAATACATACCTGAGAGGTGAAAATCTTAAATTTGTTAATCAACTGAGTTACCGGCTCCTCTGATGTGCCTGGCAGTGGGGTAGATAATGTGATTACGAAAGTGATACAAAACAGAGTTGGCCCACAGATGTTGAAGAAGACAGGCAATTTCAGTTGTGACAAGTGCTACAGAGAAAGGCATGGTGCTGTGAGTCCTAACGGGGGATTTGTTGTGATCATGAAAGGATGGAGTGCTTCCTGAGGAGGTGAAATTAGACCTAAGACAGAAAGGAGAGGAAGAAGTTAAGGGGGGGCACAGAGGGGAAGGTGGAGCATTCCAGGCAGGGGGGATTGCATATTCAAAGGCCCTGTGGTAGGAAGGAGTGTGGCATGTATGAGGAACTGACAGATGACATTATTATTTGTATGTGACACTGTTACTGAGACTTGGTGACAATTCCAAATTCCATTATATTGCCACTAAATTGAAATAAATTGAGAAGATAACTTTGTATTTGGCATGATGGTATCTATCCAGAGGTAAATAATAGTGGTTTTTTAAGTACCCTTAGGAAGGTAAGTTTTGACTATGTGTCTTTAAAATGAAATCAGCTAGCATTCATAGCTAGGGTAATACAACATCATAAATTTACTTCAAGAGACGTGGAATGAGTTTCAGGACCAAGGAAGTATTCCCCAACTCTTAGGATATAACATAGTTGAGTAACAATAAGAATAATAATAATTGTTATGTCTTTCGAAGTTCAAAATACCTCTTAAGCAGAAAAAAAAAGTAAAAGTTCTACTTGTTCATTTTAACCAAAATATAGTTACATGCCTCATATGTCTTTCAAATATGTCATAAAGGAGAAAGTTAAATGTATCTCTGTACCATAATAAGCAAAGTTTTCCACTTCAAATAATAATGAATCATTTACTTATTTGAATTACTAATGCCAGGCTTGCAGCAACTGGGCTTAAGATCATTTTCGTCACCTACTAAGCATCCGGTTTGTGTTTATATGACAGTATCATTTTTTGTTGGACATAGTGTGCTTGGTTTTCAGCCTTTAGTTTTTATAAAACTCTGTATGAAGATGCTAGTGTTAGTGAAAATATAAGACAGCGAAGAAGTTATTTGCTAATATGAGTAAAAGAAAACCAGAATTCTTTCTTTGCAGATTGACATCACATATTTTAATGTTTGATCATTTTTCATAGGTTGTTTTTATTTAAGTGACTGCATTGTGCTTATTGTAGCAAAATACATGCTTTGCAAAGATAAGTTTAGCAGAAGAGAATTAATTTCTTCCCACATCTTTTAATGTGGCATGGCAGTCTCACTCTATGATCAAAACACATAACTGAAGGTTGTGTTTAATTTCTAAATCAAAGTGTTGTGGGAAGATGATTGAAATCTGAAGATGACTCAGATCCACTTGATATGTGGTTTTCTTCCTACAGAAACCTTATGGTAGACTGCCATTTCCATGTTAGAAGGAACCTAATAGCGATGAGATTAAAATAAATAGTTTCGTTATATACTGAAAGTTTATGTTAGTTTCTTTGGTTCTTACTCTGAATTTTTTGGACAACTTTGAGAACTGCAATAACACAGTCATCTATTCCCCCCACTCACTATATCTTTTTTTAAACTATGGTTGCAAAGAAGTAATGTGTTTTACTAACAAACATTGATTTTTTGTTTGTTTGTTTTTTGGACAGCTTTTGTGATTCTATTTTTTACCAAAAATATAATTTATCCAATTGGCTCTTTGTCTGTATAGAATTCTTCATTTGCCTCGAAGGGTAAATTAAGATTATACGGCTGCGTTAGCTATGTCAGATGACTTCTGCGAGACATAGTAAATGGTAATTGTGATGTATCTCCTCCTTGACCAAAGTGAATTCGTTTTCTTATTCTTATTCCTTAAAGCAATCATACAAAAGACGAAACTAGACCTGAAATGGATTTTTCTTAGGTGCTTTAAAAATAGAAATACAAAATTGTGTCTCCATGTCTGCGTTTCTGTCATTGTCCCTTATCTGAACCTCTCAAAGGCCTCTCTGTGTGTGGCATGCAGCAAGGCACACTCAGACAGTTCTGCTCAGAGAAGGAAGTGAAGAGTTTTGGTTCCCATTTTACACTTCTGGAACAGTTTAGGGAAGGAAGCACCTTTACACCTTTTATTGTTCGTGGTTGCTGACATCATATCCTTCCCCGACCAGTCTGTGCGTGTTTCCTGCCATTCTGTCAAGATTCTTCTGTGTGAAGGGGAGGGATTTTGTGGGAGGGAGGGAGAGAGGGAGGAAGAGCGCAAAAAAGAGTGAGGCTGGGAAGGGGGGAGGCGGTGTGTGTCACTCAAGGGAACTTGTTTGTAAATGAGAGAGCTGGGGTGGGAGAAGGATCTTTAGCATCTGTCCACAAGATATTCTTCTCTACTTGGGTCTCAAAACCACTCTGCCTTCATCTGTCTGCTTATGCCAAACTCAAAGTGAACAGAAGCCTGCCATAATGAAGTTCCCCTTTTTAGTAAGCAGCTTGATTTTATTTTTCTTATATTTAGGTTGACGAAAAGAAAAAAAATGCAGAAGACTGTAACTCCATAGAGTGTAACTGTGGTAGAGCGTTTCTTTTTCTTCTTTTTTTAATTACTGATTGTTTCTCTGTGGCTCTGTCATTTTCCAAGAATGCTTCTTTCATGTGGAGAGAAGTTAGCAGCAGGGCTGCTGGAATTATTTTAAGCTTATGGTTGATTGTATGTAATGAAAGTTCTCAGCATAACTTGAAATTCTGCTACACGGAGTTTAGCGATTCTCTTCTTCTTCGTATACATACAAAACAGTTTTAAAAGCTACTAAAGTTACATAATATCTTTCTCAGCCACTCTAGGCCTCCTACAAATTAATACTCAAAACCGACTTTGCAAAATAATTTTTGCATAAAAATCAGCTTAGAAAAATAGTTATGCTAAGAAAACAACTCCTGAGCTATTGTTGACCTTCCTAACTCTGAATTTTTACTGGCAGCCCTGAAACGTGGTGATCCATAATCAAATGTTCTAAGCCACATCTCGTGACATATTTTACTTCATGAAAACGTCGCATCATCACTGCGTAGTAGTCTGCATGTGTACATAATAATATCAGATTTCGTATTTTAAAAATGTTCAGCAGGCAAGACTTCAAGAAATATTCATTTTTATGGAAAGCAGGAAAATACCTTAATTTTTACTGAAATTTAAGCTTGTTTGTCTTTACCTTGCGTATTTCAAAAGGGAAAACATATCCAGTGGTGTTCTGACCATTTTATATACATGTTTGATATATGCATATAAATTCTCTCAGGCAAAATATTTCCCATCCTTTTTCACTAATTAAAATCCCTGCCCTGCTCTTTTTCAAAAGTGTCTCTCGTTTCAAAGTTGGGAAGTATGGGGTGGTGATATGTAGGAACTCTTCTAAGTTTGGCTCTGGAGGAGCGCTCCCTCTGCCTTTCTGAAGAGACTTTTCTCCTGGGATGTTTCTCTGCTTGTTTGGTTATTTGTATTTTGAAACCAGGATCTGTAGAAGTTCTCGTCTTCCCCGCCTTGTCACCACACTCTAATCTGTTCACCCTGACCTTCCACCTTAAAGTGAATAAGCGCTTAGGCAGGCATAGTCCTGTAAGCCGATAGTGCCACCGGCCTCAGCTAAACGAAAAGAAAGGAAATTGTCCTATATGCATTTGCTGTGGATTCATGGGTTGGCTTTTCTGTGATAGAGGAAGCCTGTTTGTCTCTTTGGGGTCTTGCACATGCAAGGGAAATATCAATCTAACGTGCCGCTGGCTTCTAAGGTAAGACTATAGGAAACACAGGAAAGTTGCCCAGTTGAGTGATATTTAAGACTGTTTCTAAAAATAGATAGATGGACAGTGTTTGGCAACAGCAAATATATAATGCAATTGTGCTTCATGAATGTTTTCTATTGTAATGTGATTTTAATGTCTTATAGCTAATTTTTTCATGTGTATTTGTCAAATGTGTGTTGTTTATATAACTCTTTAAAACTTTTGAACTACTTCCAACATTTCAAATTACCACTGGAGTTTTTGATAAGCACTGTGTGGTCATGATGTTACTCAACATATATAGTATTCTCAGAGGCACAACTGAGCCGCAGTTTCGTAGAAAGGCATTGGGCAAAGGAGAATGGATGGTCTTAGTATTTAAGCAGCGCTTAATCCACCAGAACTAATTATATCATAATAGCTTCTGCAATTAGATAACCACAGAAAATTTTAATTTAAAGAAATTTACTCAAGGTGATAAAGAATTTAGAAATTAAATTAAAGAAATCAAAAGACAGCTGATGATCAGACCAAGTGTATAACAGCTTTCCTGTTCCGATAACTTTGAATTGGAGCCAAATAATCTATTAAATAGCCAGGACATTGGCTTAGCATTACATAATACATGTGGGAATTTTTCAGGTCCCTTGTCAGACACCAACTAAAACAGGGAAATTCTGAGCCATGTGTAAAGTAGTTGCATTCTCTGACATAAGACTGGATAGGATAATTGGAGCTGTTGCTTGCAAATGAAGAATCCATTGTGGAATGCTTTCTGGTTAACTTCCACATTTCACGGCAATTTATTTTCATTACTTTCAAATATTTTCAGATATAATTTAAAACAAAGTAAAATACATACTTTTAATACTCGGGTTCTCTGGGTTTATTTTATATTATGGATGATCCTTTCTTTAATTTTTATTCATGACCTAAAGATATCTAGTATATATAGAGTATCAGGCTTCTGTAATTTTGTATCTTACTCCCCAAAGACATATGATATGTCTTTTTAAAATATTTAAATTTTGAGAACTGATGGCTTATTATAAAAAGTGTAGTTATTAAAAAAAGTATCCTTATAAATGGAGTAATAGTCTAATTTTTTCCCACCATTTCTTTTCTGTGAATGATTATCTTTTTTGATTCTTGTGTTCAATATATAGCTTAAGGGCTTTCAAGAGGAAAAGGAGATCTCAGTGCTGATAGCTGCTTATTATGTAAGATTAAATATCCCATATTATTTTTACAGTGTTCTCATAGCAGTGACTTTTTAAAAATAAGATTAAAGGATTTAGATTTAAATTAGTTGACATTTACATATATCAAATAGCACTTTCATAATAGTCCATCCTATTTGCATAACGAGGGACGTTATCACCTCTGCTGTCAAAACACAAGATTGTTTTCCCTTCAGAAATGAATTAGCTGCCCTACTTAGCATACACAGGTACATAGAGGTTCATTAACTCTCTGATTCAGGTAATTTTTCATAATAGAAGGGTGAAAATAGTCACCTAATTTCATTAAAAAATATTAAGAAACTCGTTGCAAAAGATACATTTCAAGTGTTGGGCTTTAAAGTACAGTTTTTGTCATTTAAATGACTTGTTATATTACTTATGAGATTATTTTAACTGTAAAAACAAACTGTTCCTATTTGATATGCTCCTGCATGGGATATACCATGTGCTTTGAGTACATATTTTCATTCATTTGATTGGCTTACTTCCATATAGTTTTCTTTTTTAAAAAATTAGAATACGATAGTTCTTATGAAACTGGCTTTCAGTTAAAGTGGCATTTAATTTTTCTTTTTTGTCCAGCAGGAACGAATGCAGGAATTTGGGAACTGAGCAGTGCAAGTGCTGAAGAAGGAGATTTGTTTGGAGGAAGCAGGAAAGAGAAAGAAAAGGAAGGAAAAAATACATAATTTCAGGGACGAGAGAGAGAAGAAAAACGGGGACTATGGGGAGAAAAAAGATTCAGATTACGAGGATTATGGATGAACGTAACAGACAGGTGAGTGGGTAGACTTTTTCTTGTATCATTATTTACATGGACTATTTATTACATTTCCCCCAGGTATATTAAAGGTACCCTGAAAACATTCCAAACTTGTGAGCATACATTAAGAGAAGTCTTAGTGAATTAAATGTGGCCAGTTTAAATGCTAATATTCTATCATATGTCAAGGGGGAAGACTCACCTTATCTGTTAGACAAATAGCTTACATGTTCATGATTATTCACTTTTTATTTCACAATAAATTTTGAACGGGAGCTATCCCTGTATAACATGAATAGCTTAATAATTAAGAGTTAATAAGCATAACATTGCTGCACTGCACGCATCATCAAACAAAGATTCCTATATTCATGGGAACGAGGACTTTTGTGGTCATGCACTTAAAGTTTTAGGATATAGGCTTATAAAAATGGCTTTATTTGTATTCACACTAAAAGAGACTTTGAAATGTCTCCAAAATATTTAGCATTGTGCTGACAACAACAACAAACACCCTCATGAAATATTAGTAACTTAAAACACTTAGGCAAAAACTATTCATTAATTCATACCATTTTCTTTAAACCACGAATTTTGTAAACAAAGAGGCAGATGATGTTACCATTTTTTTCTGCGAGTCCAATGATAATACTGTATGATACCATCAATTTGTTCTAAAGATTTTATATCTCTAAATGTTCTATTCGACAAAGACTTGTATATCATGAATATTTGTGATTTGACTATTTTCCTTCACACTTGGGGAGAGTGCATTTGGTTAGGTGATACAAGGATAGTTGGGTGGTTTGTATGCATTCTAATGTTAATTAACAAATTGTAGTACTGCCAGATCCCAACCATTACAAATGGATAATGGAACTTGCAAAACTGGCATTCATTCCTTGACCATGGGAGAGAGGAATGTTTTGCCTGTTGCTCATTTATTCTGGGGAAAGTTAAGAGGATGGCCTTTGGAGATGCCCTCGCCAGACTAATTTCCTCCAAATAAAGACACTCTGGTCTGTCTCCCCTTCTGTCTTCTTGGAACTGCAAGTGAGACTAGAACTGATTTCTGGTTTAAGTTTTTTTCTATGTTTTTTTCTCCAGTTTTATTGAGACATAATTGACATACATCACTCTATAATTTTAAGGCATCCAGTGTGTTGGGTTGATTTACATGTATTGTGAAATGATTACCACAATCAGTTCAGCTAACATCCATCATCTCGTATAGATATAATAAAAGGAAAAGAATAAGGAAAAAAAGGACTTACTCTTAGCAACCTTTCTGTGTATCACACAGCAGTGGTAGCTGTAGTCATCGTGTTGTATGTTACAACCCTAGTACTTATTTATCTTGTAACTGGAAGTTTGTACCTTTTGACCACCTTCCTCCATTTCTTCTTCCCCCAACCCTCCACCTCTGGTAATCACAAGTCTGATCTCTTTGGGTGAGTTTGTTTGTTTTTTAGATTCTACATATAAATGAGATCACACAGTCTTTGTCTTTCTCTTTCTGACTTATTTCACTTAGCATAATGCCCTCAAGATCCCTTCATGGTGTTGCAAATAGTAGGATTTCCTCTTTTTTATGGCTGAATAACGTTCCATTGTGTGTATATGTGTGTGTAACAACTTATTTATTCATTCATCCATTGATGGACACTTAAGTTGTTATATGTGTAAATGATAATGAATAGAAGTTGTTATTTATGCCATGAAAGCCAGTATGTCATTAAGAGATAAACTTTAGATTTTCAAGTTTATACTCCCTTAAATTATTATATTTAAGGTACATACGCATGACTTGAACTATTTTTGGCTGAAAATTGAGTTAAAGGATAAATAAAGATTTTTGATGGATTTCTTCATTGTTTTCCTACACATTGTTTATTGCTTTCGGTCAAACCAAAAAGTAATAATTCTGTCAATATAAACCACAGTATTTTTTTGTTGGCTTACAGCTTGAAATTGAAATTGAGACTGAAATATTGAACACCATGTACCATTGACTGTTTAGATCCAGTTATTTGTACTAGAATCTATTTTGAGTGCTGTCAAAGATTATAGGAATTAGCACCTAAGTTCATTGATAATACCAGGTAATGTTTAGGTTCATGAAATTCATAGTATCTTCCTTTTGCCTACAAAGAAAGGAGAAAATTTCTGCAGGTTGAATTCATGAGCTTTCATTATGCTTTATAAAGGAACATAAAACTCACACAGGCTGGAAGAATTTTAACACATACTTTTGAGCTAATAATCGAACATCTTAATTTATATATGCTGCGTCTATAGTTACTGTTACTCTCATCCATGTTAGAAGTCATGATAATTGTAGGAGAAGAAAAATTGTTTAAATTCACTTCAATTTAGATGACTTTTTTAATCCTGAAGATGAATTCCTTGGTTTTATTCTACAGAATTTCAGATCTGTGTAGTCTTCTCCAACCTTTAGGTATGGCAGGTCCTTCACTCATACTCTTGAATCGGCAGAAGTGAAAACTGCCATGTTTTAATGTATATTTCAGTGATTATTTTAGTGGCTATTGACAATCTCAGACATCCATCTTACTTATAAATGTTTGTTATGTGCACCACTCACCTACTACGAGAGTGGACATGAAAGCTTACAAGATATAGGTCACTTCTAATAATCACCACCACTAGCAAATCTGCGGGAGCCAATCATCCCAAGTGCGGAGGCTCCCCCAGCCTGGGCTTCCTTTAAACTTTGTGTTCACATGTGGAAAAGAAAAATGTTAACTGCTTTGCCCTTTTTGAAGCTTACCCCACTGCAGACTCCATAATAGAACGTCACACAATGGCTCACTGTCATCTTTTCTTAAAAGTAGTAAAAGCCCACTCTGCCATTGCAGGTGTTTATTTGGCTATACAGAGAACAGGGTGTGTTTTTACAGAATAAGAAGTAGAGACTTAAAAGTGTGAAATGAAATATTACAAAGCTGATGTATAAGTTGAATATCATTAAGAACTAACACTGCTGTAAAACAGCAGCTAACTGTTTAAATTTAATTTTGCCCTTACTCTACCTTTCATAATGGAAGTAAGGAGAACAGCTAACACTCAGAAACTCCAGTTGTATACATAAAATAGTTTAGAGGAGGAAAAAAATGAACAGCTCATTTTATTTTTAAAAATTTGTCCAGAGTTTCTGACTTTATGAAAACTACTTATTTCTCAATTTCTTACTTAAACTACATACATTACTTAGGCGACTATGTAAAAATAAATAAAATCATGAATTGTTAATTTGTCTTATAGAAATTTCCAGATAACTTAATAAAAGTAGCAACATGTACCAAGAATTACGTATGTGTTATTTCATTTAATTCTTATTAACCCCACTTACAGGGGAATAATTCACTTATTTACTAAATCAACAAATATTATTAGATTGCAATATGCTTAACATTAAGAATTCAGTGGTAAACCAGACGAATCTCATACAGCTTATCATCTGCCACAGAGGTCAGCAAAGTTTTTCTGTAAAGGGCCAGATAGCAAATATTTTTGGCCTTGTGAGCCATACAGTCTTCATCTCAACTACTCAGCTCTGCCCTAGTTGTGAAAGCAACCTTGGACAAATGTGTAAATGAATGAATGTGTCTATGAATAAAACTCTACTGACAAAAATGAGATGGGCTGTATATGGCCTGTGGGCCAGAGTTTGTGGATCCCTGGCTTAGTAGGATGAAGCAGACGTGAGATTTGCAAATATATAATAAAAATGTTATAGATATGTGGTGTGAATGAAATTATCAAAGCGCTATCAAAGTATAACAAGAGGTGCTTTATTTAGATTGGGGATTGGATGAAAGGCCTCTCTGAGGAAATGCTAAAAGATGAGAACTAAAACATGAGTCAGAGTTAGGCAGGTGACAACATTCCAGATGGAACAATATTTGCAAAGCTCCTTAAGAACGGAAAGAGCTTGCTAAGGAGCCAAGGGAAAGCTTGTGGAACTTGAGTCTGGTGTGTATGACTTTGGAGAGATGAGAGAAAAGATTAGATGCTAGACAGGGCCCAGATCATGCAAAGCTTTCAAGTCAGAGAGTTAATACTAAGTGGTGGCCAAAATTTGGAGCCCACACCTTTCAGATTAAAAAAACAAAACAATGCATGCTTTTCTCAACCATGTCAGGCTACATCCTGTATAATATAATGGCTAAGAGCATGGTTTTATGTCTTTGCTTTTCCCAATTACATCATACTGCATCCAGTGTAACATAGTGGTGAAAAGCATGGGTTTTAGACACACGAACCTAGCTGTGATCTCAATTCTGCCACATACTAGCCCCTCTGAGCCTTATCAGTTTCCTCATCAATAGACTGAGGTTTAAAAAATAGTACCCACCTCAAGTCATTGAGATAATTAAATTAGGGCATAAATTTAAAGCATCTAACATATAATAAGCGCCCAATGAATGTACGTATTAGCTGTTCCTATTAAGATTCATGCTTTTTAAACCATTAGCTTTTATAAGTTAATGTGACCTCCATTAAAACTCCTGAGCTGTGTAGAACACTAAAGAGTGGTGCCTGAACCTCATTTCAAGAAGGTTCTACCTTTTAAAGGCTATAAGGGAGCTGGAAGGAAAAGTGGAATAGAGCGGAGCAGGAGCACAAAAGGAGCCTTTGGAATCTCACAGGGGTGAGAGAATCCTTTCAGAGCAGGAGTGGCTGATAGCAGAGGATGGCTTGTGGGCTGGAAGGAAAATCACAGACATTTGCAGGGCAGAGCTTGTGACAAGGAGGAGAAGGAGTAGTTTTCTAAGTTCTATGCTTGCAGCACTTATTTTCAAATATATGTTACTGACCAAGTTATTTTGAACTACTTGTCACCATTTTTATCACTTCCAGCATCCACTTTATTCTAACACTACAATTTCAGTGTCTCCTTCTGCATTTCTTATTTTTACCCCCTAAGTACCTTCAGTAATCAGGCAATAATCTTACCCTACTTCATATGGTACCAGTAAATATGCTCCTGAAAAAAACCAACAACAGATTTTTAAAGTGAGTTTTACCCTTGTCTCACTCTTTTTACAAAAGCAGAATATACTTAGAAATCTGTTATATCTGTTGTATCAAGAAGAAAGATATACAAAAAATAAGCTTGTTTAACCTAAACCTGTTTATACTTGTATGTTTGTATTTTAAATTTTCAGTTTCCCCACTTTGAAATGATAGGAGAGGTAAATCCAAATGTATTTGTGTGACTTGTTATAAAAAGACATTTAAATATTTGAATAACTGTAAGGGAAAAATATTTGCCAAATAACACAGTCAGGACCTAATATAGTAAGCTAAGGGAAGAAGATTTTTAAAAGTCTTAAGTTCTCTTCCATCAGGTCTGGCACACTAATAGTTTTTGCCAGCAAACAAAATTTCACGTAATTATCAGTGCAATAACTGGAGCACAAATTAAAGACAATTAGCAACATTCTCCTCTTAATAGAACAAGAGAATCCCCTTATGACTAAAAGGAATTCAGAGATCATAGTTGTTAAATTTTCTAACTTTTTCTCTTTTCTTAGGTCCCTATGTCAGTTTCTTTTTTTTATGTTTTTAATGTTTATTTGCCTATTTTGAGAGAGAGAGAAAGAGAGAGTGTGAGCAGGGGAGGGTCAGAGAGAGAGCTAGAGAGAATCCCAAGCAGGCACCAAGCTGTCAGCACACAGCTGGACAAGGGTCTCTGTCCCACAAACTGTGAGATCATGACCTGAGCTGAAATCAAGAGTCCGATGCTTAACCATCTGAGCCACCCAGTTTCTTTATATAACTTATAAATTATTTTAAATAGGCTTAGAAAAAAAGAACTCGGAGAAATATGTTCAGTGTAGATGCAACCTGTGAACAGTTTCTACATAAGGATGTTTTTAAACGAAATCTAATCTTTTTTAAAGTGAATAAAAGAGGGGTGCCTGGGTGGCTCAGTCGGTTGAGCATCCGGCTTCGGCTTAGGTCGTGATCTCACGGTTCATGAGTTCGAGCCCCACATCGGGCTCGGTGCTGACAGCTCAGAGCCTGGAGCCTGCTTCAGATTCTGCGTCTCCCTCTCTCTCTGCTCCTCCCCTGCTCACACACTGTCTCTCTCTCTCAAAAATAAATAAAGATTAAAAAATTAAAAAAAAAAAATAAAGTGAATAAAAGAGATTTATTGATTTCATCAAATGACTCTCAAAAGAAACAAGTATTATTCCTTACTTTCTGCTACTTTCCACTATTTTAGGCTGTTCTTAGAATTTTAGCTAAAATTTCAGTGAAAATTGTACTGTAATGTTCCTTCAAGGTGATATCCAGAATGCCAGTAAATAAAAGGCTAATTACAGTTCTAAACCTGAGGGTAAAAACCTACTAACCTACTCTTTAAATGTGAGGAACTTGATAATTTAGAAAGACAAATAAATGGCTTCAGGAAGATAACTTTGTAATTAATTCTAAACCATGAGTTGAACAGATTATTCCAGTCATACTTTTTCTTTTGTCATCTGCACGAACAGAACTTACATTTTTGTCCATTGCCTGTATGCATACCAAGCAAGTATATATTATCTGAGAGGAAATTATACTTAAATTGCTATCAAAGAGTTATACATGTTAGTCCATGAATATCTGGAAGCTTGTTTTAAATCAAGTGAATCAGAAGTTTAAATAGGGATGCCTGGGTGGCTCAGTCGGTTGAGCATCTAACTTCGGTTCAGGTCATGATCTCCCAGTTGGTGAGTTCGAGCCCCACATGGGGCTTGCTGTTATCAGTGCAGAGCCTGCTTCGGATCATCTGTCCCCCTCTCTCTGCCGCTCCCCCGCCTTGCATGAGCACATGCACAGTCTCTCTCTCTCTCTCAAAAATAAATAAAAGCATTTTTTTTAAGTTTTAAAAAATCACAGAAATACTGATTTAAATCTAAAATAAATTCACAGATAACTGATATTGGTGATTATTAAGCCTTTTTTACTCTCAGTATCATTTCTTAACAGCTAAACTGCCTCCCTAAACTTGGTATCAATAAATAATTAGAGTGTATCATAGTAATGAATTAGGGCATAGAACATTTCAGAATTGAATTATAGGTATATTGATGCATCCTGTGGGCTCCTACTTAAAGGTTCCCCAGCATTTAAGTTAAATCATTCTTTCATTAATCTTAAAATCACCAGGGGGAAAAGTTTTTGTTCAGAGAGCTGGAATTACTGGTGTTTGAAGATACTGAAAAAGGAAACCAGAAGAAAAAAAAAATGTATTTTGTGAGTTTCCAAATCAAAGAGGTAGCTAGAGTGTTCCGATGTACATTGAGCAGCTATGACATCAGGCCACTCATTTCTGTTCTGTTCCTAGCAATTTAAAAACAGTTCACAAATGGTCTCCCCAGTATATGGGTGAAACATAGAAATAGTGCACCACACATTTACTATACATCCCATACATGTGAGCTATTTTATAGCTCAGTGGATATAGTTATATCCACTAACTCTATTCCTTGACTACCAGAGAAGTATTGTCTCAACTGCCATCAAATTCATTCATTAAGTTTCCTTTGATAGGGAATCCAAGAGGTGCCAAAATTTTCACAAGGAATACAGTAACAATCTGCACAAACTGGAGGGCTTCAAGACGTCTTGTTGTTTCAGTTCTAGTTTGTATATCTCATTCAATTTTCATTTAAAACTATAATTTAGAGAAATTCCCACGTTTGTGTTCATTGTATCTCCATCAGTTTGTGTAGAGAGTTGGCATTGAATGGCACCTTCCACCTCTGTGAATGCATGCACACCCCATTCTGTTTGCAATAAGTCACCTTTTGTTTTGCAAATGCACAAACCAAAGTGTGTGACATTGTATTACTAAGAAACCAACCCTAAAAATATTAACATTATAAATAGACCACATAAGCCCAGAGGTTTCTTCCAAACTGTAGATTAAAGAACGTGTTGCTAATTTTCTCAAAAGCTCTGTCCTTTGCAGTCTAGACTTCCTCTAACATTATAATTTATTCGTTCAAAATAAGCTCTTTCAAAAATTTGATGCAAGTATTTTTAAAGTTTACATCCCCCACATACTCTTATTGAAGACAATATGGCAACTCTCCCTCCCCACCCCCAGAATAATAACTTTGGTCTAAAAAGAAAAATAACGTAATTAACTTGAAGTAAATGAAATTGCATAATATGGAATATATATTTGCATTTCCTTTGAAATATGTTGAACCACTAATAGGAATAAGAGATCCACTCTAAATGTTTGGAAATTTGACTTTTAATTTTAAGTTGGAACAGTTTAGCTTAAGAAATCACTAACATTTAAATAACATTTCAACAAACGCAACTGTTTGGAAACTACAACGGAGACAGCCTCCTGCCTTCTGTCTTGTGAGGATTGATTTGGAAGGCCCTGAGGGAGAAAATATTGGAGTTAGGAGGTAAAACTGAAGCCATCGTGGAAAGGAAGAAGTTACACTCTTCCTGTTATGACAGGAAACGTAGACAAATGTGCTTCCTGAGCATTTGCTCAGCAGGGAATGAAGTAGTCTTTGACCTTTACCTTAGGTACATTTTGGCTTTGTTAAACTAGTAAACATGTTTTTGCCCCCAAAATATTAATCTGGTTTATTTAATTTGTCTCATATTCAAATATTTTTTGCGTATATGGGGTATAGAGAAATAGATAGAGGTATTTATTTTATGGCTGCATTTACAGATTGAATTTAGAACATAAATCAGCCTTTTAATGAACCAAGGAGACCTGAATAGCACATATAAAAAATTAAAAACATACTGTGTGTTATAGTCATCTCTTTAAAATCCAGAACATATTTAGGCTTAAAAATGGACTACAACAAAATCTTTTAAATCCTGGTAATTTTAATAATTGTAGATCATCTTTCTTCCTTTTCCTCCTGGAGACAGATGTATCAGAAATTAGCTATGACAAGTTTTAAAACCCAGACCCTGTGAGTCTGTGAATAAACATTCAAGTTTATTCATATACATTCAACTATTTAACTGTGATCTAACCCATTGTTTATTATTTTTCCTCAAAACAGAGTGCAGTGCACAAAATTTTAAATTTTATTTTGGGGCTTGGGGGTTGGCTTCGGGTGAGGAGATGGTAGAATTCTAAATTCCACACTCTCAAACCCCTGTTTTCATTCTTTTATTCTGTTCGGAATTTTAGGAACTACTCCTTGCAAACCCTTTGGAAATCCTGCTACACTGCAGTGAAACGCGGCTCAATGCGCTTGAGGCCAACGAGGACAATAGTCCTCTTTGCAGCAGAACACATTGCTGTCTCATCCTCGCAAGTTGTGCTGGAGGGTTACAAGCACATGGTAGCAGTCTGCTTAAAAGAGTCCCTCACTGCTCTTTAAAGAGCCTTTCATTTACGATGGCAGGCCCCGTCATTGTATAAAGGAGCGCTTGTCTAACACGAGTCTGCAGTGGCATTACTTCCTCCCACCGAGAGTAATCATCAAGCCTAAAGCTCGCAAGCCTTTCTAATGACAGACTGAATTAAACAAAATAAAATTGAAGAGGAATAGTGTAGAACAGTTGTACCATTACTTACTGTCAGAGCAAGCCAGGGGAAGAAAAAGAGCATTTAAGAGGGCATTTCCCTTTTTTTCAATTAGAGATTGTCGTTGCAGACTCTTGACTCCATCCCTAACCCATTAAACACATAGGAAGACTTCGTGCCTCTGGATTAGAGAGCGCATTGTATCTATGAACTGTCCATCTTATCCTTCATTAGTCGCTCCATTTCCTTAACCAGGAGGAAACTGAGAAACTATCTATGTTGGGAGTAAGGCGGAATGGATCTAAATCTAAAATATTTTCATAGGATGCGGGTTATATTTCTCGTGACTCTTGTTGGACAACAACAACAACAAAAAGATAAAGCCTCAAAACTTTGAAAGTAGAATTAGTTGGGTATATTAGTCCCAAATATGTTGTAAAACAAAGAAACTAATGTCACTTTATGAATTAAAGAACTGAACAAAAAGTTTTCCACTCATTGAGCAGTTCAATTAAGATTCAGCTGACAGTGTTCTTGGTGGTGGAAAGAAGTATCAGGGACCCATAGATAAAGTTATTGTTGCTTTCCTTAGCAATGCATCAAAGGTTCTAGAGTTCAGGACTCAGTTATTCTCAGAGATGTGAGTAGCTGCTGTTTCCAAAGGTCTTTTCTTTCAATTTTTCAGAACTCCTGTAAGATACGAGGGCTCTCACAGTTTATATGGCAGGAAAGTTCTCCTGAGGTAACTTGACGTGAACAGAGCCCAGATTGGGAGGGTGAACGGAGCAGGCACACATGTGGCCGGGAGACTCATTATTAAATGCCCCTTCCATCACACAGTAATCACACTAATATCCCTACCCTGTAGGAAATGATACAGGTCTTGTCCTCTGTTTTTAGAACTTGATATTTACATTGCCTGTGTGTAAATCAGAGTCCTACCTTTTTTATTCTGGCTGTAAACAGAGCTGTATTTGCTACCAACCAAAATATTTCTCATTTTGTGAAATTTAAATAAACATCCATAAATATAGAACTAGTGTGTGCCCACTGGTGCATGCATGTGGTTCTCACTGGCTTTAGTGGGAATGGCTGGAGGTCCTGAGGGCGAAGTGGCTGAAGCACCCACACAAAAGGAGCTTTGGTTTATTGTGAGAACATAGAAGCCAACTTCTTCTCAATTTCTGTATTATTATTTTTTTTACTTTAACCTAGAAAGCTATCCTTACATGAATTAATAGTTCATGCACTATTCTGCTTGTACTCATCAGAATTGCTGACAATTCTTAATGTGCCTGTACACTGCTCAGTGAACAGTTGATGGGATTCATACTGTGCCGCCCGTCAGCCCCTGAAATGCATGGCGAGCTAGAAGAGGGAAAAACAACTAGAGGAAAGAAGGATGAATTTTGTGTGAAAAGGGTTGTATTTCTAGCTCATCCAAGGACTAGTTTTGTGACACTTTATGTCTTCATTTACAAAAGTATCATCTGAGAAATGGGGATGGTAAGCTGTGCCGTATGGTAACTTAAAAGAGATACAGTCAAATGTGGTGAGATAACTTATTATAAAGTCTTTAACTTCTTAGAAAAAAAGTCACCAAATGAAGTCAACACTTGCCAAAAAAACAATCATAAGAAATATGATAATTTCACCAACAAACCCATACACAAAATTTGGCCCACTCCAATTTCTGTCCTGAATTTCAGTTTTACCAAAAGCATATTTTCCCCATAAGTTAATATGGCAAAAAAGAAAAAGAACTATGTGAAATTTTCCTCTCGGTGGCAAATTTCCTATGTCCTATTAACATAGTTTGAGCATGCACTGAAATTCATTTTTAGCCATTCATTTTGGGTGGCAAAAAAGGCGTAATTCCTCCATGCATCTATCCTTTCATTCATTCAGCAAATATTTAGCCAAGTTTTGTTCTGGGACTTCAGAACATAAGATTGGAAAAGAGAAGTTCTGAGCTTCCACGGAAAGTTCAAGGTCTAGTTGAGAGAGAAACTCTAGCCTAGACATAATAATGTTAACCCAAGTTGGCAGGTTCTAGGACAGCAGTCTTTTACCGTATGTAACAAGAACTAACTGAGCCTGATGCATCAGAGAAAAAATACTACCTGCCTTGTATAGTGTTTCACAGTCAACAAGTCACTTACACTTTTATTATGGCCCTCGGTGAACTCTCATGACTCTGCAAGATGTCCATTATAACCTCCACTTTGTGGTTGAAGAAACCAGGATTCAGATAAGTTAAACAATTTACCCAAGAGCACACAGCTCATAAATGGCAGAGCTCCGACTTGATTTTCAATTCCTATATTTTTGCTTCTATACCACACTGCCCCAGTAATGATGCATATATACTACTTCTTTAAAAATATCTTAATAGTGTGAATTTTCTATTTTATCAATCTGGACAATTATTTTTCTGTGCATTTTCAGCACTGTCCATAATTTAATATTGTAACTCAAATTCTTTACAGTCTTTGTATCTCATCTAACTATAAAAAGAAAGTGACCCTGTTTTACTTCTTGGAATATGGAAATTAGAGGTGATTAAGATAATATATTGATGAGATTGGGTAACCAAAACACAGGCATTTTATAGAATGAAATTACAGAAATAGATTCTTGTTTTCAACCATATTACCATTCAGTCAAATTTTCCCCTTGACCTAGAAGCGTGTGCTATCTAGGCATAGAATCTGAACATCTAAAATCTGAAATAAATATTTTAAAGGTCTCTGGTCCAGCTTCTGCTTAATTCAGGAATACCTTCTGTACCTTCCTTGATATGCAGCTCTACTTAAACATTCTCAGGAATGAACTGCTTCCTACTTTGTCAGACTAGATCCACTCTTTGATAGTTCTCCTCCCTAGATGTTCTATTTTGAGCCTCTTTAAAAGATTTTCAGCAATGCTTTCTAATATGTAGAGTAAAACAGAATAACTCATCTGCCTCTTTACATGGCCAGAAATCTTCAGATCTTGGAAAGTGTTTAGCAAATCACTTTTTTTTTTTTTTTTTTTTTTTTTAGCAAATCACTTTTAACTCTATTTCTCTGGATTGAACATTCCGGATTCCCTTAATGATTTCTAATGCAAAATTATTCTTACATCCTACATCAACCTATTTGCCATCCTATAGACACTGATTTTGTCAGTGTCATGGTAAAATGTAATTCTCAGAACTGAATACAGTGCCAAAGATTAATTAGTACTAACAAAAAGATCATTAGAATAATTAATTCCCACTCTGGAACGCTACAACTTTAGATCCTTTCCCCCATATCAGCCACCACATTAATTTTCCTCCAACCTGAGCTTCCAGAATTGTTTTTTTAAAAAATATGAACAAAGACTTTAAAATTACCTTTTTCATCGTATTGTTTGTGACCAGCTTTCTAGTCTGTAGAGGCGGCTATGGATAGACACTCTACCAGATTTATTTTTATATGCAGATTTTATAAGCATGCCTTCTACATCTTCATCTAATCCAATGATAAAAATTACTACCAGCTAGTATCAATTCTATAATACCGTGATGAGGACTTCGTTGAATACTTTCTTTGCCAAATACATGTTTTTTGAAAATCTTAACTCATTGGAAAGTTCAGTGAATTTTTGCTCAAAGAATGCATTTTGCAGATCCTCTCCCTTTATCTCTGTATCTTGTGACTATAAAATTAAATTTTTATCTTCACACTTTTCCATCCTTCATGATGAATCATCTAGGAAAGTAATAAAGACCATTTTTCTCTGAACTTTTTGATATATATTTTTTCTTGAAATCTAGAGCATATGTACACGTGTATTTCTCTCTAGACACTCTCTAGCTTCTCTAAGATTCCAAAGTGGTGTAAGTCTTTGTCTCAAGATTCCTGTCACTAACAGGTGAACTTTTTTAGTAAAACAAATACATATATCCAAAATCTATTATTTTTGAGAGATTAAATTGTCAAAAAGTCAAGTAAAAAAAGGTATCTACTTTTAGCAGAAAATTATATTGACACGTTTAGACTTTATTATTTTTCTCTCGGGAGCAAATTTTTATTGAAATCTTATAAAAACAAGCTTTATAAGAAACCAACATAATTGAAAGTTGGTTTCTTCCTCTAAAACCTTAAGTGTTCAAACCTTCAAGTGGTTAATTTGAAAGGTAGCAAACAAAACAATAAAGCCCCTGTAGCAGATCCTGTTGAAATACTTTTTTAAAAATCTAAATGAGCTTAATCTTTGCAAAAGCTATTTTAGCTCAAAAGCTATAAAACAAAGTTATCTTATTTCTACAAAAAAGGGAGAGGGTCTTTGACTTCATGCCACAATTTCTTTAGAACCTCATCTTTTTCATCAAATTTGGCCACACACCAAACATTCAGACTTTAAAATAGACTATTTCCATTCTATAATCCACCAGCTCAGCAAATGTTCTTTGAGTGTCCACTGCCTAGTTTGTATGAAGCCCAAGACAGGGTCTTTGGAGAACTCAAAGCCAATAGGAGAGACAGACTCCTAAACAACGAACTCTATAATATTAGAATAAGTCTCATGGTAAAGGTTTGTAAAAAGTTCTAGAGGACCACCATAAGGGAAAAATGAGTTCTATCTGAATATAACAATGAAAGCTTCGTAGAAGAAATTGGCATTTACACTAATTGAAGCCTTGCAGCTTGATGGGAGCCTGCCAGCAACCAGATGGAAATGGGGAGGGGCATAATGCCACAATCATGTTTCACTAAGATCAAGATAAGAAATAACCAATATGGTAGGCTTCATTTCATATTCACCTGATTGGGTTAACATCTACTGTTATTTTTCCTGTTCAGTCTAGAGAAAAGGTTGGTCAGAAAACACAAACTGAATTCACCCAACTCTAGATAAAAATGCGAAATCATTACACATGACTGAAAAGATAATGCTATTAAATAAGTAGTGCATTTTTTTTCAAATAAAGAAAGTCGCTTTTAACCATTAATGAAGTAAATGACTATTTTTTTCCAGCCATGAGGAAGAGACGTGAACTCTTCAGGAAGATATATATGTAATAGAAGCCCCAGCATCTAGCACAAATGTCTGACATGGAGAATAGTCAATAAATATTACTTCACATCTGGCATATAGAAAACGTTCATTCAAAATTGCTTGAATTATTTTTGTTTCTGTGAATAGATTTACCAAATTTCTTTATAACTGAGTTGTATGGATCTGTATGTTTAATGAATGTGACTTTTCTCAATTTCAAATTCTAATTTCAATTCCTGATTCATACCTAGTAAGTTCTAAAGTAATTGTAAATGTAAGATGTGTGATGCTTGCCCATATGCTAGGATTTAAAACTCGAGGTTACTGAAACCTCTTACTATAACATCATCATTATATTTAGGGCTGTTTCCAGAAGTAAAGAAAAAAACATAAAATGGTCATTGCTTACAGACTAATTTTGTTTTCCATGCATATATTACATATTAAATCTCTTTAATTCTGAAAACTAAATGCCGAGTTACAATGTCCACTAAACACTACCGGCTTTATTCTCTTGTCAGTGCACCTTGATTGATGTAGAACACTGGAAAAGAGCATCTCTTTGCCTAACCACTTATAAAAACAGTTTTCCATCTCACCTAAGGTTACAAATATGTTATTTAAATAGAAACGGACTTGTCCCCATCACAAATTATTGTCAAGTTATGAAAATGTAATCATTACAATACATTATTATATTTAAGTATAAAAGCTCTGAATTGCAATCTTTGTCATTGAGTGGCATATTTTAAACGAAGAGTAATATCCCGGGTCTCTTTAGAAAGCTTAATGCTTAAAAAACAGTTTTATCTAACTATGCACAATGAGAAAAAGCATTATAAAATACATTTTGAGTATGCTATGAAGAGCATGAACATAATACAGAATTAAATTTAGAGCAATTAAGAGTAGATTTTGAAGATATTTTCTTAAATGCTTTAATACAGTCAGCACCATTTCAGTTTGCAGTTTTAATGAAAAGAAGCTATATGCACTGACTTTTTTGACAGGTATTATTAAATAAGTATGCATTATCCACTAGCCTATTTGCTTACACAAAAGTTGAGGAGTAATTCAAAGTAAACACAAATAGTAGCTTTAGTGATATTTCTGTGCTGAAACGTACTTTGATGGCGAGTGTTGTAACGTGCTAAATTCTGAGGTTTGAGTACAACAGAAACCATACTGTATTGAGACATTCCACCTACAGTTTGTGGTTATGAAAGTCTGATTAAAAGTGGTTTTAGATATATGAAAGTATTTTGGGCCAGTGCCGTCTGCATTGAACCTACTCTGTACACTGTTTCGCTAAATAAAATACCCATGTGCAAGTACATTTGCACAACCGAATTTCATCTAAAATAAATGTTAAAAGACATTTTGTATGTCTATGTAATTAATTATTATGATTCTTTATCCATTCCAAAAAGATAGCCTTTTTTTTTTTGAGAGAGAGAGACCGACAGAGAGCAAAGGAGGGGCAGAGACAGAGGGAGAGAGAGAATTCCAAGCAGACTCCACACTGTCAGTGCAGAGCCCAACGCAGGGCTCGAACTCACAAACTGTGAGATCATGACCTGAGCCAAAACCAAAAGTCCAACACTTAATGAACTGAGCTACCCAGGTACCCCTCAAAGAAATAGTCTTTATTTACCTCATTATTAATATGAATCATGACTCATCTGAATGTACTAGAATAAAAGTATCTAAAGTAGTATAACTAGATATGAAATAAAACACTAGCTATATTTTATTAGAAGTGCTTTAGAAAGACAGTCAATAAACATAAAACAAAAGGTAAGGCATTGGCAATTTTTACAAAGAAAAATTGTCCCAAGTTGAAATGTAAATAACATACCTGAGTAGATAATTGACTAACTGATGTGGGCTGATAAATACCATATTTTCCAAAGAAAGATCAGTACGGATTCCATAGTTCAGCTTTATCTTTGTATTAGGAATAATAAGATCTTCAAATAGCCTTAATCAGTAGACTCTTCTAGTCACCAACATAGACATACTTCGTAAGCTCTTCTTCTTGTGTAAATCAACCAAGTGAGGAATGAGAAGTAGTTTTTTTGAGCTTCAGTGTTAAGTACTGTGCTTAATACTATACATGTGTTTATTTTATACAGTCCTCACAGCAACTCTTAAGAGTAGGCATTCTCTCCATTTTGCAGATGAAAAATCAAACTCAGAGAAAAATTCAACTGAAAGAAATTAAGAGAATTTCTCATGACTAGTAAATAGCAAGTTCCACATTCAAATCCGGGGTCCTCTGAATCCAAGCCCCATGTTCTTCCCTTTCTACCATGCTGCCTTTAATGCAAATGTGATAAAAACAATATAATCATTAAGTATAGATTTTTTTTTAAATTCTTCTTATGAGTTGCCAAAAATATTTCATGGGAAAAGCTATCATATAATTTTAGATAGCATCCATCAATTTGATATTTCTAAAAACTTCACATAAAGTTTTCCTTGTTTGAGTTTTATACTGTAGATTTTTACCATGAGCCCATACGTGTCTGCTGTTCCAAGCACTGGGCATTCAACAGTGAACAAATACAAATGGCATATGGCCTTGTGGAACATGCACTGTAGAGAAGGAGACAGACATTAAATAAATGATCACACACAAAAATAAACAAATTATAAAATGTGATAAATGCTATTAAGGAAAATATAAAGGGTAATAGGTAAAACAGTATTAACAAAGTGTGGAGGACTGAGGAGACCAGGAGGTCAGGTTTTCTGTCTGCTCACCCACAGTTCCTGTCAACACATTTATTTAGGTGTGTGGGATGGAGCAGGATTCAAAGTTCACTCTGAGGTCTCTAGTTTGGGTGATTGAGTTTATTGTGAGATGGCCAGTCCAAAACGGGGAGCAGATTCGAGGATGAAGATAATGGGCTTAAGCTTTGGAGGTTTGAGAGATTACTGTGACGTTCAGATAGACATAGGACTGGAGGAGATCCACTGGGTGTTTGCAGATGGAAAAAAAAAAGGAGGATTGGGAATCTAAATTTGGGAAGTATGCACAAATAGGTATTAGATAGAACTGAGCTGGCCTCTGCAAGATGGGTTGGATTAGAAAGCAAGAAAAAAACTTAAATAGTCCCTTTAAAAATCAGCTGAATTAGGTACACCTGGGTGAGTCAATTCAGTGTTTGAATCTCCATCTTAGCTCAGGCCTTGATCTCAGGGCCATGAGTTCCAGCCCTATGTTGGGCTCCACGCTAAGCATGGAGCATACATAAATGCATACATAACATCAATGCATACAAGAAAAATAAATAAAAATAAGCTAAATTGATTTAGTCAGCATTTCCTGGAGCATATGCCTCAAAAACCTAGCTTTAAAAAATGATAATAAGTGCCCCTGTAAATAAATAAATAAATAAATAAATAAGCAGAGAAACAAACATTCTGTCAGCAATAGGTTTGGGCAGCAGATTAAATAGTTTAAAAGACATTTTCAGCCTTTAATTTTTCAGTGTGCTTCATTTCCCAAGTGCATTGGGCCGCTAAACGTTTTGTCTTATGGGGTATCTTATGGGGTATTTTGTAGAAATGATACTCCACAGAAGACTTGCTGGGAAATGCTGGACCATATAAAGTCTTACAGTGAAGAATGTCCATGGTTTTTGGTGGGCGGACTGGAGTGTAATCAAGAGAGGAATGAAATTGGGAATACTGAAATTTTTATTTACGTTTGGTAGCCCTGCCAGGTAGGAAATAATTCGAAGTCAGAGAAAGGGAGCTGTTGCAGAGGGCACATCAGGAGAGAAAGGCAGTGTAAAGAGTGGGGTTTTGAAGACTGGGGATGAATTGAGGAGGGAATGATTTCAGACAGGGAGATCATCTAGGACAGGAAACCGATAAGGACAGGAATGATAGAGCTGCCTGGGAAATAGACAAGAAAGTGTGAACCTGAGAAACATTTCAAGGGAAGGAATTGTGGGACTTGGTAATAGATTAGATTAAAAGAAGAAAAAGGCAAAGATAACAATACAGTTTCTGGCCTGAGAGAGGAAGAAAGATACACAAAAGATTGAAAACAGACCCCTAACAGTATTATGGCTAACATACTTCCCAACTTTCTGCTGTAGTTCTAGAAAACAGAATACAATACTGTCTGAAAGCATAGTCCTATCCCTTTGAATGTTTTCAATTAAATGGCAAGAAACTAAACAATTTTAAGAATTTTTGAACACACACACACAAAGACTTTCTCAACACACATCTAAAATGCTATGTTCAGTCTTTAAGTGGTCAAAAATAACCTCCAGACTTATAATTGGGAATGATGTTAACCATGCTGAAATTAATTTTCTTAAATCTTAAATTGCTCCAAAAAACATGAATAGTTCTCTGGTCACTTTCATTAAAATCCCCTACATTAAATCTGGCATTTACAGTTTCACATTCAGCAACAAGCTAGAAATCACACTTTTCAAATTCTAAGCAGAAATTAGTTTTAGATTTATTTGCTTTCTTTCCAAATGTGTTAGTGCCCAAGGGCTCTGACAATGACACACTTTGTTTCACAAAGGAAAAGAAGACTGTTAAAAAAAAAAAAAAAGAAAAAAGAAAGAAAAGAAACAAAAAAAAAAACCTATGTGTTTTCTTTTCCCAAAAAAAAAAAAAAAAAAAAAAAAAAAATTCCCTGCCTGCTTTCTATTTTCCAGGTGACATTTACAAAGAGGAAATTTGGGTTGATGAAGAAGGCGTACGAGCTGAGCGTGCTCTGTGACTGTGAGATCGCGCTGATCATCTTCAACAGCACCAACAAGCTGTTCCAGTATGCCAGCACCGACATGGACAAGGTGCTGCTCAAGTACACGGAGTACAACGAGCCGCACGAGAGCCGGACAAACTCTGACATCGTGGAGGTGAGAGCGCATGCGTGGTTGACGAACCAATAATAATGGCGGAGCCGCGTGGTCCTTGAACCTCGCGCGCACACCCCTTCCTTTTCCTAAGTTGTTTGTATCTCCACAGATGTCCCCGTGGTTATCATCCCAACATTACCCCACCCTTTCTATCCCCACAAAACGGAAGTTAGAATGACAGGTGATAGGGACAATGTAAACCTGCTCCCTTCTAGAAATCAGGCACCAGTGTCAGTGTATTGACCTCATCCTCCATAAGTCATCATTGCCCACGGCCGTGTGGGGACAAAGAAATTGTCCTGTCCCAGACTTGGGAACTGTGGCCAACAGAGGGCTTTAGAATACTTTTGATAATTTCTTTCAGATATAGACTAGTTTTACAACACAGTCAAAAGAAAAAAGTGATCTCACCCCAGCCTTACACTTCAATTTTTAACTTTGTCTCTTCTTTCTAATTCATTCTTCCTAATGCATTCTTACTGCAAAAGTAAAGACAGTTATTATGCTAGAAATGTTTTCCCCCAATTATATGATTTAGTGTAGCATTGTTCATGTACAGGGAATCAGAAATCTGATGAAATGAATTTCTAAATGTTAGCATGGTGTTTTATCAAAGTCAGATTTAAAACGTTTTATTGTGCCAAAAGTAAATAAGCATCACATTAAAACTCAAAAATGTTGTTTATGTTTTTGATTCATTAGCATAAGTAGCATTGCCATACAGTTTTAAACACTTCTTGCTTGAATCCTATTTAAATCGCCTTAGAGTACCCTTCATAAGCACTGAATACTAAACCAAAAAGGACGTATAATGAAGACTGTCCCCATCTGTCTGTTTTTCTCACCTGTCTCCCCATGGTTTCTTAGACTGTGATTGCTTTTCCAGAATTAAGAGAAAATTAATAAGTGTTACAAAAGTATGTATTCAGAGTCAGTTTGCCAGAGGACAAGTTATTCTTGCCATTACTTGGACCGTTTTATATTATAAAAAAAAATCTAGCACTAATCTTGACCAAATTAATCAACCTCTCACTTCCATCTTCTCTTTACCTGTTATAATTCCTGAAACTGATTCTTGTTTCTTTGCCTTTATTGGGAGTTTTTTAAAAGTGTTGAGCTCATCAATTTTTTTAATGTTTTGCCTAATAGGTTAAGCAAATAATTTCAGAGAAGCAAAAGTGAATAAGTAGACTTCATGTGGTATATGTTTAAAATACTTGCACATTTGCTTTACTGAACATCACTTTGGTTTCTCATTGACATGATTTTAATTGTGTGCTTGCCTTGATTCTGAAATTTAAGGTTATTTATAAAACTTACCTACTGTTATTTCAGATAGTATTTTATCCATGTGTACATGTAACTGTGAAAATACATAAACAAACATTAATATGAACAGAACTAGTTGACTGTCAAATCTAATAGGTGCTTTGTATGTGTGTGTGCATGTGTGTTCACACACACTTAACATAAGTCCCAAACACAAAACAACTCTATACTCAAGACTCATCTCATTACCAAAACCATCACAACAGACATTTCAGGGTAACACAGAGTTGAGTTGGAATTTGTCGAGATCTAAACTGCTCCAGTCCTTAACATGCTGTGAAATGCAGTAGAAATATAGTAAAGTAGTTGAAAATTTTGTTGACTTTTAAAATTTGCTTTCTTAAGGGAGTTTAAAAATCTAAAAAATTCATCTTCTGAGAGCATTAGTCAGGACGATTTGATGGTGACTGAGAACTTCACATTCTCGAGACTTTCATATTCTTGGACAGATGGGTATCTGAGCCAGACTTTTTTTTAATGTTTATTTATTTTTGAGAAAGATAGAGAGACACAGCACGAGAAGGGGAGAGAGTCTAGGACAATAGAGAGAGAGGGAGACACGGACTCTGAAGCAGGCTCCAGACTGAGCTATCAGCACAGAACCTGTCACGGAACTTGAACTCGTGAACTGCAAAATCATGATCTGAGCAGAAGTCAGATGCCTAACTGACTGAGCCACCCAGGCGCCCCATGAGCCAGAGATCGTTAAAGGCCATGAGAAATGCACTGGGTTGGAAGTCAGAGGGCTTGCATTTGAATGCTTGTCATGCACAATCTTGCTATGTGACAAGTTAGCTATTTCTCTAAAGTTTTCTCATCTTGAAAATGAAGGCATTGAATTTCAAAGTCCTTTGTAGCACAATTCTTTTAAAAGCAATACTTTTAGGGGCACATGGGTGGCTCAGTCCAGTAAGCATTCGACTCTTGATTTTGGCTCGGGTCATGATCTCACAGTTCAGGAGCTGTAGCCCCATATTGGGCTCCATGCTGATGGCACAGAGCCTGCTTGGGATTCTCACTCTCCCTCCCCCTCTACTCCTCCCCCCCCCCACCTCAAAAATAAATAAACTTAAAAAAGAAAGCAATACTTTTAAAAGAGAGTGAAGCAGCAGCTCCATTATCTTGCATTTAATATCAGTAAATTAAAGCTCTGAATCTCTCGAAAAGGCATTCTGGGGCTCCTAGACCAAAACTAGGGAAGGCTTGATTCTTTGAATGAAGAGAATATAAGTCAGTCCTGCTCAACTACCTGAATCACACATTCTTCACCTATTTGGCTTTTCCAGTTTAGTAATAAGAGATAATGGAAGAAGAAGTAAAGTGGGATCCCTAAGCTTGATAAAATTTACATTACCCCCAGATAGAATATTTTTGAAAGTGTAGCTCATTGAAATCACTATGCTTGAAATACTTGGTGGAGAAGAAGGAATCTGGATGGAGAGCTGCATTTATAACTGGTTTCACAAGTAATTCTTATACACACTAAGTTTGAAAACCTCTGCAGCACTAAGACATAAATTGTGTTGGAAGTTAAGAACCTGGGATACATCAGGGACTTGAGGAATCCATTCTAAGAATGAATCTAACACAAAGTTGGGAGTTAAGGTAGTTTACTACTTCTGGGTAAAATTTTAAATCCTATTTATTTTAATTTAATGGAATACATTTAACTGAGTAAGTTTAATGAGGAGCATAATATGTTTCATGAAGGGTCATTAGTTTTATATTTCCCATTTGGACTATTACCTCTCTCCCTTAACCCTCCAAAAACGGTTTACTCACAAGAAAAAAAGATTGGCACTGAGAGAGAAATAATATGATTCCCAGCATTTAGACCAAAATATAAATTTGAGGCCATACCAGAGTAGTGTTACAGGGTCATAGGAAATTGTGCAGTGCGTGGGTGCTGTAAAAGATTCCTTCTTTTAGCAAAAAAGCTCTGTGTAATTATCATGTCTTTGCTTGATAATTAGCCCTACAGTTACAATGGCACAAAGACTTACAAAGACTTAATAGACAGACTGAGATAGGTTTTTTTAATTGTTATATTATAATGCAGCTTGAATATCTGTTTAGATACAATATATAAATATGCCAGATTAGTAGATGTGTTAAATTTTTAATCCATTGGTTTAAAACAACAAAACCAGTTACTGTATTAAAAGTGCTTCCTTTGAAGAAAGTGCGTTTTATTTAACTATGTGACAAGTATACTGGACATTTACTCAAAATAGTAGTTTATGAGGTCATTGAAATTCAGCAGGGATTCTGATGATATTAAAGAACTGTCCGTTTCATCTCTTCCAACTGTCTTAGCTCCTCCACTTCTGGTTCTCTTAGCTGCTTTCCTCCCCTCCCAGTTGATGTTGGGCTCTATTCCTGGAAGAAGATGTGGTGTTGAGCACTTCAAGATGACCTGAAGAATTCAAGTCCCACAGGACATGCTTACAGGCTGTCTTTCTGTTAGCAATAATTTAGCACATGTCAGCTTACAGTCAGCACTGTACAAGGGATTCTGAAACAGCAGAAGACAGGCATTCTTGTTAAGGATGTATCACATATAGAAAAATCAGTGTGGGAACAGTTGGAGGGCAGGGGAATAATAACCTCATTAACGTAATACAAGCTACTGAAAGGAAAACATAAGCTAAACAGTTTAACAAAACTCATTCAAACAGGTCAGTGATCACCAGACCATTTCAGGTGGCCTTTGGAGTGACAGAAGTCCCAGACAGGTTACCTCCGTATCCAACACATGTTTTCTAACCACAAAACCCATATGAGAGTGTCACCTAGCACCTGGCCAGGAGGGAATGTGTCACCCTTCAGTGATTCAGTGATTCTCTTGAGCTGCTCATCCAGTCTGGGACAATAGTCAAGTGACTAAGTGTGGAAGGGGAATGGAACATGGCGTCCTCTGCTGCTCCCTAGGAAATCAAAAAGGTGGACCTAACTCCCGCAGAAGAAATATTTGATTCACAACTGACTCAGTGGAGCATTACTGGTTTGTTTTTTAGATGTACAAATGGGCAAGATAGTGTGTGTGTGTGTGTGTGTGTGTGTGTACACGTGTGTGTGTGCGTGTGTAAGAGAGAAAGAGAGAGTAAAGTTAGAGATAATATTTACATAAAATTTTATTTTCTGTTATCTGAATCTTGTTTGGATTTAAAGACTTCTAAGAACAGTTGTGTCACAAAAATGTTTCCTTTAGCAGTAGTAATTAAGGGCTGAATTAGGACTGGAAAGATGTTAATAGGTTATAAACTTTATTGTTTCGCAGTGCTCCTGGAGGTTATCAATAAACTAACTACCTTTACATAGTATGGTAGAACTTCATGAGTGTAATTTTTGTTGAAAAACAAATGCAGCAAATGGAAGAAATGGACTTTTTACAAACTGTATGATCAAATTCGGGAATAGACATAAAATATGAAAATATGTTTATTTTACCTGAGCTTTCATGATGTCTAATTAAATAGGTTCCAATTTTTATTATAAAATATAGATATATGAAGTTATTTTTATGCATACCTGTAGGTATCTATTATACAGGCGTACTTTTTCCTTTTTATTATTTTTTTTTAATTTTTTGCAATGAGGTAGCATGTGGCTCTTTCCATAGGCTTCTTTTTGTTTGTTTCAAGTCTTTATTTAAATTCCAGTTAGTTAAAAAATAAATACATAAATGAATTTAATTAGTTAATTAACATTCCAGTTAGTTAACGTATAGTGTAATATTAGTTTCAGGAATAGAATTTAGTGACTCACATATAACACCCAGTGCTCATCATAACAAGTATATTCCTTAATATACATCATAGGTACTTTTCATAAGAATAAAAGCACATTCTCTTATTTGTTTGGTCATTTGTTGTATTTTTATTTTTCCATGCATTCTCTGATTAAAGATTGGTTGAATTTTTGTATGTGCTTTGGAATGCCCAGAGATACAAACATAAACCAGGCCCTCAAGGACTATTGGTTTTTAAGATTGCTCACAAGGCTATACATGATCTGGCCCTGTTTATATGTTCCTCTCCAGCCAATCCCCTTTGCTGTTTCCCTCCCCCACCGCTGCCATCTAGTATTCGAGCCACCAAAACATGTTTATATTCCTCAGCTTTTCCAAACCTGATTTGTTTTGTCTTTAACACTCCTTACTAGGCCTTTTCTTGGCCTTTATTTATCCTTCATTCAGGTCAGGTCCCAATTTATACTTTTGGAAAGCCATCCTTGTGTTTTTTCTGTATTAGAGTTAGAATTGTATTTTCTCCATCAAAGCACCATGTTATCCAATTACCTGTTGCACACTGGGTTTTAAACTCCTGGAAGGAAGGGACTATGCATATGTTGTTTACCAGAACTATCCTATCTCTGTTGTTTACCTACAGAATATTTGGCCCTCAGAATATATTTGTAGAATAAATAAACAGGGGGAAACAATTATAACAGGATATATACCAGTGATTATCATGCAGCATAATGTTACTCACTTAAAGTATTAAAAAATGTTTTTATAGCTCCAATGAAACAGTCCATTAAAATTTGGTTAATTTTCTCAAAGCACAATCAGGAAACTAAAATAATCCAAATCTGTGTTAATACAGTAACCACTGGCCACATATGACTATTCACATTTTTTAATTTTTTTTTTTTTTTTTTGAGAGAGAACACATGAGCAGGGAAGGGGCAGAGGAATAAAGAGAGAGAGAATCCCAAGCAGGCTCCATGCTGTCAGCACAGAGCCTGACATGGGGCTCAATCTCATGAACCGTGAGATCATGACCTGAGCTGAAATTAGGAGTCAGACACTTAACCAACTGAGTCCCCTCGGCCCTCCATGACTATTCACATTTAAATGAATTAAAATTAGGTGAGATGTCCAGTTCGCTTCCCCATTGGCACTAGCCACATTTCAAGGGCTCAGTAGCCACATGCAACTAGTGACTGCTGAATGGGACACGGAAGATGTAAAATGCAGTGATCATCACGGAAAATTCCATGCAACAGCGCTGGTCTAGGTTGAAATGTGAAAAGGAGGCATTTAATCTAACTGTGTTCTCAAATTCACACCAAGATTAGTTTTTCAATATAAAATCTGAGGAGTGCATTTCAAAAGTAAAGAACCATGGAACCGTGGATTTTAGAATCCAGAGCAAAAATGTTCAACATGAGAGACACCAATTGAGAACTAAACATTCAGCCTAAAACTAAAAACATATTTTACCCCTAAACCAATAACCACAGAGTCGATCAGTAAACTTACTACCTAGTCAGAAAGCACTTGCAAGTTGTCCAGACTGACAGAGAGCTAGGCAATGTGTGCTGGGGTTTTTTTGTTGTTTTTTGTTTTTTTTTTTTTTAAGTGCAAAGCTTGTGAACGGAAAGGGGGTAGATATTTCTTGTTACTATTTTAAAATTACTTGAAGCAACACGAGCCAGTATTTAACTTTATAATTAGTAATTTCATTTCTTCAGAAAAGCAGGGTTTTTCTTTATGAAGGAGCTCAGAAAAATAATATTCTTGAAGTACATTAAAAATTCTTCTTAGGTTACTATAAAATATAATTAAAATAGTTCTTACTGTGATTAGCTCAGTAACTCTGCCCAGTCCTCTGTTAAACCAAGTATATAATTGCTTTTCAATAGATAATACTGAAAAATGAAGAAAGAATTAGTATATTCCAGACAGATTTAAACTTTCAGTGTTGAGGCTTCCAAGGAAAAGGGGGAAAAATGATTTTGTGAAAAAAAGGTTTTGTAAATTTCTGCTTAATTTTAATGTTCATTTTTGCTTACGTATCTTTAAAAGACTTCTACTAGTCCCTATAAATCACACTTATATTTATTCCCCAAAGTCTAAAAGAAGAAATGGGCCTAAAAATGTATTCATATTTGTCATAACTACCACAGTGGATTTTTACATATCAAATTTGAAGATTCGTTTCTTTTTTAAAAATAATGCTCTTGCTTAATTTACATGTATTTTGTAAACATGAAAAGATGCTTCACATCTCATTTATTGAACAGATCATTGTTGAGCAAATAAAGTGCATGTTAGATCACTAAAGTTATATGCACAAGGCAATAAAATGGAATTTCCTCTCACCTGTTACTACACAGCTCTAATGGCTTATAGGCAGTAGTACTAACACAGAGTCGACAGAAAATTATTTAATAATAGTAGAAAAGACAAGAGGTTTCAAAATACAGCCTTTTTCTCACTGATGTAACCATTTTGTCATTATTAATTACCACCACTTTATCATCATCATTTTGCATGATCGTTCTTGACCTAGTAGAAACCAGTCTTCATTTTTGTTTTTTCTCCCCAGTATATGAAAGGGAAAGGGGGAAAATATTTAGCCTGGATCATTATAGTCACTTTTTAATGATATTTACAGATTTCATGGCATATGGAACTTGGTGTTGGACAGCATATTTGAACCATTTGATAGCCGTTGATAACACCTCAGTAAAAGTAGTATTGTTTGGCTTTAAACAAAATTTTTTTTTTAACGTTTATTTATTTTTGGGACAGAGAGAGACAGAGCATGAACGGGGGAGGGGCAGAGAGAGAGGGAGACACAGAATCGGAAGCAGGCTCCAGGCTCTGAGCCATCAGCCCAGAGCCCGACGCGGGGCTCGAACTCACGAACTGTGAGATCGTGACCTGAGCCGAAGTTGGACACTCAACCGACTGAGCCACCCAGGCGCCCCTGTTTGGCTTTAAAGTATCTGGCTTTAAAGTATCAAATTAGATACCAAAGAGTAGAACATCTTTACGTCCTCAGGAATGGTTACTGAATAGCACTGTGGAATATTCAAAAGTGAAGTTTTAGGAACAATTCCAGAGTCCTGCCTAGAGTAGAATAAAAGATGATAAATCTTTTAATCAAGTGATATTTATTATTTCACTTACCTCACTGAATTTTTAAAAAGTTATTATAAATCTGTTTCCCTTCCCTGAAAGACATAATGATGTTTTATCTACAGCTCTAACTCCAACTGCCATCTCAATGAATGGGACATTGTATACATTCAATAAATATTACATATATATATATATATATATATACACACACACACACACATATATTTATGCATGTATGCTTATGTGTATATACATGCATAAATTAAAAGAACTTATCATTATAGTATAAATAAAATTAAACCTTGTCAAGTTTTCTTTGTTGAAGTCAGATATGTTCTAATAATAATAAAGGTGAGAATCTTTCAAGTGAACCTGAGATGAATAAAGTTGTTGCTGTGTAAGAAACATATAGGCACAGCAGACCACATAGAAGTATTACCTGTAGTAATGGTGGAAAGTAAAAAACCAATATATGTTGATTTCCTAGGGAAGAGAGAAGCAACCTGTTGGTACTTTGGCCAGGATGTGACAAGAGGGATCAGTGGGTCTCAAACTTCATCATTTCTGTCCTGTGAATTCTCTTTGGGCAATTGAACCAGGTTTCAGATTGTAGTCCAGTCTGAGTCACTGGGGCTCTTGCTGAGAGGCTGATTGGGACTCACTGGTACGTGGCAGAGCCCAAGACTACGTTTCCGACCAGTTCCCAGGTGCTGCTGATGCTGCTAGTTTGTGGACTGAACTTTGAGTAGCAAAGACTCAGACTTCCCTTTCCAAACATCTGTTTTCCCCAGCATGGAGTTTGAAAGTACATTTTTTAAAAATGTTTATTTATTTATTTGTTTATTGAGAGAGAGAGAGAGAGAGAGAGAGAGAGAGAGAGAGAGAGAGAGAATCCCAAGCAGGCTCCAAGCTCAGTGCAGAGCCTGATGCGGGGCTTGGTCTCATGACCGTGCAATCATGACCTGAGCTGAAGTCAAGTGTCAGATGCTTAGCCAACTGAGCCATCCAGGCACCCCAGAAGTATATTTTTAAACACATTCTTTATAGCTTTACTGAGGTCTAGAATCATACCATAAAATAGATTTTTTAAAAGTAATATTTGGTAAAACTAACTCTTGAAAGCAAGTGTGTTAGGTTTCCAGAAGCATGATGTAAAAGGCCTGTGACTACTCAGTAAGGTGAGTGACCCTGTCTGTGGTGAACACTGCATCTCCTGACCTGGTCTCTGCCCTTGTGAGTGCCTGTCAGTTGGCAGTGGCTGCCTGTAGCACGTGTTGAGGAAGATTCTGAGCCTGAAAGCGGACTCGGCAGGCACGTGTGATGTGATTGAGTAGGCACGTGTGCCAGGGTGCACAGAGAAGTGGAAGCTCTGTGCTTTCCTCCTTATCTTCCTGGTCAAATAATCCATAGGACATTCTGGGAGAAGACTCCAGACTTGATCACTAAAAGGACTGGAATTAGGCAAGTGCTGCGTATGTGTACAACAGATTGGGTGGGTAGATTATATTATTGGAAATATATCTCATTTTACTAATAGCTACTTTGCATATTATCCAGTCATGTCTCAATGGCATTTAGCGTATTCTCTGTTACCCTGAAATTCAGCCACCGAATGGAAGTTTCTGAATAAGGGGAAAAAAATTTCCTGTCAATTATTTCTAAAGGTCATAAAGTTAATGACTAGCTGGGAGGTTAATTAGATTCTCAAAGCCTCTTCATATCAATTAAATCTCTTATCTTTATGTTTTAGTAAATAAACTCGATAACTATTTAGAGCTACTGTTTTAAGATAAGAAACACTGTAAACAGTAAACTGTACAGCTGGTATTTGGGGTTTTTTCCTCACATCTAAGAAAGCATGGTTACAAAATAAACTAATACATGAATTAATGGTAGTATCTCTTATTCTAGAATTTCTGAATTAAATAATTTATTTTTCAAAATTACATGCAAATGACTCCTTAATCATAAACAAATACCATCTCTATGACCTTGAGAAAACTGTTTCAGAGACGAAAAACTAAGGTCAGAGTTACCCTGAAAATGAGCTACTAGTAAAAAATCAACTGCACTCTCAGTGGTTCCAAACACCAAACTCCTTTCAAAGTTACTGTACACATTTATAAATAAGTGATATATTTAGTGCCTATAGCCTAACAATTACAAACTCAATCACTTCTGTCATGTAAATTCTCTTTGGATAATAGAAGCAGATTTCAGAATGAAATGATATTGATGTGCATTAATCAGTAAGGTAGCCACTAGCTCTACGTGACTATTTAAATTTAAGTTAAATAAAATAAAATTGAAATGAGCTCTTAGTCTCACTAGCCACAAGCAAGTACTTGATAGCCACATGTGACTCGTGAATTCCGTATTGGTGGGACCACTAGAGAAATACCCATCACCCTAGAAAAGTTCTCTTGGGCAGCACTGATGTAGGAAGTGAAACTGGTGAATCCAGTGCTCTTGTTCATGAAGTAACTAGCAGGACGGTTGATGGATACACCTAATAAAGGGCTTGTCAACTGGAGGGGATGCAGGCGGCCATTTCATCTTTTGCTCCTGAGCATCTACTCCATGCTCATGGAGTGTCAGGGTCTGGGTCAGGGCACAGAAACCAAAGCGGGAAAGCTGAGCCACTCAGTCAGTGTTTCCTCCCAGGAGTAGACTATTTGTTAAAATAAATGTGACTTGGTGGAGTGAAGGGAGAGGATAGAGGGAACACTAAGGCTTGAATTGCCCCAAGGAAGAAGAGAAAATGGAGGAAGGGATAGGAAAGAAGAGTCATAGGGAAGCAGAAACAAGGTAGGTCAATTCTGGACATTCCCACGAGGAAGGAAAGAGCACACGTGCACACAATTTCTGTTTTTTCCTCATTGGAAATGTGAGAATTCTGTCTTCATCCAGGGTTCATGACTGGGATCTCCTTAAATTTAGTGGTTCTGAATTAATTTTGGGGGGGAGGGGGCGGGGAGCAAAGCTGCAGAGTGATTTTCCCAAAGAATGTTGTTGAAGCATTATCATGAGAGTTTGTTTACCTTCAAATTTTTACATTTAGGAAATAGAACTTCAAAAGCCCCACAGATTTGGAGAGAAATTAAGTTCTAGTTATAGCAACATCACACACTAGCTCTCTAACCTGGGGCAAGTTATTTAACCATCTTGTCTTCAGGTTCCTGCTCTGAGTCAGATATTGTCCACCCTGACCCAGCCTTCCTCACAGGCTGTTGTGATGATTACAGGCTATAAAAGATGTCAGAGTCTATTGTAAACTGTTAAGTCATATAAGATGTTTTCATTTTCAACATCAAGGGGAAAGTTTAAGTAATAAAAGTTGTTTAACAAAAGAGAGAGAAGAAGCAAATTCTTAATTTGGAAATAAATCTATAACATTTTATATTAATAAGTATATCAAGTATACTTTTCTTATATAAATAATGATAGTATTTTATATAAATTAAGATCTGAAAAAGCCACTGAGTTTTCTTTTCCCCAAGCATTTGTGAAATATTCTCTTTGTGCAAGATGAGTAGGACAATGATGATGTGTCCACCACTCTCCAGGGCTGATAGTCCAATGTAAATGAAACATACACAGGACTTGTTGTTTCATTCCGCAAATATTGATGAACATAAGACCATGTGCCAAACATTGTGCTAGTTATTGGTGACACATCTGTGACAGTCCTACCCAATGGTCCAAACCATAAGACTTAGAGTACAGTGGGATATCTGAGGCAAAAGAAAATAATTGCAACTGAGAGCACCTGAAAACATCTCATAGTGGTTATAGATGAAAGCATGACTTTGAATGATAAGTAAAAAAGTTGATAGGCTAAGCCAATCTGCAAGTCATTTATTCCCATTTAAAATAAAAGCAAGACTAATAAAGGTAGTGGTGTATAGACATATAAACACATAGATACATAGATTATACACACACACATATACACACACATTTATGTGTATATGTATATTATGTAGCAGCCTTGATTCTGGTTTCTGGTTGGCATTGGATTTTTTAATATATGGTTTCTCTGTAAACATATGGTTATAATTTTTAGAGAAAGTCTAGAAAATACAAATGTTAGAAAAATGCACTGAATATAATTGCCTTTAAGTTTGATAAAAGGTTCTCTGGTGCTAAGAATGGAAACCTCAGGTTTACATCCCACCTCCCTGGTATAACTTTACAATGAGGTTTCCCCTCATCTCTCTGAATTCTAAAACATGATACAGCTGGCTGAGAGGCTGGAAAATTGTTACATGCCTGTGTTACATTCTTATAACCTAATTGTTCTACAACTTTTCTGCAGTTTAATCATTGGAGAATGTTCTTTGTTTTTGTAGTCACTGTTTCACATAGTAACAGCTTGTTGTATTTTGGTCTGTTTGCCAGAGGGTAGGTTTATTTTTAAAACCCTGAACTCTGAATTTTTCTTTATTTTTCCAAGATTGAAAGCAGCTGAAATGCCTGGAGTTACAGGTTGAAGGCTGCTTTACAATATGTGAAGGGAAGCTTCTTTCCCTCCTCCCTTTGTGTGTGTGTGTGTGTGTGTGTGTGTGTGTGTGTGTGTGTGTGTTTAAATTTTTTCCTAACAAATGTCTTCTAACTGGTAGTTGTCTAAAAATAGAACACTGCCTAACTAAAAATAGCCTGGCTCTCAGTCGTGCCAAGGAAAATGGAGAGGAATAGGCGTGGAATAGAAGGCTGAGTAATCCAGTTCTATTCATTCAGAGAAACCTTTGAGAATGCGGGCGATGATAAAGTGCCCTCAAAAAACCACAGGCTTGACTCTCTCTTCAGACTTCTAGGTGCCAATAAACATTCTAGCCCCAGGATACATTTTTTTCTCATAGGTTGTAAACATTTTCTGAAAGACAAGGCTTTGTTTCACAGGACCTGACAAACTGCCATAGCTAACTAACTTTCCTAAGGTCTTAAAAATTCATAATTGTAAGAGATATTTTAAAAGAGCATCTTAAATGAAAGTATTGTAAAATAATGTACATCATGTAATAATTAGGAGAAAACTGTTACAATAAAAACTGCGTACTGCTTGCAGTTAAACTCAGAACTTTAAAGTTTTGCAGAAAGTTATTCCTGTGACTCACTGTAGCTAAAGAGAACAGCTGACTTAGTTTAACTCCATTAGATACAAAATTCTCTTAAGTGTATATCCCCTTGGTGTGCCAGTATTTAGTCTCTTTCCCACAATTATAATTTTCACTCAGGCAGATTTTCTGTTTTAATTTTTTAATTGGAGTAGAAACTACTTTGAAAAATAACATTTCAAGAGTAGGATGGCTTGAAGTTTAGAGAAATGGAATTTTGAGTAAGTCACGAAAAAAAAGACCAGTTTCACAATAGTAACTCCTTTTTTTTTTTTTTTCAATTTTGTTTTGCTTAAGTAATCTGAATAATCAGGTCAAACATAGCAACAGGGTGTGGAAATGTCAGCGCAGTTCACGGGGTTATACGGGACTGAGCATTGTTATGTTCAGTTCCTGTAATGATGCTGGTGATAAGACTCTTGAGACAAAGGACTATAATTGATGGAAAGAGCCTTAAATCATTGCTAGAAGAATCAAGGTCCTTGTATCTGTGTACATCGACTCTTCTGGTCTCCTTCCGTCTTGTAAAGCATTTTGTCGTCTTGCATGGTGGCCCCCTACTGCTCTTTGTAATAGATGCAGACCACAAGTGATTCCTTCATGCAGCATACAGGGTGTAATTGTGTCTGTGTGGTGTATTAGTAATTACCAAGCTGAATTCCCATATTGTATCTTTACTGCAGGCATGGAAAAATAGGACATACAATCCTGCATAGACATTTTCAACCTAGATAGTGAACCACTTAGAGCTACATTCCAGGGACAAAGCCTTTTACATTCACACTTTTTGAACAAAATTTTCATTGTTGAGTCATTTGTGCTATGCAGGATAAATTCAGTTTTGGAAATAATTACCTCTGATATAGTCATTTATGATTCTTCAGCAAAACCTTTGTAATATGGAAAATATTTGCTATTTTTCATTGCTAAAAATCATTTTAATACTGCTAGATAAAATAGTGATATGAGATGTAATAATTATTATGCTAGACCACCTTGTACAAAGAATAGTGCATGGATCACTACATATAACAGATTATATAGCATTCATAAACATTACATAATTGTTTTAACAGCATTTTTAACATCAAATGGATATTTTCATACAATTCATTGATTTTGGCTCAAGCATTGTTAAACTTCAGAAAAAGCTGACAACGAATTTTTGTTACAGTAAACAGATATAAATTAATAATTAATTTCTTTTCTATAAAATTTGCATCCATCCTTTATGTATTATGTAGCTAATATTGATTTGACTACCTCCTAATCATTGGGGATTTGAAATGTTTACAGTATTATTTATCTATAATAGAAGCTAAAATAAGGCAAGCAGGTTGGTTTAAACAAGAGAAGGTATATTTTTTTTCAAATAAAATCAAATGCTTATAATGACAGCTAAAAACTATTAAATGCAATAACAGAGAAATGAATATGGCCATTTCATTAACAATAACAAATGACATTAGATTTATTTTGTGAATTTTTAATTAAAGCATGTAAGATTTTAATTCCATTTTTACCTTCAAATTCAAAAATGACCTGCCAATATGTATATTTTACAAATTTACTTCCACTTTTGTCTATGGATAGTTTTATTCTAGCAAGAATTATTAGATTTCTAGGATGTACAGAACTTTATAATGATGCTAGAGGAAATAGAATTTTGAAAAATACCATCAGTGACATCACAAAACTTAACAGTCTAGGTAAGATAGAAAATATACACGTGCATCAAAAGGACAAAACAACATAAGAGGTACTGTAAGATATTTGAGGAATAGCATAGCATAGTTAGAACATCATTCTGGAGCAAGACTGCATGAGTTTTTATCCCATCTCCCCTGCTTATTGGTTGTATGTTTCCAGACAAGTTACTTAGGCTGTCTGTTTCTTACATCGTCATTTGTAAATGGGGTTAATAATAGCACCTAGTATCTAGTTATCATGAGAATTAAATTATTGAACATTTATAAAATGCTTGGAACAGGGTCTGGTGCATAGTAAGGTTGTTGGTGATGATGATGATGATGATGATGATGATGATGATGATACCCCGATACTTGTAATCAAAAATAACCTCTAGAAGGTAGAATTTAAAAAGTCAGGAGTGGGGCATCTGGGTGGCTCAGTCGGTTAAGTGCCTGACTCTTGGTTTCAGCTCAGGTCATCATCTTATGGTTTGTTTGTGAGGTTGAGCCCAATGGTGGGCTCTATGCTGACAGGATGGAGCCTGCTTGGGATTCTCTCTCTCCCTCTCTCACTCTCTGTCCCTTCCAGGATCATGTGCATGCTGTCTCTCTGTCTCTCTATCTCTGTCTCTGTCTCTCTCTTTCTCAAAATAAACTTTAAAAAATAGTAAAAAAAAAAAAACAAAAACAAAGTCAAGGGGCGGTGCCTGGGAGACTCAGTTAGTTCATAGTCCAACTGTTGACTCAGGCTCAGGCCATGATCTCACAGTTAGTGAGTTCAAGTGCCACATTGGGCTCCATGCTAACAGTGCAGAGCCTGCTTAGGATTCCCTCTCTCCTTTTCTTTCTGCCTCTCTCTCAAAAATAAATAAATAAACTTTATATAAAAAATAATACATATATTTTTTTTTCAGGAGAGGTGAATGTTGAGTAGTCATTTTTAGTTTCATACAAATGAAGTTCAGAAATATGGATATAAATTGATGAACAGGATGTGGGCAAATCTTTCAAAAGACCAATTATGCAAAGATCGACAAGAAGAAATGAGCAAGGGCATGATATGAATAGAATATTCACATACAGAAGGAGCTTTAACAAAGATGGCAAGGTAAATGGAGAGAAGGGAGACAGACAAATCAAGTGCTTAAATGTTTGGTGTAGAATTAGATACAATACAATAGGTATGAGAAAGATACTTCATGGCCTCAAGCAGTAGAATAGCGAATGACAGTCAATTCTTGAGAAAAATTCTAGTGGAAAATATAACTCTCTAGATAGAAGCAATTTAGTTGTAAAAAGTGGAAATGCCAGGATATTTAATTTTTATAAGTAACATGTATATGTGTGCATGCTAAAAAGCCTAAAACCTTTCATTATATTTTTAAACTATGTATATCATTCTGTAAACATCTAGGATTATATTAAAAACAAGTTGTTTTTGGAATATTGCATACAGGGGCATCTGGATGGCTCAGTCAGTTAAGCACTCCACTTTTGACTTCGGCTCAGGTCATGATTTCACAGTTCATGAGATGGAGCCCCACATGGGGCTCTGCAGTGACAGGCAGAGCCTGCTTGGGTTTCTCTCTCTCTCCTTCTGTCTCTCTGCCCCTCCCCCTGCTCTCTCTCGCTCTCTCTCTCTCTCTCTCACACACACACACACTAAATAAACTTAAAAATGTTAAAAAAAAAAAAGAAATATGCATACAATTTCACTTTGCTCTGATAATATGCACATGCATTTTTCTGGCTAAGGACTATTTGTCATATATAGTGTGTTAAAGGAAGAAATTATGGAGACCTCTGGAGGTATATATAATAAACTATATAACATTCTCTAGATTAAATTGAAGAAGAAATCAAAATCTATAAATTTAGAAGTTCCTAATGAAGTCTGTGTGTTTTCAATGACCACATAAATGGTCAGGATTCTGGATACAGTACTTCAAATTATAAAATCTCCACCCTCACACTTTCAGGCTTATAATCTAAAAGTCCGGGCTTTTCACTGTAAGACAGTCTGGTATAAGAAAAAGGGCAGACAAGTTTTAGACTCTGCCAAGCCTGCTTTGTACAATCTTCATAAACTCCGTGCTTTGGGGCAAGTTTCTAAACCTCCACAAAATCTCAGCTTTCTAAGCAGTAAAATAGTGATAATAAATCTCACTTTTGGTCTTTTTTGTAAGAATTAACTTACACCACGTATGTATATATCCACTAGCACATGTTGGGCACATGTGCTCATAAACATGTTATTTCTCTGCTTCTCCTTCCTACAGGTGTAAATTTAGGCAAAATTTTCATTTTTTACTCTTTCTCACACACATACATACACACACCTTGGACATTGAAATCTTTGGCGTGTTTTGTGATCACATTCAAACAAAATGTCACATTTTATAAATTGTTACATATATGTGTAACTGTATCTTGCGTAATGAGGTTATGAAATTCTTTAGAGGTAAAATTTTGACTATACAGATTTTAAAGCTACAGAAAAGGTAGAGAGAGGTAAAAATTTGTACTCTATTAAGTAAAGTCAAAACAGAATTGATAAAAATAGGTGGAACCCTGTCAGAGGAGCTTGCCCAAGTTCTGCTGGTGAACTCTGGTATATAGTTAGGATATAATTTATTCCCTGGTGTTCCCTTTGAACTACTATGTATCCAGGGAAGAGCCCAGTTAGACAATGAAAGGGAAGGCTTGGGAGAAAGAGGGAGGGGGGAGGGGGAAGTTGATTAAGATTTTAAAGCAGTGAAAGTAATTAGCAAAGCTAAGATAAGAGTGTCCCTACACTGCCAGTTCTTCTCTGATCAAAAACAAATAATTGATTTTATTAAAATACTAGCCAGCCAACAGTGTCTAGTATGATGATATTGTTAACAATAAAATATATCTATCTTACATTGCTTCTAACTTGTATCTTTGCCCTAGCTCCCTTCAGTATTTTGATGGCAGTAAGGATACATGCTCTTGGAAATGAGCCAAGCACATACTAACGCATTATACATTTGGCTTGGTTCCAAGTGAACAGGTGTTTTAAATATTCCAGTCACATACCCACGATGTATATTGCTACTGGGGAAAGGATATCATTTCTGAACCACTGATACTTGTTTGACTCTGTTCTGAACCACACCTATTTTACACTCTGAAGATGTAGCAAAGATGAACTGTGGTTTGAGAAAAGATGACCATCAGAGCCCTACTTTTACTGATAGTAAGTGCAACAAATTTATAGTTCTGAACTCTGCACCCGATGTCTGGCTATGGAGATCAAAGCACTTGCTGATCAACATTAGGAGGGAAACATTTTAGTGCTCTCCACAACTAAGTTCCTGCAAACATGAGAGATTTTATTCATATTAGAGAAAACATAATAAACTATATGATAGAAATTGTGTGTTATATTATGATGAGGGGAAGAAATTTCTTTTCCTGTAGAAGCCAGGATTCAGTTTGCAGACATACCACAATAAAACAACCTGACTTTTCTGGGGTCTAAATTACAAAACTGAAATATTTCCTTATGGAGAAAAAAGATAAAAATAGCTATGCAGAAACATATCTACCCAGAAATAATTCTGAAGATCCTTTCAAAATTAGCTTCATGCTGTGCACGTGCCTGCGCGCGCACACGCACACACACACACACACACACACACACACACAGATATGTACACATACAGATGTAGTTAATGTGAGATTGGCAGTTTCCAGAGATGAACTCAGATATATAACTTCCGTCTCACTCTGAACAAGTTCCTGTGTCCAATCAACAAAACTTTCATTGCTTTCTGTCC